>NC_071614.1:31563098-32188098 GCF_014839835.1 Dryobates pubescens
CTTTCTTTTTTTTCCCTGCATGAATGAAAATCACTTTTACTTCATCTCTCTTTTCTTAAACATCATCCATATAATTGGAGGGCAGAGTTCAAGTTCAAACTGATAAGATTATTTTGCTTCCCTAAGCTGCATGACAATGGTCTGCTTGGCAAATTAAGCCATGGACCTACTTTTGCTGTAATGAGAACCGATCTCATTAGAAACAGAGCTGGATTAGTGAAGAGTCCAACCTACCGTACAGATACGCTTTCTGGCCCCAGCAGGCCTGGAGTGCCTTTTGTTCACTCCAGCCTCCTCTGCATTTTCCCATCGCTTATACATCTGTGTGGTGGAGCTTGTGGTGATTATTTCTGGGTGAAAAGGAAGTTGATTGGCCAGCGTGATGCCACAATATGAATGATAAAATGTCTTCTAAATGTATCCCTGGATTTAAGTCATCAGAGTACAAGACCGATTAAGATGTCTGTTGCCTGATTAAGCAGCACTCTTCACTTCTTTGACCTGTGAGACAGAAGATGATTCTTTTCTGTTTCTCAGCATTACTCTCCTCTACAGATCAGAAAATCTGGAGCTATTCACACCAACCTCTCCCACATCTGGACACAGGAAGCTCTTTTTCTAGGGGAAAAGAAAGACAAACCTTTTCACACATGACCTATGTTGGTTCTATCTGTACTTCTTGGTGATGCAGACTTGGTGGGTTACATACATACTGCCCAAGCTGCTTATCAAGCACTTGGGACTGAAAGCTGTGAGCTGGCTCTGTTCATACCAGTGCCAGCAAGAAAAAAGCATAACTATGCCTGCAGCAGGCTCTCAAGAAGATGTTGAGGCTCAGGAGCAGTGTTGAGTTCTTAGAGTGCTGCTTCTGTAGATGCTCATGGGCCTGACCATGTTGCCCCTACCTCAGTCCTGGTGTTGTACATGCTGCTATTGTCTTTTACATGTTTTCTTCCCTATGCATCCTCACATCATGCTTTTAGGATTTCCACTCCCCCTCCCTCCACCCCACCACTTATTATCTCCACCTTTTCCACTTTCTGAGGTTCCTCAGCTCTGGGAGTTTAAAGGTACAGCCCTGGCTGATTCCAGATGCTCCCATGAAATGGACCAATCTAAGGATGCTGAGAGGGGTGAATCCCACAGCTTCCTTAGTTAAGAGCCCTGAGGAAATCCTTGTGCCCTTGCATCTCCCCTTTGTCCTATTTCTCTGGCTGATCTTGGAGGTATTGCCTGGAGCTTGACTCTTGGCTGGAAATTCATGCTTGAAACAATCCGGCAGTGAGGCCAGACTGCAGACAGTGTTTGAAAGTGGCACCATGAAAGAATGAGCCTGGACGATTATTGTAGTAATTTGTTCCTATTGATTAGCCTGGAGGCTAGTGCTTAAGTGGTGAGGAGTCCTGACTTGGTGAGCAATTCAATATAAAGCAGTGGGGCTGTTTGCGTGAAGGAGAGCTGGCTTCTATTTATGCCCTCTGATGATGAATATGAAGTGTTGTTTGAAACAACCAGATATCATTAGCAAGAACAAGGGTTAACCAGGCTAATTAACACTGCTAGGCTATAGACTATCTCTCACCAGCCAGGCTGCAACTAGGCAGCCAAAGAAACATGCAGTTTCTGTTCTTGTTACATTTCTGGATGTATTTGAAGGTTTCTCAGAAAGCCCAGAATAACGAAACACCCTTTGACAATAGCAATCTCTTTTCTTCACAGTGCAGCCTGAGCAAGTGTTCAGACATTTTCCTTCTGGGACTGATCATTTTCTTTTTGTCTCCTGAAATAAGAACAATGCTCCCCTAAAAGCACAGCTTCTACAGTGCTGTGGCAGAGCCAGCCTCTGCCACTCTATTGAGCAGGCATTGGATGGGAGTCTTCTGATTTCTCCCTCTAAGTCGCAACTCAGGGAAAACACCCCTGCTTTCATATATTGTTTTAGTGCTGTAAAAAATAGTAACTAATGTCTGCCTTCAATTTCTCTCAGTGCTTTTTCAAAGGCTTCCGTTTATGTGGGTGGGAGACAATGAGGCACATGGGAGCAAAATCTCATTTAGTGAAATGACCTATTGTCATGCCAATGGAATCCACAGTTGATGGGTCTCCTTGGGTCCCCTGAAGTCTGAGGCTGTAGCCCCGTGCCTGGTTCAAGTGTGAGGGGAGTTTGTGATTAAAGAGGCTGTCACAGACTTCCTTTGTGTCCCTACCTACATAGCCCTGGAGCTCACTGTGAGACTCTGGAAACTATGGGACTCAGCCTCTGTTTCCCTGCTTGTTCCTTTTGATTACATGTTTCCTGAGTGTCTTCATGTGTCTTTTACTGTATCTTAATTCCTTGCTGGCTGTTTTGGAGCCCACATTCCAAGTTACCTGGATTGTCGTGCTTCTAAATAGCTTTGGGGTTGGAAAGCTGAAAGGTAAATGTGCTGCCCCATTAACAGTGCTGCCTCTCCAAAGACTTTTGGATACAGAAAGGTCTCCTGAAGTAGATAGATAACGCTGAGCATATGTTTAGGTAGATAGTCCCATCTATCTGCTGCTTTCAAATTAACATTTTTACTTGATCCTGTATGTGGCAAAGGATGCCTTTATTTGCACTTCTGCGGTCCAAGATATTGAAGTAGGCTCAAAAGTAGCATAGGGAGGGTTTACCCACAGCTGTGAGGTTTGTCAGCAAATGCTTTTGACAAGACACTGTTTCAGCAAGCTGCTAGCCTGCAAGACCTATTGTGGCTGCCTGTCTAAACTATGCAGCAGACTCTGGAGTAAGCTAAAAGGAAGTTTAAGGAACACTTTCTTTGCTGTGACAATGGTGGGTTCTGATATTTTTTCCCGTGTCCACATACCTTTCTAAAAGAGGGTAGACTTAGACTAGACTTAATGAAGAAACTTTTCATAATGAGGGTAAAAAGATACTGGAACAGATCATTCAGAGAAGCTCTGGACGCTCCATCCCTGGAGGCGTTGAAGGTCATGTAGAACAGGGCTTTTACCAACCTGATCTAGTGAAAGATACTGGGGGATGGAGGGTGTTGGACTAAGTGATCTTTAAAGGTCCCTTCCAACCCAAACCATTGTGTGATTGTATGATCTTATAGACTTCAGAAATATCTTTAAACTCAGACCTTGTCCCTTTGTATAAAGGTCTTCTGCTGGTTGAAAATTACTTTTGTGCTGTGGTGTTAGTGAGGGCTGCAGGATGCTGTTAGTATTGTGAGTGTGACGTTACTCAAGTACCTGTGCCTGTTGGATACAGAATTACCTTTTAATGCCCTTCTCAGCCTTACTAGTATTGGGGACTTTAGTACAGAGCCACATTTCAGTGTTTGCTAGTCAAAGCAGCCCAAACTACAAAACACTGGAGAGAGAGACACTTGAACATGTCCAGAGAAGGGCAACAAGGCTGGGGAGAGGCCTTGAGCACAAGCCCTATGAGGAGAGGCTGAGGGAGCTGGGATTGTTTAGCCTGGAGAAGAGGAGGCTCAGGGGTGACCTCATTGCCCTCTACAACTACCTGAAAGGTGGTTGTAGCCAGGAAGGGGTTGGTCTCTTATCCCCGGCAACCAGCACCAGAACAAGGGGACACAGTCTCAAGCTGCGCCAGGGGAAGTTTAGGCTCGAGGTGAGGAGAAAGTTCTTCACTGAGAGAGTCATTAGTCATTGGAATGGGCTGCCCAGGGAGGTGGTGGAGTCACCATCCCTGGAGGTGTTCAAGAGGAGATCAGACATGGCACTTGGTGCCATGGTCTAGTCATGAGGTTTGTGGTGACAGGTTGGACTCGATGATCCTCGAGGTCTCTTGCAACCTTGGCGATACTGTGATACTGTGAGAGGAAGGCTGGCTAGATGCTTAATCCCTTCTTTCAGGGCCTTTCTGGCCCAGGTCATAGCATAGTTTTCTGGAGAAGATCACAGGTGCCTGCCTCCCAGCTGTTATTGGTTTAATGGCAGCCCAGATGAATGTGCAGGGAGATCAGGCTTTTGCTGGAAAGCTTGACCTGGTGGTGGTGAGGCAAGCGTGAGGTAAACATCCTTTTCTGCTCTCAAAGGAGTGGCTATCAAGGGGCAATAAGTTATCATTTAGGGCTTTTTCCATTGGTGACAATGAGCCTGATTAACATTGCAGAGAAGCTGCCATGTAGATAGTGTCTGGTTCATATTAACAGAGCTTGGCTGTGCTCCAGCCCCTGTGCAATACGCAGGGAGGGTAAGAAGTTTTCTTAGGCATTAGGCATGTGGGAAGCACATTCATCACAGAAAGGTGATAAGGACAGGTCCATCTTATGGTGTATTTAAACAGAGACTGAGCATGCAGAAAATTGGTGGACAGAGGTGGAAATTTACTTTCCTAGGCTGTTCTCCATCTTAATCTTCCCTGGCCATGTGAGGGGAGCAACCAGACCTGACGCCCAGGCATGAGTAAAACTTTGTGTATTTGGAGTGCTCTGATGAAGGTTGTTTTTTCTCAGTCTGATGGCTTGTTCATGCTATTGCTTTAATGTTGGTGTTTCTAATGCGGCTTTTAGGACTGCTCAGGAGATCTTAGAACCTTTAGTAAGTAGCAAGGTAAGGCTGCAGTTTAAACACCTTGGAGGCTTGGTGTGCCTCCAAGGCAAGGCAGGCCAGATGCTTTTAGTTTGTGATTTGACACTAAATTTTCTATCTTGGAAGTTATAATATTTCTTCCATCTTCTTCCTCTAATTCTGAATTTCTAGCAGGTCTCCAGATAACATGTTCAAGCACACTCAATAGGTCTATCAAATGTAATTCACAGTTACATAGCACTAATTATTCTTGGCTGTCAAGGCATTTTGCCATTGAGAATAAACACTGATAGTGCTATCCTGCAAATGGAGAAACTGAGGCACAGATTGTACCATCATCAGTGGGATTCCATTTTCCTTAACTGCTCCAAAGGCACCTTTATCACACTTGAGCAGTTCTCTAGGGATGCATCATCTGACTTGCTTCACATCTACATCTAGAGATCACTGGCATCCCACAATTGCTGGTTCCTTTCCCTTGATCCAAAGAGGGTTAAGACACCTAGCTTAGACTAGATGAATCCTGCTCAAAACCATTTAAGTGGAGAGCAGTGAAGCTAACAGCTTGACTTCTAGCCCATCTCCTGTGACATTTTTACTTGTTGACACTTTGCTGCTGAACTCTGGATAAATGGCAATTCTGTAATGCCTTTTTTTTCTGTCTTTTTAGGACACTTTTTGCAAGAAACTTCTAATTAGGGTACTAAAGTATGGAACTGGAAGACCACCCTGTGTTAGTGTCTTTACAAGTGATGTCTACATAGTTGCTTGCTAGTCTTGTAGTTGCTTCCTTCCCATGAAGAATGTTGGGTATTAGGTAAAGAGCGAACTAAACAAGCCCAAGGAGCAAGGAGGCTGTCCTCTGTGGTTTGAGATCAGTGCTTGCATTTTGTGGTTTTCACTTTCCAGCCTAAGGACATTCATTAATTGCTTAGTGTATGTGCCACTTCCTATTCTTAGAAATGCTGTGCTTGTTCTAGGAGCAGAATGCCATTCATTCATTCTGAAACAACCTGGGGATTTGTTTTCTTGGGCACTGGAAAACAGGCTAGGTATAAATGCTGCAATTAGGAGGTGATGGGCTAATCTCATTAGTTGTTGGCAGAAACACTGGGGACACTGGTTTGAATAATGAAATCTGATGAGAAATTTTGATGTGCCATGTGGCCTGGCATAGAGGTTTCACTAATTTGGAAGAAGGGAGAACCAACAGAAGCTTTGAAGAGCAAAAACTATAGAAAGAGGCAGTGTGTGATTTCTCTGAGCTGTTTTGTGATGTCTCAGGTGACTGCAGCCCTGTGGGATTCACCCAGGTCTGCTGTCTTTTTCTGGCCATTTTGGGCAATAAGAGACAGGCCTCCAGCAAAAGTTAATGAGGCACTGGCAGTATGTAGTGGCTCAGCAAGAATTAAAAAAGTGACATCTCATTCTTTTGGAAGGGGCTGATAATTGCAATACCTTTACTCTGTAGGGAAGGTTGTGTTTATGGTGTCCCCTTATTCACAAAGATTGACTTAAGATTCAGAAATCCTGACATTTGTTTTTGGGGCAGGCTCTTTCAGCATAATACTTTGGGCTCAGCTAATTTTCTGGGATCAGTCCTTTCATCCCTATGAAAGCAAGAAATAGAAGTTTGGGGGCTAAAAAACAGAAGGAAAGAAGAAGGCAGTTTTCAAGAGTGACCTCTGAGATATGAACAGCTCTCTTTTGGCTTGGCCCAACCTGAGATACTGTCACCAGACTTTGCTTTCACAATGGACCCATCAACTAATTTAATTTGCATTCATTTACAGTGTGTTTGGCAGCAGCACACACTGACGCATCAGCACACAGTGAGGCCCTCCCCATCCCAAGTCTCTCTGCAGGGTTGTAGCTCAAGAGATACCCTAGAGCTAAATGGGAAGAAGTTAGGTATAGTCCTCCTTTCTGCTTGCTCTGTGCTCAATACAGGCTCTCATTCCTTAATTTTCTCACCTACCCACACTAAGATTTTTCCAGAAAAAGATGGGCAGTTTGCCTCTATTGCCTAAAACAAGAGCTGATGAAATCCAATTGCACACTCTGACCACCTTCCCTGGCAGCACTCTGGTACTGTTTTCTTTTAGCAAGCACTCAGTGCAGGCAAAAGCTTGTCCTGTGCACTGGGCCATCGCAGCAGCTCTATTAGTGAGTCCCCAAGCTCAGAGTAGCCTGATAAAAGCTTTAAGTCTATATAGCACTGTCCAGAATAGTAGTCAGATCTCATCTGGCTGTGCAATATTGTAAAGTGTATTTATGATAAGAAGCCTTACCTGGGAGACAGCCACTCAGCACTCTGTATCTTCTGGCAGAAGGGAAAAGAGGAACTTTTTGTACTAGTTTAGTGTGTTTGACATTATGATAACTCAATAGGCTGGATCTTCAGCAAGTGTACAGTGATATAGGTCTGACAGCAGTGATGCTGCAGTGATAATGACCTGTGTACAACCTGAGAGTAGCTCAGGTTAAACATAGCTGTACTGGTCTCCTAGGATCCTTTACCACCTGCACAGAGCAATATGGGGTCCAGTTTGCTCCCATCTTGAGTCCTGTTTACATTAGCAGGGTTCAAAACCAACACTATACATAAATCCAGTGCCATCTGAAGATTGCATCATGCACTGGAAGTAGAATTTCACGTGGAAAGTTTTAATATGGCAGGTGTCCTCATCCTGAAAAGGGTCTAGGTTCTGCTGCCATAAGGAGACCCAACTGCCAGGCAGTCCAGTGAGCAGAGGCAGTTATCAGTGGCAGGGAAAGTCCCAGAGGAGATGCAGCTGTGGGGGAGGCCATTATAAATCACAGTGGTCCCAGCTGTCAGGCAGGGCAGAGGGGAGATTAATGGGGTGGGTGGGAGAGCTGAGGCAAGGAGAGTTCAAGCACCACCCTGACCCGTGAGAGGGGAAAATAGCCCCAACCCTCAGCAACGTTTAATTGAAGCCTGCTGTTCCCCTGGAGGGGAAAGGTCAGGTTCTGCTTTGTCAGGCACCCTCAGACAAAAACCCTGTTTATACAGGACCCACCCCCTATACCTTTTGAGATGGGGGGTAAATGAGCTTGGAGACATTCAATGCTCCTCTGTCTGGTAAAGTTTGTGTTGATGAACAGTGGAAATTCAAACTGGGCTGGTAGTGAAAGCCTGTCAGTTAATGGGCGAGTTCAAACACCACATAAACTGGAGTTAGCCTCCATAGGTGTTGTATTGGTGATCCAGAGATAATTGTCTACAAAAGCGAGGGGTTGTGTTGGAGTGTGCTGATTATTGCCAGCAAAAATCATGCCTGAAGCAGTGCACTGCTGTACGCTCACTACAAAGAAGACATTGAGGTGCAGGAGCAGGTCCAGAGAAGGCCAACAAAGCTGGTGAAGGGTCCAGATGACTGAGGGAACTAGGGTTGTTCAGCCTGGAGAAAAGAAGGCTGAGGGAAGACCTAGCCACTCTCTACAGCCCCTTGAAAGGAGGCTGTAGTGAGATGGGTGTTGATTTCTTCTCCCTAGTAACAAGTGATGGGATAAGAAGATATGGCCTCAAGTTGCACCAGGTGAGGTTTAGATTAGATATTAGAAGAAACACCTTGATTAAAAAGGTTATCAAAGACTGGAACAGGTTCCCCAAGGAGTTGTCTAGATCACCATCCCTAGAAGTATTTAAAAGAAGCAGAGATGCAGTGCTAAGGGACATGTTTTAGCATTGGACTTGATAGAGTTAGGTAATGCTTGGACTCATTGATCTTAAAGGTCTTTTACAACCAAAATGATTCTGTGATTCTATGATTCCAAATCCCTGCATCCTCAGAGCCTGAGCTCAGTGTGGGGTGTGGCTGGCACCTAGGAAGAGGAGGGTTTACATGCTTCATTGCCAGCTCTGGTCTGCAGGTTCTCCAATGATGTGGGATAAGGTTTTACCAGCCCAAATGGCTCAGCCGGAAGCGAGATGTAAATATGCTGTATGCCTGGGGACTCACAGTCAGGATGTGTTTTGATTTTCCTGTGGTGGAGGTCTGTGCCAGAAAAAGCTGACCTCTGCTCCCAGTTGCCTTTCTTCCCAAGTCCCCACAACATATGGACAGGGAATATCTTCCAGTCATCTGAACTGTTATGGTGACCTGCTCCCTGTCCCAGTCTTTCAGAGCAACTCTGGGAATCCCATGTAACATGATGGGTACTTATCCAAGCATCATATGATGCAAACACAAGTTGTGCATTACTTGTGTATACATAATAGAAAAATGAGTTTTGGGAGCCACATGTGACTTCCATCTCCTGTGCTGCATCTGGTTTGTACTCATAAATAAAGCTGTTTGAAACACGGTGCCTCTGTGACTTGCCTTAGCCAAAGGCTGGGCACTGCTTCAACTAACCAAAGTAAGAACCGGCTGTTCAGGGGCCAGATTCTGTGTGAATTGGATGTTTCCATCAAAGGAGAGGAGGCATGAAAACAGCTTCAACCATTTGATTGTAATGTATGACCATATGTCTGTTGGAGTCCTCCCAGCTGCTTTTCAACCTCTCCCCTTCCTTCCCACCCTTAGATGGAGGTAGAAGCTGAACCAAGTACAGCTCAGCTGAGCATGGGCAGTCTGACATCTCTGCTCTGGTCCTGCATGGCTTTTATCTGTTTGAAAGTTACCGGTATAGAATACATTGATTAATGGCCCAGTAAATTAATTGGCAACCTCTGTATGTTGTTTTGCAGCTAATGGCTGCAGAGAGCTATCCGAGTGGAAAAGCATAACGAAGTGCCAATTTACTAGGCTGTGACGGTGCCCACTGTATGGCAGGCGTGTTCCTAACAGGAAAGGAAACAAAGGCAGTTCACTGAGGAATGTCGTAGGCAGAGATTGACTCAAGCAGGGTGGGAGAAAGGAATTTTTTAAAAAGCCCAACCCGGGGGAAAATACTCAAATGTGTTGTTCAAACAAAGTTGGCACTTCAGATTGTAGCTCAAAAGTGACTTTGATTTGATTTTGCAGAGTTGGATTGTATGGTGGCTCATGTGTTGAAGGGAAGATAAACTGCCCAGATCTGAGGCTGTGAAGTTCTCTCTCCTGCCTGTTTTGCTTTTTTTAACAAGGCAGCACAGATGAGAGTAAAGAGGGAAACATAGGCTGCTGTTGAAGCTCTGACTTTTCCCAGCTCTCCAGAGTCACTTCCTGATCAATAAGCAGAGCCACAACTGGGAAATAAGACCTTAAAATACTCCCCATGTGTGCCAAATAAATTGCTGATATTAAATATCAAAGGCGAAAAATTTCTTTTGCCATGTAACAAATTAAGACTCATGACTGTGTAGGGAGCAGGAAGTACCATCAAGAAGGAACAAATGAAGCTAGTTGATGACACATGAAATAAAAGTTATTACATAATTTTTAATCATTACAAAGAGCATCCCTTCATCTATGCAATGCATTTATTCAGCTCTTTTGTGTGAGTCCCATTGTTTTGTTTCTCTAGTTTTGACGAAGAAGCTATTGAGGCTCATTTGAGTGGTCTAGATATTACATGAAATTAAGTGAAATGTCTCTCAATCCACCCTGGTCTGAGGTGGTTGCTGATGTGAAAATCCTGATTTGCAATGATCCTTCCTTACCTGGGAGATCAGAATTTAGCTTTTTTCACATTCAGTGTTGTAACAGTTCCCTTAATGGGCAACAAAGAGGGAGACAGCTCCAGAAGTCAGTTCCTTTGAATGTCCTTTGAAACACCATGACTTAAGTATGATCTTAAATAAATAGGATCTTAGCTCCTGCTCAGACTCCTGGATTCTTGGTTGATTTTTGTTGGGTAGTAAGGGTTTTAAGCAGGCCTCCACAGCTAACACTTGTAATGAATCTATGTCTGAGCCTATGTCACTTAAAATGGCTACATCATTTTCTTTTGGAATAACTAATGGAGCAAAACTTTGCTGTGAGCATCTATTCTTACCAAAAAGGAAACCTGGCTTTAGGACTTCTGCAACCAAAAGCGCTGCAGCATTGTAATGCAAGAACTTCCTCTGCTGGTTCAAATTTGTTAAAACAGAGTTTGATGGGTTTAATTTTATATTGATTCAGAAGCGTGGTCTTGTTCTGCATTGGGGATGGGGGAAAATGTGTACAGGAGTTGCAGAGGAGGCTGTTGCAGAGCAGATTTCCAGATGTTACCTGGAGCTGTGACTTTTTCCTGCCACTTGTCTTGCTGTTACTCTGCCTCTTTATGAGAAGGCCTGTGTATGTGGATGTAAGAATAGTCTATCCAAAATAAAATAGAGTAGGTATTTTTATGGTGAGAGCTAGAGGTAGCTGGTCAACTGCCTGCTTGTTTGCTGGGTTCTAGGAGTTCTTCAAAGAGTAAAGATATACCATGCATATCTTACCTGAAGGACCTCAGTGCCACTTTCTGCACACATTATGCCCAAGGTGGTTGATCATTATAGGGAAAAAATATTAACTTTACTATTTTGTTTGGTTTGTTTAATCAGCAGCCACTGACATGCTGTTATTCACTTGGCTGTCTGACTCCACATCACTTTGGCTGAGTGAGAGTGTGTCTGCTCAGAGGCGATATGCATAGGTAGTGCTGGTTGTATGCTTGATATTGGCAGGTTTGATAAAAGCTACCTTCTCTCTCCCTGGGGTAGAAGATCTTCTTAGTGCTTAACCCATCAGATCTTTACTTAAGCACAGTCATGCCTCACCAGTTTATGTGAGGCAGACCTGGAGACCTCATGTTTTGCCTTGCCTTTGCATAATAAAACACCGAAGTATTACTTGTCTTGTTTCTAGTTTCTTGTTTCTAAAGAATAGAAAGTGGCTGTTATGAATTGCATTTGTGCCTGCTTCTGATTGGTTTAAGGTGCCTATTTCAAGTGTCTGGGAAGAAAGATGAGTGTTTACTTTTTCTTTAAATGGCTGGTGCAGGCTCTTTGCCCCTAAATAGTCCAGATTAGCACATAGCCAAGGGTTCTGGCATAGAGCCACAAAGACAGATTATTTGCCCTCCTTTGAAAGGGTGTTGGGTTTCTGGATCTGACCTTTTGGGTGGATAAATGGGAGGATTAACTGCTAAGGAAGCAATTATCCACTCTCCATAATTAATATCTCCTTCTTATTCTCTGATGTTACTTGACCTGGAACCTGAACCTGTTGGTGTTGCCAGTTTTGTGTAATTACCACCTTTAAAAAGAGGGATAGAATCCCAGACCTTTCGAAGTCAGTGCAGTGGAAGTGGTGAGTAAGAACACATGGATGAAGTTATTGAAGCAAGCTCCAGTGTCCAAAACAATGAAGACTGGGGTGGTTAAGGAGTGTAGTTTTGTCCCTGAGGTAACTTTCTACCTTCTAATGCCACTGTGTCTTTTGACATAAAGATTAAATATGCTGGCTATTCTTTTCAAATCCTGTCCTGTCAATAAAGCAAACAGGTGCCTAATGCTTCTGCACATGTCTTTTTAAAGGTTGTCTTTCCCATCAATTCTGATGTGTTTTCAGCTGCCACTGTTTAAAATGCTATCTTGATCAGGCAGAGATTGTCATTCTGTACTATCACTTCTTATTTACAAGCTGATATAGATGTAGCCAGATGTTGATAGCATCTTACAGTTCTAGGAGGACAATACATAATTTTCACTCTACTTTTTCAAGTAATCCTGGATTTCTTATTTGTCTCTATTTTGAGGTATTTACCTATAAATGGACACTAGTAATGGCCATTGTAAAGGAGGCTGCAAGTAAAAAAGTATTTAATGATTCTTTGGAAATGTCCAGTTTTGCTGTGTATCTGGATTTTTTTCTAAAGGACTATAATTTTAAGAAGAACAGAGGTATAGCTCATCCAAATCAAATTAGATTCCCTTCTTTGAAAGCATTTCTCGTTAAACTTTCACACACAAAAATCGCTTCTGGAACAGAAACCTGAAGGAGAACAAACTTTTAAAACATGCAGATATAAAGTTAATCTTTAACTTCTTTTAAAACTTCTAATGGGATTGAGTGGGGCTTTTAAAATGTACTTCTAAGTTAGAGATATTGTTGCAGACTCTTATTTGAAGCTATTGCTGATGTAGCAGCATAGGTGGGAGTTACTTATTTCTTCCCTGCACTGTATTTTGAGATAAAGGGAAACCAGACTTAATAGAAGGACACTTAAACCTTTTATAGGATACATGTTTTAAACTCTGCTATCTGAATACTGGGAGTTATCAAGGGGATTGTCGATTGAGTGAAGAGTCACTGGGGAAATGCTGCTAGATTGCAGAGAATGACAAGTTTTGAGCAGTAATGTATGACTTTGTACAGCACATAGGTAAATGGGGAAATCACATAAGCACACGGTGAGATTATGCACTGCAGCCCAGATGTGGGATTAGCTTCCTGCCTACCTCACACTGGAAGCAAAAAAACCCACCAAAACAACAAACTCACAACCCCCCCCAAACAAGCAAAAAGGCATTTACAGTGCCAAGCAGTAGCATTTTACTCAGAGGAGACCTCCTAAGTTGTCTCCTGGAGGCCACATCTAAGGAAGAGCTAATCTATCAAATGGTTCTCTGAAAGGGGTAACTCCATTGAAACAGTACCCAATAACCTGTTTACTGAGCCTTGAGTGAATAGAAACTTTCATTGTAATAGCAAAATTGTAAAAAATAAAGTAGTAATTTGCTATTTGTGAAAAAAAGATCTTTGTCCAACTGATTGTGGGAAGCTGAATTCCCAGAGAAAATATCTTCTGTGTTCACTGCAGATACAGGCAAATGTAATTTTCTTGATAGAAGTGAGTTGCAACTGCTGCTAATACTGTGGAGTCATTCTCAGAGTAGTGGGTTCACCCCTGCCTCAGGAGGAGTATGTGGGCTTGTTTGTTTGAGCTCAGTGGGAAACTGAATTAGCCTGAGTTAACCCTGTGCAGTGCGAGAACCTGGGGACAGTTATGTTACCCTTAAAGCAAACTGAATCTTGAAACAAACATTGACAGTGCAGAATTAGTTGAAGAAAAACATGGGGAATGTGAAAGCCGAACATCCTGTATGCTCTTGCAGATTAGCATGGTGCTGCCTTTCATTAAATCGAGGAGGTCACTCTGTGTTGTTCTAAAAGATGTTTCTCTTGGTTTTCAGAATACACAAGGACAGCCTGCTGAGGAACTTCAATTAGATCTCTGCTGTCTTCAGTTAAACTTACTAGTTCAATTCAAATAATAAATTCAAATAATAGAATAACACAAGTTATATTTGCTCAATGCCTCATCACTAAGTAGTAGTGATTGTGGTATTCATAGTTTCTCAGTTGCTGTGTAGGACTTGCACCTCCTGAGCTACCACTTGAGGCTTTTGTATCAGAACAACTGCAGAAAGTGCATCTACCTTGATGTGCTCAGGTCAGGAGCATGTGGATTTTTCTGTTTCAGCTGATATTGCATAGACATATCTTTGTAGATCTTAGAATCATAGAATTGTTTAGGCTGGAAAAGACCTTTAACCTAACTCTACCAGGTCCTCTGCTAAACCATATCCCTTAGCACTACGTCTCTTCATCTTTTAAACACCTCCCGTGATGGTGATTCAGACCCCTCCCTGGGTAGCCTGTTCCAGTGTTTTAGAGAATCCTTCCAGTGAAGAAATTTCTTACAATATCCAATCTAAACTTCCCCTGATGCAACTTTAAGGCTATTTCCTCTTGTCCTGTCACTTGCTTCTTGAGAAAAGAGACCAGCACCCACCTCACTACAATGTTTTTTCAAGGGGGTGTAGAAAGTGAGCAAGTCTCCCCTCAGCCTCCTCTTCTGCAGACTAAACATCCCCAGTTTCCTCAGCCACTCCTCACGAGACCTGTCCTCTTCATCCTTCACCAGCTTCATTGCCCTTCTCTGGACCCATTTTCAGCAACTCAGTGTCTTTATAGTATTGAGGGGCCAAAAACTGAACACAATATCTAAGGTGTGGTTTCACCAGTGCTGAAGACAGGGGACAACCACATCTCCAGTCCTGCTGGCTGCACAATTTCTAATACAGTTCCTAGGTCTTTCTCTATTGGGCAATTTTCCAGCCATTCTTCCCCAACTCTAAAGTGTTGCATAGGGTTGTTGTGAGCCAAGGCTTGTTGAACCTCGTATAATTGGCCTTGGCCGATTGATCCAGCCTCTCAGGTGGTCTTGGCCAGAGATTCCTATCGGCAAAGCAAACTTCAGATCTTTCCAGCGGTGAAAGTTGATATTTGATATCCCAATGTTACTGGCAAAGCTGATGTGAACTCCCTTGGTGCCTGCATCATTTCTGCTGGTGGTGACTGCTCAAACCTCAGAACTCTTGTGGTTATATCTTTTCCTCTCAGCCTCAAAAGAAGGGCTTTTTGGTTTATTTTGATATTTTCAGCATTTCTGAGTCTTGGAGATAACTCTGCATTCTCTCTCCCTCCAAACGTTCAGCAGCAGCAGATCATAACTTCTCCTATAACAATAATCATTACTTTAAATGAGAAATAAGTAAAGTTAGTTTAGTCTGTTGAACCCATACATGGGGACAGTCAAAGCACTTCTAGATTTTTCCCCAGTGTCTGAAATGTACTTTTAAAGTAAGTGGGGATTCTCCCATAATCACCTGTCTCCAGGAGATGGAGCTCCAAGAAAAACACTAATTACTGTTTAGTTTGTAATTTAAATTAGAAAGGTTAGCAACTCTAATTCTATGTCCCTGACTGGGAAGGCCTGTCAACAGCTCAATCACCATTACTGAATCTCATTTGGTATTCCAAAAGTGTAGTGAAAGGAACTGAGAGAAGAAAAATACACTCATTTACCTCAGCTAGTGAGAGCCTGGGCCTGTTTCCAGTTGTGAGTAATGCTTGCTGGAAACAGGACATGAGCATTTAATAAGGAGGGTAATTAACTATTAGTGTAGCTTATGAAGATATGTCACAGACTGTTGCTTGCTTGGAGCTTTTCAATCCAAAATGCAGGTGTTTACTCAGTGGATACTGTTTTTGAAGTTATTGAGCTTGAGCAAAGGGTTTGTTGTGTGAACACCTAAGACCTGTGTTGAGGTGGAGATTTGGCTAAAATGGCTTAATAGTGTTGCTTGGCTTTGAAATCTCAGTAGCTGGGTTTCACACAGGGATGTGAGGCTAGGATTTGGTCTTTACTGATTAATAAAATTTATAGTGAATAGACCTTATACATTTGGGATTTGAACAGAACTCTTTTGGCTCTGACAGCTTTCAAAAGAAATTCTGAAAGAGACAAAACCCCTGATCTATCATCATCAGAACCCTTGTGCCCCACTTTTCTCCCAGCCTGGGCTGCTTCTCCTCACTCCCTGATAGGTCTGAATGTGCTCTCCTCTGGTCTCCGGGAAAGCAAGAGTTTGCCTGGCAAGTGATCTCCTTTCGGAGGGAGAGCTGGCTGTGCATGTATAAAGTGGATGCTGGACTGAGGTTTGATGGGAAGAAACTCAACATATTCATTGGTGAACTTCTTTGCAAATGGATTAATGAAAAATTTTCATTCTTGAGTGAGACCATAACTTTCCCTCAGCTTTAACAGGCTACTAAATGTTTCAAACCTATTTAGCAAATGGCCAGTCCAAAGTGTCAATTATTATTGTGGTGTTGGAAAAGCACCTCATTTTAAAACATAACATCAAGTGACAGTCACAGGCTTTATTTTAAATAAAAGTGATATCAGGTTCTACAAGTTCTTTTTTTAAAGTGTTTTAAGAGGTTTTTAACCAACACTCAAATCAGTAATGAAGATTATAAGAGATAACACTTCAGCCTGAAAAATGGCTGTGGCTTGTGTAGGCAGAAATGTTCACATACACACAGCTGGAGCCCTGATTTTGTTTTTATGAGTTTAGAATGAACATCTACTCCAATATTAGACCATCTACAGGGTGAAATCAAAGTAACACACAACTTTGTGCTGCTGGAAACCCTTTTTTTGAAGAAGAGCAGTACAGAAATCAAGATGTACTTCAGACAAAAAGAGACCTGCTTTTGGAGTGCCAATATCACTGCTTTTTAATGTTGTTGTCTGACATGGGAATGCTGTAGCATGGAAGTGATGCTTTGAAGTGCTGAGTTCTGTCTTTTATAAGCTGTAACTCTAGCTGAATTTTATTATTTGCCATGGATATTTTCTTTCTTTGAATGATATGCTCCCATCACTTTAAGGCCCTGCATGAAGTACAGTAATGCCTGAAGAGTGTGCCTCAGAGCTCCCTGCTGTGCCACAGTTTTGGTATGGGCAATACCCTCTCCCTGATTTCTTTTTCCTTGTGATTTATAGAAGAAATCATGGATCATGACCATAGTGCTAGAGTATTTTAATCGTTTGTCATACTGTTAGACCAACCCCTCAGAGTTTTCCTAAATGATCTGTGTGCAGTTTCTGGAGTTAGGGATGGATATGTGGGGGTCCAGCAGTACAATTTAAAGGCTGCAAGGGATTAGCCATATAGCCAAGGCCATTCCAGGCCGTATCAGTTGTCTCAGAGCATGAGAAGAGGACCTGCCAATAGTTACTTTTTTTGAGGGAGTGCAAGAAAAACATCAGATGGGGGCATGTCTTCTTGTCATATCACAAGATATGTGAAGCTCAAAGAAGGAAGGAAACCATCTGGGTCAGTTGAAGCTGTTGGAGTCACTGATAATGGTCCATATTTACCTGATCTGGGTGACTGCATGCTATGGTACATGAAGTATACATTTCTGTGGTGGATGTGGTGAAATTATGGTGACTATGGATCTCACCATCTCTTGCAGGAGGCAGTCATAGCTCTCTTTTTGGAGGTCTTCATGTGCAGTATCAGTCATATAGCATTACAGCGAAAGCAATTGAGATAGGGTTAGTAGTTGTGAGATAAGTGTGGCCTTGAGCATGATTTAAAATTTAGGGTGTTTTTGGGGCTGCCTTGACTAGCATCAGCAGCCTTGTAGTGCCATTGCAGAGGATGAAATTCTGTGGACAGCCTCAAATTTGACTTCAGACCCAGCATCAAGGCTGCCTTTGTGTAACAGTAAGCAGCACAGACACTAATATCATATTAATGACCACTAAGGTGATGTTCTTTTCAGGAGATGAAGGCTTGGGTTAACTTTGTGTAGCCATCAGCTCTGATGTGCTTGTCCTTTCTCTGGAAGGAGGAACAGTTCCTATTGCCCTTCTTTCATGACTTAAGGTCAGGACCTGGTGAGGAAACATCCCCTGAGAGTGCCACTTATTCACAGACCTGGACTGCTTAGATGCCACACGAAAGCATGGAGCAGTGTTTCCAGAGAGTCTGAGGTCCTAATAGCTGCTATCCCTAGTCCCATGGTGCAAATGTTTTTACTTCTGTTTTAATGGCTGGCTCAACCCTTGTAATTCAGTGTGCCAGTTCTTGACTCTTTGTGAATCACTGGTCCATGCTGTCTATTACTGGGGAGAATTTGGCTTGGGGGTCTGGAAGCAGCAGCTGATGTGCATTGCCTTTCTCCCTGATTTCCCATGGCTAATTCCAGATGAGTATGCTTGTCAACGTGGAGTGAACTGGGCTTTCTACACACCTAGAGTTTCTTGGCAGCCTCCTTATGTGAGCTGTCTGCAGGAAATAGGAGATACTTCTTCATGCAAATTTCCCCAGGATATTTCAGGGATGATTCAATGAATCACGCAAGGATTTCATTCCTCTCCCCACTGAATCCTTTTCCCTACTTCTCCCACCAAAGTGGCAGAGCTGCTAATTGGCCTGACAAGTGGAACATCTCCTTTCTGAGGGAACCCCATACACTGTTGTGGAGAGGAATTGCTTTGCAGTCATCTGCCTGCATGAGTGTGATAAATGGAAATCAAAGTCCCACACCAAGGAAACAGCTGCTAAGTCCTGCCTGTGATTCCAAAACCTTTGCTGTCAGGGCTGCACTCAGGTGCCAGATTCAACGTGACCAAAATGCTGAGTAGCCAAATGCTGCTCTTCTACCATTGAGTCAGCTTTGGGTCCACATCAAAGCTGATGCAAGTGGGTTGAAGTGAGCTTGTTATTTTTAATGTCCATGTGTGACACAGTGCCAGAAACACTATGGCCCAGCACAGCTATACCATTGCAGTAAGAAGCCCAAGTTTATAATTACACTACTCAAATGGATTATTCCTACAGTGTTACTGCTCAGAGCCCTCAAACTTTTCTCAACCATGTGAAAAGGCTGATTTCATGGTCTAATGGTTAGATGAGTAGAGCAGTATCAGTAGGGCACAGGCGTGTGCTTCTGTTCCCAGCTACTTTCACTGAACTGCAATGTGAATAAGTAGTTTCATCTCTCTGTGTCTCTTCGCTTCCTCTCTTCCTTTCGCTTTGTCATTTGCTCAGAATCAGATGATAGGACTGAATTAGGCCTTGTACTTAGAAAGGTAATAAATCCCTCCATTCTGTTTATCTAATGCATCTGGATGGGGAAAAAGAGGTGACACTGGTTTATTGCTGAAGTGACTGGAGCAGAGAGGGGAATAGGTAGATACAGATTCAGCAGTGTTGTGGTGTTCTATCTTCATATGCAGACTGCTTGCCACGATGACATGCTGAGTATCTCAAAGATGTAGGATGGACAGAGATTTACTATTCTTTTACAAGTTTCTTAGAGCAGCCTGAACCCCTTGATGCTGTTGACCAACTTGCATGAAGGTTGTATAATCAACCAGTGGTAATCATTCCACTTCATAGTGTGATGTGGTGAGATGAAACTCCAGAGTTACAGTGAAGTCCTGAAATGATGATGTCTCAGAGATTTTGTATGCAGCAGACTCCATTTTCCTATGGAAGCACCCCAGGTCTGCCTGTGATACAAAGGGACTTCACATCTCCACATCATAGTTGGCAGCTGTGAGATTCGATGTGACAGTGGGGATATGTCAAACAGAGAAAGCCTATATTGGCTGGGCAGAATTTTATCTTCCTACCTATGAGATTTCTCTTTCCCACCGTGGATGTAAGACATAAGCTTGGCAGGGAGGGAAAGCACGTAGGTATTTAGCCTGTCCCACTGCTCTGGGAGTGTGGCACTGGCTGGGGGATCCCTCCCTGAGCTTTGTGGGGAGGGGTGCAGTGGCTTTGAATGCCAGCAGGAATAGCTGTGTAATCCACACTTTCTTGTTCCCTGAATAACCCAGCCTCTGGGCACAATCGGGCTTCAGTGATGTGGGGGGAATCTTATTAGGAGGTTGCAATGAGGAAAGAAGGCTGGCTTTTGTAAGTGGTAAATGAAGTAGTTATTAAAAAGGAAGGACAAAGCTACCAAAAGCCTCATTCAGGTTACAGGTTTGGGCATGGGACAGAAGAGAAATCTACAAAAATCTGCCTTTCAGCTTTTTCTATTGCCCATGTTTGAATGGGAAATTGGATATCCCCAGGATCCTGAGAGTCAGCACACATGAAAACAGCATCAAATTCCCTCAGGGGTATGCAAAGAGGAAGTGACATCCGTTTTGCATCCAAACATTACTTGAAGTCTAGTTAGAACTGTTGTTGTGACAGTGGGGTGAAAAACACGGAGAAAATCCTCCTTTCTTTTTCAGTTGGGAATCAGTGCAACCAGGCAGGGGAAATACTAATGGAGATCTCTGATCTTTCCTCCACTAACAAATCAATGCCATCCCCATTTTGAACAAGCCACTTAGTCAACCACTGTTGAGTCTTCAGTAAATGTGAAACAACTTGCTAGTGAAAGATGGGTCAGTCACATTGGGTTGTCTTGGCCTCTCTTTCTGAGGAACAGTGTTCATCTAAGCAGCTATTTGTTCAGGGTTCTTCTGTTACTTATCATGGCTTAATTTGATGTATGGAAAACAGTGGCTTACTGAAATACCAGCCTTAAGTTATTTACAAGGAAACATGGAGAATTGGGCTGTTGGGATCTTTTAGATAGGGATGGACAGAACACAGATCTGTGTGTCATGAAATGTTTTGAGGTTTTTATCTTTGAAGATCCTTAGGCATTTTTCATAATCAGAGATATTAACTCTATCCTCTTACCCCTTTTTCTAGAATATACTTTCTCATTGGATACTCACCTGAGAGCCAGGAGAGCCACATGCAAGTGCTCAAAGGCCAAATAGAGTCAATTTCTCTTTGAATGCTTTCAATTGAAGCTCTTCTGTCCTGTGGTATATTCCTTGGTGAATAAGGTGTTTGCTGATTTTTTCATCTCAGAGAATTTGTGGACAAGAACCTTCCCCCCATAGGACAGCCCAGGGACTTCCATATCAGCTCATTTATCCGGCCTGAGGTTTTAGCTGCTCTAGCACCTTGCTTTGGGAATTGGGAAACAGAATCACACACAGTCTCAAAATTGTAGAGGTTGGAAAAGACTTCTGAGGATCATCTAGTCCAACCTCCCTGCTAAAGCAGGTTCACCTAAAAGAAGTTGCACAGGAACACATCCAGGAGGGTTTTGAAATTCCATCAAAATGGAATCAGAGTGTAGGCAAGTCTGAAAGGGTGGAAATATCACATGTTAAATTTGCATCCTTACCCACAGATATAGCTTTGTTCTTGTAAAATGTGTTCTAGGTTTTTCAGCCTGTAGCTGGACAGGTAGACAGGCCTACCATATAAAATATCCCCACATTTTGCATGTGCCCTGTGCTGTGGCTGCCGTTGAGCTTTCACAGAAGACTATGGTGCAATAGGGGAACAGCTGGAGTGGTGCTCCTCAATGGCTCCCCAGTTCAATTTGCCAGTCCCTGTTTTGTGGTAGTCAGGGCAGCACATAGAATCATAGAATCAATAAGGTTGGAAAATACCTCAGATATCATCAAGTCCAAACTATTAATAACACCTCATGACTAACTAAACCATGGCTTCAAGTGCCATGTCCAATCCTTTTTTGAACACCTCTGGGACGGTTGAATCCACCACCTCCCTGGGCAGCACATTCCAATGGCCAATTACTCTTTCTGTGAAGAACTTTCTCCTCACCTCCTCACCTGAGCCCCTGCCACAGCTTGAGACTGTGTCCTCTTGTTCTGTTACTAGTTGCCTGGGAGAAGAGACCAACCCCCACCTGTTTGCAACCTCCTTTCAAGTAGTTGTAGAGAGCAATAAGGTCTCTCCTGAGCCTCCTCTCCTCCAGGCTAAATTCTTACACAATGCTAGGGAGTGGGGCTTGAGCTGCTGCTGTCTGTGCTGAAGTGCTTCTAAGCACCCATCTAAACAAGGCTGAAAGCTGATTTTTTTTCTTTTTGTTAGGCAGAAAGATGAAGCAGGCAAGTTTGGACTAAAGATTACTCTGCTTTATGAGACCACACAGCCAATCTCACCTGCTCTCTGCTAGAAAAAACAGAGAGTCTTGAGGTGGGAATGAATGCTGGAGGAGGCCAGCATGGGGAGGGACTGCTGAGATTCAGCCAGGGAGGTTTTTACCTGTGTGGTATGATAAGCAAGACAGCTTTCCCCTTGTCATACATGGAAATGAATAATAAGCATATAGCTGTCTGGCCTTTATTTCATACCCTAGTTTTTAATACACTTCTAATTAGCAGAAGACTGAAACAACCTCATGCCATAAGTTTAATCATGGGTGTAGGTGCACATTCACTGTTGGTCTGTGACTAGGATAGTTTGTGGATTTGTCTGATAAAATTCTTGTGTCTTTTTCCTTTCTTTCTCCTTGGTCCAGTTCAACAGTCTCCCCAGGTAGCCTTGAATTCCTCATTGTGGAAGGCAGAGAGGGAAGATGAAAATCCAGAGTTATCCTGGTATGTGTGGTACTGTGACTGCCATCAGTTAGATGGTGTTAGGGTGAAATTTTCATGGGAAAGATGCTGCAGTGTGGCTATATTTGGTATGGAAAATATTGCCAATCTTGTAATAAAGTGATGGCATTTTTTGCTGAAGAGCAGATTCTGGTACTGAACTCCTAAACTTTTTTTGTTATGAATCACATGTAGTATTAGTACTAAGGAGGCAGAGAAAAGGTTAGATATTTGTGTGGTGGTGGGGATTAAGGATTAACATCAGTCTTGTGGGATTAAGATGGTGGTGTTGTGCATGGCCATTCTAAAGATGACACAGGTTGTAGATACATCTGCATGAACCTCTCTTTGGGTGGTAGAAGCAGTGAAATTCACCCTGCTTAGCAGGGCAGAGATGGTAATACTCCCAAGGGCCTAGTCACACGAGTGAATGCATGCTCAGGTTTTAAAAGCAGTTTAATATTTTCATGTATCTTGCCTGAGCTGAAAGTTAAGGACATAAGATACATGCCTGGATTGAGACCTACATGATCTAATAGCACTAAATCCTGCCCAAGATAGCATCCAATGTCAGGAGTGACAGCAGGTCTCAAACTTAACACTTGATCAGTCTTTGAATATCCCTTTAGTCTAGCAATTAGTATTTATAAGGCTCTGGAAGCAAATATTTCTGTTAAATATTAGGTCCTCAGACTGCTTTGCTGTGGTTTTATTCTCCTAGAGTGGCTCAGGGGGCTTGATGTACTACACTGGCTGTACTTGAAAAAAGCTGGATTATAAAAGTGTCTTGATTCTTCCCTTGTTAGAAGCTTGTGGTTTATGAGGTTAGAAACTTTTCTGCATTAAGCTTTCACTTTGTGATGATAAGCTGTTTTACAAGAGTGCGATGACTGCCTCTGAGGTGATTTTAAACTGCATAGGTCCTTTTTGCTATACCTGGAGCAAAAGAGATCGTCTTTGGGATTTTGAAAGTAAGTCTTGCAAACAAGCAAGTCAAAGACAAACAGTAGGTAGTGCCAGCACAGAAAAACAGGGGAAGTTTATTGAAAACAAGAGATGTTTTAATGTTGGGCTCGGGAGTTGAAGCAGGAGTTTATTTTCTCCCTGGCCGTAAGGCCTTTGCTAAGAAAACAATGTCTGGCACAGCCTTCCTGCAAGGAATGGATAGACAGTGAGAGACTGGCTGTCTCTGGGTGACTCTCCTAGCTCGTCTGCTCTTCAAAATATGCCTAGTAGTTTTCAGCATCTAAGTATTGGTCTTTATGTACCTGTGAGTGTTGTGGGTTGAGCAGACAGAGAGCCATTTTACACCTCCCCGAAGGAGTAAAATAAAAACGCTCCACAGAATTGGGAAATTTAAATGGAAATCCTATTCACAAATATATACAGCAATACAAAACAAGGTCATGTTCAGCCTTGGCCCAGTTCTCCAACCTGGGCTTACCACAGACTCACTAGGCTTACTGAAACCTTTCCCCCAACCAGGCCAAACACCAGACCTTGACCACACCCTGCTGCCATTCTTTCTTGAATCCAAGCCCACTAGGCCAAAATTGCATAGCAAAAATTATCCAGGCACCTCAAGGCCAAAAGCCTCCCCTCAAATACCAAACAAGGGGTAACAGCCAGATGTGCTGGGAGCAGAGGAGAGGGAGAAAAGAGTAGAACAGACAGAAGTGTCCATTTATAAAGGGGATGCAGACTGATGGGAATGAAATAACATAGATTACATTTTCCTGTGTCTACCCCATGGACTGTCTAGTTCCTGAAGGACTGTACTCTGTGGTTAAGACATGTAGTTTTAAACCCTCAACAGTGTATTCTATTGTCCTACAGACTGTAAAAGCAACTGCTGGAGAGAGTGGATTCAAAAACTGTTGATGCTGGTGTTGGGGTATTATTAGAGTACCAGCTGGTACTATTAGAGCACTGGAGGTAAACAGGATCTGTAGGAGCATTGAGTGACTGAGAGACTTTCAGGGACCAAATCTGGAGTACAATGGGACTCTGCAGACTTTGATCACTTCAGGGATCTGCTGGACAAAGCCCTAGAGGGAAGAGGGGCCCAGGACAGCTGATCAATGTTCAAGGATCACCTCCTCCGTGACCAGCAGCAAAGTATACCCACAAAGAGGAAAGCAGGAAAGAATGCTAGGAGACCTGCCTGGATGAGCAAGGAGCTCCTGGACACACTGGTACACAAAAAGAAACTCTACAAGGAGTGGAAGAGAGGACAGCTGGATTGGGGGGCATATAAGGAAGCTGCCTGAGCAGCAAGAGACCTGGTTAGAAAAGCTAAAGCTCAGTTAGAACTAAACCTAGCCAGGGAGATCAAGTGGAACAGTAAAAATTTCTATAGGTATATTAATGGTAAAAAGAAGACTATGGAAGGTGTGGGCCCCCTCAGAAAGGAAACAGGTGAGCTGGTGACAAGTGACATGGAGAAGGCTGAGGTTCTCAATGGCTTCTTTACCTCAGTCTTCACTGGCAAGGGCTCCAGCCACACTCCCAGAACAATGGAAGACAATGGCAGGGACTGGAAGAAGAAACTGCCCATGGTGAGTGAAGATCAGGTGTGTGACCATCTGAAGAACCTGAAAGTGTTCAAGTCCATGGGACCTGATGGGATATACGCATGGGTGCTAAGGGAACTGGTGAATGAGGTTGCTAAACTGCTCTCCATCGTATTACAAAAGTCATGGCAGTCCAGGGAAGTCCCGGGGAAATATAACTCCCATTTTCAAGAAGGGAAAGAGGGCTGACCCAGGGAACTATAGGCCAGTCAGTCTCACCTCTGTGCCCAGTAAGATCATGAAGCACTGCTGAGGCAAAAGAATAATGAAGAGGAGATTTGGCACAATCAGCATGGCTTCACCAGGGCAAATCCTGCCTGACAAACCTGGTGGCCTTCTATGACAAGGTCACAACATTAATAGATGAAGGCTGAGCAACTGATGTCTTTTACCTAAAACTGAGCAAAGCCTTCAACACTGTCCTGCATGACACCCTGGTCTCTAAGCTGGTGTAGTATGGGTTTGATGGATGGACCATTCAGTGGATAAAGAACTGGCATGATGACCACACCCAAAGGGTGGCTGTCAATGGGTCCATGTCCAAGTGGAGGCCAGTGACAAGTGGAGTCCCTCAGGGATCAGTCCTGGGACCAGTCTTGTTTAACATCTTTGTTGATGACATGGACAGTGGCAGGGAGTGCACCCTCAGCAAGTTTGCTGACAACACCAAGCTGTGTGGTGCAGCAGACACACTGGAGGGAAGGGATGCCATCCAGAGGGACCTTGACAGGCTGGAGAGGTGGGCTCATGACGACCTCATGAGGTTCAACAAGACCAAGTGCAAGGTCCTGCATCTGGGTCGGGGCAATCCGAGGCACTGATACAGGCTGGGCAGCAACTGGCTCGAGAGCAGCCCTGAAGAAAAGGACCTGGGGGTGCTGGTGGATGAGAAGTTCAACATGAGCCAGCAGTGTGCACTTGCAGCCTAGAAAGCCAGTCACATCCTGGGCTGCATCAAGAGAAGCGTGGCCATCAGGTCAGGGGAGGTGATTCTCCCCCTCTACTCTGCTCTGGTGAGACCCCACCTGGAGTACTGCATCCAGTTCTGGAGTGTCTATTACAGGAAGGATCTGGAGGTGCTGGAACGTGTCCAGAGAAGGGCCATGAGGATGACCAGAGGACTGGAGCTCCGCTCCTATGAGGACAGACTGAGGACGTTGGGGCTATTCATTCTGGAGAAGGGAAGGCTCTGAGGAGACCTAATTGTGGCCTTCCAGTATCTGAAGGGGGCCTAGAAGAAAGCTGGGGAGGGACTTTTTAGGGTGTCAGGTAGGGATAGGACTAGGGGGAATGGAAAAAAAATAGAAATGGGTAAATTCAGATTGGATGTTAGGAAGAAGTTGTTCCCCATGAGGGTGGTGAGACACTGGAAGAGGTTGCCCAGGGAGGTGGTAGAAGCCCCATCCCTGGAAGTTTTTACGGCCAGGCTGGATGTGGCTCTGGGCAACCTGATCTAGTGTGAGGTGTCCCTGCCCATGGCAGGTAGGTTGGAACTAGATGATCCTTTCACAAGGATAGTTCATCTATAAAGCCACAAACCCCTTAACATGTGGGAGAGTTATTAATGTGCAAAACAAGCTAAAAGAAGAACCCTAGTATTACAGGCACAAATATTCTCCCCTCTGTTATTCTCTGTTGTTTATTTCTTGCCTCTTATGCAAGATGGCCTTTTTCTGGGAAAAGCCTTTCTCTGAAACAGCTCTCACTGCCTTTTCTGTTTTGTTGACTGACAGTTGTGGATATGAAGGGGTGCACTGGGATCACTTGTCACTCCTGCCTCATTTAGCCAATGGAGAGAAGCTGCCACCACTCATATGCTTGGCAATTGCTTCTTATGACCTGAGTGATGGGCTTCTCTGTGTTGTCTGTGCAGGGAACCAAAGTCTGACTGCCCAGATCAGCTCCTTGTGCTTTTGACCTACTAGTAAGGGGACTAAGTTAGCCTGTCTGAATTAGTGGGCTGCCTGCCTCTGGCATATATGTGAGTTAAAAAAGGTGGAAATCTCATCCATGAATCCTCCTCCATCTTCATAGAGAAGAGAGAGAGATATTGAGAAAAATGAGAAGCTCTTGTCTTTTGCCTACAGTGGGTAGTCAGGCTGCTCATTGCTGATGAAACTTAATGGTGGTTTTGGGGAGCTTTTTATTTGTTTGTGGGTTTTTGTGGTTTTGGGGTTTTTTTTGTGTGTTTTGTTGTTGTTGTTGTTGTTTTTTGTGAATGGGTCAGTTTTCTCTGGCTTCTTGCATGACTTCTTTACCTCTTGGTTCTCATCATCCTGGGAAAGGTCTGGGTGAATGACTGCAGTGAGCAGTACAGGTACTTCCCACTCTGCTGTTGCTTTCTCCTTTCTATACCACAGGGATCAGGTGGGACACATGTAGCCCAGGGTGAAAAGAGCAATTATTTATCATGAGAACTTGGTAGATGAGCATCTTCCTTTGAACAGATATGCTAAATAAAGGCTCATCCAGTCTGGCCTTAAAAACTTCCAGGGATAGGACTTCTACCACCTCCCTGGGCAGCCTGTTCCAGTGTCTCACCATCTTCATGGTGGAGAACTTCTTCCTAACATCCAATTAGCCTTATATGTTATGTGCTCCAGCCCTCTAATCATCTTGCTAGTCCTATTGGTGAGCTCTTTCTAGTTTCTCAACATGTTTGTCTTACTGGGATTTTCATGAGTGCTGGGTGGACAGGAGTCATCAATCCTTTGGTGGCTGAAGTGAGAAAGATTTTGGCACATTCTTAAAATATCCCAAGGTGCTCTTCTGGAGTTTGAACAGGATCCCTTGATGGCATGGAGGGTCCCATAGAACCATGGGGTTGGGCTGCAGCATCCGCTGGAAGCATGGCAAGTCTCATAAGTTGGCTAAAAGTTGTAAAATTCTCACCCAAAGATAACAAGCATGTCACAGGGGGAGGTGATAGCAGTGTCTCTGAGCTTAATTGATGGTTTTGAGCCTCCTGCTTGTCCTCCTGCTGTGGCTGGCACCACCTCTCTGAATCTCGAGATGGCTAGAGCAGAAGCCATTGCTTCTCTCTTGCTCTGTACCGCTGTCTACACTTTTCAAACCATCAAAGGCTGGGGGAAAGCTGTGAAAGCCTTTGTTACCAAAGTTTCTGAATGTCGATGTGTGCAAGCTGTTAGCACGTCACTTACAGCAGGATTACACAAAAGTCTCTGGCAATCAGTGTTTTTCACTTGCTTCTCCAAGGTGAGTTCAGCATCAGGCATTGCTCTAATTTCTCTGATCTTACTCTCCTTCTTAGTATAGTCCCAAAACTCAGTTCTGATCTTATGCCAGATCCCTGGATCATACAGTGAAAGAGGAGCAGTGCTCAGCAGCTGAAAAGAGCATCTGCTGAAAAGCAGAGGTACCGATAGACTTCTCATGTTGCTTAAAGAGTTTCTGAAAGGCTTCTAGGACAGTTATCTCCTCCCAAGTCATACTTTCTGCTTAAAATGTCCCTTTTGTCCACAATTCAAACACATTGACAAGAGTTATAGCTCTTTTTTTCAAGATCTGGGTAAAGACTCCGACTATTGCTCTCTCTTCTTTTGACATCTAATTCCCCGTTATGTTCTCATCAAAAAGAGAGGCACACCCCCCCCCCCCCCCCCCGTAATTACCCCAACTGCTCACCCCTGCCCTGCAGCCTGCAGCTCTTCTTTTGTTTCAGTTTCTTCTTTTTTTTCCCAGAGGTACCTTTAATTTATTATTTTTTTAAACTTTTATGTCCAGACATCCTAGCTGCCTGTGCCTGTATTTAAGCTAAGTTGGGGACCATCACTCCCAGTGGAAAACAGCCTCTAGCGAGTCCCATGGGGACCAACAACTTCGAGGCGACCATTTAATGATGTCAGCGAGCACTGTCTCTGCAGGCTGGGTGAAGCCAAGTAGTTGTTGTTGGTTATGCTCTGTAGTTGCTCTGGGTGCAAGTCAGAGTCGCTATCTGTAGTTGCTGAGGGTGCCCATCGGGGTCACCATTTGTAGCAATACAGTTTTGGTGTTTGATCACCCTAGACTCACTACAAGGACAGCTTCCAGGCCAAGATGTTACCAGGCAAAGACGTTTATTATGTTACACAGCAAAGTTATGTAATCTTTTAGAAAGCATATGTGTCACATCTTAACTGGTTATTTTCTACTGGGGTGTGTGTAATTAAGGCATGCAATAGGTTAAAATAACAAAACAATATTTCAACACCTCTAACCAAATTCTGCCAAGTCTTTCTCCTCATTTACAAGATGCTTACATTCTTTTCTAAGTCAGAGATTAAACATGGCCTTCTCTAACTCAAGCAAGGGCAAATCTTCCTCTGCATTTCCCTCTTTCTTTCTCTCTATTACTGATAAGGTGTGCATTCTTAACTCCAGGGCAAAACATAGCTGTTCCAAAGCTATCAGAAAACAATCCTTCTCCTACATAGGACCACAACAGTTTTGGCAGGACTGTGAGACCTGTGTGTTCTGTCTGCACATGAGCAATGCTGAGACTGCTGAGAGCTGCTTGTACCCAAATGTTAATGATCCTGTTCCCCTCATGCTGGGTCAAGCATGAATGAACTATGATTCCACTGCACTGTTGTTAGGTCTACTGCCTTGACAGAAAGAAACAGATGTAAAAGTTCTTTCAATCAGCCCTTCTCCAGAGGTTGGGCAGGTTGTTAACAGACACTTTAAATTACTGATGATTTTGGAAATCCCTGGATCAATGAGCTGTGTATGAGGATCTGAGTAGCAGATCAGTCTTTTTTGGTTGCTGGTCCCAGCTGGATCTGCGAAGTTTAGTATCCCTGGAGTCTTCCATTTTTTGCTTTTTCCAATGGGGAAAAAGCAGTGCTGGGAGGAATTATTTCAGTCTAATGAGATTTCAGAGTCACTAAGCTCTGAAAGCTGCACTTTGGAATTGTTAATTTGTTTTTGGCAATTATTCCTTACTGCCCCACTCCTTCCATCCTTGAGGAAGATTTCTGTCCCACCTACATGCTCTGTTTTTCTATGGAAAATAATTCTGCATGACCCCTACAACATTAAAAAACAATCTGTAGGAGTTTTTTGTGTGTGTGCTGTTTCCCACCGCTTAGCCAAGATATAACAGTTCTACTGTTTCTCAATGCAGGGAAAGTAATGTCTACACCGAAACTGTATCCAAGAAGTTTCTCTCTCCCTGCTAAGGTGCAAGTTGTGGAAACCCAAGCTTTGTGCCCTTGGTTTATCCTCTGGGAGGGACAGTTCTGCTCTGCAGAACCTGAGGCATTCTGCCAATTCCCCACTGTTTTTTATCCCCTGACCTTTCTCCTGGCTTACCCCCCTCCCACTTCGAGGGTGAGAGACAGTGGAGGGAAGATGGAGTTACAGCTTCCTAGACATTTGGCTGTTTTGTCTTTTGTGCATCACCTTGTGGTTGACAGGGCTTTTTCTGCCACCACCCCAGAAAATACCTTGCATGCTAATCTCTGTGCATTAGGTGATCACAACATAAATGCTTGTCCATTAATCCAATGCCTTCCTGTGTGTCTTTCATCTCTATGCTCTCCAGCATTCTCCTATTTCACTTTTTTCCCTCTTTTGTCTTTGAGCCTGCTTAATACAATCCACCTCAGTACCACAGCTCCAGGCTATGGAAACCAGGATGGATACTGTAAGCAGATTGATAGACTCAGCTAATAAACATGCCACCCAATGCTGAAGGCTATGCTTTTTGCAAAGGCCAGTCTTCATGTGACTTTGACACTTGTGTTCCCTTCCACTGTTTCTATATCTATTAATAAGAGTAGCCTTCTGACTGTTCTGCTGTGTTAACATGTTACCTAATATGCTTATTTCCAGAGAATTCAACTGTTATTATTATTACTGGTGCTCTTTTACATTCTAATAGATTGGGTAGCTTGAGAGCAAAACCCAGCACAAAGTAGGACTGGGATTACTCTGTCCTAACTTCTTCTGAGTCTACCATGTGGATTTCTATATCTCAGATATTATCCTTGACTCACTATATAGGCACTGCAGAGATATAGGCAGTTTAAATATCATCCAAGAGCAACTATACCAGCTGGAAGCAGAGGGGTGTGCATAACAATTCTGAGAAACCTCTTCTGGTGTTTGATGACTCTTACAGGTCAAGAACTTCTTAAATCAGGAATTGCGTGTTATTTCACTGGTTTGTGATGGATTTAAAATCCATCAGGAGACATTGGGTTTTGTTGCTAAAATTTTGGGCACTGAGCCATGAAAAGTTTTTCTAATTGCATTTTCTAACACTGTGTTCCTGTGGCACTCTCCATGTTTGCATCTAAATCTAATTAATAAACAGAAGTGGGAAGACTAAACAAATTCTGAAAGGCCATTTTGTTACAGCTTTTACTCAGCAGACACAGAGAGCTAAGTACCATTTGCATTGTCTGAAGCAGCAGTTTGCTTTGATGAGAGCACTGTTTTATAAAGGTCACTGATGCTGCTTGTCCAGGAGGTGTTCCTGGGAAAGCCACATCTTACTTCTCTGAACTCAGCTGCAGGACAGTGCAAGGCTAACTGAAAATTATCTCTATGTGAACAGAACTGAAGTGACACTGAAATGCTATCTGGGTTCATGACAAAGGGAACTCCAACGTTGAATAAAGGCGTTGTTCCCCCCCCCACCCCCCACCCCAGGATGCTTAAAAGGAGACCAAGACTTATCATTGCATCCTGAGAAGTGATTTGATACCACAGACTGTCTGAGTTTGGGGGGGACTAGCTTAGGTCTCCAGTTCAGGAAGATGATTGTCCCACTCTACATGAAATGGTGTGGCTCTGCATGAGGTATTGTGTGCAGGTTTGAGTGCCTCAATGTAAGAGACATCATCAGAGTGTGTTGCGAGGAAAGTGACCAAGACAGTGAAAGGCCTCAAAGGCAATACTTGGTTTGTTCAGCTGGGAGAAGGCTGAGGGGTGATATCCTCACAGTCTACATCTTCCTCAAGGGGATAATGGAGGTTGAAGTGCCAATTTCCTTTCTTTGTTGACCAGCAATGGGACACAAGGAAATGGAACGAAGCTGAAAGTTCAGGTTGGACATTGGGAAAAGCTTCTTAACTGAGATGGTGGTCAGTCACTGAAGCAGGCTCCCCAGGAAAGTGGTCATGACACCCAGCCTGTCAGTTCAGGAAGCACCTGGTTTTGTTTCAGGTAGTCCTGTGAGGAGCATGGGGTTGGACTTGATGATCCTTATGGGGATCCCTTTCAACCTGAGATATTCTATCATCTAGTCCAACCTATCTGCTTAGCACAGGGCCAACTATAACAATTTACTCAGAACTGCATCTGAGTTGGATTTTGAATATCTGCCAGACGCAACCTCCCTGGGCAACCCATTCCAGTGTCTGACCATCCTTGCAGTTGTACCTGTATTTTTAATGGAATTTCCTGCATTTCAGTTTGTGTCCATTGCCTCTTGTTCATTCACTGGATACCACTGCAAAGAGTAAGGAGTTTAGCTATGTCTTGTTTACACCCTGCCATCAGTTATTTGTATGTATTGAGAAGATTTTCCAGAACCTTCTCTTCTCCCATCTAAGCATTCCCAGATCACTCAGCTTCTCCTCATATGACAGATACTCCATATCCTTAATCTTGTAGTCCTTTGCTGGACTTGCACCAGTATGCCCATATTTCTGTTGTACTAGGAAATCCACAACAGCTCAGATGGGTCTCACCAGGACTAAGGGGTAGGCTTACCTCTCTTAAACTTTTGTTGATGCCCCTGCCAAAGGCTGTTTTTGCTGTGAGGGCTCATTGTCATCTTGGTGTCTACCAGGAAGCCCTGGTCCTTTTCTGCAAAGTTGCTTTCCACCCTGTTGGTCCCCAGCATGGTGCATGGGGATACTTCTCCCCGTGAACAGGACTTGCAATTTCCCTTAAGTTAAAATCAATGAGATTCCTCTTTGATAGGTTGTGCAGATTGTTGAGGTCCCTCTAAATGAAACCACCGTCGGGTGTATCAACTGCCCCTTCTGGTTCTGTGTTATCTGTAAAATATGCAGATGACATACACAGGTTCAGAAGTGTCGCTTAGTGTAACACAAGAGCATAACATTAAGTTCAACAGCAGAATAACTGGGTGCAGTTTCCTGCACTGTCCCAAACCAGGAGAATGTAGGAGGGGATACTTATCAATCTAAACTATCCAAAGATAAAAAGTTACAATAACTCAAAAGAAAAATCCCCTTCTCTGAAAGGGATGATGTGTCTGTGACTTGGAATACAGCTGGGATGTGCACTCACATCCAAAGACTGTGAAATGCTCCCAGGTCTTGTAGTTTAATCACAGGCTTTAGATGTAATGCTCTCCATATATAAGCACAATTCTCACTGAGTGCAGCAGCAGCCAACCCTGAAACTGTTTTGGCATGTGATGTGTTTTGGTATGTAATACAATAGGTAGGAGAAAAACCTGTGCTGTGGAGGTGGTTGCTGTTACAGCTGTGAGGCAAAGAGCCCTTCAAAGTGTTACTCTGCAAAAGAAATCCCCTTTTCTAGCCTTTTAGTCAAAACAACTGCTCTGTGTCAAAGCAGTGCAAATAGCTTTTAGCAAAAAAGCTTTTCAAACTGCAGTTGTGCTGGGGCTGTTCTCTGCCTGATTGCTGTCCCCATACAAGGGGTCAGTATAGTATGCGGCTTCATAAATTCCACTGTCGGATTTCTATTGTCTCTTTGTTCTTCGTTGCCAAGGAAGCCAAATATTATTTCTGTCCTTGAAAGAAGCTGCAAATATGGGGAATGGCCTCAGTGAGAGGTGGGGGAGAAAAAGGATCCTGTGAAAAAATTCCTTTTGTGTTTTCACTTATTGCCTTTATAGAGATGAATGTAGAGATGCGCTAGAATGGGGCTGTTCTGTCTTTTCTTTTTCAGTCAGATGTCTTCATTATTATTATAAACTTATATTCCAGGCTAAGCAGTTCCCTCTCTTTGTGTATCCTTTCGTCCCCTTTCTCACATTCTGCAGTGCTACAGAGTGCTCCTGATTAAAAATCAGTATGCATTTTTTTAGACAGGCAAACATTTTCTCTTGAGCACCCAGAAGGTATAGCTTCTTTAACAAGCAGAAAGTAAGCTCCTGCATTAATGCTTGATCTTCAGCCCTTTACTCCCAAGTGTTGATTTCCTGTCCATTCCTGCAATGTGTTTTCCAGGAGGAGCATGTGGGAAGTTGAGGTTTGTTGGCTTCAGGCTGCCCAGTCAGCCTGAAGCCAGCTCAAACTGCTGATGCTCAGGATGCCTGTGTCTTGTTTGTATGGTTCATATCAAAACCCAGAAACCTAATTTACCTGCAAAATCATCATTCCTGCTACCCTGACATCATTTTCATTGCTTTAAGTTGTACAGTTAGTGGTGAATATAAAAGATTCCCTCTTGGCTTAAGTCAATGACTTAAACAGCAGATGCTGATCTGGAAGTTTTGCCTGGTTGTTGCATATATAATACACTTCATGTTCTGTTGCGGAAATATCTGAGGTTTGTGGACAAGTCATCAAAGATAGGGCATATCAGAAGTTAGAAGAGACTCCTACAAGCCAACCTAAAAAAAAAAAAAAAAAGATGATTATTATTATCTCTTTTTACCACCAGTCTGAGCTCCTTTTATTCCTGAATAATTTTTCTCTCTGGGTAACACAGTTTTTCCTGCAAGCATGTATGAATTTTGAGCTTCACCACGTGGGAACATAAAGAGAGGCCACTTAGAAGTGGATATTCTTGCTCAAACCCATTTTCTTTTCTCCTTTTTCAGGATTTTAAAGCTGCTCTTTTTCTAGTTTCAAGTGACCTGGCCTCCATAATGCTTCCAGCTGATTCTTACTGGCAGGATAAGCTCCTAGGACCACACTTCTAATTGACAAATGAGAAAGAGAATTCTGGCTTTGTCTGCTCTATCCTGTATCTCTTTTTGCTTTCTTTTTAAAATTTCCTGCTTTTTCCTGTACTCTGCTTTTTCCCTTTCACTCTTTAGCTTTCTCTATCTTGTCTCAGTCTCTCCTCATTTCCTTTCCTCTCTTGGGGTTTATAAAGCTGCCAAGGCCTGGCCAGAGCAAAGAGAAATATGCATTTCACAGGCGAAGGTCATACAGAGGGCAGCATCATAGCTCTTATTGCAGGTCCTGGGGAAAAGGAGGCAGGTTCATTCCAGAGCTTTTGCTTTTCATTAAACATGTCAAACCTAACCTGAATAAGAATAAATAAAATATGGAATTTAAAGCAGAAGGAAAAGGGAGATGTTAAAATCCCAGTGTTAGAAAAAACCCTAATGCCTAATTTTTTTACTTTCTTGAGAGATAAATTCTGGGAGAACAAAGCACAAGGTCTCCAGTCTGGAGAGGAACCACTCCACAATGCCTCAGCAAAGCACACACTATATGAGAGCCAGAGCTGCCCTTCCCACTACAGACAGCAATTTTCCCTTGTTCCCCTGAAATTCTTGCTTGTGAAATTCTTTTTCTTGTGGAAAAATTGCTAGGTGGCAAAGTAATCCAGAGTGATTTGCACTGCTTGAGCATGAAAATTACCTATCCCCTACTGTTATTACACAACATCAAACAAGGAAGGCCTTGAATTTCACAGTTTACAGTACAAAACCAGTTTCTAATAAAAATGAAGTACTTGTTAAAATCAGTGAGAGGGACTCCAACCTGACTGGAAGCTTTTTCCAGCAGGAGAGCTCCGCACTGCCAAGATGGTATTTGCACATGTAAGTCATGCTGTACTATTTCATGCAAGGTAATAGGATTTCAGGTCTGGGATCACAGGAATTGTTCCACATTTTGACCTGCCAGTTGAAATCTGCTTTTTTTCAGGGATGTGTAGGTCACTCTGAGAACCCCAGAGATGGCTTCTGGCACTGTGTGCAAAGCACTCACATCTTATGATAGCTTTAGCAGCAGCTCCCGTAGGGTTATGCACTTTCGCCTTCATTCCTGCCATTTGCCCTAGTCTAAACAAAGCTGCCATCTCTCTGTACTCATGGTCTTGTCAGAATAAGTTCTCCTGAAAGGGCAGAAACCTGTTTATTTGGTGTTGGTGTTTCTTAGCCCTTGTCAGATTGCCATGGCTTAATTCTTCCTTTACTTAAAGAATTGATCAGTGCACACAGAGGCTTGTCTGTCACTTCTGTGGTTGAATAACTGTTTCCTTTGTTCCAGTGTGATATGCTGAGCAAAAGCTTTCTTTTAATTTGGATGGTAATAGGATACTTCCCTGTCACTCTCAGCAAAGCTATGGGCAAAGGCCAGGCTGCTTTTAGGCATTTCTGATGCAGCTCTGCAGAGGTGCATGATTATAGCAAGGCTGTTTTATATTTCCCTTGCTGTATGTTTTTAATACAGAAACAAACCCTTCCCACCGTGTTTGCAATGGTGAAAGTCTGTAATTTGGTCAAACTGAATAGTCCTCAACCTTCCCAGGTTAGTGCTCTGTATCTCCTAATGTCACACTGCATGGGGACAAAAAGGAGCTGTTGCAGATCTTACAGGAGACATGATATGGAGCAAATCCCCCTGTATTTTAAAAATGCTAGAAGGAAAAACAAAAGGTGCATTCATTTGGCATGAAAATACACGAGAAGAGTGCTTTATGGCACTGTGCTTACCAGCATTGAATTCTTCACGGGTGATATGACTGACTAAGGAGGGACCAAGAAGGATTTTGATGCAGACTAAGGAGTGCCTTGCAGAGGCTTACAGGGTGCTTGTCCCCTGGGCATGGAGAAAGTGTACCAGTGGTTGTTTCCAGATTGACCACACAAGCCATGGAAGCATAAATTCTATCTATGCTATGCTATTCTGTTAGGTGGAGGTGAACCAAGATGTTGATCACCATAAAATGTTCTTGGCTTCTTGAATAAATAGTGAGACATTCAGTGAGCTCAGAGCGCAACCTGAGGGAGGTGTATCGATCCAGCTCCTGAGTCCTTTCCCTGTTACATAAGAATATTAGCAACACATGAATAAGTTGGTCCCTGGCCCTTGAAAAGTGTCACAAGTTTGATTTCAGCAATTTTAGTGGCTGGGCTGGAAGGTGCAAAAGGGCTCTCAGTATCTTGCCATAAGACTCAGTGATGCCTGCAGGAAAGGTTGAGCATCAGCCATGAAGGCTGAGGCAAGGACCAGGTCCTGTTTGAGCTCTTAAACTGCAGCACAGGCCTAGGGCTGCAGGAAGACTCCAAGATTTGGGATTAGGGTTGTTTTTTTTTTTTTTAGTTAGAGTCTTTCTATTTGCATGTTATATTTGTAATAATGTTGATTTCCAAGGTCAAAATTGTTTTCCATAAGAATTATCACAGGAAGGAGTGAGATCAAAAAGACTTTATTGTAGAACTGGAAGTCAAGATGGAACATCGGTAAAACTTGTCTGCATGAGGAAGTTAACCAGAAAAGGTGCATTGGTAGCTATTCAAGTGCACCCCTGTGTGACTATGTTTACTATGGCAGATACATAAAATCAGGTTGGTTTGGGTTGGAAGGGACCTTTAAAAGTCATGTAGTCAAACCTCCATGCAGCCAGCAGGGACATATTGAATAGATCAGACTGCTAAGAGCCCTGTCCAAGCTGACCTAGAATGTTACTAGGGATGGGGCATCTACCACCTCCCTGGGCAACCTGCCCCAGTGTTTCAGTACCCTCAATGTAAAGTATTTTTCCCTTGTATGTAGTCTGAATCTTCCCTATTTTAGTTTAAAAACATTACCTGTTGTCCTATTGCAACAGGCCTTATAAGCCCCCTTTAGGTATTGGAATGCTGCCGTAAGGTGTCCCTGGAACCTTCTCTTCTCCAGGCTGAACAACCCCAACTCTCTCACCCTTTCTCCATAGCAGAGGTATCCCAGCCCATTTACAATTTTTTTGACCCTCCTCTGGATGTGTTCCAGTAGGTCCACGTCTTGAGCTGAGGGCCCAGAGCTGGACAGAGTATTCCAGGTGGGGTCTCACCAGAGCAGAGGGGCAGAATCACCTCCCTTGATCTTCTGGCCACACTTTTTTTGATGCAGCCCAGGATGCAGTTGGCCTTCTGGGCTGTGACCGCACATTTTCAGCTCATGTTCAGCTTTTCATCCAGCAGTATTCCTGCATCCTTCTCCACAGGGCTGTTCTCCATCCCATCATCCTCCAGCTTATGCTAATACCAGGGGTTGCCCTGACCCAGGTGCAGGACCTTGTGCTTGGCCTTGTTGAACTTCATGAATTTCACACAAGCCCACTTGTCAAGCTTGCCCAAGTCCCATTGGATGATGTCCCTCAGGCATGTCAACCATACCACTCAACTTGATGTCATCTGCAGACGTCAGTTACAACAGCCTAATTATATCACTGTAGTTTTGCTGTTAAAAATCTCTTGTATATTTCTATGTAAGCCATCTAGAGAAAAATGTCCTTTCAGTAAAATAAGCCTGCTATAACTTTATGTAGAAGAGCTACATGACCCCCGATGGTGTGAGCTCTTTATCACTACTTAGAGTACAATAGGAAGGCCACAGTGAGCAGTGCTGTGATTTATTTGGGTGAGAGCCAAGGGAAAAGAGCCAATTGAAGCTGCTCAGGAAGTATCACCCGTGTAGTTCCTCTAGCTATAAAGTGATAACCCTAACACTTACTGCAGCTTATCTGTGGAATGAAATAGTGCCCAGCTTGTCTATCATGTGTGGAACTGACCTCTTTGGGCTGTAAGAAGTACATACTAAACTTCTCTCTAAACTATGGCTCGCATTCTGTGAGTACTGAACAAAACCCATAAGGCTTCCCAAGGCAACCTGGTGATTCTATTTAGATTATGCTATAAGATATATTTCATAAATATGATTGTTCTCTGTGCAATATACTTTATGTAACTTACACATAATGCATACTAATGCATGCAAACTTTTACTTTTCACATTTAAAGACATTAATATTTATAGTGCTGTAACTCTAATTATATAATGTATTAATATTTATAATGCTATAATGTTAGGAAGAAGTTCTATACAGAGAGAGTGATTGCCCATAGGAATGGGCTGCCTGAGGAGGTGGTGGAGTCACCATCATTGGAGGTGTTCAGAAGGAGACTTGATGGGGTGCTTGGTGCCATGGTTTAATTGATTAGGTGGGTTGGATTGGTGATAGGTTGGATGCGATGATCTTGAAGGTCTCTTCCAACCTGGTCTGGTCTATCCTATCCTATCCTATCCTATCCTATCCTATCCTATCCTATCCTATCCTATCCTATCCTATCCTATCCTATCCTAACACTATTTCAACAACGTGTTCTAAGAAATCTAACACTGCAAAAAATGAACTTCGTAGTTAGGGTTGTAGTCAAGCTTCTTCTAGAACTTAAACCAGGTAAAATATTCTGCAGATTTGGGTTTTTTTTTAGCATCTGTTGTATGTGTATGCCTGTATATAAATGTACATAGATGTATTTTATACACACGTACACACATGCAGGTGGAATTTTTAGTGGGAAGTGTAAAGAGTTGCCAAATCTGATAGCCTGCTAGAGTCAAGGCAGCCATCACCCTGTGTTCCCAGGTAAAGGCAGCACTGATGCTGAGCATCTGTTCACAGTAGAGATGTGTGTCTCAGGCCACTCAGATCAACACAGGCAGAAACACTCATCATTCACAGAAACACAAACAGCATCAGTGGTCTCCTGTTCTCCTGTCTGGCTGATCAGGATGAAGGTCTGTTAATAGAAAACATGCATGCATACAGCCCATATGTATCCCCCAACTAATTGGCATTAGACAGTCCATGCAATAGCTGGTTCTTTGGTCCTCTCCTCTCTAGTCACCTCACACACAGATGTGTACATGCGGACAGGACTCTAGTTGACTCCCTGACCAGTCTGGGTCTTCCCATAGCTGCACTAGAAGATGTGCAGGAGACTCTTCCAGGCTAAACTTTTCCTGGTTCTATAAAGATAAGCATAAAAAACCCAAATAAACATAATTTTAAAACTCTGTTAATCTATCTTTTCAAAATGTAAAAGATCAGGAAAAAAAATTTTCCATACCCCAGGAAATTAAAAAACTGGGGTTTTTTAAAAATAGATTTTCGGGAAACCATAGACTTATTCAAAGAAAGTCATCTAAGGTGATGCTCAAATAGCAAACAGGATTTTTTAATTGCATTTTTAGAGAAATTCTTTAAAGTTCTAGACCCAAAGTACTTGCAGTTGGAGTTGTTTCTAAAATTCTCCAGAATTATTCCAACAGCCTATGGAAGGATTGTAGTGTTTTATTAAAATCTATAGGAGCTTACAGTTAAGAAATATAAGGTCATAGGTAATAATAATCTTTACTAGTATTTGAGTTAGAGTCAAGTCTGCAGAGTTGAAAACCAACATATTTTTATTCCTGTCACCCCTAGCCTTCACCAATCTAATTTCCACTACCTTCTCATTATTACATAAACCCAGGAGACCTATGAAATACCACTCAGCATTTACAAGATGTTACCTTCTTCACTCTTGGAATGCTGACTCTCTGCCGCAGTTCTAAATTCACTCTCATTTCAAAGCCCTTTTTCAAAGTTAACACTGGATACAGTTTGGAGCCACAGCTGTGAGACAGAAGATCAGTGGACAATGAACTGTTGACTTAAAATGAAAATATTTTCTCAAGTATGCTTACAAGATGTTCAAGTTTTTCCAGTGCTGTATGATATCTGAAAGGTGAAAGGGTTGGGAAGTAGCCGAAGTGAAAGCAAATCTCTCTGTAGAAGGTTTGTAATAGTAAGGTTTAATCTCTAGTATTAGTAACAAAACAAAACAAACCCTACTTGTCCATAGAAGGCTGCTCTGTGATTTGAGAGAGCTGCTTTTACTGCTGCAACTACAGGATTATCAGTAATGCCCGGTATGAGATGTATTCTTTGAATTACTTGCTCTGGCTTCAAGCCTTGCCTGGGGTCACATTTCAGCCCTGCTTGCCTGTCCTCACGGCATGTGATTCTATTCTATCAACTCAGTACTGATTCTCCCAGATGTTATGAGCACTGGTGTTCTGTGTATAAGGAATAAGGTGAAATTCTCCACTCCATAGTCTATCCAAAAAATGGTGAGATGGAGAGGGATAGTCTGAGTTCCAGAAATGCATCTGATTAAGGTCTCTCCTGGAAGAAAGTTCTGTTTCACATTCAGAGTCTCAGATAGATCTGCAAGGAATATGAGGAAACTGGAAGAAAAGAACAGTCGGTAATGAAAAAACAATATACAATTGGAAAACAAGAGGATTAAAAAGAAAAGAATCTGCATCAGCCAGGAACAAGGCAGTGTTTAATCCACTAATGCAGTTAATTGCACTGACTTCACGTGTTTCAGATAGCTAATAATAGGTTATTTCCACTAGAATGTTATTTTTTCAGTAGTTTTGTATAAATTTCCATATTTGTACTTATAAAAGCTCAAAATGGGATATGTTTAGAAGATGTTACTATAGTTGAGATAAAGCTTGATGCAAATACTAATGAGGCTCTGGTTCAAATTACTTGTAGTTAGTTAACCATTAAGCCCCTTTGATTTCCTGTGTAATTTATTAGAGGCTTCAGATCATATCCAAACCGTACAAAGTTAGTTTTATTGTCATTGTCTCTGTCCCTCCAGCCCACACCCACAGAAATGTTTCCTGGTGAAAGACAAAATCTTTCTTCTGGTGACTGGTCAGCTGGTGGGTTGCTATGTATCTTGTCAAGCAAAACTAGAACTGTATTTAGTGGAAGCAGGACAAGAGGACACTTTTAGACAGCCATGGTTAAATAAGGTATATGAATGAATGGTAGTATACTCTACTATTGTCCTACATCTGGATGGGATGGAAGTTCTTATAACACCTGGGCTTTTGTGAATCACTCCATCAGTTGCTTTGGCTTCAAAAAGACAGGGACTTCTATGAGAGTAAGTAAGGATTATGTTTAGATTTACAGTGCTTGTAATGTTATTCTGCATGAAACTTGTATTTTTCTCTGGTCTGCATATCTGTTAAGGGTTAGAACTGGCTACTGGATGAGAACTTAGCAAGAGTCCCCTGGAAAGGCAAAGGTGAAAAAATGATGAAAATGGTTCTTGGGAACCAACATTGCTGGATGGGATAGAGTTACAGTCAGCATTAAGCTTTGTCTTTGATGAGTAGTGGAGCGTAATTGCTGCTGACTGATAGAAGTCAGACTCTGGGCTTTGAAAAAAGAAATTGCAAGTGGTGCTTGAAAGAAGCATTTCCTTCTTGCTAGAGTGGAAAAAAAAGATTTATGATTTTTGTGATACCCTTCTTTTGGTTGTTTATTCTGTGTTCAGAGTGGAAATCCCTGCTCTGATAGTGACGTGGGTCTTCGAAATGATGAGATGTTTAGCACTTGTTTTCTATACATTGATTTCATTTGTGAATATGGTTACCCCATCAGAAAAGATTCTATGTCCTCAACATAATCCTTAAAAACTTGAGAAGTGCTGAACTCAAAAGATTTCAAGATTGGTTTTGTTATTCCAGATTTTCAACAAGTGCAGTATTTGGAAAAGTTTTGGTGGAGTTAATGGTTTAGATTTCTTTTGTGCTTTTACCATGCTTTCAAATATATTTTAAAAGATAAGCTCAAATTACCACCTGCTCTAACATTGTCTTCCCTAGACAGTCCAACAAGCCAATCACCAAAAAATACTTTTATAAAATCATGAGAATTTATGCCACTTCTGCTACAAGATTAACCACGATAGAATAGAGTAGATTTGACTGTACCAATTCAGCAGGGATCTTTGCCTCATGCAATTGCTTGCCTTCATGTTCTGGATCCAACAACAATGACTTCACATCCCAGAATTTGAGGATGAAGAAAGGAGTGGTAAATGTTTTTGGCCATCTTTAAAACCAGCCTGCTTTACCTTTGGTGTGGACACTTGCAAGGCCGTAGCTTACATCTCTACAGCCACTGTCTTTTGTGCTTTGAGGAACATCATGATCTCTGCTCATGCCCACGCCTAATCCAGTGTCTTCACTTTGACGGTGGGCAGTGCCAGGTCTTTCAGACATTGTGCTCTTTTTATTATCAGTCAGTCATCATCAAAACAGCATCAATTTTTTCTCAACATCTTGAGCTTGAATGAACTCAAGTTATTTTGAGATTGCCAGTGGAAGCCAAGAGGAAGGAGTTGTTTCAACAAGTGATCTGCACTAATTGCAGGGGTTGAAACCTTCCCTGATCCTGAACTGGTAATATGAAAGGAATGCTCTAGGATGGCTGTTCTGACAGAATAATTGAATATTCAGAGGAGCCAGTAGAATCTTGATTGTACTTTGGTTGTATTTCTCTGGCTGATCTAGTGACCTCAGGACTAGGTATACATCATCACACAGAGCATGTATTCTACTGACTGGGATACACTCCAGTAGCTAATTTTATCTGCAGAGTACTTCCTTGAACAAGTGAGATAAAGGCACTGAATTAAACAGTGCTGTTCCCTGATCTGATGCAGCCCTGTCATTTACTCTAATTACTGGGGCTATGGCTCAGCCTTTTTCTTATTAGCAAATGCTGCCCTGAGGACTTGGAAATTAATATGTTGATTTGAGTAACTATTTGGCACATACCTTGAGGCACTGCAGCAACAAAACTGCTAAATAAGAACTGCAGGCTAAAATTTAGAGAAATCAAAGAATCTTCGCAGTGGCAGCTTGAATGTTGAAGCAAAATTACCCTGTGTTGCCTATTGCTAACAACAATTATTATAGTTCTTTTAGGCACTTGGAAATTTGTTTGTACCAGTATTTACTCACACAATTCCTGAGCTAGATTTCATTGTTGGCATGGAGGGGGAACTAATTCCAGAAAAAGCTCTGGATGTAGGCCTAACTATTTTGGAGAGGAAGAGGAAGTTGCAAGATATGGCCTTAGGGACAGAAAAAAAACCCTGGGAGTGTTTAACTTGGTGGAAAAAAATATACCCTACAAATGTGTCTACAAAGATAGCTGGAGTTGATGCTAAAATGATTCAGATCAAGCCATGCAAAGTCTCTCAAACCCCATGAATTGCACTTCTCTGTGTGTATTAATCGTATCTTGGAAGAAAGGCTGAGGAACTTGAGCAAGAAATGCACCTTGAGGGAGCTGATTTGCTTATCTAGGAGAACTGAAGAATAAGGAGAGTGGAATTGAGAGCAGAATCTAATTAGTGTTTTACACTACTGAAAGAAATAGATGAAATTGAACCAGTCTTTTCTCCAAAATGTACAATGAAAGAACCATAGGAAACAAGAAATAACATAGCATAGGAAATTCCAATTGCATGTAATGACAAAAATTTTCACTAGGAAAGTTGTTAAGCATTGTTATAGGTTGCCCCAAGAGGTGGTGGAGGCTGCATCCTTGGAGGTATTCAGAATCAGACAAGGTCATGGCAAATCTGGTCTAAGTTGATCCTGCTTTGAGAAGCAGGCTGGACTAGATAGCTTTCATAGCTACTAGCCAAAATCATTCTAAGATTATGGGCCACCAAGACAATAGTCTTGTTTTAGCCATTTTTTAAAAGCAAGTCTACAATCTACTTTACATTCCCTTTAAAAAATTTGACCAGGAATTAATTGTTTCTCTTAATGGTTTTGCCTGTTCTTTTTATGTCTTGAGAGTCTACTACTAGCAATCCCACAACACCCTTTTTCTTAAGAGGCAGAGGAAGATGGTGACAAGACATAAGATTGCTAATGTTAAGCTTGTGTTGGTGGCCAGTAAGGGGAACAGGACTTCCAAAATCATTACAGAGATGGTTGAATGGGAGCATAGCTGACACAGGACATGCTAGAATTCCCTGCAAGATGTTTCTATATCAACACCATGGTGGTTTCCTCTTATGTGTGGGTAGGACAAAGTCAGGATTTGGTTGGCAGTTGCTGTGGCAACCTGAGTGCAATCAACCCTTTTAACTTGGTGTAACTTTAACAAGGCTTTGTCCCCATGCTTTATTCTTGTTAACAGCTTCATTATTGTGGATAACATCATCCTCTAACATCCAAAGAGAGATTTGGTTCTGCATACTGTTGTCCTTCCAAAAACACTGGAACTTTGCACAGTAGGAGAGAAAGCAAAGCTTTTGTGTCAGAGGCCTAGAACAGAAGGTGCAAACAGGAGAATTAAAATGGTATATTGTGAAGGGAGATCAAAGATGCGACTTGTGCTATGATGGAATAAGCCTTAATGCAACCAATTGTAACCCCAACTTTCCCCTAGTGACTCTGTGTCTGGGCCTTTCTGGCTCATAAGTTCACAGGAAAAGTGAGGTTGGAAGGGACTTCTGTTCTCTTGTCTAACCTCCTGCTCAAAACAGAGTCAGAACAGGTTGCTCAGGCATTTATCCAATAAAGTCTTGAAACTCTCACTGAATTTCCACCATGTCATTGTCTCTCTCCTTTTCGTGTGTGTGAGAGTAGTAAAATCCCTCCCTCATTGCTTGTTGTATGTTTGTTAGACTGCGCAGCTGAAAATCACCTAAATATTAACTATCTCACTAATGATGGGTTTTGTTGTGGTTTTTTTCAGGTTACTTATCACAAGTACTAAAGAATTACACTGACCATGCCTGTGATGGAGAGTATGTCTCCCTGAGATGTCCTCACAGAACCACCATCAGCATCCAATCCTCTTTTTATGGCCGGATTGTACCAAGTCATCAGATGTGTCCTTCTCGTGATCCCCACTCCTTTGCAACTTTAATTAAAGAAGATGTTGCCTGTTCAGTTGGCACTTCCCTTCAGGTACCCATATTAAACCAGACCTGTTCATTTTATACTTCATCTTTCCTTAGTCAGGCAGCAGATTTATGTGCTGGTGCTGCCTAAATCTGTATTAAGCAGTGCTGCCCAGCATGGGAGCACTGACATCACACAACTTAGTGGACAATTCATCTTTATAGTTAATTCCGTTCTGTCTAAGATTTCATTGATGAATTTCTTCATTTTGCTGTAGCTCTAGTCAGTAGCCCTTTGGAAATGTGTTTGAAAAAATATTACATTGCAAGACCATGTTGTGTTTGACTGAATTTGAAGATTGTTTTCATAGTTTTCCTTCCCACTAATTAGCTTTTTCAACACATTCAGAAATTGCTGTTGTGGTCTTTTTACTTCAGAACTGATCTTATTTCAAGAGGCTTTTACTTTGGTAACTTGAAACCTGGAGAGAATCCTTGGATTTACCTCTTCTGACTCATTTGGCTCTTGGGCCTTTGTAAGTGATTGTACATCACTTAGGCTTATAAGATTCCAAGCGTCGGTAGTTAATCTGTTCTGTCTGTTTGTGTAGGGGATGTTGTCTGTATGTATTCTTCCACGAACATGTGACATCAGCATACCTAGGGATTATTTGGAAGGTTTCAGTGTTACTCAGCTATCAGTAGGAACAACTAAAATTAGAATGATTGAGTTGGCTGATGTTATTGAGATGAGTGGGCTCTGCTCCTGGGTGTTGAAGTAAGCACAAGTCTTTCCAAGAGCGGGATTTAGGACTGCGAAAATTTTGGGCACAGGTCTCAAGCACCTAGTGTGTTTATGGCTATGAATCAATAATAACTCATAATAAAAATGTAGAGCAGAACTAGAGTAATAAACTTATGGAGCTAGCAAATAATTTCTTCTACAATTTGGCTGAAGACCAGAGTTTCTCACATCACTTCTCACTCTTGCATTCAGCATTTTAGAGAGCATTTTAGAGCAGATCTCTTGTTCAGTATGTTTGTCACATGGCTGAGACAGAATATTCCTATTCACCCATTTTGGGGGATGCATATGTGCAAGGCAAGTAGCTGACATTCTCTGTTCTGCTACAGATTTCTTGTGGGACCTTGGGAAAGTTCCTAAATTTCTTTGCTTGACATCCACAGTGCCTCTTCAGTGCCCCCAGAAATGGCTTTGATAATTCAATGTGCTGTGCTTGCCAGGGTACCATGAGTTCAAATGCTAGAGATGAATCTTGTCTTCGTTCTTAGTATTCAAGGGCGTAAGGCCCCTCTGAAGGGTAAGCCAGAAACTCCACAAGCTGAATGGCAAGTTGCCTGCAACTTGCTGTTAGGAAATGCATGTATGTAGGAAAATTGGAAAGCTGTAGACAAGGAAATTGAGTGTATTTTTGTGGGTTTGAAACTCAGCTATATGGCTGCTAAAAGCAGGATCAGTTGTGTGCATGTTCTGATTGTCAGTCATTTAAAAGTCAGCTAATCCATACCCTTCAAAATTAGATATATAAAATCATTGTGTCTGATCAAACCCATGACTATATAAATTTACTGCTTCTTTGGGGAGTAGCCTGGAGGGAAGGTAAGGGGCAGTTATTAACACTATTCCCTATGGATGCTACCTGTGAGTAATATCTAATTCCTACTTAGAAGCTCTTGCTCCTGTAAATGTCCAGTTCAGACATTGCTTCTATGCTAAAAAGAGAAAAGAAAGTATTGATTACCCTGAGACAACCACTACTAATCCAGCATTACGTGATTGACTCCCAAGATCCCTTATGTTAACCACTTGTTTTTGTTTGAAATGAAATGCAGACCACATGGGAGAGCGTGTCCAAAACATTAAGGCAGTGACCCCATACTTAACATTTCTGTTATTCTAACATGGTAATGTCAGATTCAGTGGAAGATTTCCAAATGCACAAAGAATTTGGACATTTAGACTGGAATTTCAGTTTTGGTGTGGTTGGTTTCTTGTTGAGTTTTAGAATAAGTCACATGAATATGGAGAGAACAGAACAGTGTTAAAAGCCAAGCATTATTTGTATTGAAATAGTTCCTCCCACTCCCCCAACTCCACTCAGTTTAAAAGGGGAGTCCAGTGTTAGCCTAAGTCACATGAAATACATGTCAGGAAGGACAGAGAGATTTGTGCTGTGTTTATGAAGCATTTTTGAGATATCTTGAAGATAGAAGTATATAAAATTTCCCCTCATCATTTGATAATAGGAAATAACTTGGGCTACTAGTATTGTTAATTACTGGTCTAGTCTGGTACTGGATCTCCTGTACTCTCCTTGTGGAGTCCTGCAGAGGATATTCCTGACTATGAAGTAATAGAGACCAACATCCTTGTCCCATCTTCAGGAAAGATGGATGGAGGACAAGGAAGAGTAACATCAAGAGTCTTGGTAGCTCTGGTAAAAGGGACTCATGCAGCGCAAACCATCCTGTCTTGGTAGAGAAGATATGTGTGGAGGAGCTATATGGTGGCTTAACAATCATGTTTCTTGCTTGTATGTCAGGAAGAGCAGCTGCCAGGACCAAAATCTATTCATCTTTCACCCAGAAATGTAAATCCCAGAATATTAACTGTCATTTAGACATATTGAAGTCATGCCACTGAAAATAGTTGGTAAGTAGGTAAAGGTGTTTATCCACACTATAAATTATGCAGAGAGATGAGTTGTATGTCCACTACAAAGTCTGTGGCATCAAAGCAGGATCATGCAAAGATGTAAGTTTGCATCCCGAAGAGCAGATCTGTGTTAGCATGGTCCTGTGTTATAATGATCTGTAATTCCCATGCACCTTTGCTCCTTTGGAGCAGTTGTGCAGGTGCTGTTGGTCTGAGCACACAACCCAACAATTCTGAAAGCTTGAAGATTTTTTAGTATATCTGTGTATTGTGCTTTCCCAGTGGCATTTTTCCCTTGCTATGTCTCATGTAACAGAGATGCCCAATGTCTCATTTTTTAGTGTGAGAGTATGGAGAAGAAGGTAAACTGCATGGGAACATGTGGAGATGCCTTTTACTTCAAGAAGATCTGCTGGGCATGATCCTTGTCTGCTTCAGCCTCTCCCTTATGCTTTGATTCTCTCACATATCACACTACTGTACACATTTGCACTTTCCTTCCACAGGGACATCTCATGATGAAATAAGGAAGCTGATAAATAGATACAGCAGCAGTGTATGTTTATTTAGATGAACACATAAATGCTGGCACAGAAGACAAGGCCAAGCTTTTCCTGTGGGAACACATGGAGGCACATTTGTATTTGAAGCAACCTGTTCAGCTGAAGAGGAGGAGGTTTGGAGAAGCTTGCTTACAAAGCTTTCCACAACTGCTCATTCCTAGATCAGTAGTCCCCTTGTTACTTGTTTTCAGCGATAAACTACTCATGGTCTGTATGGAAGAATGTTTAATGATTGAACTAAAATAATTGCTTACTACCAGAAAACTGGATTACATTTTACAGCAGATTACCTGCAATATTCTCATTTTGGGAAGCTGACAGAAGAGTAAAACTGCAACTTATTTAGAAGAAAAGCAGAAAGCCCTGGAGCAAAGCTTATTTAGAAGGAAAGTAAAAAGCCCTGAAGAGGTGCTTATTCATGGTGTTTCTGCTGCCAGTTATTTATCAAACATTGTAGGCTAACTTTATACATACATGTACTGAAATCAGCAGGAAACAGCATTTCAGCAGGCAATGTTTCCCTTTTGACTTGTTTCCCTGAAAGGGGCTGTGCTTAGAAGGTGCCCGGGAGCTCAGTCACGCGTCTTGTTAGAAAGATTAGCCAGTTTAGGAGAGCAGCATAGGCATAGCGTGTAGCCTGTGCCTCTTTCACCACTCTCCAGGACAAGCAGTTGTTGGTGACAAGAATCACTAATGCTGCTGGTTTGGTATTCTATTTGTCCTTTAAGTGAGATACAGGACACCTTTGCTGCTACTGTCTCCTGCTGTTGCTCCAGCAGCATGTGAGGCAGTGGTACAAAAGGGATCAGATTTCTCACATGCAAATCAGAGGATTCCCTGAGTCCTTCTTCTTTTTTTATTTGCCCCTATCATGAAGGTATGTGTCATAGAAAGCAAAGGGGAGATGACCTCTTCCATGAAAGATAAGAAAATTTTTCCAGTAGCTGCATGACTCTCAAAGCATGGGCAGCTGTTGATAACAATATGATGGGACTGAAAGGTCTGTGTGCATTCTTGTTTCTGAGGAGACTTTTATGTTCCCCAAGTAAGTGGATTAACACTGTGGCTGAGTAAAATACAAAGCAGAAGGAAATGATACAACTGCTCTAGCTTTCTTGGTAGGCCAAGGACAGTGGCTACTGACATGCTAAGTGTGGCAATTTAGGCTGGGTGCCTCCTGTTCCTGCCACATACGCTACACCTCTAGCGTCCCAAGTGCCCAGCACAGTGGGCAGACACAGGAGATAGTGTATTTCATACCCATAATATTCTATGCCATATAAATCCATCTGCAAAATCTTTCTCTTCCTCTTTCTTCCCTCTCTGATCCTGTGGGAGATGCTCCCTATCAGGTAATGGTGGGGGAGTATCTCAAGGCCTCTTAGGCCTGTCTATGCCTAATGCCAGGAGGAGAAGGGGGAGGCGCAGTCTCAGACTTGGCCAGCTGAGACCAGCCTAACAGTGGGGGGGGAAGAAAGAGCCCTGGGGCTTTTGTGTATACCCTCAGGTGGGGAGAAGGGAAGTGCTGGGAGGTTTTTGGGTGTGCTGTAAGGGACTCTGTATGCTTTGGGATTCTTTTGTCACTATGCTTTGTAAAACACTTACTGCTTTCCATTTAAACTTTCCATCACTTCTGCAATCCATTTGTGAGTGTTATTCTTTTGCCCCCCTCAGGGGTAAGATATCTGTCTGGTCTCAAACCAGGACACTAAGTCACAAGTTTTTGCATGGTTCCACCGATGTAACAGCCCTAAGTGGCCACAACAGGAATGAGCAAGGGCCTTTTCTTGTGACTCTAAGTATCTGTAAGATTATGATGGTCAAGGGAAAAGAGGGAGGAAAATGATAGAAAGAATGAATATAGGTCATCAGTGCCACTGGGAAGAGAAACTACTGTTTGTCATATTGGATATTAGATGATCTCCACAGCTTGCAAACAGTTTGAACAAGGAAAGTTTCATTCTCAGAATGTCAGTGAATTGAAGAGCAGTTTGAGCCCTCATACTATGTTAATTACTTTACAGAGGATGGTGAGCAGACACATCAGGGTCCAGAAAAGGTTACTACAGTGCCAAAGTTGCTCCTAAGTATCACAGAACCAGTGCCGCTTCATTCATGAAACTCCTCCAGTCTGAAATATAACTCTGTGATGAGCACTTCCCCAAGCTAATTATTTGCAGGTAGAACTGCTTGATGCAGAGGTCATAGATAATCCCTAAACTTTGAAATCTTTGAAACCTTTGGTTTGACTGCAATAGCTCATCAGAGCAGTGTGATTATGTCCTGCAGAAGAGGAAGCAGAGCTGGCCGGTGCAGCCTGCCTCCCTGCTGAGTCCAGATTGCTCCCTGGGGTGTAAGCTTCCTAATGCTTTGTTTACTCTAAATTTAAACTTTCCAAGTCATGGAGCTTCATCATTTCCAATACGACCCTGCTTGACAGTGTAATGGTTTGCTCTCAACGATTTTTTCCCCACTTTGTGTTTTAAGCTTTCCCTTTCTTTAATTCCCATGGCTTTTGGTTATACATCGTTTTGCATCTCTTCCGTTTAGAATTTTTCTCACTTTGAAGTTAGCCCCGCATGCAGATTGAGTTTCCTACTGTTAGGAAATGTAGGTAATATTAATTAGGTGATAGTTGTAATGCAGCTTTTATCAAGTTGTTCTGTGTGCTGAGCATGTGCCTGCTCTTTGTGAGTCAATGTCTCTGGGCTCTTTGAAGGCCCTGCCAGAGAACTGTGGTGAATCTTGCTGTGGTGTTTTAGCATCCCATCCCACTGCTGCCTACTCTACTGCCCTCCTAGTGTTTATTACTCCCATATCAGAGCTGATGAAAGGGAACATGTGCCCACTTTTCAGCTCTCTATTTCACAGTCTGGTGTGTTAATGTGTCACCAAACATGTGGGCATAATTCCCTTCTGCCAGCTCTGTGTTGCCGAGTTCATGGGTGAGTGATGAGAGATAGCTAGAGGAGTACTAAAACTTGCCATACATCATCAGTTAGGATTAAAGACCCTTGATCCCTTCTTCATGTGATGCACAGATTGAGTGCAGTAATTTGGGCAAAGTTGAATTATTTTCTGGCAGAGCAGGCTGGGAAGGTTGCTTGATGAAGCCACAAACAGGTAGCCTGTATCTCATCAACATGGATTTCACTTTCTCATGTAGTCTGTCCTTCCCTGATGCTGATTCTTGGAAAATCTTGGTCCATTTGTGGACCAAATTGTGTGATTGAACAGAGATGAACATGCAGTCTTCAGATAACTGGAAAAATGACCCGTAAATAAGTTTGCAACTTGTAGCTATGAAGTTTACAGTGTGTTTTAAAGTAACACCTACATTTAAGGGGTATATAAAAGAATATAAATTTCAAATTAAATGTGACATGAAACCACTATGAATGCATTGTGCTGTGTGGCTTTCTAGGGGCAATTCATTCTGACTTTGTTGTATTTTCTTTTTAATCACTACAAAACTCATGGATGTGCACCAATATAGGTGTTCATGTAACTCCACTACAATGGATATTCTTGGTCTGAATTTGACCTAAAAATGTTTATTCATATATTTTTTCTAATTGCTGACATCTTCTTGCATAAAATTCTTAGTACAAATATCTGCCCATCTTCATTCGACTGTATACAGGTCTGATCCACTCATGCAGTCTGCTTTCCAAGTTATTCTCAGCAACATACAATTTGAGCAATTATTTAGTGGGGTTGCTCTGCGTAATTTCATGCCTGACTGACATACCCTGCAGTCATCCTTATGTTCCTTTGATGACAGAGGCTGTACTGAGAGCAGCCCTGTGGCAAATCCTAGTTCTCATTGAGTTTCACCATTGACTTCTATGGGTCCAAAGTTTCACCATGTGATGAATCTATGAACTACTGCAAGGGACTAAGAACTGAGATAAGTTTAATTGCCTTGGGCGGTAAGCTCAGCTGTGGTTTATCTTAGGCATGCAAGTGGAGTGCTTCTTGAAGAGTGAGTTAAAGAGACAGAATAAAAATCAGTGCACCCTTGGGAATGGCTGAGGACAGCCTTGCAGAGCTCACATCTGGTTCCAGATTTAAAAGGTTGTTATCTAAGAAATGTTTCATCCTATAGTGCCCACTAGAAAGACATGGTTTTGAGCTTGAGGCTGTTCCTGGTTTAAGATTCGGGTCACTGCAGTGAGATTAATCCAGGGCATAAATTACAGAGGTTAGATTAGTGTTTATTTTAATTGAATTCACATTTCTTGCTCTCTTATCTCTAAATCTTGCAGCTTTTTAGCTTAGTCATAAACCAGAGAATGGAATGGGTTTAAACAGCCACCACTTCCCTTCTGAGCACTGCCAGCCCTCAGGCTTTATTTACCACTGGTAGGCAATTATAAAATGGCACAACACAATTAATGTGTCTTCCCTCCCCTTTCATGCCAGACAGGAATTCCTCTGCTACCTTCTTCAGCTGGAGTGATTTCTATAACATGATCCAGTATAACTTTATTTTGCATTAGTCAGGGGTCTACCAGATTCCTATGACAGAAACAGCTGATGATATATATTAGTTAGGGATGATTCTGCGTGTCTGCTGCCGTTTCTTTGCAAGTTTGAATGGTTTCTGGGCCTCTTTTTTGTTTGGCTTGTGCTCACGTTTTCCCACTTTTACAGCTGACAGATACAGCCAGAAAACAAGGCAAATGCAAAGTGAATTGTCTAAATTTTCCCTGACACTAAGCAAAAGCCATGTAAGCTCAGGACATTCCCTCACTCCCACATGCTAAACAGCCTTCCTGGTGTCAGTCTAGCTGAGCATTTGCAAATACTTCAGCACCAACAACTGACATCAGCCAGAGCTCTGATATTTCCTAGAAGTATAATTTCTGAAAGTAAGATCAGAAAGCCAAGATTTTGGTTTGTAAGAGCTTCTATAAACCCCAGATGCACTGGACCTGCAAGGGAAGTGTATCTGTAGTGGATCTGCTTGTCATCCATGCTCTGTGGAGTTGCTGCTTACACAGTGTTTAAGCAGATGCTCATATATGGCACATACTGATGAAAGCAATGGGGAGGAAGGTTTCTGTGTATGAAATAATAGGTAAAAATCATACACACAAGTGTTTGAGTTAATATTAGTGCTGGTGTAACATCTTTGTTCTTGGTAATCAAGAACATGGCAGTGTCAACCGTGGCTAGCTAATTTAGTTCACATTGTTCCTGATGTATTTTATTAAGCATTGAACATTTTTAATTGGTTGTTTTGGGTTTTTTTACTCTCTATGGATCTATTTCATTATGCCTGAAATTTTACTCAAACAGTATCACAGTCTGCAGGAAATCAAATCAGAATGATTTTTTTAGATTTCCAGGAAAATGGTTGCCTTTGAGGGGAAGGTACAGTAGAATTATATGAATGAAAAGGAAATACTGATTTCTCTCTTCTTGTGAAATAACTTCTTGGAGTCATGGATAGCATCAAATTAAGTTGAAACTGTAGCTAATGGAAAACAATTAGTAAAAAGGCATATTTAGCCTCAAAAAACACTTCCCTTTTTCTGTGATCTCACAACAGCAGAGATGACTTTTGGTTCTTAATTTAGGTATAGACTTCCCTCTAGGGTTTTGTTTTACTTTTCATACTGCAGGAATTAAGCTCAGGAGGTTTTACTTACATGGAATAGGTGGAGTCAGCAAGAGCTGTCAAAAGTCAGAGCAGAGCAAGACAAAGTGACAATATATGAAGGCTGTTGTGTGGATTGCTCTCAGTATCACAGTATAACTAAGGTTGGAAGAGACCCCAAGGATCATCGAGTCCAACCTGTCTCGACAGACCCCACGACTAGACCATGGCACCAAGTGCCACGTCCAGTCTCCTCTTGAACACCTCCAGGGACGGTGACTCCACCACCTCCCTGGGCAGCCCATTCCAACGACGAACGATTCGCTCAGTGAAGAACTTTCTCCTCACTTCGAGTCTAAACCTCCCCTGGTGCAGCTTGAGACTGTGTCCCCCTCTCTAAGGTTGGTAAGTAATCGTCTTCGCTTCTGTTGCTGAGCCTGAAGACAGATGAACAAGTGCTGCTTAGACATTGGAACTGAAGTTTTCCAAGAGGCTTCATGTTGGCCTAACTCAGCCTCTGCTGAAACCCAGGGTGTCCCACTGGTTTTAATAGTACCTCTTATGCAGTGCTGAAGACTTCTGAAAATCCCACTCATCTGCCATGAATACTTTTGTTCATGGAAAATTCTGCTGCCTTTGAGGGGAGAAAGCTTCCTTTGTGAGAAAGAAAACATTCAGGGTACTGCTTCTTTTCTTTTGCTCCATATTCTTATCACTTCTTGGGTGTAAACACAGCTGTGACTGTCAAGGAGCAGCAAATCCCTTCAGGTCTACAGTGATTCGAAGAGGATTTCTCTTTGTATGTGAAGCACTCAAGAGATGTTCCAGTTGCTTTCTGAGATCAAAAGAAGTATCTGCATAAAGGCCTTGATTAAATTCTTTTGCAACTCATTGAATTTTGCTTTAAATGAAATTTCACATACTGAGTGAGCAATCAACCCTCATGAGCCCAGAGAAAAGAATATGCTGTTTCTAAGCATTTTAACATGATGGTCAAGTTGGGGCTAATGCTCCTAGGCACCTCTTTCAGCGTTCACCTTTACATCCTAAGCCCTATATTTTGAAATCCAATGCCTGCATTTTATTACCTTTGTAAATGGAAAACAACAATGTATGTTCTCTGCATACTAGAAAAGATCTGAATTTTCTTATTTTGAACTTTAAAATAAAGGTCAGACTTGAGGCAGGTGTAAATTCTTGCATGTGTCAGCCCAAAATGTGAAAGCTTTAGAAAGTTATGAGCAACCACAAATGAGGCAGTTTCCAATTGCATTTGAAACTGGAACATCTGTTTTAGCTGTTCTTTGGAGATAGACATTCAGAGTTACAATACTAAAGATTATATATGTATAATCTTAATAATTATACATATATATACACACACACACATACAATGTTCAGGGAGAACTCAGAAATAGAGAGTAGTCACTGAGGCAGAGAGAAAATTGGTTTGGGTGGCAAACAGCCTTTATGTTAATGGCACAGGGATAAGATTGTGGGAAAGGCCAAATATCGAGGTAGATTTAAGAAAAGGGAACAGTGAGAAGACAAAAGAGACCAGGGGAGTCTGGAGGAATTTCTGAGAAAGGATTTACTAGCACCTCCTTGCAAGTGAAAGTTAATTGTTTTGGTACTGGAATTCACAGGTCTGTATTGCAGGGACTTAGTGAGGCTGGTGGATTACCTCGCTCTGTGGTCTCAAAATGCTCTGACAGGTTCATGTGTGTCAGGCAAACATTATGGTAATTTTAGCACTTTAGGGACTCTGCAGGAGTATGTAAAAAACACCAAAGCCATCCAGCTGAATTTAAAACTTAATTACTGCCCCTTAATAATATTGTCTCCCCCACTACTGCTTTAAAGGATCATAGGGCTAAAAGAAATCATTAATCTTCCTTAATGAAGCTATTTTCTAGTAGGAGACAGAATGTCTTGCCCCTGTGGATTCTGAGATGGATTTTTCATGAGTGCTATGAATAGAGAAGTGGGGAGCAAGTACTAGAGGAAAAACACTGCAGAAAACGGGATAGGACCCAAAATACTGATGAGGGTTGAACCTCCACCTCACAGGCCCTTGCTGAGTTTAGCTGAAAGGAACATGACAATCACAGAGGCAGAGGAGTGAGCCTTATTAAAAACTGACGAAGTTGGCTGCATAACAATGTTTCCAACACAACTACTAATTATTGGAATAGCAGCAATTGCCAAAGCTTTTATATAACTGAGACAAGAGCTCTCTCGAAATCTGTGGCTGAAATTCTGCATCTTCCACAGGAATTGGAATCAGAATCGTGGTGGCAGAGTTGGAGTCTGCTTTAAACTGTGAATGCTGATTTATATCCATATGCTCTTCTTGGGACAGTACTGCCTTACACTGTGATTAAATTGCATGCAAATAGTTCAAAATCTCTGTGATCATCCCCTTGCAAACCCTTCCTTTTGCACACATGAAAGGAAAAGAAATCACGTTCCTTAAAACAGTACAATGTTCAGTTCTCTCCTAGTTCACAGCTTCTGTGGCACCCGCTGCTCTGAGTACCATTGCCTGCCCTGAGCCAGGGCTGGTTGAGGAGGCAAGGATGGCCTTGCTGATCTCCAACTTCTCTTTGTTTGGTAGAGATACTGAAGTGCTTTTGTTTTTCTGTTTCTTGTGTGCATCCTTGGCTGCAGAAGATGCTGGATGAGTGCCAGGACAGGCGGAGCTGCCAGTTTCTCATCAATAGCCGACTGTTCGGTGCAGATCCGTGCCCTGGAACCGGCAAGTACCTCATCGTGTGGTACAAGTGCAGGCCAAGTAAGTACCTCACTACTGAATCTGTTTGCTCTGGCAAGATCAAAACACTTTCATGCTTAATACTCACCAGAGAGGCCTTCTAGGACTTTTCGTTCTCCTCTGCCTTTATTTTTGGTGTAACATTACCTCTCTGGTATGGAGCATTTAGTTTCTCCCCCTCATTTGCTGCCTTGCTGGGGTACTGCTGCTCTAGTTCCTTCCTCCACTGGCACCTTGTTTTTGCAGGTGCCAGTGCAAGCCTTTGCTGAGCTAATGCTGTTGGTGGTGAGTGGGCTGCTCCTGCTCCCATCTACTGCTGTCCTTCTGTCCCAGTAGACTAGTGGGTCTTGTCCCTTCTTCTGACTGCCCCTCCAGAGGCAGCAGGAGCTCTTTGCATGGGCAAATACTTCAGACCTGGGTGCCCAAGGCAGATACTGGAGATTGTGGTGCAATAGGAAGCTCACCAGGCAAAAACCATGCCATAAGCCAGCTTTTGATTGTTTCCAGGTCAGATGGGAAATGTTAACCTGTGTTTTGTGTGATCTCATTAGCTGTGTTTAAGTTAAAAGGGGCCAGTGGATGAATACTGAAAGTGTGGAGGACTTAACCCGTTGTGGCTTTGGTCCAGGACAGTCAGCACCTTCTTGGCCCTACCAGGGGATTTAGCACAGCTTGGGCACCATTCTCCATCAGTGCTTAGGAAGCAGACACATTCATTTTGAGATAAATAGGGTTTGGTAGTGGCCAAACTGCGACAACAAATTTCATCTGGAAAGCAGGGCTTGACTCTATTTAAATTAATAGTCTGCACATGACATTTCAGATCAGCCTAATCTCAAGCCTGTTAGATGACATAACTAACATGGTTCCACCATCAGATCAGCAAAATGTTTGGAGAAGAAATGAAAAAAAAAAAAGCTTGCACAGGAAAGAAAAATATATCTGATTTCAGAAAAGGTTGGGAACAAAAGTGGAAACAGACTCTGTATTTTCTGTGCTGCTTCTGAGCCTTTTTGCCCTGGTGTGCAGAGAGCTGTGCAAATGAAGTGAAGGGATCTGGCAAGATCTGTAGGGAGTTCTAATGAAAAGTAGGTGATGAAGCACCTGCATTTGTTGTGAGGCTTTCAAGAGTAGTTGTAACATCCCTTGTTGGGTAAGAAATGCATCTCCAAGAGAGGGGTGATTAGCAGGGTGTTCTGACAAGTCCTCCTGAACCTGCAGGTTTTGTATCAAAGCTTGCTTGAGAAATCTGACTATTGAGGCCTGTGCTGAACTTCTGAAGGTACTTTGGGATTCCATCTGTGCATAAATATTTATGGCTTGGCATTCTTTGCTAATTGCAGATATGCTAGAAAATGAGTGTGTACTAGCTAGGTGATTTTCCTGACAGAGAGCAGGGAAACCTGCTTGAAAACGTTTCCCCAAGACTTTTTTTTTCAGGCAGCTCCAGTTTTGCAAGGTGAAAGAGGGCAGACTGACACAAATTATTGTTTCTTAGCCACTGGGCAAACTTTTAATCAGAACCCACTGGATTAATAACAAGGTTTGAAATATGTGAGGATTACTTTTACATAGAGATACTAGGACACACTCAGCCTTTTCTGGATGACTCAAAACATTAATTTTGAGTCCCACAAATAGAATCTAATGCTTGTGTGAGTTCAATAAGCCTTTTCACCTTTTTGTAGAGAGGTTAATGACAGGAGTGAAGAAACATGGACCTACTGAATGCAAAATACAGGGCCTTGAAACATTTTGGTAGGCTTTTTTGAGTATTGTTTGTGTTCTGTAAACCATTATATGTTTAAGAGCTGATTCCAAAAGCTGTGGCCCTGTGAAGAGTTGACCTGCTCCAGAAAGTTTGAGCACACATAGTTGTAAATGAAGAGCACCAGGGAGTTCTTGTCAAGAGCTCACTGCCTGGCACATGGCTCCATCCGTAGCTTTATCAAAAGGCAAACACAATTTTTTGAGTTCTGCTCCTGAATTTGTTCTTTTGAACTGCAGATGTGACAGAAATGCTTTAAAAAAAAGGTATTTAAAGTCTGAGTTGTCCTCTGGAAGCATTTCTTTCTTTCCTTTGCTTATTGAGGGAGCCAGATGGGACCACGCCCCTGAAGGAAGCGCCTACCTAGGTAGAATGAATGTAAGTTTTCCTGTATACAGGTATGAGAGGTGCCTTGGGAAGGGGCCTGCAGAGCTTGGACCGGATGTCTTTAACATAAAATAAGGTTGGCTAATGCCTCCCACTCTGAATCATACTGGAGTCTCAAATAGGTCCCTGAATAGAGGTAGTTTTCTAAAGTGAAAGACTTCCTTGAAAGAAAGCAAAACTGAAGTTAGTGGCATTTACTTGTACTGTTGCTGAAGAATAACTAGATGGTGCAGTCATTCCCTCTGGCCACTGTCACTGCAGTTATGCCTCTGACATTACATTCATATGAAATCTAGTGCTTTCAATGCTCATTGGCTGCATGGAATTCACTTCTGAGGCAAGGTGCTATTTTGGTCTCTCATGGGCAGAATTTCAAGGAGATGGAAGGCAGCAAATCATGCTGAGACTGAAAGGCCCAGATTAGCTAAATGATGGGGCTGCAGGGAATGGTGCAGTGGGGGGAATCTCTACTACAGTAGTTGCTCTAAGACTGCTTCCGCTGGAAGCATGGAAGACTGCGACAGCGATTTGGGGCTGAAGCACTGTGATTTACTCCTAGAACTTCAAAGAAATAGTTGAGAGAATTGTTGATTAAGTAGAAACAGTGAGAAATTCAACAGCTTGTGTGTTTTTTTGGAAGTCTTGTGCTAATCATGGTCCATTCTGGTTCAATGAAAGTATCTGGAATCTTGCAGACACTCGTGTGTACAGAAATCAAACACGTGCATAGGACTGCTTTGAAATGGCAAATATTTGGCAGTCCTGAGTATTCTCTATGCCTGTAAATATAAAAAATACACAATGTGTGTGTGCACTTTTAAGGTATAGGCTGTTTAAGGAGACCAGAAATAATAAAATGCTCTCTTCTGTCTCAGTTTGTGACAGGTGAGACTTATTTATTGCTCCTATGTATTGTGAGGGCCAAGGTTCATCAAAGCATATAGGGACTTAGTTTCTATTTTATTTTCCCATAGGTTGTGGGCCTTAGTTTTTGATATGTGCCAACTTTTGGAAAGATGTTCAAAAGCACAGTGCAGGTCTCAGCAGAGTTCATCTATGACTTGTGTCTCTAAACATAGAGTTCCTCTGCAAATTATCCTGCTATCTGCAGTCTCAATGGCAAGTCCTTAGAGGGAACCTGCGGGTCAGGTTGGGTCAGGTTGCTGTAGCCCTGAAGCCTGAAGTTGTTCTCTGTCACTGTAAATGTCATCTGGCATTTAGCGCAGGCTAGGGCTGGTTTTCAGCAGGAAATCTGGATATGGGCAACCTGCTTTAGAGGCTAAAATACTTGATGAGAATGGCTGTGGGCTGTACCATGCCAGGTGGCCTCAGCACAAGAGGATCGTCACATTTACTTTACAAGGGCCAGTGCAGCCCAAGATCCATACCCAAAGCACAGCAAGTCCTAGGATCAAGCCCTGAACACACAGAGGACTTCAATCTCCAGGGTACCTTTAAGGATCATTAAAAAATTGCACACAAATCCAATTACTTCTCAGGTAACATGCTGATTTAATTTAGACCCATTAAGTATAATTACCAAGTAGGCTGCAAGAACATATAATTAGAGGGATTTGACATACTATTTAATTGGTCTAACATGATTTCACTCTGAGATCTGGACTCACCAATATTATTCAAACAATTCAGTGTTTGTTTGTCCCCCTCATTTTAGAGACAGAGAACCGTGTCCAGTTGTTTCTTATTGTAAACTAGGAAATATTTGGTCTGTGTGCCAGACTTTCTAGTCTATGAGGTCTAATTCTGGGTGGGAATAGGATCTATGGGGCTGCCCAAGTCATGCTGAAGAAATAATTTCACCTCTCTACATCCCAGCAATACTTTTGAGGCTGATTTCACTGGGGTCTTTCACTGCTCTGGGCTGTTGTACAATCAGGGATCAATCTGCCCCTGCACAGCATCTGTTTGCCCCATGTGGCTTTTCGGTTATTTTTTTGCCTTCTTCAAAAGTGCCAATACTCCTGAACAAAACGGAGATACAAACACCTGCCTTGCTCTGCAAAGGGATTACTCAGGATGAGATGTGCTGCCTGGCCATTTGCTGGCAGTGCTGTTGAGGAAGGAGAGGGGCCCTACCCTACTTACATGTCTTCCCCCATGAGTCTCTCATGTAGTCCCTTTCTCTTGTCTCCTCTTCTGCCATTTCCACGCTGGATTTGTTGTCCCCTTCTCAGCTCTGATCAACCTCCTGAAGTGCTGTAGTGGTATTTTCCCTTCTTCTTATTGTGCAGTTGCTACTTTAGCTTTTGACTTCAAGGACTCTGAGAGACAAAATTTTCCATCCAGTAGAGATTTTTCCCCAATTATTATTATTATTTTAATTTAATTTTAAAGTGCCCTGTGAAGCAGCTGGATGTGATAGTTGGAGGCTTGGTGGGTGTAAAGCCTCCCTGTATTAACTGTCCCAGAGATGTAACAAAGTGTAAAGCAAAACGTTGCTGCTCTCCCTTCTATTCACAAACGTAAGCTAAAGACTTTGAAGTTTCCACAAGCCTGGATTGTGACCTGGGCTCCAATTGCAGCACAAATCCCTCTGTGACAATACAAAAACATATCTGTGAAAGGCACATCAAGGCTCTGAGAAATCCATCTGGAAAGGAAACTTGCGTTTCTTGGCAAAGGGTGAAGTGGCAAAAGTTTGTATAGGGGTTGAAGGAATAAATGGGGTGAGGGAGGTCACTTTGTTCTAGTTCAAAACTTGTAGCTTTGATTTATGGGAAAACTTTTGTGCTGAAAATCGACCTGGACACATGTATTGAAGAAAGCAGGCAGTCATTCTCTCCACTGTGGGTTTAATTCTAATTTGAGAGGCCCAGCTAATTCTTGTGAAATGTTAATGTGGGAATTACCATTCTGATGTCCTCGCCAAAATCTTACCCAAGTAACTGTTTTCCTTAAGAGCCCTAGGAAATTTTGTTTAGAAAGCAACTGAATTATAAAATCATTTAGGAATTACAATTAGATGATCTCATGATAAAAAACTGTAATCTTCAAATTTTCACACTCTCATATAGTGATGGAGATGCCATTCTGTGTCCCGGGAGTGGCTGCCTTTTTGTGAGGTTGTGTGGATTTATGTTGTTAAATTTTTTTTGCTAGTTGTTCTCCAAAACCTGTACAAACAGAAGAATACCATTACTTGTGGCAGAGCTTTTCCAGCTATGAAAGAATTGCAAAGACATCCTCTGTGTTAGTGGTTCACAATTGCTGATGAATGTGAAGCTGTCTTATGTCTCCTGGGGAATTAGTCAGTTCTGCTCATCACATTTCAGCTGGATTGGCTGAAAAGTGTGGAAAGGACATTTTGGAAGGGCCATGTAGGCTTGTAGTGAATGTATCTAGTTCACCTTTAATTCCCCCCAGTATCGAATCTACTGTGGGCTCTGCCATTGACTTTGCTGGCAAAATGTTACACCTTTTCTGTTAAATTCAGTGAATATGGCACAAAAAGCCTGGTCTCATCATGCATCTTCAGTGCTTTCAGTCTCTAGGCAGAGTTTGCAAAATGCTAAGAGAAGAGTGAAGAGCTATGGGAAGAACACAGTTACTGCAGAAATTTCACATGCGAGCAGGCAGAGACCTGAATGTAACACTGGTGACTCGTTTTAGTGCTGGGATAGACTAGCAATTCAGTAGTTATCAACCCTTCCAGAAAAGCATTAATCTCCTTGGTAAGACAGGTTTATTGGTGGCAGGAGAAGTTCACTGTATTGTTCATTACATTGCTGTTTTGGTGGGCCAGGTTTTCCAAAGCAGCACGATGGAGTGAGGGTTGTTTAATGGGCATGTCCTTCTAGCCCAGCCACTGAAGCAACAGAATAAGCCTTTTACCTCCTGAATTCATCAGCTTGCCTTTGCTTATCTGTATTATTTCAAAACTGTTAAGGTGGCACAGGGAGTGGGAATTTGTGAGGGCAATAAAACTCCAGGCAGCAAATGCTGTGGTGAGGAAAAGGTGTAAATAAAAGAATGCTATCAATAACAAAGCACAGATCCATCAGTCTATAATCAGGAGCTGAGAAACTGTAATGCTCATGATTAATATTATTTTAAGCCATTGATGCACAGAGACTTTCAGGTGCTATCAAATAGCCCTATCGCTGTAGCACACTTATCACTTGACTGGCAGGAATGGTATTAAAAGTACATGTGAATTTGTTGTCAGCAAATGCAGAGATTATTGCCAGATTCTGCCCCTTCAGAGAAGGAAACTGCTGCTCACTTGGGAGAGTTAATAATGATAATAAATTAAAAAAAGTTTTCTTTCAAACTTAGTCAGTCAGCCCTGATTGACATAAGGAGTCAGTGAAGACCAGGGTGCTCTCCAGTGATATAGATGGAAAGATTCTCTTTGCTGGATCAGGTCTTCTCCACTCTGCAGATGTGAACAACTAAACAAGATGAATTATGAAGTTGTCCTAAATTGTAAAAATCATAAAGCTGTGCCTTTTATAGATCCTCTTTGTTTCCTATCATTTGAGCATTCTGTGTAGTGGCAGGAAAAAAACAAGGGTAACCCTCCCCCTTTTAAGTAATTATTACTCAGTGAAGGATGACAAAAGGGTATACCACAGTCTTTCTGTTCTGGAACAGGTGAGTGGACAGCATTTCCAGGAGATGGGAGCCTCTGCCCTCACGTACTTCAGGAGATGCATCCCATCCTTAGGCATTTTGGGCTTTGGCTGCTGCCAGAGACAAAGTGTTCTGGACACCTTCTCCTCAGAAGAGCCAAGGGCGTCTCCTTTAGGCAACTAATCACAATAAACACAAGGAAACCAAGTTTTAAAAAATGAAACCCATGAGGCTAAATCACAGTCTTATTGTGGTAAAGGCTTGCATCTCTGAAAGACAGATTTCAAGATTTTCTGGCATACTGGTAAAGAACTGTGAGAAGAAAACCATGCCACATAGATATTATGCTCCTAAACTACATTGTGATGCTGCAAACAATTACTTTTGTGAGCATTTGGATCTGTGATATTGAATCCACAGTTTAAACCATGTGTGTAGGCCTCATGGAACTGTGAAGTGAATTTACACAGTGCATTCTGCAGGAAGTCCTGTATTTGGATTTATTCAAGATAAAATAGAGCTCAATCGCTCTTTTCAAGTAAATGTCCTCAGAAAAAAAGCAGAGAAGAGTAAATCTTCCCTGGGATAGAGGCATGGTAATGGACTCTTAGCAATACTCTGGACTCCTACAGTATTTTTTCAATATCAGTCCTACATTTGGTTTTCAAATTAGTTATACATTTTAAAAACAGGAATCTCCTGATATTTTCAGGTTTTCATCATACCAATGGTGCATCAAGCTCTTCTCCATTACACAGTTAGTTTTATGACTACTCAAAAGGCACTGGAGGTTGTCATCTAGTCATGTCTGTGGGAACTGGGACTTTTAAAGCATCCATGATGAATCTGGGAGATTTGGTAACTGTATTTCTCCCAGCTACATTTTTTTCCCCTTCCCAGGAAAAGCCATTGAGGGAATACTGTATGTTTAATTATTTAGGACAGTAGTGAACTAGCTTTTAATTTAGCAGGCCTCATTTTCTCATATTTTATGCTCTAGGCAACTCAATGGATTATGTGTAAAAATATTAATCAGGTATTCTTCTAATGCTTCTGTGTCAGAATTATCATCACCGTTATTTTAACATTTAGAGAAGACCATTTTAATGATAGAAGACTAAATTCTCCCTTTCAGCTATTTTAATAATAACTTTAAGCAGCATTGCTCCAGATGTACACCATCACTAGAAGAGAAGTGCTGTGAGCAGTAATACAATTGAAGTTTTTTCCTTACATATTTAAATAACTTTTTCCTCAGTGCATCAATCTCATCTTTTCATTACAGTAACAAACTTTTCCACCATGCTTTCTATGTTGCCTCCTATAGGGAAGCTAGTCCAGACCTATATCCATGCTAATCTGCCAGGTATTACATTTGTGCTGGCTGGCAGGTGGGACAGTGTGACAATTACACCGAGTTTTGGCACTGATTTGGCTCTCTTCTGTGATTTTCTGCTAGTTCCTAAAAAAGTAGTATAGAACCTTAATTATGTTTGTCATCTCAACATTTCTGATAAATTTCACTAAAATTTAGCCATCAGCTATCCAGGTCCTTGAAAGGAGGACTAATAAATTACAAGGCAGAGGCTCAGGTGGCAGAATTCATTACTCACAGCTGCTTCAGAATATCAGCCCAAATTCATTAATAGAAGAAGTAGGATGAGAATGGAATTTGTCATGGGCTCCCAAGTGTTTTATTTAGCTTTTCTCTCGCAGTCTAGTGCATGTAGTTTGATATTGTTCCCTTTTCCCTCCTTAAATAACCATATACCTCTGCTTGTCCAAGAGGAAAGTGCAGCTAGGTGCATCTGAACTCTACTTTGGAAATGAAATGTAGCAGTTAATTTGCAGCACTGACAGCCTCTTCACAGCAGAATGTAAAAAGATAACTACTTCAGACTAATGAAAGTGACAGTGGGGAAAGGCGCCTCTTAAACATTGCAAATTGGATGGGTGCATCAGGAGGGTAATTTTAAAGGAATCTGACAAGGTCATTTGCAAAGAACAATCTTCTTACTTGTCAAAATAGTTTCAGACCTCCAAAACCTGGCACTTTTGAGTTTTCTGAAGTTGGCAAACTGCCTGTTTGATAAAACTCTGGAGTATGATCGAGCCATATCTTCCAGAGTTTGAAATTAGTTTCCACAGAAGCAAGCAGTGCACTCTGTGCCATCAAGGGTAAGAAACTTCAAGTTTTAGAACTGAAATTACAACATCTTCACGAAGTTTCTCAAGGCAAATTGAACTTTCATAGTGTTAAAATATATTTATGTTCAAATATATGGATTTGTGATATTCTCTCTCTCTCTTCTTTTTTTTAAATGTTCAAATGAAAGGGGATGATCACTTTTAGATCCTGGCTGTTGAAATGAGGGAATGATCAGGTAGTCCACAGCTTATGTGCTTGTGAGAGAGTCAGAGGAAAGGCAGTGCTTGAGGACTTTGAAGACCTTTGCTGTTCTGGAAATGTTTCCTCCACCCAGTCCTACCTAACTGAATTCTGGCTTGATCAATATGGATTTATTAAAATCCTGAGATGAGCAGAGAGTTCTCATTAGTAGCAGGTTCACATGGATGTGGAGGAAGCTCTGGAACTCAGGATATGATGTGCATAGAATACATAGAATACATAGAATAAACCAGGTTGGAAGAGACCTTCAAGATCATCGCGTCCAACCCATCAACCAATCCAACACTGCCCAAACAACTAACCCACGGCACCAAGCACCCCGTCAAGTCTTCTCCTGAAAACCTCCAGTGATGGCGACTCCACCACCTCCCCAGGCAGCCCATTCCAATGGGCAATCACTCTTTCTGTATAGAACTTTCTCCTAACATCCAGCCTGAACCTCCCCTGGAGCAGCATGAGACTGTGTCCTCTTGTTCTGGTACTGGCTGCCTGGGAGAAGAGACCAACATCCACCTGTCTACAACCTCCCTTCAGGTAGTTGTAGAGAGTAATAAGGTCACCCCTGAGTCTCCTCTTCTCCAGGCTAAGCAACCCCAGCTCCTTCAGCCTCTCCTCACAGGGCTTATGTTCCAAACCCCTCACCAACTTTGTTGCTCTTCTCTGGACTCGTTCCAGCAAGTCAACATCCTTCCTAAACTGAGGGGCCCAGAACTGGACACAGTACTCGAGGTGCGGCCTAACCAGTGCAGTGTACAGGGGCAGAATGACCTCCCTGCTCCTGCTGGCCACACTGTTCCTGATGCAGGCCAGGATGCCATTGGCCCTCTTAGCTGCCTGGGCACACTGCAGGCTCATGTTCAGTCTACCGTCGACCAGCACCCCCAGGTCCCTCTCAGCCTGACTGCTCTCCAGCCACTCTGACCCCAGCTTGTAGCTCTGCATGGGGTTGTTGTGGCCAATGTGCAGAACCCGGCACTTGGATGTGTTAAATCTCATGTTGGGAGCAAAAGGAAACTGAAAGATAAAAAACCCCAAGGATCCACAGCAGAGTGCAGTGGTCTAAACAGATTTGTTGTTGTGAGGAATCTCTGTTGATTTAACTGTGCTCTGGGACTTGGAGGCCAGAATCCTCTTATATCTTCCAAAGTGTAAAAGAGAACAAAATGCTCAGATAACAAATGATTGCTTGAAATGAAGTATAAGTAAATATACAAACACAGGAATAGCAGTGGGGAAAATTTTTGAAGGGGTGTGCTGACCAGAAAATATCTTTTTAATCCAGTTGCCCTCTTCATGGTAGAGTGTAGGAGTCAGTGAAAGCTGTCCAAGGCACCTTTGCTCTTTCTGCTTTGAGATACACTTATCTATTTCAGTTTTGAAATTCTGTTGACTTTGATCTATATGCACTCAAAAAAATCTCTGTATCTTACAAAAGGTCCTGGGAACTAGCTGATTACTGGGGAAAATAAAATTATCTAAAAATGAGGGCCACAGTTTACAAGGATAGGTGCTGGGTGGATATTCCAAAAGCTGTTTATGTCCTGGTGCACAGGCACTCTTGTTCAGGAATGCTGCTGAAAGGTGTCTGTTTTAGGGTTTAATAGGTTTCTTGTCTTGGAGATTCATCTCCTTCCTTCCCCCTGAAAAGCCAGTAACAGTTACTCACTGTATTCCTCTCTCACATGATTAACAAAATCACTAGACAGGTTGCCTAAACAAGATGTGCAATCTTGGAGGTATTAAAACCCTCAGCAAGCTGCTGCCCCAGTTAACTCCTATATGAAGATACGGCTTGGTCTAGATGGTCTGCAGAGGTGCATTCTGTGACTCTGGGAATTATGATCTGGAATGACTATATCTGTAGTGAAGAGTATATTTCCATGGTTAACCCTTAGCTTGGCTTTTCTCTTTAGGCTAACACAAAATAATTGCTATGTGGTGATTTTCACAATGTAAGTATCCTACCTAAATGTGCTGAAATGAGCAAAATCTCAGTGTCTATAAAAGTTTGTTTACTTTTAATTTATGATTAAGAGGTTGCATGTTCCTCTTGCACCATCTGGCTCACTGTGTTAAATGTTGCAACATTGCATGGTTAGTCCCAACAGTGTGGTCAGGTGGCCAAGAAGGCCAAGAGCATTCTGGCCTGTATCAGGAACAGTGTGGCCCACAGGACTAGAAAAGTGATCATGCCCCTGTACTTGGCACTGGTGAGGCCATACTTTGAATACTGTGATCAGTTTTGGGGCCCTCAGTACAGGAAAGACATTGAGGTGTTGGAGTGGATCCAGAGAAAGGACCCAAAGCTGGTGAAGTGTCTGGAGAACAAGTTATAATGGTTTAGCACAAGGGCTGACCTGCATGCTCCCCCAACACAAAAGTGAGGGGAAAAGTAACAACACACAGCTCAGGGTTGAAATAATGAAATAACATAAGGATTTAATATAACATAAAATATCATAATCACAATGCACAATTACCTTAGCTTAGCCTATTTGAAGAAGAAGCTCAGTGAAATACAGGGAAAAATGTAGCATAAAACAGAAAGCCAAAACCAGCAGCTACCTGACTCCTACCCCTTCTGCTGCCATGCCTGGGGAAAAAGAGAGCCAACACTCAAAAAATCGGAACCCGGAAGCAGCAACTGGAACAGGAAGCTTCCCATATTGCAGTCTGAACTTCAAGCCCCATGATATTTTGCTCCAGTTAGCACTTTCATTTCTGAAGCTGGCATGACTGCATCTTGGTATGAATAACAGCAGCAGATTCAACTCAATCCATGATACAAGTCTTATGAGGACACGTTGAGGGAACTGGGGTCCTTTAGTCTGGAGAAAAAGAGCATAAAGGGAGACCTTACTGAATGTTGGTCTCTTCTCCCTAGTCTTGAGTGATGGAAGAAGAGAAAATGGCTTCAGATTGTTCCAGGAGAGGTTTAGATTGCCCATTAGGAAAAATTTCTTTACCAAAAGAGTGGTCAAGCATTGGAACAGGCTGCCCAGAGAAGTGGTGGTGTCACAGCCCTGCAGATGTTCAATAAGCATAAAGACACAGCTCTTTGGGACATGATTTAATGGCCATGGTGGTGTTAGGTCGACAGTTGGACTTAATGATCTTAGAAATATTTTCCAATCAAAATAATAATACATGAACAGTTATGAATTTCAAGCAAGAAATGTTCTTTATTTTGGGTGGTGTGTAGTGGAGCATCTGAAAAAGCTGGGATGAATGTGAGCAAGGCAAAAATTTGGCTAAAGAGAAGTTATTAGCTTACATGGAGTGCAGTTTGGTTCTGAACTGGCATCTTGGGTGCAGCCTCAGTAATTTAACTGTTACAAACTAGATAAGATCGTCTTCTATGCCAAAAGGTTCTGACCTGATAAGGCAGTGGGCAAAATGATGTTTCCTACAAAATACAATTCCTTGCTCAGATCCCCAATTTTAATATTAAATCCTTTAGGATTTTTTGAAGAAGACGGATTTCTATTTGCATGTATTTCCAGCTCTTTGATCTGGGAAATGGGGTCAACCATTATGCACTGACTGTACACATTTCAATTGGGAAAATGTCATAAATTTTTCCACAAGTTCTGTTGAAAAATGTAATTTTAGGTAAGGTAGACCTCTGGCATTAAAATGCTCTATCACTTCATTAGACAGAAAATATTTTTAGGAGCTTATTTCTCTAAGGTCTTTCAGAGATTGAGCCAACTGACATTTAGTTTGTGCTTCTCATTCATGATCATTTAGAAAATTGTTGTGGAACATAGGTGAAAATGTTATTAAGGCACTGGGTAAATGTATTTGCTGCAGGTCAGTACTTTAATATTCTTGTACACATCCTGTAATCACAAAGGGTCTTCTTGATCACTGCACTGTTTGAAAGAACCCTTTTTCGCCCATTAGAAACATTCTAATTGTTTTCCCATAATTGTTCTAGCTATATTATAAGCATGTCATATAATGACCTTTGAAAATGTGTCTAGAAAAGCCTGCAGCTGTTCCCTTCTTGGTTTCTTTCTATTGAGTTATATTTAAGCCAGTGTCTCTGAAAACAGGCAGTAATAAAAGGGATATTATCCTTAGCAAATATCTTAATCACGGTAAATCTCTGTTGCCCTACAAATGACTGCATGGGGGATTAGAGCTGAGCAAGCCATTTGCTGAATATCACTGCCACCTTTCCTAGGCCATTTAAGCATGTTTAATTTTTCAGGGTGAAACATGAAACCCACTAATACAAATGTTTGCATTTGGGCTGAATTATATCCAGACTGTAACAGTTATAGCAGGCTTAGGACCAGATTGTGACTGATCTGAAGGAAGCCGATTCTCCTTGGGAGAATGAGAGGGGAAAATGCAGATTTGTTCCCAGACCCAGCTCTCTTATGTCACTTACGCTGCCTTGGTTCTTTTCAATATTTATGTAAAGCTATTATGGGTTGAAATACCAGAAAATATATAGATGATGCTTAGCTCTTTACTTTGTTTTATATTAATCACAGTTCTTACCGTAGTTCAATGCCTGGGAGCCATCAGTGTCTGGATGAAGGACAGCTGGCTTTGGTTCATTCCAGCTAAGATGGAGGTGGCAATGCTATGAAGCAGAAAATACTTCTCAGAGACTTGTGTCCTCTGTAACATCACTTTCTGTTTCTTTATCCAGACTTCCATCAGGTTGACCAGAAACACAGAGTCTTCTCCAGTGTTCAAGCTTAAAGGAACCTATTTGGAATCTGAAATACTACTGAATATTTAATTATTTTTTTTCTCCCCCCTCCCCACAATTCCCTGTAAGAAAGCAGTGTCTTCTAGCTGTGCCACCTCAGAGGACTACAGCCCTAACCATTTTGAACTTAGCCAGTGCCTTGTGAACTGGCAGCTCCAATAGGTGTTTCCTAGGTCAAAATTTAGTGACCATCATATGACATTTCTTTGAGGTGGCACAGCCCTCTTACTCCACACTGCAGTGTGCCAGGAGCATATTATTCATAAACTTCACTGGTCCCTAAGGAGTGTGCACTCAGATTCACCTCCTTGATCTAATATCTTGAACCATCCATCAGGCAGCTTCCCCCATAAACCCTGAACATGACTTCCTAGAGCAGCTACAAGGGTAAAAACTGCAAATGTGAGAGTCAGAGTTTTGTTGACTATCTCCTGACTGCTGGACTGACTTTCAGCAGAGAGAAGAATGTCTGTGCATCCAAGTGTCTTCTGGGCTGAATGCAATACTCATGGTGTTTAAATCCTAGTCAAGTTTCCCAAACAACAAGCCCTGACTCTGGATGGTCAGCAGAATTTAATAAATATCCTAAGGGCTTTAAGAGGGTCCACAGGACACGTGGTTAGGCAATTATTTATACTTGTTAAATGGGATATATAGCTAATAATAACCAAATCGGAAGAGGAAACTGAGTTAGTGTCTTGTAAGAAACAAGAGTTTCACAGAGGACCCTGGTACTCACCCCTTAGAGACTTCAACATGGATATTTTTCTAAAATTAATCAACTATTTCATATTTCCACAACTTTAGCCAGGCACAAGTACTCTCCCTTTCCATTATATTGATTTAACATTAACTATGTATTAGTTGTTGATGTTGCAGATGTTTGTGTCTTTGTGCTTTTACCTTGAATCCATGTGGTATTATTAAATCTATAAAGTTTTATTACACTCTGTTAAGTTTTTGCACTGTATAGCCAGATTCATGCTTTGATCCCTTTAAGTTCATAGAAGAAATATAAATCATATTGGAGACAATTATAGGTGAAGATAGCCCTTAGCATGTTCAGTGTATAATTCAGATGCCTTCATGGTGATTGTGAATGAAATGTCTACATAGGTAAAGTTCTGACTGATTCTTCACAACTCTGTGAGGTTTCTCAGATACTGAAAAGAACTTCTGTTCCTGATTCTTGTCACTATTTTAGTCACTCAGCTGGTTGTGGGCTTATCCCTATGGATATTGCTGAAGGATGTGTGTTCTTCATGTGGATTCTCCCATGGACAAGTTAGGTCTTAATCCTATCTTAATCTACTGGGATGGATGAGAGAGTGTTTCCCATTCAATGAGTATTTTAGAGATTTGAAAGTTTCCCTGCAGTGGGATAAAACCTAGGACCTTTCAGAGATTTGTATAAGTAGGCTGCAGAGGAAGAAGGATAATTGTATACTGGAGTAGTGTCTAGGGTTAAGGTTCTTATCCAGACTGTGAAGATTTGAACCAGGGTTTTCATATTCCAACTGGATGCTCTGATTACCAGATAATAGGCTATTTTCTGGGGCTATTTTTTTGGCTTGGAGTAGGAATTTCCAAGTAAAGCATAAGGAGTTGTTTATTCTTAGACATTTCTTTTAAATTAGCATGTGCCTATTTTCACAGAACTGTATTGTTTGCAAGAGACCTTTAAGATGATAGAATTTTGGTATAATATGTTTTCTTTGTACAGTTTGTTATGAAAAAAATTCTAATCTAATGTAGAAATTAGCTCTGTTTGAGCACAAGTTAAACCATATGACCTCTAGAGGAGTCTTCCAACTTAAATTCTTCTGTGATTCAACTTTAGTGGAATATTCCACTTTGTCTCCAATTAGGAAAAATTATTATTGACCCTGTAGTTGCAGTATAATCCAAAATGTCACAATAAGTACTAGCAGCCATGATGTAAAGATTTAAGTATTAAACTAAAAAAGAATTGTTAGCTAGTATTCTTAGTTACTGAGTAGTTTGATGCATATGGACTCTGTATAAGTTTTTGTATGTATGGGTAGGTGTATGGTATTAGGCATAGAGAACCAGTGGCTGAGACAAAAGTTATGTCCATTCTAGTATGTAATACAGGGCCAGGGGCAGCCTCAGGCACTGGCTGATGATTATCTGCACTGTTTGTTTTTTAGTGTGCTCTATAGCACGATTTTCATCAGATACAACTAGGAGCATTTTAGAAGTGACCTATCATGCTTGGGAGGTTACCACGGGTCAGGAACCCTTCCCATTAAGCAATTTGGATGCTGCTGTGGTTACATTGCTAATGGTGAATAACATAATCAAGTGGAAAGTCACTCTATAGAAGCTGAGGAGCCTGAGATTATACTCCTGGCTGTGCCCTAGGTTGTCTGGGGTGACTGTAGACGTGCCAGTTCAGTTTTCTTGTTCTCTTTCTTCTGCACTTGTATTAGTCTATCTGTAAAGACTCAGGTCTTCAAAGTAGTGTTTCTCTTCCGTGGTGTTTTGGCAGACACGCATGAGGAGTGCCAGTTCCAAGCTGGGACCTCTAGAGGTTCCCATAATACAAATAATAGTAAAGAGAAGGGAATGACATGATTTCTCATGACATAATGTCACTGTCTCCTTGACAGATGTAAACAGAGTGACTGTTCTGTGTGCACCAGCATTGCAAAGAAAAAAGTGTATTTTGCATTCTTGGTCTTCAGTTAAAGAAGGATTTGGGGAGCAGTTCTGCATATCTGTATGTGCAACAGGAAAGAGCAGCTTCCAACATGAACAAATGTCACAAGCAAATTATAGCTCCTATTGAATCTGCCAATCTCTGGGGAGCTGCTGTGAAAAAAACAGGTAATCTCAGAAACATGGTGGGACAACAGGCACAATTGGAGTGCTACACTGGGGGGCTACAGGCTCTTTAGGAAGGATAGGCGAGGGAGGAGAGGAGGAGGGGTGGCTTTGTATATTAGGGAGACACTTTCTGCCTCAGAACTCGAGGTGGAAGATGAGGGAATTGAGAGCCTGTGGGTTAAAATCAGAGGGCAACCCAACAAATCTGACATCCTGGTTGGAGTCTGTTATAGACCACCCAACCAGAATGAGGAGGCTGATGAATTATTCTATAAACAACTGGAAGCTGTTTCAAGATCATCAGATCTTGTCCTCGTGGGGGACTTCAACCTGCCGGATATCTGCTGGGAACTTAATTCAGCAGAGAGAAGGCAGTCCAGAAGATTCCTGGAGCGGATAGAGGATTGCTTCCTGACGCAGCTGTTAAGTGAGCCTACCAGGGGACAGGCTCTGCTTGACTTGCTGCTCTCCAATAGGGAAGGGCTAGTGGGAGATGTGACCGTGGGAGGCTGCCTAGGGTGCAGTGACCACGAGATAGTGAAGTTTTCAATATGCAGGGAGATAGGGAGGAGTACCAACAGAACCTTCACCTTGGACTTCCGGAGGGCAAACTTCAGCCTCTTTAAGAAACTTATTTGTAAAGTTCCCTGGGTACCAACCCTCATGAACCGAGGGGTCCAGGAGGGTTGGACCTACTTCAAACAGGAGCTCTTGAAGGCACAGGAACTGGCGGTCCCCATGTGCCGAAAGATGAGCCGGCGGGGAAGGCGACCGGCCTGGATGGACAGGCAGCTCCTGAAGGATTTAAGGGAAAAAAAGAGGCTGTATCACCTTTGGAAGGAGGGGAAGGCTTCTCGAGGTATGTTTAAGGAAGTGGTTAGATTATGTAGGAATAAAATTAGAGAGGCAAAGGCCCAGTTGGAACTGAAGCTGGCCACCTCTGTGAAAGATAATAAAAAGCAATTTTACAAATATATCAATGCTAAAAAGAAGGGCAAGAAGAACCTCCACTCCTTACTGGACCTGGAGGGGAACACGGTGACCAAAGACGAGGAAAAGGCTGAGGTCCTGAACGCCTTCTTTGCCTCAATGTTTAACAGCAAGGTAGGAGTCCAGGATGAGTGGCCTCCTGAGCTGGGTAATAGGGTCGGGGAGCAGTGTAATGCCCCAGAAATCCATGAGGAATTAGTCCGGGACCTGCTGAGCCACTTGGACACCCATAAGTCCATGGGACCGGATGGGATCCATCCTAGGGTGCTGAGAGAGCTGGCAGATGAGCTGGCCAGGCCGCTCTCCATCATTTTCCTCCAGTCCTGGCTCACTGGAGAGGTCCCAGGTGACTGGAAACTGGCCAATGTGGTCCCCATCCACAAGAAGGGACGGATGGAGGAACCTGGAAACTACAGACCAGTCAGCCTGACCTCAGTGCCAGGGAAAGTGATGGAGCAGATTATCCTGGCAGCAATAACTGCGCACCTGAAGGATGGCCAAGGGCTCAGGTCCAGCCAACATGGATTTAGGAAGGGCAGGTCCTGCCTCTCCAACCTGATCTCCTTCTATGATCAGGTGACCCGTCTGGTGGATGTGGGGAGGCCTGTGGATGTAGTCTATCTGGACTTCAGCAAGGCCTTTGACACCGTCCCCCACAGTAAACTGCTGGCTAAGCTGTCAGCTCGTGGTTTGGACCACAACACTCTGTGCTGGGTTAGGAACTGGCTGGAGGGCCGAGCCCAGAGAGTGGTGGTGAATGGTGCCACATCCGGCTGGCGGCCAGTCACCAGTGGCGTCCCCCAGGGATCAGTGCTGGGCCCCATCCTCTTTAACATCTTCATTGATGATCTGGATGAGGGGGTTGAGTCAGTCATCAGCAAGTTTGCAGATGACACCAAGTTGGGAACAGATGTTAGTCAGTTAGAGGGTCGAAAGGCTCTGCAGAGGGACCTTGACCGACTGGACAGATGGGCAGAGTCCAATGGGATGGCATTTAATAAGTCTAAGTGCCGGGTGCTGCACTTTGGCCACGGCAACCCCATGCAGAGCTACAGGCTGGGGTCAGAGTGGCTGGAGAGCTGCCAAACGGAGAGGGACCTGGGGGTGCTGATTGACACCCGCCTAAACATGAGCCAGCAGTGTGCCCAGGTGGCCAAGAAGGCCAATGGCATCCTGGCCTGTATTAGGAATAGTGTGGCCAGCAGGAGCAGGGAGGTCATTGTGCCCCTGTACTCTGCATTGGTTAGGCCACACCTTGAGTACTGTGTCCAGTTCTGGGCCCCTCAGTTTAGGAAGGACATCGAGACACTTGAACGTGTCCAGAGAAGGGCAACAAGGCTGGTGAGAGGCCTTGAGCACAAGCCCTATGAGGAGAGGCTGAGGGAGCTGGGATTGTTTAGCCTGGAGAAGAGAAGGATCAGAGGCGACCTCATTGCCCTCTACAACTACCTGAAGGGTGGTTGTAGCCAGGTGGGGGTTGGTCTCTTCTCCCAGGCAACCAGCACCAGAACAAGGGGACACAGTCTCAAGTTGTGTCAGGGGAGGTTTAGACTCGAGGTGAGGAAAAAGTTCTTCACTGAGCGAGTCATTCGTCATTGGAATGGGCTGCCCAGGGAGGTGGTGGAGTCGCCGTCCCTGGAGGTGTTCAAGGGGAGATTGGACGTGGCGCTTGGTGCTATGATCTAGTTGTGAGGTCTGTTGGAACAGGTTGGACTTGATGATCCTTGGGGTCTCTTCCAACCTTAGTTACTGTGATACTGTGAGTATAATTTTGTTTGCATTTGAGCTGCTGTGACACACAAAGGGCTGATCTGTGGGTGAGAAAGTTGTCCAGAAATGGACTTTTACCTTCCCCTGCTACAGGTTTTTTATATATGTGGAAATCACTCAAATGCTCTGTCTCACTTATTTGTCTGCAAAATGAAATTATTGGCTGTTTACTGCAACTGGCATGTCCTAGGGTAAAATATGTTCATTAAATGTGCTGATAATGCCAGGGAGAGAATGCAGAGTGCAGATGATCTGTGCTACTTTAGCAAATGCAGTTGTAAGGCTGGGATTATGCTGGCAGCTGTTGTACACCTCTGGGTGTATGCCCAGAATTGCTGCTGCCTCTGACAAGCTTTCATCATGGTGAGGCGAGAGGCTCCCTTTGTGCTGAGTGCCCACCTCTGGATTAACTGAGTAATATTAAGTGTTTGTTTCCTTCCAGATGAATACAAGAGTAAAGTGGCCTGTGAAGATGACAAGCTGCGGTTGAGCTGTAAGAAGAGCATGGTGATAGCCATTTACTCTGCTGTTTTCGGAAGGACACCAGGAGACAGCCTGGAGTGCCCATACCAAAACCTAGGGATGCCCATGATAGGTAAGCAGGAGTATGGCTCGACAGAGCACACTGATCTGGGCAGTGTGGTTCCATTTACAGTCACCATGGTAGAACTGGCACATATCCTGATTAGGAAAAGTGGATCTGGGACAGTTGTACTCCTGATGTGTTGAGCTCCTTGGTTAACCAGTGGTGAGCTTTGTTATGAGCTCCACACTGAGGTTCAACTAGATGCCCTAGCCAAGTTACCAAGCCGTGGACTTTTAGCAGATGTGTTGGCTTGTATGTTTGAAGATACTCCATGAATTTCTGGTTCAATTTTCTGTCAGTTTTCTGGTTCATGTACTAATCTTCTAGCTGGAATATGGAGAAGCACATTATTGGTGGATATCATCTGTGGCCAAGTCAAAGCTTGACTTTGCATTTAACCACCTACAGAAGTTAAAGCAAGGGGTGTAAATTAAAAAAGTTGTCAAGTTGCATCATGTTATGTTTGACTTACAGCACTTCGAGTAGCTGCTTCATTCTAAGGCTATGATAGTCTCTGACATTCATATGTTAAAGATCAATACATTAAAAAAAACATTCACTAGAACTGTCTGCTCTTGGCCAGTGTGAAATGACTTTGAATATTTTAGACTGTGTCAGAGTGAGCAACTGTCTGCAGTGCAAAATCCTGTGGTTAGCATTCCTCATCATACTTTCCTGCAGAAGTGAGAGGGAGCAACCTGACACAGTTAAAGATGTCCCTGCTCGCTGGAGTGGTGTTGGACTAGATGACCTTTAAAGGTCCCTTCCAATCTGAAGCATTCTATGATTGTATAAATTAACTGCTTTCCCAAAGAAATTGCCTCCAGAGTGGAAGAAGCTTCAGAGGCAGCCACACAGGGAAGCTCTGCTGACACCTGTTCAGCTCTATCTGGAGATCTCTGGCTTCACAGCTGCTGAACCAGTGCCCTTAAGGAGTTAAATACTGTTCAAATAGAAGCATGTGCAGTGACTGCTTGGAAATATGATATGTAGATGATGGATGCCAGTAGGAAACCATGGGTGGAATCAGGCCAGTCAGATTATTTGTGCAAGGTTGTGTAACTGTGAAAATCTGATCACCTGCAGCACAGCTGAGTAGTTCAGGATCTCCTACCTAGTCCCATGATTCAGATGCCTGGCAGGAGAGTCACTGTCCACTGTTACCTCCCATCTCCTTCAGTGTCCTATATCCCTAGATGTGCTTCTGTTGTCCCCCTGTTGCCAGGGTGCAGAAGCTGAAACAGGTGTGTGTAACAGGTTAGCCTAGAATTCTTTTGTGTGGTGTTTGGGATGGGCTAAGGGTGTACGCACTGGTTGCTGTGGTGGTTTGGCTGCTGAGTGATAACTTCCTGAGTCAGTGAAACTTGATGGGTTTCTAGTGTGTACCCGAGCTTACTGCTTATGTATCCTTGCTGAAAGAGCAGAATCAGGCATGTATTGGTAACAATGTCAGTGTGAAGCAAAACTCTTTTGTGAAGCCACAAACACTAACATTTTACTCTTTCCCAGGTGCAAAGCCTCAAAACTTGTCCTGGCTGAGAGCAGGATATGTGGTACTAGCAAATGGAGCTGAGAGGGCAAAGCTGTAGCTAAGAGAACAAACAGCTGTGACAGCAGGGCTGGTGTGCCCTTCCATCTATAGCACTTGTATGCTCTGTTGTTTTCAAACTGCCCTTGTGATCTCTACAAATTGGGGTGCTTGCCCAAGGAAATAAGATATCAGGTTGTAGAGTGTAGCACACAGCCTCCTGCTGGGTTGAGGCAAGACCTTCCACCAGTGTCAGCCCTCAAATGAAACTATTTAGAGCTTAGTACAAGACAATGTAATGCCAAACTAGTGGTGGGAAAGCTGTAGTAGCTTTATGCCCAAGTCCAGGGCAAGGTTTTAAGCTACAAAATGATGTCAAAATTGACTAAGTTTTTTGACAGGAACAAATATCTGCATGTTTGGAGTTGTCAGGGTCTCAAGCGTTTGTTAAGTCAGCCTGGTGCTGCTGGGGTAGGTATGTCCTGCCTAGGTAACAACAAAGGGAGAATAGGAAGTGTCTCTGGGACTATGGCTGGCTGCATGCCCTGAAGAGCTAGGGATGAGAGGTGAGGCACACACTGCAGAAAAATGCCTTCTCCAGGGTTTTCCAGGCATTTGGGCACTGCATATGTAGGGTGAAAGACAGTGTAACTGCTGCTGTTCCCCCAAATGCTGAAAGCCTGAGCAGAGGGTGCATATGTGTGAGCTTAACTAAAAAAACATGTGAGTGAGCAGGTGGTCTTTCAATTTGCCGTGCTCCACCCCACAAATCCCAGCTATACTTGAGAGGTCTGCTAGTGTGCTCAGCCACAGCTCCTTGATCCTTTCAGTATGATGCTGCCAATGCTACAGGCAGTCTCTGCTTATGGCTGTTGTCACTTCATTGGTTTGTGGGACTTCATGGGACAGAGATCTAGTGATGCAGGAAAGGGAAGGTGAGTTGTGGCTGTGGTTATAACTCGTCTCTTGACCCCACAGGAGAAACTGGTGGCACATCCATCCAGCTCCCAGCTGCCACTAGCAATTTTGGGAGCAGTATGCAGAGTCCCCCAGACTGCTCCAGAAACTGTACTCCTGCCATGGACCTGCCTAGCCCAGCAGGCAACTGTGTTTCTTCAGGAGCAGGTGAAAACATCACGGCTTATAAATCAAAGGTTTTTCCTGCTAGAGAATATTTCCCTGCACATTTCCACAGCCCTGTGATATGGGGAGGGCTGCTTCATGACAGCCTTTCATCCCAGACATTTGCAATGAGCTGGTCTTACAAATACAACCATATGACTCAGACTTCAGGGCAGCATCCAGGTCCCATAAGGCAGAACCCAGCTATGTTCTGCATATGGAAGATTTATTCTGTTTGAATTTCATGGGTCAAGTCTGAGCCTTGGCAAAGGGCCTTTTCCTGGGAACTAGGTCCTGGAAAAGTTTGTAGTGATTATTTTTATCCAGGGATCATGAGTTACTGGATGAATGAAGGACTCATATTTGCCCCAAAGGTGGGGAAGGGTATCTTTTCTTAATCTTTTAAAGAAAAAACAGTTAAGAGAATGTTATTCATGTTTTCTGTGAACAAAAAGCAAACATGAATTGAACTTAGAAGTCTACAGCTTCTACAATATGAGGCTTTTAAAGACCTGAGATGTGTCTAAGATGTGAAGAAGGGGTGGCCTAATAAAAACATCATATGTATTTCTGACTCTTCTATAAAGTATGGGAATAAATAACTTAATTTGTGTTGTTTCTACCTTCCAAAATAAGAACTTGTACTCCTGTAGGAGTGTTGGGGAGATAAAGTTCACTAATGATGAGATTCTTGGATTCTACAGAGAGATGAAATACGATAAGTGCACAGGTGGAGGGATCTGAGGTGTTGTGATGTTACAGCCCTTTAATATCTGCATAACTCAGCCATTGTTGTGCTGCTTTTGGATGATGTAAGACCCCCAAGCCAAACTTCACACACCTTGCCATGCCATACACATTCTGTCTGTCTAATATCTATATGAATGTGCTTAGCATCAGCGAAGGGAAAGTTACTGTGAAGAACTCCATCCTACCCCTGTCATGTTAAACAGAAAATCTGTCAGGATCCTGTTTTAACTAGAAACATGCTGAAACTTGTACCTCTGACCATAATGGGGAACCTCTGCAAACAGATGGACCCCTCTTTGAATGCCTTGGGAACTCTGAAAAGCTCCTAAAAGAATGTGACCTTATTTATAACTCTCTTAGTAAAGCCTCCACTTTGCTGCCAGTGTACGGAGAGAGAAAACACAGAGAATAGGGAGATCTCTGGGGAAAAGGTTATTTACAAGCAACAAACCATTAATACCCCTCAGCTTAGTGAGGCCTTTGCTCCTTTATCCTTTATGCTTTTTACAGCTGCCTCTGCCTGTGTCTCTGTCTTGTTTATACCAAGAGATAATAATTAAAAAATTATTACTTTTACCATTTGTACTTGAGTGCAAGGTAATGATCTAATTAGGAGACTGTGAAGGAAGAACTTGTATTTAAAACAATTGCCCTTTGTATAGTCCAGTGGAACAATATCCTTGATCATATTTAGGGCTTCTGACATTCACATATGCACTTTATGGTGCCTACCTCTCTGAACCATAGAATGAGATGGATGTGGTCAGCTGACCACTAACACAGGACCCAGGTCTCTTTCTCAAGGACCCTGTCTTCATCATGTGTATAAAGAGCCCCCAGCAATTTAAATCATCCTGAATAGAAGGAACCTGGGCTTGGTTTTGGCTCAGTGCAAGATCACAATACTCTGGCTCCCAAGCCTAGTTTTGGGCCCTGGTGTGTGGGTTAAGCTGAGTACTCTGCTGAGAAATGTCCTTGTCACTTAACATACAAATTCTTTCCTGTGCCTCCTAGGGGAAAAATGAATGTGTTTACAAAGCCCTGGGGAAACTCAGATGGTCAGTAGTATTCTATAACTCACTGGATCTGATAACGAAAGAGCAGTGAAATGAGTTCAGCAAAGAGCCTGTGCTTTAGGTACTCACTGCCTGGCATTTCTCATTTTAATGCAGTGACAGAAGGTGATTCCATCCAGTTTGTTTTGATTGCCTCCTCTTAATGTAGATGCATGCATGACTCAATCCTGAGCCTTCACAGTCCCTCATATAAATATTTATTACACCATATAAATGTTTATCTGTGATCAGATCTAGAGGTGAATAAGTATGAAATACCTGCAGTAAAAAACTCCATTTTATTCCATGGTGCATGTTGCTGTTCCTGACAACACAAGAGCTGATTTTAAGAGACTGCTGCCCCTCCAGCCATGCATGCATTTCTGTCTCTTGCACTTCACTAACTATGACCAGTTTTGGTTTTGTATTTCCACCAGTACAAGTTTGTGGCTGTGCTCTAATCTTTGTCTTAAGTGAAATACTGAAAAACACAAGGTCTCCATACTGTGGAGCTGGAGCAGTGAGGGGCCAGTGACCTCTGGCACTGATGGGTAAAGCAGTGAGGGACCAAGGTGGAAGGAGGAGGTGAGATAGTCACTGAAATCTGGGCTGATCACATAATGCCATGTAGCACAGCCATCTTTTAGCGGATCCGAGTGCTTGTGGCTGAAATGCTCACACGCTACATCCTAATTTCACGCTATGGGAGATGATGGCCTTTAAAATAGCTGTAAGGCTGGATTTATGGGATGAGTAGCAGGCATGGGAGGGAGTCAGGCTCTGTCTTTCCTCTCTAATGTGCACACCAGGCTTCTGGAGCCCCCCTGCCTGTAGGTGTGACTCTATGTACATTTCATTTAAGTCCAGTGCAGAAACTACTTTATTATGTGTATAGCTCATGATTAAAAACATGCTTTCAGAGGCCAATCTTTTTGTATTTAATAAAACCCACAAGTGTCCAAGTTTGAAGGCTAAATAAGTATCAGTTGTGCTTTAATTCACATATAATACCTTATTAAATTGAAATAGAAATGAAATTCCCATTTAGAATGCAAAGCTAAAGTGGGACAAAGGCTGCTTTCAGAAAGCTGGTTTTCAATTTTAGAGACTTTGCGTGTTTCACTTTTTGTCTCAAAACACAAGGAGGTAATTAAATTCACTCTACTGCTGTTTCTAGAAAACTCAAACTATTGTTGGATTCCACAGAGTCATAAAAAATTATTTATATGAAGTGTTTTTTATATGCACACAATTGCTGTTTAAAAAAAAAATATAATTAAAAATCCATTCAGATTTGCTTCTGGGCAAGATCTTTCTCAAAGCCCAAGTTCCACTTGGTTTTAAAAGAATCTGTTGACAGTGCAGTATGATCCCATGCAGTGGCTGTAAACAAAAATTCTGAAAGTAGTAATTTATATAGCACTAGCAGGCTCTGCAATAATCTTGGTATGATATTTGAGGAAGTAAAGTGGGAATTTGTATATCAGTAGTATCAACCTTTTAGTATCTGAACTCATAAAAGATGCCTATTGCCCAACTGTCAGTTAAAAGCAAATCCAAGATATAATTCTAATAATAAAAGGGCAAAATTTAAGAAATTTAAATCTATAGCATCTCATTTTTTTTCCATTCCAGTGTAACTTGTGCAGAACTCACAAAGTTCCCCTCTAATTCGCGTCACTCAAGAATATTACACAACTACCATGTTAGTGGGCCTGAGAGACAAAGGTAATGTGCAACCTGTGAGCTTGCTAGCACATCATGCTTTATTTTAGGAATCAAGGGTAAGAAGTGACTTGTTGTAATGGGTTGGGGCAGATCCCCTCCCCACCACAGGCAGAAATAACGACTCAGGCAAACGGATTGCAAAAGTGATGGAAAGTTTAAAAAGGAAAACAATAACAAACAATAATGAAAGTTTTACAGAGACCCACAAGCACCATGATAAAGAGAGAGATCCCAGAACATACCCAAGAACATCCCATCCCCACCTGGGGGTACACCCAACCCCCCCCCCCCCCAGGGCTCTTTCCTCCCCCCTCAACCCAGCCTTGGGCCTGGGCAGGCCCAAGGGAGGCAACTCATGCCATTTTACCTAGGCAGCAGCAGGGGACGAAAGAGACAGTGAAGACCCTGCATGGCCTTTTTATAGGGGAGCAGGGCATTATGGGAATGGAATACCTGGTCCCTGTGACCACCCCCTGGGCTGGGCCCACCCCTTGGGACCTCCCAGGTGTGGCCTGCGCAGTGGCATCTGGGCCAGCACCCAGCCTAAACCACCACACTTGTAGATTGGGTCAGCTGGGTAGCTTCTTTAAAATAGTGGGCCAATCCCACAGTTTCTGAAGTTTAGACCTTGCTTCAGCCTAGATCTAGGTGCTTGTTGAACTATACCCATGTTCAGGAGAACACTTTTGTCGGGCTGTAATGGATAGGGTGGACAAAGGAATTCAAGAACTTCACAGAGCAGTAGGTGCATTGAATGCACCATGCCCATCTTCTACTGAGTACAGTGAAACAGTGTGGCCAGCAGCAGCAGGGAAGACATTGTGCCCCTGTACTCATCATTGCTTAGGCTACACCTTGAGTACTGTGTCCAGTTCTGGGCCCCTCAGTTTAAGAAGGACATTGAGACACTTGAATGTGTCCAGAGAAGGGCAACAAGGCTGGTGAGAGGCCTTGAGCACTAGCCCTACGAGGAGAGGCTGAGGGAGCTGGGATTATCTAGCCTGGAGAAGAGGAGGCTCAGGGGAGACCTTATTGCTGTCTACAACTACCTGAAGGGTGGTTGTAGCCAGGAGGGGGTTGGTCTCTTCTCCCAGGCAATCAGCACCAGAATAAGGGGACACAGTCTCAAGTTGCGCCAGGGGAAGTTTAGGCTCGAGATGAGGAGAAAGTTCTTCACTGAGAGAGTCGTTTGTCATTGGAATGTGCTGCCCGGGGAGGTGGTGGAGTCACTGTCCCTGGAGGTGTTCAAGAGGGGATTGGATGTGGCACTTGGTGCCATGGTTTAGTCATGAGGTCTGTGGTGACGGGTTGGACTCGATGATCTTTGAGGTCTCTTCCAACCTTGGCGATTCTGTGATACTGTGAAAAGCTGTTAGCTTTTTACAACCCACAATCAACTCTTCTCTGCTGCAAATTAAATAATAAAATTTTATTGTCATTGGCAGACCAAAACTGCTTTGTTCTCTGCGACTTCTTTGAGCCAAGTTTGCATCTATCCTCATATTCTTATTTTAGCCCCCAAACCTGCAAAATGTTATTAATTTGTTCAACTTTACACGCTCTGAGTCAGACTGCAAAACTGGAGCCTCGTATGTTTTACATGAGTTCTAGTTCCAGATAAACAAGTACAAAGATGATTGGAGTTTGTATTAATAAAACAACTGTTTCTAAGTGTAACTATACCATTTATAATGAAACCTGTAATTGATCTTTCAATTTCAGTCTCTAGATGTGATCAGTATCTTTTAAGATCTTTCCCCCCCCAGCCTACTTCTGAAGTTTCCAAAGTTTTATGAAGTGTGTGGTGAGTAATTTCTCTCTCCTTTCGTGAAAATGTACTTTCAAATGTAAAGCTAACCTTCTCTACATATCTTTCTACTGTTTGGATGTAGACTTCTATTTTAGCCAGCTGTTTTCAGTGACATTGTGCAAGACATAAATGCTATATCCAGCTGCAGCACTGCAAAGTTCCCTGCTGTTATCTGTAATAATCATAATGGAAATTTATATCAGAAGCCCAGCACAACACGATACCAAAGTACTTGGCACCGCCAAAGAAAAAAGCTAAATAGAAAGTCCCTCAAACACCAAAGCTCATAGAAGAATAGCTTACTGAGACTGATGGTGTTGTGAAGGAGGCAGACTCTTCCTGGCCTCCATGCTGTCCATGAGATGATGGACCATCTTTCCAACTCTCTTCTGCACAGCAGCAGGTAATACTTGTACCACAACCAGGAAACAGATACCTCAGAAGCCAGAGGTAGTGTGTGGGCCCAAGTCCCAACTGATAATTCCCCACTAGTCCTGACTGCAAATCTTTTTCCATAGCGTGGCTTATCAAGCAAAAATTCTCCTGAGTCCATGCTTCTAGCTCAGAAGTGCTTTTAACAATCTCTTCTAATGAATTAATCTCTTTTACTTCCTACTCGAAGAAGGTTTTTCTTGTGATTTTCTTGTGTTTTTCTTGTGTCTTCCAAACCAGCAGCCTTTTAATTGTTTTGGGTTGCTGCTTCTGAGTTTTCCTCTTCATATATCTTCTTCTGCATCTTTTCTCTTTTAAGAGTAGTTTTTAGTTTTCACTGGTTGGTCTTCACACTGATTGGTCTTAAGGGCTAAATCCCTATAGTTTGCTTTTGTCTTTCTTGGCTTCCATTCTTTTGGTGGTTCTAAACTGAGCTCACTTCGTGTGTCCTCTATGGAGGTGTGCATGCCATGACAGAAATAGAGAAGTCCAGTGTATTTCTCTTTTCCCCATCTGAAGTAGTGTGACAATGCTATGCTGATAAAGAAATTACCTTCACAGGCTGCTTACTGTAGACAGAAAGTGGACAAAGTCCATCTTTATTAACTGTCTTCTATACTGGCTTTTAAAAGGAACATCAAACTTAGTGGGCACATGCTAAGCTGAAAATGCCTGGGATTTTATATACTATATGTGGTGGAGACCAGCTCATCAATCCTCCATGAAGACATGCTTCAAAGGCTGCTGGGAAGGCTAATTCTGCCTAATTTGCAGCTGAAGCAGGGGCTTAGATACCTCCAGCAGCTGTTGCTTTGTGAAGGAGCTAAACCTTGTATCAACCACAGGTAATGGAGCATCTTTAAAATAAATGAGAAACTGTCCAAGAACAGAAAGATAGCTTCCTTCCTTCCTGCTTATGACAGAGAGTCTTTTGCAGAATGAGGCAATTTCAAGTCACTCCTAGGCAAAATATGAAAGTGAATCTAGGCAGCTGCCTCACCTGCAGCTTTCTTCTTGCTTATGTTTTTTTTTTTTTTGCCATTCTATTGAATTTTGGCAGATGTGTAGTTAGCCACACTGGCGACTCAGGTCAGATTTCTTTGCAAGAATTAAGTTTCCCTCTTTTTAGTTACCTGACTCCTGCATCTTCCACCTTCCATTCTGTTCTCTTTGCTTCATAGCTTTCAGAAAGTAGCTTTTCCTGGTTTATTCTTTATCAAGAAATCATGCTGCATGATTTGGAGAAAAATCCTGTCCTTTGCTTGGAGAAGTTCCTTCCTAGGGCTGTCAATTGTTTGTAAATTACTTCCCTCAAGGGAATAGTTACCTTAAATTGTTCCATTCACTTCCTGCTCAAAAGACAGCAAGGCAAGATAGGGTTCTGCTGACTTTTAAGTCAAGATCTTGGTCTGCTCCAGATGCTTTTACACTGAGCCAATGTATGCCACAGAATTAATCTCTTGATCAGATACCACCAGTCCTGTTCCAGATCCTAATCACTTACCTCACGTGCACTGCTTGAAATAGTATTTTAGACAGTGATTCTTTTACTGAAGCCTTTAATTACAGCACATCGCTTGATCCTTTTGATGCTTCAAGATCTTATAATTTGTTGGTTGAGAAGAAATGTGTGCCACAGGTTTTGGTTTAATTTTGCTAAATTAATGGGCTCAGAGTGTGCATCCTCTGATGAGTGGGTGGAGTTTTCTTCTCAGGCTCAATTTTACTTTTTTCAAGGGCACACATGTTGATATTGGAATGTGCTCCATGTCCTGCTGCCTTTCCAGATCCATGGGCAGGCTGTGGGAAACCACTACCTAACAGCCTTATGATATGCTAACATACTCACACATTCAGGCATACATGGTTCTGCTTGCGCCAGTCAGCCTGTCTCATCAATGATCTTAAAGGTCTTTTCCAACTTAAATGAGTCTATGATTGTGCCTGTGAAGGAATTTGCCTTTTCAGGGTCAATATGGATGTGGCAGTTAAGTCTGATCATGAGGTTAACAGATGCACAGATGCTCATGAGCATCCAGCATATGCCCAACTTCACTGTGGGATTAGTCACCCATCTTAAAACTAGGTGTCTAAATTTGTTTGTTGATCTACCTGTGATGGCCACTGACTTGAGGCTCTGAGCTCCACTAAAGCATCTAGGAGTTACTGCAATGCAAAAACTGAACTGTTTGGAAACATTCTTTCTAACCCGGAAAGGTTTCACAATCAAAAGCAACAACATCTGTCTTGGATTTCAGATTTGAATGTGTCACCTTATTGGCAAAACCCAAGTACCAGTCAGTAACCAAAGTAACAGATATGATTAATAGGCATTGGCTCCAATTTATTATTATTTTTTTTTTTTGCACCAGGAGGAGGTAATAAAGAAATAGTCATGCTGGGAAGCAGCCTTGAACTGACTAAAAGCCATTCATTGTGGTGAGCTTGATTATATGGACATTACATCATTGAGACTGATCCCAGTTCTAAAGCTAATGCTGTCTGCAAGCTGCAGCTGGTAAGATCTTCCAGTGTGGCTTTGTTGCCATCTGATTTGAGTTTTTACCCTGTCAGGGGCTGGGCTGATAAAAGTAGTAAATCAGGGAGTGTTATCATATTAAATGCAACTGTTAAGATGAATTACCTACTGAGAACTTAGAGTAAGAATTGTGAAATTAAACTAGCCAGCAGTCTGCATGTGTGGAGTGATCCTGCAAAAGGGAATTCACCTCATACCAGGAAGGAGGCTGGAGGGACATGCAATTTCTAGGAAGTGAAACCAGGAGTAAAGACGATAAAGTAAGCTGATCTCACTCTCCACTAAACCCCAACTTTGGTTTAAAATACCATATTCCAAAAGCACAGCTGAGAGCTTTAAAGACTTTCACATGTGGAAGTTTCCCCATAGCCAGGATTTGTATTTGCTCTTCGGCAGTATACCAGAGAAATCCAAGACTAATGAAAGTCAAGGGTAACTCTGGCCCAACTGTGGAAGTGGGCTTTTTATCATCTGTGATGTCTTAAAGCAGATTTTACTGCTCTGCTGTGGGATTTGAGCTTTGTGAGCTTTAAAGGTTTTTTGGCAGGTGCCTGGATCTGCTTAGCAGTACTTGCCTCAGATTTAGTGATATGGTGCTGGCATTTGTGAGTGTCCTTCCTGTGTTTATAACACATGGGATCAGTTGCTTGTCACTAATGTCAGTATGGTATTTCATCCATAGTCTGTATTTAGCAAGCAAGCCAGTAAAAGAAAGGAGATGTTGCCTTGAATGAACATGCCATCTAGAATAGAATAGAGTAGAATAGAATTAACCAGGTTGGAAAAGACCTTTGAGATCATCAAGTCCAACCTATCACCCAACACCATCTAATCAACTAAACCATGGCACCGAGTGCCTTGTCCAGTCACTTCTTAAACACTTCCAGGGATGGTGACTCCACCACCTCCTTGGACAGCCCATTCCAATGGCCAATCTCTCTTTCTGTGAAGAACTGGAGACAGTACTGAAGGTGTGGCCCAACCAGTGCTGTGCACAGGGGCAGAATGACTTTCCTGCTCCTGCTGGCCACACTATTCCTGATGCAGGCCAGGATGCCACTGGCCTTCTTGGCCACCTGGGCACACTGCTGGCTCATGTAAAGCCTACTATCAACCAGTACCCCCAGGCCCCTTTTTGCCTGACCACTCTTCAGCCACTCTGATCCCAACCTGTAGCACTGCATGGGGTTGCTGTGGCCAATGTGTAGAACCCGGCACTTGGATGTGTTAAATCTCATGCCATTGGATTCTGCTCATCTGTCCAGCCTGGCAAGGTCCTTCTGCAGAGCTCTCCTACCCTCTAACAGATCAACACTTCGCCCCAGCTTGGTGTCGTCTGCAAGTTTACTGATGATGGACTCAATCCCATTGTCCAGATCATCAATAAATATATTGAACAGGATAGGGCCCAGCACTGATCCCTAGGGGACACCACTAGTGACTGGCTGCCAGATGGATGTGGCACCATTCACTCTCTGGGCTTGACCCTCCAGCCAGTTCCTAACACAACACAGAGTGCTGCTGTCCAAGCCATGAGCTGACAGCTTGGCCAGGAGTTTGCTGTGGGGGACGGTGTCAAAGGTCTTGCTGAAGTCCAGGTAGACTACATCCACAGCCTTGCCCACATCCACCAGGCAGTCACCTGATCATAGAAGGAGATCAGGCTGGTGAGGCAGAATCTGCCCTTCCTAAATCCATGCTGGCTGGGCCTGATCCCTTGGCCATCCTGTAAGTGCTGGTGTGTCACATCTATTCTCCTACTTCTGAAGACCTGGAAAATGTGAATTTAGCCAGCTGAAGTGAACTATAGCCTAGATCTGCTCTACCACATTGGGGGCTTGGCTTCCTTACAGCTTTCTGAGAGGCTAATTGCATGGTTTACGGATAAGAGAGCCTCTGTTTTCTTGCCGCTCTGAGAATGGGCACCTGAAGGTAAAGACTTCTAACATGGAATCACATCCTGAAGCAGTACTAATGTACTAATGTACTTGTACACTTCAATCCAGCTCATAAGGACTTGTTTACATTTGAAAGTAAAATTGCCTTTATGCACTTTGGCAACAAGAGCAATGTTGTGTGTTTTTATACTCCTGAGGTTAAAAGAAAAGCCACATTGTCACTTCTGGCCAGCTGAATGACATGGTGGAGACCGTGATTTCTGAGAGTGTTGTAGGCTCAGTCATCTCTCAGAGGTATTGACATCTTCAGGGATAATGAGGAATAAAGGTGTCTGAATATGACATTTTGGCATCCAACTAAATGACCTCCTTATCACAAATTCTTTGAAGTGGATAAAGGAGATGGTCCCATTTGGAGGTTTTGATTGCTGCTTTTGATATTGTTCAGTTCAATGTGTGATGTGACAGGTGGATATATTGGCATATCAAAAAAACCCAAACCAAAAACCAAGAAGGGAGACCAAGCTAATTTCAATACTGGTGTAGTCCTCCCTCAATTTACTGCTAGTTCCTTGCTCTGGAAATTTTGGGGATGCACAAGGCATCTGTAGTTAGAAATTACATGCAGGGAACGTTCCCTGTTGTGACCAAAGGGAAGTCTCTGAAGTGAATACTTTGTCAAATTTTGTCCATAGAGTCTGCTTCTTTTTTCCAGGGCTGGAAAAATATGACTGATTCCAAGGGAACAACTCAGGCCTTACCATGGGGAAAAAGAGAGTATTTAGATTTACCATGTGGAAGCTTGGTGTTTTCAGTAGCGTTTATATGAATCTTCTTACGTAGGTACCTCAGATTACTTTCTGCCATTCCTGCATTCACCAGATTTTGGTGCTCATTAGAGTTTGCAGATTACTGGCAATAGTAAATACTCGCCTAAATAGTGGCTATTTGCTGCAAAATCCAAGGAAATTATTACAGGAAGCCTCCACAAACATAAGAGAAACTGGCAGCCACAGAGACCCATATTTTTTAACATCTCCAGTAATGACCTGGATGATGAGACAAAGCTTGTGAGTAGTACCAAGTTAGACAGGACAGGGGGTTAGGAACCTCAGAAGAACGCAGAGCTAGAGAAACCTTATGAAACCTTGTGAAATTCAACAAAGGCAAGTGCAAAGTTCTGCATCTGAATAACCTTCTGCAATGGCACAGGTAGGGGGACAGCTAGGTAGAGAGCATCTCTGCAGGAAAAGGACTGATGGGTCTTGGGTTCAACACAACAAATATGAGTCAATTCTGCAATCTTGTGGCAATGGTAGCTAAGTGAATGCTGGACTTCATTAGTAAGGATATTGTAAGAGCATCAAGGAATGTGTTTATTCATTCTCTTTGGCACTCCAGTACTCCACTTACCTGGAGTGCTCAAGTGTCCAGTTTGGGGCTCCTTCAAAAGAGACATTCAAATACCTAATTGGTGACTCTACAGATGGCTGTTCTTGGAAACACACAGGAAAAACCCCAAACAGGAAAATCAACAAATAAAAGTTGCAGCAATGGAAATCTGATTAGATACAAGGAAAAAATGCTTCACCTGGAGAGTGGTTTAGCCTTGGAAGAGATACCCAAGGAGTTGGGGAATATTTATCTGTAGAGATTTGCAAAACTTGCCTGGGCAAATTCCTGAGCAACCTGATGCAGCATCAAAGCTGCATGTGCTTTGTGCAGGAGATCACAGTGGATAAGCTCCAGATATTAGTTCCAACTACATTATTGTAGTGTTTATGTACTACAGTCCCAACAGATGACTTTTTCCCTGGATATATTTTTGATATTAAGATTTGCAGAAAGTGCACATATAAGAGTCTTTAAAAATCCCCATGGGTAACTGAAGCATTGAGTCCCTTCTGCTTTTTTGCTTGGTTTGGCTAGTGCGGGTTGATCTGGGGCAGACTGGCAATTGGAGAGTTGAGGTTTTCACTACTGATATTTGTGAATATGGAAGCCTGGTCTGTGCCTGAAGAAGTTTTGTTTCTAGGGTCACATGTATTCTGGTAAACTACCAGTACCAGGGCCTGGAAGTAGATCTTCTGTACCGTTAAACTTTTATAGTGTTAAAGATGCTGTGGTCCACGGCATGGTTTGATGCCTTGGCCCACCTAACTCTCTGCTAGGCAGTCCAGAAAATATTTAAGGTTGATTATGGGAGAGGGATTGTGTATCACTAGTCTGCTTTGGAGGGTAAGAACCTTTAGTAGCATGACTGTGGGTTGTTCCACTATAGTTGACCTCAAGGCCAGGGAGTGGGCCAGGAGTAAGTTTTCATTTACCGGTGAATGCCAAACAATGTAGGCTGGACCTGGACACTACTAACAAACATGTAGCAATCTCAGCTGCTCTGGCAGATGTAGCTCCACAGGAGAGACTGGGTATCTAGGGCTACATAGAAGAGGGTCTTATAACCCAAGCTACATTTGCAATGATAGTGGGACTGATGAAGGTGCTAGAACAGTCCCACTATGCCTGTAGACAGTATGGCCCATTATTTTCAGCAGTATGGGCAGGGCTGTCCTCTCCTGGAGAAAAAAAGATGCAGCTACTACTTGATAATGACATCATTGATACTGTGCTTACCCACCACCATCAGCTACTCTGTACTGAATAGAGTGAGAATGAGCCTGCTGCCTGGCCCTGTGTCTGGATGACCTCTTGTCCATGCAACTAAACCCTCTGCCATGTACTTCTACTGCTTTGTTTTCTATCCGAAATATTTGAGGTGACCTTCTGCAAATTGATGGTAGGGACTAGACTTGTTATATCTCAACTATATTGTCTGTTTATGGTAATGTAAATGGTAATGGTAATGTAATGGTAATGTTAAAACCATTCTAAGCACCAGGGTAGCACTTAAACAAGAGGAATAATGGTATGTCTGGATTTGAGCCCTGCTTATTATTACCACTTACTATTACCACTCATTCCTACAAGAACAATGTCCCAAAGGCACATTCCACATCACATGTGGTGATGATGTATGCAAAAGTTTTGTTGTGCCTCTTACAGGGCTGGTAATAGGTAATCCCCCACCCTCCAGAGAGGCAGTGTACGCCTATGCTGGGCAGCGAGGGGCCTGTGCAGACAGCTGAGGGATGCTGTCTGTTTTGTGTGAGAACAATAGCAAATAAAAAGAATAGGTACCCTCCATGAAATCCTGTGCAGTGCTTTAATTTGTCGAGTTTCTCTAAGTGGGCATTTGACAAAAAGACAATAAAGAGGACTGCTGCATGCCAGATGTTTCCACTGGAATCTCTGACAATCATTGAATCAAAAATCCCCTAAGGAAATTTGGGTGGTTCTGTATAAAAATGGGGGCCTGTTCTTTTGTCATTTGTGGTATGTGAAAACAGCTCAATTTTCTGTGGCTTTCCTCTGTCTCTCATGGCTTTTGTTGTGCTTATTAATTTTCCCTTTCCCTGTCTCCTGCTTAGTGACCAAGAACACTTTATATTTCTTTGTAGCTTTCCTGCTGCTTTTAGCAGCAGCTTAATGATGAATAAATGCCTTCTTGTCAGCTTCCCCTTAGGATTTGCCCTTGATGGACAGTGAAAGCAAATTAGTCTAGCACCTGAAAGTCTCACCTTTGCTGAGGAAAAGGCACAAACCATCTGATAGAAAATAATACTTTGGAAAGTATTTACTTTTCAAGCTTTCCATATCCTAAATTCCTTATATGACAAACATTTCTAGTTGTATGGAATAAACACATTTGCCAAAAAAAGTCCACTTGCATGGTAGATGGCAAAATTTTAATTATTTGACCTCATTGTAACTCTCATTCCACTTCTCAAAAATATGACATCTTCTAAGAGTGTACAGGGACACTGATCACCTCTGTCTGCAGAAGGGAGCCAGAAAAGGTGACTCGAGACAACCTTCTTGGACATAACAAAGTTCTCAGACTCTCCCTGTCTCTTCCCCTGAAAATGAAACAAGCTGTATTGGATTTGTGTGGCAGGCTTTTGGCAGTGAGTGGCCTACAGGGATTGCTTCTGAGACAAGATGCTAGAAGCTTCCCCTATGTCTGACAGAGCCAGTGCCAGCTGACTCCAAGACAGTCCTGCTCCTGACCAAGGCTGAGCCCATCAGTGATGGTGGTAGCACCTCTGTGATAACGGATCCTGTGCCACAGCAGGAGGATGATTGAACAAGGCTGTGACTCTGTGGGAAGCCTATGCTGGAGTGGGCTTCTGGCAGTGCCTCTGTCCCTGTGAAGAGAGAAGCCCATGCTGGAGACTGTATCTCATGGGAGGGACTCCATGCTGGAGCAAGGCAAGAGTGTGAGGAGTCTTTCCCTTGATGAGGAAGGAACAGCAGAGAGAATCTGTGATGAACTGACCACAACCCTGATTTCCCTTTCCCCCCTGTGCTGAGAGGAGTATAGTTGAGTCTGGGAAGAAGGGAGGGGTAGGGAAAGATGTTTATACTTTTTTATTTCTCATTATCCTATTTTGATTTGATTGGTAATAAATTAAATTATTATTTTCCCCAAGTCTATTTTGTTTAGCCTGTGATAGTAATTGTGAGTGATCCCTTGTCCTTATCTTGACCCACAAGCCTTTTGTTGTATTTTCTCTCCCCAGTTCAGCTGAGGAAGGGAGTGATAGAGTGGCTTTGGTGAGCACCTGGTATCTAGCCAGGGTGAACCCAACACACAAGCAAAACCTGGAAAAAATGAACACACTCAGATCAAACTAGAGTTTTATCCTTCCCTAACGAGGTCACAATGTCTATCTCTCTTACACCTATGGAGTGGAGATTTGCTAATAACCTTGCATTTTACTGTGATTGGTTGCACTATCAGACAGCTAAATAAATATCCAGGAATTCCATATGAATATTAAAACTGTAGTATCAGTATATTTTCTGTTTGTATGACAGTCTCAGTGGGGAAGCTTATAGCATTCCTGGATAAATACCTGAATACTTTTCTATGTTCTGCACTGATTTGCTGTTGTTAGTCTTTGTACTTTTCTGAGACTCCTATTCTCTATCTGTTAAAATGGAGGTACTGATACCTGTCTTAGAGTGCTATCAGACCTTTGTAGAATAAATGCCCAGTGAGAAGGAAGTATTTCTATTACAGATAGCCTTTTCCCTTTTGTAAACAAGCCACCTTGTATTTGCAGCCTTCTTTGTATGGAGGGCTTTCTGATTGTTCACTGCTCTTTTTGGGAACTTACTTTCAGTATTTTGCAATTTATTAGAGGTGTTTAAACACCTTCCCATGTAAACACAAAGATTTTTGAATACTCATGGAAAGTTCATATGTATGTGCTCTTACAGCCTGCATCTTACAAAGATTTTTAGATGAATTCACACGTGAATGGACAAATAATCACAAATAGATATTCTTTTCCCCTTTTAGAGTGTCAGTCAGCTACTGCTCTCCAACTCATGATCAAGCGCTGTCACGGGAAAAGAAGCTGCAGCATATATGCCAGCACCTATGAATTTGGAGATCCTTGCTACCCAGGCATCCGAAAACATCTTAATGTCATCTACACCTGTGGTGAGCCACAAAATTCTCTTACTTTAACGCTTGTTGTGGTTTGTGTTTGATGAACAGCAGTGTCTGAAGAATGGCAAGACACATAATCATACATAAGAGGTTGCTGAATTTCCAGTTGGCTTGTTGCAGTTCTTATTTGGTTAATGAGGCAAAGTTCTGTGAATCACCTGAGTGGTTTAATTCTGTCTGGTTTTTCTACTCATTGGCTCAATAGAAAATGCAGCTATCATAGTAATTATACTTTCAGTTAACCTATGTTTTGTTAACCATGACTCTACAAGGCAAGTAAAGCTGGTGGTGGATGCAGTTCACTCAGTAGGTGCTTATACCCTGAATGTTAGCATGCTGCTCTTTCATGTGACTGCAGCAAAGTTGTGGTTATCAGTAAGAGCCTTATGACACTGTACTATATTTCATTTTGTATAGTAGACTAATATAGCCTTAGTAGAAACTCACTCCCACAATCTTCAGGTGAACATTGCAACATTTTCCTAACAAAATATTAGGTTTTGGAAAAAACCCCACCCAGTTAGAGCTCTCAGATGGGTGCTTAAGTCATAGTGTTGAGCAGACGCTGTACTTCTACCTGACTAGTCATCCTGTTTTGCAACAGAGAAAAAATTGTTCCAGTCAGTCTGAACTTTGTGGTATGAAAATAACATCAGTTCTGTCGTCTTCTGGTGATGACATTTTGGTGATTTGTGGCTTATGTATTTGAAAATATTTGTTTCAAGGTTTTGCTTATATAGTTGTTCCTAGGATCAGCTGCCACTCTGTGCTCCTTTCTGCATCTACCTGGAAGAGGACATTCTGCTATCATTTTGAATCTGCTGTGCAGAGAGCAGAACATGTAGTAGAGGAGGCGCTGGCTGTGCTGTCAGACAACAGGTCTATGGGTCAGTCTGTTTGTGTAACTGCAGCATGCTGATTCTGATGGGTAGTATTTGAGATGGAGTCACTAAAGCATTTTAGGTAGTTACTATAGTGTTGCAGATGTACAGCACCTTGAAGAGCAGAGATTGATGCAGGAACATCAGGCCCTGAGCTCCTGTCTGACTGCTGTTTCATTTGGCATGAGTGGCAGGAAGGTTGAATTTTATTTACTTGTTTCCTTTTGGCTTCTTGATTTTTGTTTCAAATGATGTAGCAAGAAGTAACAAGGCTATCTATGCAGAGCCCCATGAATTTTCTAACCAAGAACATTTTATATCACAAGTTTTTATATCACATTTATTGTAGAGACTAGAGAGTTTATCCTCATGGGGATTTGACAGAAACAAAGGCAATGCTGCAAGACAGTGACAAACCAAATAGAGCTCCATTATGTATTTCCAAGAGGATAGCTTCTTCAAAGGCCTCTGCAGCCTGATTCTGGCACTGTGGTCCTGGTCTCAAAGCCCTCTATGAAAGGCATTAATGATCTCTTAATCTGACCTTAACTTTCCTAGTCATAGCCTTACTGCATCAGGAAATGAGTCACATTTGACAGCACAAAATGGCATGTTTTGCTTTTTAGTGGGTGAAATCTGCCTCATCCTTTGAAGGCGGCCACAGCTCCTTTTCAAAACCATGATCTCAGACATGTCTGTGAGCTGGATTTTGTGATCATCAGACACACATTTCTCCTCTCAAACAGCAAAATCCTTCAAAATGTGAAAACCAAATAAACAAGAAATCAAATTCCAGTCCCACATGCTTTTGCTGCACAGTAGTGAATCCTAGCATTCTTCTGAAAGAAATGATAAGCCCAAGCAATTTGATATGCTTTTGCTTCAGAGAATAATTGCAGTGTAGAGAACCTCCTGTTTGGTATTTTTTTGCTTCAGGTTTTTGTAGAGCTGCATGCATTGCTTCTCTTGGTATGGTGTTCTGCTTTCACAAAACATGTGAGAGTGAAAGGGGACAGACTTTGACAAATGTGGCTGCAATTTCCTATGGCCTGTATCTAGATGCATATCCCCATTCCCTACTTCTTGTAGTTGGAGACACTTGATCCCTGGTGTGCAGGATGTGCTTTTGCTGCTATTCGCTGGAAAGCAGTTGAACACACAGGGTAACCCTGGCATACCTTGGGAATAGATAGGTGTGCAGAAATGGGTTTCAATGAGCATCATTTCAGCTTTTCTTGAAACTGCTTCAAATAGGTGACTTTGCCACTCTCTGATATCAAGCAGTGTGGTCAGTCTGTTCTGTCACCCTGCAGATGTCAGGCTATGGCAGAAATGTCCTGCCCTGTCCAGCAGTTTGGACCTGCACCACTGGTCTTACCTGTGAGAAAAGCTGCTTCAGAAAAGGTGGTGAGGGCAAGCATACTGATGGCCATGGCAGTGCAGGTAGGAGGGCCTTCATGCAGACATTTGCCATGTAAGAAAATTGAGTAATTATGAGGACAGGGCAGCTGAACTCTGCTTCTGATGGTAAAGCATGGGGAGGGCTGGAAAGAGGAAAAAAAAAGTTTTCTGGTAGCAATTCCTGGAAAAAAAAAGTCTGTTGAAGTAATTGATGAGGTGACAAAAGGTACCATTAATTGAAAACTCATGTGGAAGCAATGGCTTTTGTTGAGGAACCTGGTTTTAAGTACAGATGTCATCTAAGTTTTGGAGCAGCTGCATAATTTTTTACAAATCTGTTATAATTACTCCTGCTGGTGGGAGTGTCTCAGATCAGTGGTTCTCTGTATCATATTAGATCCCTTTGGGTCTTGTGTTAAACACCTCTTGGCATCACTTAGCTGAGAGGGAAAGGCTACAAGTTATTGTGTGCATACGAGATGATTGAAACAAGCAAGCAACTGGCAGCCTGCTGCAATAGTGATCTCTCTTGAGTGTGAGTGTCTCATTAGTACAGCCAAGGAGACAGTAGAAAAATCTTCCAAAACAAAAACATTCCAATCCTGAACCTTGGCAGGAGCTGAAATACTAACTTTTGGCCCTGAACCAGATTTAGCTGATGGGACAGTGTGGAAGGTGGGACTGTCCAGTGTGGGGGTTCCATTATAGTGTTAATGAATGTATTAATTACTTTTTGTAAAGGAAAACACAAGTTAATTCTGGGAAAGCACAGAACACGTGGCAAAGCTGCTGAGTGGGACAGCTGTAACTAGCTGTAACTAAATATTTTAGCTCTGTTTTTTTCTTTAAAATACCTTGCAACTCTTAAAGGGTAACAGCAAATGAAGGAGTGTTAAAGCAACTGAGAAAAATACCGCACTTATGAAATGTGGGGGGTTTTTTCCTTATTTCCCCCCCCCTTATTTTTTTCTCCCCCCACCCTGTTTTCTTCTTCTTCTCATCCCCCTCCACCCTCTCCCTCCTTCTCCCTCCTTCTTTTTGTTTTCTTTTGGTTCCTTTTTTTGTGTGTCTGTCTTCCCTATCCCTCTTTCTGTGGTATAAAGGATTGTATTGATGTTATCTGTGGATGCTTTGCTAGTGGCACTGTATTTACTGATAAAAGTTACTGTGCTCCTGACCTTTTCCTTAGTTGTCCACTTACTACCTTCAAAGATTCCCCTTCTCTGTATCGCCTTCCTCTCTAGTATGCTGGACTTGTTCTTTTGCTTCTGCTGAAGTCCTAATGCAGCAATGTATTAAAAGAAGCTGCATTTTTTTAATGCGCATAATGCCACTTGAATTCAGGGGAGTGTTTAAGTGTGTCACTTTTTGAAGGCCAGGGCATAAATACTATGCAAGTTAAATATTTTCTCAAATGCTTCCTTGACTGAGGATGAGTGGCTTGTCTATATGTAAAAAGAAACCTTATTCATAGTACCAGAAGTCAAAGAGCAATCCAGAGAGCTTACTGAACCCACTATCAGACCTCCCTCCATGTACAGTCAACATAAACTGTAAATAAACCTTCTGTTACATACCTGCTGTTCTTTAAATACAGACATTGGCCAGAAATGGCCTGGTGAGGAAAAAAAAACCACCCAAGCAAACAAACAACAAAGAAAAGATGGGGATTGAGAATTTCTTTATGCCTAGGCATGTTTCAGTGGGTTGGCTATTGGTCCTGATAACTGGTGACTTTTCAGTGCCTTTGTTAGACATATATTGGGCAAAATAGAGGAAATGTGGCCTTGGATGTGGTTTTGATGTCAATATCCATCATGCATTTAGATGCGTGTGAGTGCCTGCTGCTTGATTCGTGCTCAATAGAAAGGGGTCATTGGTCTGAGAGCTAATGAACTGCCATGGTAACTCATAAATTGCTTAGAAAATCCTGCAGTTCTGCCACATTAATAATCTTGCCATCCTGCTTTATGAAGGCAGTAAGCTGAGTCCCAGAGGCCAAGAGCTTCACATCCCAATGAAAGAACTGGGCAGGTAAAGGATAAAACATGGGCTCAGGGACAGAAACTACTGTTGTTTTGCAGTGTCTGATGCTGCTGGGAGATCAAATGGGGTCAGTGAGAGGTGGTGGAGATGCTCTGGGGCAATTGGAGTGTCTTGACCTTTGCTTTCTCTGTGTACTTGGGAAAACAGTCTGGCTTTCACCAAAATGGTTTGTTTAAATAAATATTCTATCAAGTTGGACTAGATGCAGAGTCTGTGTTGGACAGGAGAGGTGGTTGCTCTTATGATGGTGATGAGGAAAGAGGCTAAAGAGCTGCACAGAAATTCACTGCTTTCACCTCAAAGGGACTGTGCTCTAGTCCATTAGCTCCTGTGCAGTAAATCTATCAATGCCTCAGGCTGGATGAATGTAATGGCTTCTTTTGCTTTTGAAATTTATGAATTCATGAAAATGTATTTTTATCATGGCAAATCACTTTCTTTTGCTAGAAAAAGCAATGTCGAAGAGCTTAAAAAAGTAGAAAAGAAGCAATTCCAGACTTCCATGAAAAAAACAAAAGTCTCTTACACTCTTTTGAAATAGGGCAATACAAATGGGGGGGGTCTTGCTAGAGAAAGATAGACGCAGAATGTATAAGGCAGAGTTCTTTCCTTGAGATGTTGAAAGGAAAGTGATGTTTACAAACAAATAAACATTTTAGGCAACCTAGCTCTAGGGATGTTACACTGAATATGTAATGTTGGAGAATGTCTAAATAGGATTCTTATGTCACATTGTAAAGCAGGACTTACAGACATGTAGATTCTGAATTCACAGCCACATAGTTTGACCTTCCAAATAAATAAATAAATAACAGAATAATGATATAGTTCCATTATGTGGCCACTTCAAATGTCAAGACACTGCATTGGCAGATGGTTTAGGACATCTGTTCAAATCCTCTCTCTTATTTTCCTAAGATAATAGAAGTTTGTCCACTAATTTGTGTATTAAGCTTATACTTCTCTTCAAGCTATAGTGTATCTTTTAAAAAGCTACCCAGTCTTCATATAATGACTGCAAATACTGAAAAATTCATGAAATGAGATTTGTCTGACCAAGTGTAGATAGATAAGCCATAGAGATTTATAGTATAGATATTCCCATCTGAGAAAAAAAATCCTTTTGCAAGTAATGGAGAGAAACAGCTGTTTTTGAGGTACAAATCACCTCCTCCTAAAGTAGGTGCCTGAAAGAGATGAACTGCGTATTTGGAGTGACAGTTCTCCTGTACTGACTAAAAAGGGAGCTTCTTGTGCTTGTTGTTATCTACAAGTAGAACCTCTACAATGCAAATATCTGCATCTGGTTAGATGGCTTTCAACCACCATGTTGCTACACAAATGCTCTTTTTAGTAAAAATTATCAGTGCCAAATGATAATACCAGTGTTTCCTCTTTACTATTGCTAGAAAAAGCAGCTTCTGCTTGGTTTCAATTTCCCACTCTTTGATTAGGTCTCCAATTACCATAAATTTATCTAGGTAAGAGATGAACATGATGAACAGGAGTTCTCAGCAGCTCGGTGTCTTGCACCTCATCTCAAAGTTATTTCAGTCTTCAGACTTGGGTTTGGAGAATTATTTTCCTGGTAACTGGATTTGCATGAAATTGAGGTCTGCTTCCTACATTTCACCTTGATATATTACCCTGATGTTTCTAATATCTAGGGTTGTTAGTTTTGCTGTCTTCTTTGGCTTTCAGGTTTTTTCCTTCTGATCTTTTGTTCTCAAGGTCAGGTTTATTGTAAACTGTCAGGGGTTGTGGCTGGCAGTATTGGATAAGCGGGCAGAGAAGATTTTTGTTGGGGATCTGTTGCCTATTCCTACAAGTGAATGGACTTGTTGAACCTCCTTTCAGCCTTTTACACATTTCTGCCCAGGGGAAAGGAAAGCAAGCAGCTGGTTTCTCCTTTCAGAAATTTAGACCTCACTTTCATAAATACTCAACAGAACCTGTTAAAAAGCACATGGCAGTGTAAATAAAGCCTGCATCATGATGGGCAAGTACAAAGATCAAGGATGACATTTTTCAACTTTTGAGGCTGTGACTTTGTCATCTTTGGTAATGTTTTAACAACTTTTGTGGATACAGTTTCCTGGATTTTACAGAGAAGAAAGAAGGAAACTCTTCAGTCTGCAAGCTTCATGTAACTTGGATTCATGGCACAGATCTGTTGGAGGTCATGGATTACCTGAGGGCAAAAGCAAGATGCCATCTCTTTTGCTGAGCAGTGGAAAGTGAGTGGGCTACACACTTCAGTAACAGCACAGAGGTTCCTTCTAATAACAGAGACTACAGTAGATCTGTCATGCTACCTCAAGAAGGAATATGCTATAGAAGCAAATAACTATTCAGGTTTAATGTTAATGATTGCACAAGAATGTGAAGCATGAGTGACATAACACAAACAGCCTGATGAGTTTTAAGATGAAACTTGGTAAATTAGGTAATTAGAAGATGCCTTTGTGCTAATTCTTTTCTTACTGTAGCTTGATCTGAATTACACACCCAGAAGAGTCTGAACATGTCTGGCCTGGCTGGCCCAGTCATGGCAACTCTTCATCAGCAGGGCAGAATGAGTCTGTGTCTGACACAGATTGGGGTAAATAAATATTTTGAGGAAGCAGGGCTCTGCATCCCAGGTGGAGGAGGAGCAGGTAATGCTGTCACCTCAAGGGAAAGGCTTGAAAGCTCTTTGATTCTTGCAGAGAAGAAATTTAGACCTTGAGATAAAAATCATTGCCTTGGGGATAGGGAGGAAGGAAGATGGGGCTGCAGGAAGCAGAAAGGGAGTTCAAAGGACAATTTTTATGATGATCCTCAGCAGAATAAACTGTAAGACAAGTGCTGCCTTAGATTAAGTGAGCTTTGCTGGCCTGCTACTGTGGTCCTCCATCTCTGCTGTTACTGGGAAGCAGAGCTTCTACTATGGAAAAAAAGAGGTCTTATGAAGAATTAGCTACTCAGCAACTCCTGGCCCCACTGTTCACAAGGGGTGTGCACCTGAGGACTTTACTTTGTTTTAGATGATAAGAACCATGGCATAAAAGTCACAGGGGAACGCATCAGAAGCTTGCTCTGATGTTCTGTTGAGTACAGATAATTTTGCTCGGGGTCCTTGCTGCTTCTGGCTGGGGTATGCTGTAGCTAGTCATAGCTGGCTGCAGAGATGGGTGGTCAGACTGTTATGATGGAGCAGGTGAAGGGAACGAGGCAGGTGGGACTTCTGTTCATTATGGTGTTGTCCACATATTTCAGAAAGTTAAGAAATGTTTTAGAATGGACCTAGAGTTTCTGTTGTAATAACTGTAATGCTAATCTATAATGTACCCAAGATTTTATGGTGACTGACAAACCTTTGAGATTTCTGAACATACCTGCTCATTGAATGATTTCCTCAGGCATAAATATGCACATGTTCTCAGGGTTGAACACCAATCTGCCAACCATAGAACCGGGCTGGGGGTGGGGCTGGGGGTGTCTATCTGTCTGTCCTGAGACTTCCATGCTTGAATAGGAAAGACACTGCCTTAAAGGCAGTTTTGATCCATTCATTATTTCATTCCAGAAAAGTAGATCTACCTGAGAACGATTGTGTAAGATGACATCTGAATGTAACATGTCTAAAGGGAGTCTTTCAGGGAGTCTGCAGAGAGGTAAGTAGAATTAAAGTTACATGGTTTATCTATGTGTTGATTATTTTTTGTTCTATAAGCATAACCCTGCTGTACAGACTTTCTGTTCTTTGACATACTGATTCCCTTAACAGTGCTCTTGAGAATTCTGACCATGAGTAAGTGGTAGATATTTACCAGATATTTACCACATTTTTTAGCAGGGAAACTCATTGAGTAGCCTCATTAAATAGGGTTACTGTTGATTCTCCATGCCTGTCAAGACCTGCACGGGTTTCAAATATAGTAATTAACAGTAATGTTGCCACACCAGACTTCTATACTGAAAAGGCAGTAGGCAGCCAGTCTGCCATCCCCTTTCATGCAGGAGACTGCAGGCCATAGCCAGAGGAATCTCTCAGCAATGAATGACTGACCTTTCATTCAGTGATCACTCTGACTCCTCCTAATTGAGGTTAATGCCAAAAGCATTGACACCTTGATGCTAACTCTTTAGTGCCTGGAGGCTACTGGAGATTGCTAACAACTCGGTGAAACGCTCATTAGATTAAATTTAAAGGGAGGCTTTGACACCATGACCAATTAAGATATACTTGCATGGATCATATGTATATATTTGCCTTTCTTTTTCGAGAATATATCAAGACGGTGCCATCTCCACACACTGTCTAAAGAAGGATTTCACAACTGGTGTCTTTCTGGGAGCATGTGCATATTTCTCTGCTGTGCATGTGCTGCTGCCTTGCAGTTTTCTATCTGTCCTCTCTTCTTTTTCTCCACTTTAATGCGAAGCAAACAGAAAATTCTCTAGGGTTTGGATGATCCTTGCCTTGACCATGCAAAGAGAACTGAAAGAGTGGAAAGAAGAGGGGAAATAAATAGCAGTTTGGTGAAAGCCACCAAAAAATGCAAATATATGTGTCCACCATGATGGAGTCCATTGATAGAATTGGGATTTGTGAGCTACTGCTGAAAAAGATTAACAGCCACTCAGGGGCTGCTGATTGATAGCTGCTTGATAAAATGCATATGGGCATCAAATGTGTATTTAATTGCTTGGAAGTGTATTAATAGATATTTTATCTTCTGCTTGTATGGAGGTCTTGGAATGGGCTTTGACAGTTTTGGTATCCGGTACACTTGTTGCACCAGTGCTTAGAGATGGAGATGCTATTGAGGTAATGAAGAGCAAAGAATTTTCAAAAGTTCTTTAGGTAAAGTCTGCACACTGCAGATGACTTTCTAAGGGACACTCCACCTTACACTGGGAAGGAGGCTGCTATGGGAGCTAGACCCTTGTCTTGTCCTTCAAGAAACTTTCCTAAACACTCATCTGGCATCTACCTTTCCTACCTCCATTTCATGATCTCCATTTATTCAGAGTGTGCACACCCAAATGGTTAATGCCTCTTCAGACACTTCAAATACTGTTGACAGTGGCTACTTTTTGAAGTCATTGTTTATCTAAGCCATTCATGTTCAGCTCCTTTAATCTTTCCTCATAAATCAATCTGTCTGGTCATTCAGTTGTTTTTTTCTTGCTCTTTTCCACAATTACCTGTATCTTTTAATAAACATTGAGCAGGCTCATGATTATTTTCCCCCTAGGGGCCAGCAGAGACTTAGGACTCCTTTGCCATACATTAGGAATGGCTGTTGTTTAAGCATCCTGCAGTCCCCACACCATTACCAGGGAAGAGAAAAGCTGACTCTCCCTCTCTCTGGTTTCAGTCCCAAGAATTTTGCTGCTCAGTATTTGACTTCTTTTTCCTCATTTAGGTGAAATGAACCAAAGAAAGTAGCAATTTCTGAATATCAGAGTTGTGAAGCATATGTACATGGGGAAAACAGGATCATAGGGGACAGTATCAGCATCCCTTGCTGGCTGGTTGTATTCCCAACCTTACTAATACAAAGACCTGAGGCCTTAAGGATACTGCATAACATAAACAATGAAGCAAATCCTTCTAAATCCCTTTAGAAGATATTTAACTAAATTCCTAACCTATGAGGCCATCCTGGGCCATCTCTTATCTTTGAAAGCCATCTCACAGCTGCCTGCAAAGACTCTGGAGGCTGGTTAATCCAAGCAAATGGACCCTTGCTGCCTTCAGGGTAAGGACCAAAAGAGGGAGGGCAAAGACTTGGAGGTCTCTTTCTTGGATAGGTGTCATTCCATTTCTGTCCAAGCCAAAGCCTCAGGGAAAGGAAAATACCTGGTATGCAGCTCCATCTGGAGTCCAACACACCTGTTCAGTGGCTGATGAGAAGTTGCCTCGGCCTGGATGCTCATAGTTCATGTTGATTGGGGAGTATGTATCAAGGACCAGTCTGTCACTGGGATCTGCACTACCTCGTCCCTGGATCATCTTTACTTGCTTAAAACTTTGATTAAATTCTTGCAGCATTTCCTCTAGAAGAAAGAAAAAACATCACTTGGAACAGACAGGAAATGCCTTTTTTACACAGATACATGAAAAATCAGAAAGAAAATATATCAGCTCATAAAAGGGCCAAACTCTACCACATTTCTTCTCCCTCCCCTTTATCAAAAAGTGCTGTCTCTGTTTTTGACAGGCATGTTAATTAACATGGCCTCACGGATGGTCATTGGCCTAAGGCCAAGATGCCTTCTTCTTAACCCTTATTTGTCATCACATCTTTGGTACTGGGTAGTCACTTGGCTTCCTCCTACCTGATGTGGTTAAGCTGCATGTCCTAGGGCTGTTTCTTAGCATCTGCCACCAGAGAACAGCAGCCTCACCATCTCCCTTGGGGTTTCAGTTTGTGTGTCTAGCACAGACATGATCACACAGATGTGATGAGTCTTTGCTTTCAGTACAGAACTTCATTGACGTGAAGCTTAGGAAAGATCAGGTGTTAAGCTCCTGCCTGACATATCCATTGCTGTCATGATAATTCACTCAGACATGAGTTCCATGACTGTCTCACATTTCTCTTTCTCTTTTTAATTTTTTTTTGTTTCTTCTAAATCATAGAATTGTTTAGGTGGGAAAAGACCTTTAAGATTATTGAGTCCAACTGTTAACAATATTGCTATAATTCTTATACCAGCTACTATTAGTCTCTCCTACCCTATGTTTTTTTTTGGGGTGTTATTTGTTTGTTTGTTTGATTGTTTTTCTTTCAGTGAAAGGAGCAAACAATACAGAATTTACCCTAGGATTGTGTGCTGAGACACATTTTTAAGATGCTAACCCTTGATCAAAGTGTCTGACTTCTGATATATGAAAGCTGTACCTGATTCCCACAAGTAAGAAAGGCATTTTTTTTCCTCTGTGCTGTTAGAGATTATCAAAACCTTCTACAGGTGCCTTGGGTATTGGTGAAAAATGAAGTATAGGATGTCAGTGAAGTGTTGTGACTCTTTTGAGAGGATTGAGCCACGTAGTAATATTCAGTTGGAACTTGTGCAATATAAATTTTCTGTCAAGGATTTCTTAGCCTATTACATTATTAACAAACAAGTGGATTTTCTTTCCTTCCTCATCTCATCATTCTTTATGAGGGTACCTCTGACAGTACAGAAAATTAAACAGCAAAGGCACAGATATTGGTTTGTGTTTTTGTCCTTCCTTCCTTCCTTCTTGTTCCCATTTAGTGTTGTCAGGGTAGTGATTTTCTCTTAAGCAACACTTAGGCATATACATATGTTTGCATTTAATTTCCAGATGGGAAGGCAGGCTTCTAATAACAGTGCAAGTTGCTGCTTTATAGCTCTGGATGACTGACTGACTGACCTTCCTTTACCATCTGGCAAACCCTGAGATGCCGATACACTCACGGCTGAGCCAGGTTTTTTGACTTTCAAGCCAGACTGGTGCAGGGAATTTTTTGCCTGCCCCAGACTGGCAAAGTTTCACCAGCTCTTTATACATGTGAGGTTGGCTTGCTCTTGAATTCAGGATCATAGGAACTGCTTTACTTTTTTCATGTGCTGGCTCTTCATAAACATGTTTCCTGAAGTCTTGAGCAGATAGGTTTTATGTAAGGAAATGTATTCATTAGCACTGACATTTTGGTTAGGGCAAAAATATTTTCTGAAGTGAAGGGAATAACCTCCCCCAGATTCTCTGTAAGTGCTCCTCTGCAGTCTTTGTGGAGGGAACGCCATGTCTCTAGCTGTGTCTCAGATGTCTTGTCCTGGCTTGGTGAGTTGTGTTTTCTTGAGGGACCTTACTGAGTTGTACATCTTAGTGTAGCCAGGTCCAGTGCACAGATGCTTTTGAAGTTCAAGACTAAAGGTTTTGGATGAGCAGTGGATGCAATCTTGAGTGTAAGTAGAGGGATGGAGTACTGAGTGCTCAAACATATTTATCTGAATAGGAATGCAGTTGCAAATAGGTATGTTATTAAACATGCTCTAATACTGACCAGATGTAGCCATCTACACTATAATCAGCTACATATGGACTAGATATGCTGGCCTCCCTTTGTAGTCAGTATATGAAAAGAAATAGGCATTTTTAGTAATTTTCAAGGAGATCTCTCAGGTACCAAACAAATGCTTATTTCTCTCTTTGTTATTAAAGGAACCCATGGTGACCCATCAAGTGTGAATATCTGCATTGCTGACATCTAAAGTTAGGTCACATAATTCTTACCTTGAATGTGTTTACTGAAAAACTACATATTTTCAACTATTTGTTATTACTTTCCCGAGTTTCCAAACCTCATGATGTTTAAATGAAGTTCTAGGACTTTCTTGATTCTAACTTTACTAATTTGCTTCTGAAATGCTTTTCTTTTTAAACTTACTACTCTTTGACAGTTTAATATCTCATTACCAAAAAAAGAAAAATTAGGTATGTAGTTCAGAAAGATCTGTTTTCAGGTAATAATGTCCCTTCTGAAGAGTCCTTATTCTTTAGGGGGTTTACACTCAGTTTTGCAGGATGGGATTGAGGCTTGATTCTGATACGGAATGTAGCTGCCTGGTGATCAATGAGACAGATATCAAAGCTCCTGCTGTAGTCAGTGAGCCGAGGATACTTGGCTTTATACTGATTAGATACCTAGAACTGAGCTGACCTTATATATGCACATAATGATGTTGTAGACACTTGGTTTAATTTATAGGTCCTGCCTAATATTTGCACACCTTGTCTTTGATGTTTCAGCCCAGAGCTTTCAAAAGCACCTGGCATTCATGTTTAACTGGATCATGGGTATTTTACCAGCTGACTTATTCTTGGACTGTAAGGAGCAGATTAAGGCTGATAATAATGGGAACTCACACACCTAGTAGCCATGTGGGCATTTACTTTGGAGACACCAAAATATGAGTGTCTGGATTCAATGCTGACACTCTTATTTCTTGTCGCTGAACAAGGATGAAACACTGGGAAGGGTTTCTCTGTTTTTAAGGGATGCAGTGATCCTAATATAGTTTCATTGCTCTGGCAGCTGTCCCTGTAGAGGACAGTGAGAATGCAAGTGAGAGAAGGGAAATGTTGCTATTTATTTCTTGGGTTTAGCCATCTTTGAAAATGATGAATCCCAAAAATGGACATGGTAATGTTATCCTTCTTATGGCACAGACAGGCAAAGGGCCTCTTCTCTATTTTGAGACATCAGAGGAATCCATGTTTTTCCTTTTTCCAGTTAGTGATAAAAGAAAAATATTCCCATTCTTTTTATTTCAATGGAAACTTACCCAGCTCAGAAGCAAGGATTTAGGGTTAGGGCTAGAGTCTATAACCTGGGAAACACTTTGCAATCAGAAATGCTCTGTACTAACCCAAGAATGACATCTTTCCACAATCAAAAGCTGTTGGTGCTATTTATGCACTGTAGTAATGCAGAGTGCTTCAGCATAACCATATTTTGCACACCAGCTCTGTGGGATATTTGTCTATGTGAAAGCAGCTCTATAACCCTTCTGCTTCAGATTGTCCAGTTGTCCTGTGTCGACCTTTCACTGCTAGGGTGCAGCTGTTTGTGACATGGCCTCACGTGCCTGAAGGTGTGTTACCCTGACAGCCTTATTCCAGCATGGGAGGCCCGGCCTGATTTGGAGAACATGTTCAGGCTGGACAAGCAGCTGCTTGCTTTGACAGCCCATGTTACCTGGAGAAAGGACCAGGGCCCCTCTGGTGGAGTGAACACCCCCAGAAACATAGTGAAACTCTCTTCTCTCCAGTGAAGCAGAGAATTTAGTGCATGTAGCTTCCAGCTAGACCCCACAGCCTGGGAGTCTCTCCAGGGACTGTGCAGCCCTGAACTTGGCAGAAGTCAGCACAGCCTAGTTAGAGCCCCTTCCAGCTGGCTCTGAGCCTGTCAGCACCATCTGCCAATGGATGTGTTGCAGCATGCCACAGCTTGGCCACTTCACTGTCCCTGCACCAGGAGGCATCCTGGGAGCTACTAGTGTTGGTTCTGTGCCCACCGATAGGAAATCCCTGTGCCAAGGGGGAATCCCCTGACCTGTAGCCCCCAGTATCTTCTGTTCCCTTTATGCCTCCCAGGCACCAGAGAAGGCAGCGGGGGAATTTGAATACATCAAGGAGGCAGTTAGACCTGACAGGCATCCTCTACACACCACAGCAGATGCTACTCTGCACCAGTTTGTACATTTAACTGTTTAGGAAAGAGTCCCCTTGGGCTAAGCTTTGTGCAGTTAAAATGCTGTCTGGCCCAAAAAGACAAGTGTTATGGCATGGCTTGCATTTGAGGAGAGGAAGTCTTTATATCCAAACTGTCTGCAGTCAAAAGTACCCTGGCTGTGCTGTCCTCTGGACCATGCCAGGGCAATGTCTAAGTAGGGCAAAATAACTCTTTGAATTTTGTTAATTACAACACATGTACAATTGCAAGCCAGTGCTTGGGTCCTTTAGTTAATTAATAGAGATATGCCCTGGATTCGACCTCCAGACTCTCAGTGTTTCTTTTGGACACACACATTCAGGTAGCAATTAATTTATTTCTTTTAAAAAAATAACTCCCCCTAAACAAACCACAAAAATAACCCCAAACCACCCCAACTCCCAACCAAACCAAACCACAAAAACACCAAAACAAAAGAAAACAAACAACAAACAACCCACCCCACAACAACATTATATTCTTTATTAAATGTTTCCAGTTCAGTCTGAGATCTGATTTGCTTTGAAGGTGTTTGGGAACATATTCCGTAGCCGCAGAAGCTGGAGTGGTTTTAGTCTGAGCCTGAACAATGAGCTTGAAAGGGTCTTTGGGACTCAGAAATATGGAAGTGTTGGAGTAACCTTTCTAGTCAAGGTTTGAAACCCTTCTTAGATAATAGCTATTTCATGGAGAAAGTCTAAACTCCCCAGACATGCTCCACAGAGCAGGTCACGATTATGTCTTGTATAAGTGAGTCCTAGAACCTGCTGCAAATTTTTTTCAGTGGAGTCAACAGGTTTTTGAGTCAAGTCTCAGATGATTCTGTTCTGCAATAAACACAGAGGAACAGCAGTAACTGTAGAGCATGGTGTTCATTTTGGGATTCCCAGTCCACAAACACACCCTGTTTCCTTCACTTGCTCTTATGAACCAAAAATGCTGTTGAAAGAGAGTTGCAGATAATGTGGTTTCTCTTAGCCTTTCAAACATCTTATAAAACCAGAGGAGCCAAAGTAATCATAATTGTTGTTAAACAGACTTGGAGTCCAAGTCTGAATCCACTGTGAGTATAAACAACCTGTGTCTGTGTGCATCCTCCCTGCTTTTGGTGGCTAACAATTCACTGTAAGATTGGAGGATGAAGGCTCTGAGATAGTAATTTCAGTTCTGTGCCTCTTAGTCTTATAAAGTCCATAGAATATCAGAAAATTCATTGCTGTGACTTAGTCTCAAACTCCCTGGAGTGGGCAGGATTACAGACCTCATGATAAACAGCACGCACTGATATTTAGCAAATGATAACACAGACCACAGAAAAGGAGGGAGAGAGGAAAATACATTCCCGAGGGCTGATAGCTAAGGTAAAGAGCCAAGAAACAGTTTAGAGTGGGAAGGAATTTGCCCAGCTTCTCTCCTTCATGGGTAAGTCACTGCCTCATTGATGTGCTGCACAGGGCACAGCACTGATCCCTCCAGTTACTTCTGGCAATAGTTCAGAGTATACAAAATCACAAAGCCCTGCAGGCAGAGGAAACCTGATGTGTTCCAGCCCCAGCTGTAAGGTGATAGAGCCTATATTTGAAGCAGATGAAACAGCTTGTGGTTAAGCTCAACTGGTTGTTTACACTGCTTTTCTGATGCCTCTGTGCCATCTGCTCCATGTACAGGGCAGGTATTTTGCCAGACCATTTTCCTGTCACCACTTTCCAGCTATTCCCTTAGTGAGATAAAAAAATCCTCCATCTTCTTGTATCCAGCAAGTAAGGGCACATCCCTGCTAGAAATCCCCCTGTGCCTGGGGTTTGTCCTTCTGTAAGAGTGACGTTCCCTGACTATAAGCAGCAATGTGCCATCAGAGAGGCTGAGGCACGTGTAACGTGACGTCAGATGGCAGTGGATGAGCCCTACTTGAATCAGGATCATTTGGTGAGGTGTTGAACATGCATGTGTACAGACAACACCATTCTGGTGGGCACTGTGCCAAACGGCGTCAGTCCTTGAAGCAGGAGAGTTTGCACAGCTGGTAGGGTTGTTGCAGTACGCCAGGGGCTGGGGTGACCCACAGCCTCTTTTCCTTTCTGTGGCCTTAAACAGAAGCATCTGGGAGGTGGATGATGCTGTGTCTGCTGCTTGTGGCTGACATAAGGAAGGGGTCAGGTGTGGTGTATTCCTGGGCAAGTCCCAGCCTTGAGACTTTATGGGTCTGCAGGGCTGCTTCTCCTTGATGCCCACAGGAGATCCCTACTTACATCGTCACTGTATTCTGACCCACATTAGAGGTTGGTCTTTTCACCTAAAATGTAGAGAATATGCAGAGAATCTGTTTATTCATTCCCAACCCTGGGCCAAGTGCAATACAAGGTTGCAGTGTGCTGTGGATCTTTTCAGGGTGATGCATGGCTTTGCAGAGCTGTCTGTGCTACAGTGATAGAAAATGTTCACCTCAGGCACCACCTCTGTGCTTAATCCAGAGCCAAAATGAGGAGAGATTAAAGGCAGAGGGCAGCAATAGCCTAATGACTTTAGATGCTGCTTTGGCATAGGTGGTGGAAAATTATGCCAGTAAACAAATGATCGTGAAGGGTAAGGCTTTGCTTGCAGTGGTATTTGATTCAGGTATTTTTGCCATCAGTTGTGAGAAATACAGCCTGTAGGTGATTGGAAGCACAGCTATGACACTTCTGAAAGACAAGGATTAGAACTGCAGCCTGTGTCCAGAGTTACACATTTGTGCTTGACTTCATAAGGTGGGAATTAGTTTCCTGTGCAATTATGTGGAAACTGCAGTAAAACATACAAAACATAAAACCAAACTGTGGGTCATGCATTTCAGATGCTGGAAAGGGAGAAATGATAGATAGCCTGTGGCAAAAACCTGATGTATATATGTGTGACTGCAAAAGATCAGAAGAAGGCATAAGCATCTGATTTAGAAGACTTGTACTGCTGATGCAGATTCATAGCATATGTTGAGAGCTTATAGGGAACAGACCATGCAGTATGTGATACCACACGCAGAGAGAGCTAGCACACTGGAAACTTCATTCTCCTGGGAAAATGATCATTGAACAACATTTATTTTTAAGAGGCACCCTCATGTTTTATTTATTTGTGCTTTCTGTCATGACATTTGATAACATTGCAGTTTATCACTTGGAGACACACTGCTTGCGAAGGCAGGGTTGGAGGGTACCTCTGCTTTGCTCAAACCTGTTTTCCTGTGGCTGCATACCATACTAGTCCCATTATTTTGCCACTGTGCATCTTGAGAGCAAATTGTGTGTAATTAGGTTTAGCTAATTAACTATATCCTGAAAGAGATGCACTGGAGCAGGACATCATGTATTAACAGACCCAAGGAGCAGGTCAGTTATATGCTCACAAGCGGTCGGTTCAAGCCTTGCTTCTGAGTTAAAAAATAAACTAACACGAAAACTGTTCTTTCAAACCCCTGTGTGCTCAAATCAGAGCAGCAGTGCCATAAATAAAATTGTTCCTCATCCTCATTCCTTCCACATAACACAAGGGAGCTGGCTATCCTGCCCATCCCTCTCTCTGCTCCTCTAAATGAGCAGTCCTTTAAATGAGCAGACTTAAATACTGTGCCATCTCTGGCTGTGGATGAGCAGGACCCTTGGATAGTTTTCTACCCTCATGCTGAAGTGGAGATCACTGGTGGAGGCACATCCTTACAAGCCAAGAATCTCTCATCTGTGGTGACACACAGCCCCTTCTGTCAACACCTCCTTCATGACGGATGAAATATGATTTGGGTGAGGCCATGGGGAGCAACCTTTCTCCTTCAGATCCCTTTTCCAGTGACTAGGGGCTGATCCAGGATATTGAACAGGCAGCCAATGACTCTTACTGCTCTCTCTGTTGATACCGTCACTCAGCATTCTCCTGCAGCATAGCTGGGGGAACAGGGAGTTCACTGGCTACTTTCCAGCCACCAACAGCTGTGTGTTCCCCTCCTGAGAAACAGCTCCAGTCCTAGTGAGATGCAATGGTGCAATGAAACTTAGCCAAAGGCCCGAGGCAAAACTGCAGAACTGGAAAGAAGGGACCATTGCTGGGACAGGGACAGTGGGGAAAAGTATAGGAAAGGAAATTATAATAGTAAGGAAAGAAATTATTAGAAATCAGGGCAAAGTGAGGCTGACAGAGGGTGTGAAAGAAAAACCTCTGAGAGCAGTGCTTCAGTCACTTTGTAGACAATACATGATGCTTGAGCCAAGATTTCTTTTTTTAATTTATTTTTTTTATATCCAGCTCTGATCTGTGAGTTACAGCAGAAGATTTATTATTTATTATGCCTGATTTTCCTCATATATGAAATGGGGATAATGGCCATTAGCAATCATACAGCCGGTGAGGGCATCTTAAGATCCTGGCCTGGAAGTGTTGACACTTGAGCATTATTCATAGATACGTAGAGACAGGCTGTCCCTGTGAATACTTCTGTGGAAATCTTTTGGAGTGTCCTTAAACTTGGCAGCTCCTAGAGCATGTACATCAAAACTGAAGCACCTTCACAAGGTCTGACGCTAGTACTTATGCCCTTAACTATTCTGCTTCCTCATAATAGGTTTTGCAATGTCTAGTGACATAGGGGCTGTCATGGGGGAGGGAGCAGCAGAGCATATCCTTAAGGCCCAAGCATCCATAAGATTTGTCTGCAGTTCTGAAAGTGTGTAAGATGGAGGTCTCCGCCTGCATCAGTGCTGGAGATTTGGGCAGACCTGGATTGCAAGTGATTTATTCCCTCTGTTTCAGCTCTGCATTAAAAAACCCCCAAACAAATAGAGGAGTGATGAAGGTAATTAAGGTAAAGAGTAGGATGTAATAAGGTGTACTGAGAATCTTTGGAAATGCACAGGTAGAAGTTCATTACAAAAGTGGACGTTTGTCATCTGCCATTCAGTGTGCCATTCACCTTGCTGCACCCCACCCTCAGTCGCTGATCATTGACATCACTCAGAGACTTAAAGGGATTTTAACAAATTGCCTGAGATGTGCTGTTTCTCATTTCAGTATGTCTTAGTCAAGACAACGGAGGCAAATAATTCAGCGTCACAATGCTGATAGCAAAGGAGTCAAGGATGCTGATATCAAGAGACTTATCTAGTCCATTTTGATCTTTTTTGTCTTGCTTGTCTCATCTTATCAAACAATCACTGCTTGACTCCACAACTGGGTCTCTTTGAGAGCCTCTTTAAGGATCCACAGCCCAAGCCTGAAGCTGATCTTCAGTTATGTCCAGTTCTCTTTTCAGAATCCAAGTAAGTGATGACATTTTCAGATATCAGTATTTCAGATGCACTTGTGACCATTAGGCTGCTGCTTGTCTACCATAATCTCTGTGCTTGTGCTTCACTTTCATATGTACATAGTAGGTATGTTGACTGATGTGAGATAGTAGAGAGCCAGAGATACTCAATAGCTTAGTGTTCAGTTACTTGAAAGTTTTGCAACTTCTGAACTGAGGCAGTATTTGGCCTTTATTTTCTCCCCACTTTGCTGTCCCACAAGTGTCCTGGCCAATCTGAGTCACCAGACAGCTGGAACAAGCTGTTCTCTCCATCATATTTTGGAGAAGTCTGTCTACTTTAAAAGGGTAGGGCCCCTTGTAAAGGATGCTTACATTTCTTCAATTTATGACATTTTCCTTCTCAGATGTTTGGGCTGGTTGATGATTCAGACATTTAGCTGATCCAGAGTCCTGTTCTTGACTGTTCTTGTGACCCCATTATAAACGGTGGAGAAAAGAGTTCTGATCTCTGCAAGAACTGGCTCTAGACACTGTTTTTTCACATGCAAATACACCTTACCGCTGTCCCTGTGGTTATCTGACTTTTACCAAGTTGGGAAACATCCACAGACAGAGCTGTGAGTGAAAGTGACATATTTACCTCGCCTTGTCTCCTTCCATCCCATTTTAGACTTCAAACTGTCTAACAGCATTAGGAAGTCCCACAGAATGAGAACTTGAAGTCAGTACTGCTGGATTTACTGAATCTCTGTGCTATCATCCGACACTAACATTAGCTGAATACCTTGGGAATGGGGCAGAATACCACTTCTGTGAGATGAGTTCCAGAGGTATGTGAAACAGGAAAATCTCAGAAATAAAGCTTGGGAAGCCAGATATGCCTGCTATGTTTTTATTGCAATTAGTCAAGGAGCTGGCTCACGTACAGTTATCTCTGAAAAACGGAAGAATCAAACAATAGGACAAGGGGAAATGTATTGTATTGATCTTTATGAATAAATAGCAGTCATTAAAAGAGCTAGTAACTATCCAACAACTTTGGCTTCCACCTCATGTGAGACAGTTTAAATAAGGAAAGAAGAAGAATTTTATGTGCTGTGTATATTAGCTAACCCGTAAGACAGTTGCTGAAACAATGTGAATGATGGAAATTGAAAGGGTTGAATTTTGTTGTAATGGAACAATGGCGAAAATACTAAACTAAGTAAATCTGTAAGCAGTTAAAGCAAGTTAAATCTCTGGTGAAGAAGAGTTTACTGAGTTTTCTGTGTGACTCAAAGCATGCTTTAATTATTAATTTAGTATTAATTAGTTCCTTTATGACATGCAGGAAGTGTGCAGACACTCTACACAAGTTAACTTTACCATGGATGGACATGGATGACACACTCAGAATTTTTAAGAACCAAATTCGCTATTTAATCTTTGATCCAACTGCAGACCAAGTAGATGAAAAGAATGTAGTCATTTAGTCTGTGTAAATAAGAGGCAATTAATGCATTGTTTCATGAAGGCTGAGCTGAAAAATTAATTTAGATTGACTGAAGATGCAGATTATAAAACAGACTGAAAATAAGCTGGAGGGGCCAGAAACACATAGTGATGAGTAAATGCCAACACTTGGTGGCAGATACCTCAGAGGAGCAGGGAACAATATTGAACTGTTTTTGCTCAAGATCCTTATTAATGATTTGGACAGAGGGTTGGCTATGATGTGAGCTCAGTGCTGGGATAGTGCTCATCTTGGGAGAGAGCATGCTTTCCAGAGCACTAATACCAACAACTTTTGATCTGGCAAATTTTGGATGAATCAGAATCACAGAATATGCTGCAAAAAAGCTCATACTAGGGGCCACAGTGAATGCAGATGCTTCACTTTGAAATCTAGGTTCATGAGCCATTTAGAGCAAACCAAGTTGTCTTGGTTTCCACTATAATTCAGCCTTTCTCAGTTCTCTAAAGTTTGCCCATCTTTGTCCTCACTGAAGTCCTCATACCAGAGCTTCCTGACTGACCCCATAAATGTGTTGTTTCCTTGTACTGGTATTCGAGCATGTACTGTAATTCTAACAAGTATCTTGATATTATTAAACATTTCAGGCAGAGGGCTGTTAAAACAATAGTGAGTTGTAGGGTCTCTCTTTCCCTATTAAATTTACTGTTCTCCAACTTGTTTCCAGAGGCCTGATATTTATTTAGTGAAAACTGCACTTTAAAAACTGTTCTTTGTGGACTAGCTTCAGAATGGAGATTCTGTCCCCTGAGTCATCTGTCACCTCTTGACTTTGATCACGGGTGTTCAGCAGTCCTGCTCTGGAGACAAGGGCATGGTGCTACCTGGAAAAAGGGATAGGGCACTGCACTTTGCCTTTCTGCACACATCTGGGCAAAAGGAGCTGGATGAGTAACCCCTTTGCATATCTACACAGAGGGGCAGGGAGAGTTACAGGAAATGCAAGTAATTTTTCTGTCATTCAGAAATGCATTTGTTGGCAGTGACCATCACTACTTGCATGGCCCAGTTGGAAGTTATTAATCCATTAGGTATTGCTGTGCAAGGAGTGCTACATCAGCACGCAAGTCCCCTGCAAATCTTGGGAAGAAAAATGGTCAGATTGTCAGTGCTGGATTTAGTTTGTAGGCCACCAGTCTGGCAAGGCTGGATTATATTCTGTACTGTGAACATCCTGGGGCAGAGAATGTTATAATGGGTTTCACTTACACAATGGGGTTGCTTCTTTGTAGTCTTAAGGAAACATGCACAGTGCTTGGACACTGAATAACAGGATTGGGATTAGGAGGAAAATTAAAGCATGAGTGACAAAACACACAATCCATAGCCAGAAATCAGGTGAGTACAGAGAGAGAAAGAGAAGACTAATGACTAGAGCACATTTATTTCAGCCCCTGCAAGAATGTCTCTTTTCTCTGTAAAGTCTTCTAGTCTGGGTGTGTCTGAAGGTCACAAATGCTGTATTTCCTTCTTCTCCTTCTCCAGTGCTTGGCTGAAGGAAAAATCACATATTCCTGTGCTTAAGTGAACATTAGTTTGGGACTCGGGTGGGAGGAATGACTAAGAACAAAGAATAAATTGCTTAATTAATTATCTGATCATTCCTTACAAGTATTAGAAAAGGTATTATTATCTATTACTGATTAAAGATCATTATTTTAATTGTCCTTTGATGAGAACAGAAAACAAGGGAATCAGTTACTCTTTTTGGACCATTAGTAGAGCGCTAAAAACAAAGCAGAATCCTATGAAGCTTTTCCCAGAGATTACATTTCTTAGGTAGTAAAATAGACTCTGTAACTTAATGGATTATTTACTCAGACCAAGAGACCATAAGACAGCCTTCAGCGAATTCTTCTGCCAGGCAGCCAGTACCAGGACAAGAGGACACAGTCTCAGGCTGCACCAGGGGAGGTTCAGGCTAGATGTTAGGAAGAAGTTCTATACAGAAAGAGTGATTGCCCATTGGAATGGGCTGCCTGGGGAGGTGGTGGAGTCGCCATCACTGGAGGTTTTCAGGAGGAGACTTGATGGGGTGCTTGGTGCCATGGGTTAGTTGTTTAGGTGGTGTTGGATTGGTTGATGGGTTGGACGCGATGATCTTGAAGGTCTCTTCCAACCTGGTTTATTCTATGTATTCTATGTATTCTATGAATTGGTGTTTGATCAGGAAAGAAACTTTAAAAAAGCTGAAGATTTCCAGTGGCTGTAAGTATTCTACAACCCTTGCAAAATTATCAAAGAAGCTAGATTTATTTTCATTCTGAAGACCTAGATTTAACTTCCAGCCATTGGACATTGCTAGAACTTTTAAGACTGAAGAGATCTCATCAGCTAATTCTTGTTTTCTCTATAAGTACTTAGAGTCTCTGATTAAGAAACCTCTCTGCCCTTTTTAAAAATTATTATTATTTTTAATTAAAGAGGTATATCTTCTCATGTCTTTCTCCAGAATGAATGTCTCCAATTCCTCGCTCACTCTCTATTCTTCACCTGAAATATTCCCCATTTCTTAGTATCTGCAGCCTCTGTCTTCTTCTGGACCTTTATTACGTCTTAGGCATGCTTTGGGTCCAGATGACAAAGATGAAGATCAGGGCACAGAATTAACTTCAGAGTTCCTCAGGAAGCTGAACTAAAATGTGGAAGGGAGATTTTAATGTTCAGTGATGTTCTCAGCTGACTGAGTTTTTTATATCATGATGTCTCCCTGTGTGTATCTGTCCCATAGTTGTATTCATCTAGCCAGCCCAATCCAAAAGACATTACCCCAAACCATCAGTGTATAGGAGCTTAGAATCTCCATTCATTGTCAGCTGCACTATGGTATGTTGGAAAGATTCTTTCTCTGAGGCACTGAGGATTTCAGGTTGAAATGCTAGCATGGCATAAGTCAGGAAGAGGGGATATTTGGTTCAGAAATCAGCTCAGAGTCCAGAACATGCTGGCAAGGCTGAATTCTGTGGTATACAAATGGGCCAACGGTTAATGGCTAAAAGCCCCAAAGAGCTGTGTTGTAGACTGATACATGCTGTTCCTCATAGAGCATGAGGAAGATTCTTTGCAACGACTAGTTTTGATGCATGCTGCAGTTACTAAGAGGGATTTGCCATTTGATGACAAGTTGGGGCAGAATTCACAAGCTTCAGGGAAGTCATATAGGGTTTATTTGTCCTGGCTCTTCTGACAGATTGCTTATATGGTAAACCTCTTTCACAAATTCATCACCTTCCAAAGGGCAGAAATGCAACCCTGAGATATTGAATTCAATTAACACTTAACAAGATGTGACAGAAGCACCTAACTGAAATCCTTAAGAGCAGCCGTTCCCAAAATGTCTTATTTGTGGAGCTCTTTTTGGTGCTATAATACACTTTTCCTGATTATTTCCAGAAGCACAAGCAGTTTCCATTTTTGTGTTTGGTATACAGCCCAGTTTGGGAATCCCTGATTCTTCCCCATGAGTTCCTGACAGAGCAAACACTCTGCTCAGCCCCTTGAGTCACAAAGTCTACACTGTTTCTCCTCTTTAATCACTGTTAAAATTGAGAAAGCATCACTAATGCTATGCAAGAGAGATGAAGGCTTTTGTGGCTCTTTTGTGCATTATTACCTTTCTAATTTTTATCAACAGGATCCTTGATGTCCTGTTTTCTTCTCTAGCATGTGGGCATGCCTGTGTATAAGTAGCTACTGAGATTTAGAAACAGATCTTTGGCCTCAAGAACATGCAGGTTTCCAGAGAGGTTCTCCCAGTGAGTTTTGTGCCTTAATTGAAACAACTGTTGAAAATTTATCTCACTTTCACCCACTTAGTGTGGCAAAGATGGTATTGGTGTCAGTGGTACAAACTGTCTGCAAAGCTATGCTGCTATTAATAGATAGTAAAATACACAGTAAATAGGATACATAGAAATAGATAGTAAAACACAGTGGTGTTTTACTGTTTTTAAAAAATTGTCCACTTTTGGCTGTGCTGTGAAAAAATAATGCCTACTGGCATGTTTCTGCTTCTGATCATCCTCAGATTGTGACCTGACAAGAACTCATTTATGTAATGCTTCCTAGCAGCAGTACTGCTGCTGGAGATGTGGCTATTCCTGTGACCAGAGGTAGCTCCCCCTCCAATTTCAAAGGTCTTTCCTGATATTCAGTTCAGCAAATGCCATGCTAGGAAGAAGGAGTTTTCTTTATGATCATCACAACGCTGGTGCTGGAAGGCAGCAGTGCTTTATCCATGCCTACCGTGTCAGGTGAGCTTGCTGAGAAGTGCTGTGTTTATTCTTTTGTCTTCCAGTGTGTTGCCAAAGATGACTCTTTTTTTTTTTTTAATATTTCAATTCATCCTCACCTGCAGGTAAGGGATACTGGCTGAGTATTGCAGTGAGGTGACTCTGGGCTGATGTGTGTTTTTTGTTGTTGTGCCAAAATGCAGACCATCCATATGGCTGAAGAATCTTTGCTCAGGAATGGATTTTTAAACAGGTGACGTCACAGGAACATTGCTATGGCAATCCTAGGCTCTGCAGCTGGCACTTCATGGATCTGGTGTCAGCAGCTTTTAAGGAGTCAGTTGGTATAATATAATAAACAATAATATTTAGTTTCAGGCCAGGAACTTTCTTAATTCTCTAGGATATTTGTACAGGTCATGATTTCATTACTATAGCACAAATCTCATGTATGCAAAGATAGACACTTCCAGATGTGCTTCCAGGCCTAAATACAGAGCTAGATATCTATACCATACTTCATTCAAGAGCAATGGGAAGATGGTCTGGATAGCCTTTTATTTCTCTGACCTGCCTCCATATTTCAAGAGTAGAGGCTTTGTAGCATGAAGATGTAATTTAAGGTTGTTCCTATTCTGATTGCAAGCACTCGGTTCTTTGTATTTTAAGAATTAAGTGATCTCAGGATAGAAGTGGTGTATCTCAGCTGAAGGCTGGCTCCACACCAAGTAAGACAATACCCACAGTGCACCCAAGCTCATCTGCTCTGTTAGTAGGGCTTATCAGTTCAAGGAGCAATGTCCCTTGAGTAGCTTCACTTCCTGTGGACCAAGCTACAGTGCTTGCTACCATTTATTTACCAAGTGCTGTCCTGCAGCATGAGGCAGCATTGCCAGCTTGGTAGGGTACCAGCCTGGAGATCCCTCTGTGTTGTGGCAAAATCAATTAAAACCTACATGGAAACACCCAAATTTGTATTTAATTTGAAAGCATCCTCAAAGGTGTCCAGTGTACTTCTGTCCTTTCTCTCATAGATGTCTGGTATGCCTTTGGCTTTCATTGCTCAAGGCAAATTTTGTTTTATTGACAAACTGCCTCATTTTAATAATCTTCCATTTTCAGTTTATGGTATACAAGCATGGCTTTGGTTTGCTTCAGCTGGCCAGGGCTAGTAGAAGGCATGCAATGGAACTGATGCATCATTGATGCATCTCAAATGCATTCATGCATTTCTGAATTGCTCTGTGAAATGCTTTCCTTGGAAACCACAAACTGCAATACATATAGACTGATAGCTGGGTGGGCTGTGCTGACTATAGAAACCAACAGCTCTGTACATAGGCTAATTAGAAGTGGAGAGACCTCTGTGATGTGGGATAATTCAGACAGGATAAAGCTATGCTAGAAAACTTGCTCAAATCTCAAAGCAGAATCCAACAAACCTTGGAAGGTCAAAACCATTGGTGTTTTGCCTGGATTTTCCTTTAATGCCACCGGACCCTACTTCCTTCAAAAAAGCTTAAAAGGTACTTTTAAGGTTCTCTTTGCAAATTAAATAATAATTGCTGGAAAAATAAAGCAATTGATGCAATGTAAGTCTCCTGGAGTAACTGGAGAAGGTGCTACAGAGGCTTCCCAGCAGTTATACATTGAGAAGCATTCTTAATCTCACAGATAATGTGGAAAAGGAATTATCTACAAGTCCTCACAAGCTGAGGGTGCAGTTTATAGAACTGTATTGGAGTCCCTTTCCTTTTCCTTCCTTATTGTAATCTCTCACCGTGGATTATTTTATGTCCAAACTCACCTTCATTTGTTATCATGCTTCAGTGATTTACTGACATCACAAACTTCTGATTAATAAACCTGGAAGAACATCCATCAGAAGAACTGAGAATGTGTGATCATTTCCTGTCACGCTCTTGTTAGCTGTGGCTGTCCTTCTGGGAGTTTTATCTATTTCCAGACTAAAGCATATGATGTTTAAAAATAATTTCCTACAATTAATCTTTTGTTTCTCTGAACTTCTAAAAACTTTGGTCAAGATTGAACACAATCTCTATGGTTCTGACTGAAATAAGTATGAAACAACCCGAACTATCCATGTACGCTCTTAATGAATGAGCAGGCAAACTAGAATAAATAGACAGCTTATTCAGGTTCCTTCATTCAAGATGAACAATACAAAGCTCTACAGATAATTTCATGATCATATAAAAACTTTGGAGGATTTACATACAAGGAACTACACTCACAGTGTCATAAAAGAATTTTCTTTATGTTGCTGTGGTTTTAAATGACATGAACTGTGGTGAGATACACCTCTGCTATTTTCAGATTGCTACACTATGTAAAGTGGGAAAGGTCTTTGTTTAGAGTCTTCATACTAAGTTCTCCTCGTAATGAGACACTCCTAGGTTAAAAATATCTTGCAAAAGTGACTTCCCACATCTTCTCTACATTAGTGACAGACCGGAGAAGAAACTGTGGAGTACACCTTAAAGTGATAAGTTGAGGTTAGAGGTCTTGCCAAAGTCAAGTGCTAGAGAGTTTCAGCCTTAGAGAGCTGATGCTTTGAATTATAATCAAGTGATTAATGTTTCTAACATAAGTGGGCTTGGGAGTCACAAGGACTTACAGCAACAGCTTGGATAAGTATGGTGAAACCTGCTTTTAGAGATATTTTATTTATAGCACATTCATTAGGTTGGACAGAATGGACAACATGTGCTTATGTGGTTAATGATAAATCCATCTGTGGACTAAACTAGTCTGCTGAGTTATAAGCAAGCCATTTGTAGGTCAGATTTTTCTGGAGAGGGATGGACTCGAGAGAAATAAATATTTGTTTGGGGAGTGGGGAGCAGGGAGAGGGCAGAGCTGAGACCAGTTTTTCTCCTGCTGTAAAATACATAGGATGTAAATGTTACAGACCTTCATTAATTTTTAAAGGTCATTTGCCTGTGAGGTCTGTGTAGCTGGCTTCATAAATAGCAAAAATAATATGGAAAGGGGCAGCCATGCCTGGAAAGTTACAAGAATATTTTAAATAAAAATAGCAGGTAATCTAATGTTAATGTATAAAAACTGTGGTGATCTCTATGAAATAGCAAAATCCAGAAAAGCCTTCATCTCTGTGGCATGATAATTTTGCCTCTGGGATCAGACATTCTAGCATGAAATGAAAGGTATTTGACAAAAAAACCCTTTATGTAAAAAACTGTCCTTTCTGTTTGGATTCACTGGACCTTAATCCTGCTGCTGTAAGTGGTTTAAGATAGCCTTTCAAATAGAAGTAGTTTTGCCTGGATGATAAAACAAAGTGAGAGTATAGCCTAATAAAAACAACCTTTTGGCACATGGTTAGTGTTGTGGGTTTAGATCTACCACTAGAATTAAAAAAACACCTGGTGCCCCTCTTCTAGCCCTCTCCAGGGTAGTATGAGTCATTAATATATAGGGCCCACTGGTTTCTGGTGTGAACTATGATGCCATTTGCGTTCAGACTGAGGTCTTGACAGTTCTCAATTGAAAACAAACAAATAAACAAACCCAACATCCAAAAAGGTAAGACAAATAAAAACAAACAATTAAACCAAACTCATTTCCTGTATATAGCACCTAAATTCAAAAGTGTGTTATTTCTTTCTAGAATCTCATTAGTTGCTTTGATAGGACAGCTAAATCTTGGAGACCTAAACACCTTGCAGGTTAATTACTATCAGAAAGGAATTGCATGCTGCAGATCTTCACAAATAGGTAAAACCTGTCCTTCTGAGAAATGCTTTTCCCCTGCTGCTACTTTTAGGTAAAAATGTCAAGGAAGCTAATTGCAAAATACCTACTTCTTGACTAGAAGGATACTCAAACACTGGAATAAGCTCTCAGGAAGGCGGTTGAATCTCCATTCCTGGAGGTGTTTAACAGATGCAGAGATGTGGTGCTAAGGGACATGGTTTAGCACTGGACTTGATAAAGTTAGATAATGGCTGAACTCTGAAACCTCTTTTCCAACCAAAACAATTCTATGATTCTGCTCTAAAATGGGTTGCTCACACCTTTTCCAGGTGTTGCTGCAGGTGCTATATGTCAGTGAGCTTAGTTTATTAGAATAAACTTTCAAAAAACCTGACTGATTCTATCAAGTAAGATTTTTTAGACAATGGCACCTAACAACAAAGAGCTATTTAATTATATACACAAATATACAACAAAAATGAGTACAGGAAGCTACCTTAGACTAATTCACATTGAAAACTCATGTATTACTCTCAGGATAATAAGCTAATGAAAGACATAGTGGCTTTTCTCCTCTCTTGACAACTTGTAATTCAGAGTGCATTCCCTGCTGAGAAGATACACTTTGGTGCCACACAGTTTATCAGGCTCTAGCAGCAACTGCATGAAACTTAATAGCCTAATCAGTGCCTACCTCATTCAGAGGCTACTCAAGATTACTTGTTTCTGGCATCAAAAGGCATGATGACACTATTATAATACTTATTTTATAGATATGAAATAATCTGTGCTCTGTTATGCCAAGCAAACACAACTCTTCCTTTTGGGCCCCATGTTAGACACTGAAAAATTAGGTATAGGGACTGAAAGAATTAGCTAAGCTCCCTCCATAATCCCTGGGGCAGGAGGGGCAGCTCTGGAGGTGATTCATCTCATCTGTCTTAAACTATGTTGGGATAAGACAAATTATCCTCCACAAGTGCCAGTCTCTCAAACTACAGAGAGACTGCAAAGGCATTTGTTCAGTTTTACAGCTAAGTGGAGATACTTCCCACCTTGTGGATTTAAGAAGCTGTGTTTGTGCTTTGAACTGCAAGCATAAAGCTCTGGGGGTAGATGTGCTTCTTGCCTTGGACTGCTTGTGGACAAAAATCAGTGTCCAAAGTGCAAGAAATAAGGATGTTAAAGCTGTGTAGAAAAGTTTAAGACTCACACGGGCAAGCTTGTATTTATCCAAGCTTTGGGATGAAGAAAAAGTCTTGTGAGTCTTTCAGGTAACTTGTCATTCTGAGACTACCTATACTTTAATTAATTGGCTAAGTTAATTAAATAGTGGCAGGGAAAACTTTTATCCATGTTGTTAAATTTTATCATGGTCCCTGTTTATCCCAGTCCAGTGGCAGCTCTCTGGCTTGAACATTAGCTTTGGCCAGAGCTTGTTCCCAACAAGATGTCTGGCAGGGCTGTTCTCTTTTCAAGCTTAAAGGCATTTAGCCTCCAATGTGTGTATGGCTGGACTGTGCCTGGTGGCCCCAGGGCCAAAGATCAGCCCTGACCCTGTTTAGTTCATGACAAGGTGCATGAATAAGCTCTTACAGTCTCTTGATCTTTTGTTTTTGCTACTTTACCTCATCATGGGGAACCAAAGGGAAACAGCTGGGTTTGATACACACCTAACCATACTTTGAAACGGTATGGTGCAATCTACTTCCCTTCCGCTGTTTTCTCTAATCTATAAAGACCTTGCAGATCTGATTTTGGCCAGGATACCCTAATCTACACCAGGGGCTGCTTCGTTCACTGACTTCAATGGGCTGCACTGGGAGCATGTCAGGGTTTGGAGCCGATAGTTGTGTTTTTCTGTGGTGGAGCACAGAGCAAACCCTCTGCTGGACAGTACACCAGCTCTGATCTGAAACACAGCCTTAAACATCTGTTTCAAGGGCATAACTATTCTGAGCTTATTTGAACTCAATATAAGATCTGTTTATATTTCGCTGATTAATTGAAAATAACCTCTTGTTAAGGGAGTGACAACCAACACCCTAAGATTGTGCTTAAGTCATTCATAAGAGAGAAAAAAAATAACCCAAAGGTTAGCAAGGTCAAAGCCCTTATTTGGATCAAAGCATGTGCTGAATGCTGTATAAATGCCAAAACTTAAAGTGTTTTGTATTTAAGGTTGAAGTTTGGAGTAAAGTGATACTATAACAATAAACCCCTAATTCAGCTTGTTAACATGCTACCACATTCACAAAAGCACAGCAAAGACAGAGATGCTTCTGATGGAGAAACTGGATACCAGTCTAAGTGTGTTAAAAATTTACAGGATAGGTGAGATCATTACTGTAGTGCCATATCCAGTTGTGGTAAGCACACTTCAAAATGGACTTTAATGGAATGGAAATTTATCTTGAAAGAGTGACAGGCAGAGTTTGTGGTCTGTCTATAAAGTCCACCTTACCATGAAGAGACTGAAAAAACTCAGCTAATTTTATTTGTATAGGACAAGGTTATGAGATAACTTGCCTGTGGTTTTGTAAGGTCGAGCTTACCTAGTGAGAGAACAGCAGGATCCAGTTTCCACTTGGAGCTGCATAGCCTGGGTGCATTCAACCAAAATTCTGAAGGAACCTCAGCTATGCCTGAGCTTCAATTATTCCTGTTGTGTTGATGCTAAACTGAGGTTGGGCTGTATCTTGGTGGGCCACAGCTCTTCTCTGTCCCTGCTTCCTGAAATGGATATATGTAGCCAGGAGAGGGTTGGTCTCTTCTCCCAGGCAACCAGCACCAGAACAAGAGGACACAGTCTCAAGCTGCACCAGGGGAGGTTTAGACTCGAGGTGAGGAGAAAGTTATTCACCGAGAGAGTCGTTAGCCATTGCAATGGGCTCCCCAGGGAGGTGGTGGAGTCGCCATCCCTGGAGGTGTTGAAGAGGGGATTGGACGTGGCACTTGGTGCCATGGTTTAGTCATGAGGTCTGTGGTGACAGATTGGACTCAATGATCTTTGAGGTCTCTTCCAACCTTGGTGATTCGGTGATTCTGTGTGATTATATCCAGGGTTAAGGGTGAAGAGTGATGCTAAAAAAGAGCAGCCTTTCTTCTTGGCAGAGTTATAGCCACTGAAATAACCTATCTGAGGTAGATTGTCCTTCACTGAAACCCTCTGATTCAGGGTGGGATGTCTGCTTGAAAGACATGCTCTAATTCATGGCCATTTTGTTGCTAGTTTGGGACACCTCTCTACAGCTTCAGTGAGTGATCTCACCTGACCGTAAGATATTCCTATTAAATAGGAATATTTTAATATTCCTGTTTTGATAGGAATATTATATTCCTATCAAACTGACTGGGGATTGAAGAGGTCTCAGCATGACCATCTTTAGCATGAGAAAGATCAAATTTGTGACCAGAATAGCTATGTTTATGTTTTTCTTCCAGGAATTAATTGAATCCGAGATTAGACCTGGTTTCCAATTGTCCCCAGAGAGTGCTTTATCCAGTGGGACATCTTTGAGCAGGATGATGGGTGACTTGCCTACTTCCAAATGAAACGTTTCCCTTTGTCCTGCTCCTCAGTTTACAGTAAATTCTTGTGTGGATAGGTTACCTGTGTGGACACAGGTGATGCATATGTGGTATGGACATCTTACAGTGTTGGTGTGAATGCCAAACTGGGAAGGCAAAAGGGCCCCTTAGAAGGTCCTCTGGGCTCCTGCGAAAGGGTTTATGGCACTGCCTAGTGCCATGGTGGGATTTCTAGAGAGCCTAAAGTCTAGCTAGGTCCGGGCTGCCATCCAGGACTCATGCATACCAGGTGTTTGGACTAAAGGATGCTTTGAAACTGCCACCACACTCAGAGGATTTGCCTTGCTGGAAGATATCCATCCATCTTTGTCCTTTGAGAATTAAGGCACTATCTTGCATCCATCAAGGCAAAGATTTGACCACACACCCAGTGTGATTTTTTTCTACTTCTGTGGGTCTTGCCATTGTCATGCCTCACTGGTGCCTGGGCTGTTGCCTGCCTTGTCCCTGAGGTGTGTGGAGCTGTGTGCTCTGCACCAGGCTGAGCACAGGACCCCAGCAGCCCTGGCCCATCTTCTCCATGTCCCCAGGCACTGGAAGCTGCCGGCAGTGCTGTTTCGGAGCGATTGCCTGCAACCCCAGACAGAACGAGCCAGGCTCTCGTAGGCAGCAGCTGACCCACGGGGTGCAAGGGGGTCGTTGCTTCCTGCCTGCTGCCCTCGGGCACAAGTTGGAGCATTCTACGAGTTTAGAAAAGCCAGAAAGCTGCTTAAAATGACGTTTTGCTCTCATTGCTCTCTGTGTCTAACATCACACTGCTTCTGCTCAGATAAATAAACTCTGACGGGAATCCCCTCCTTCCCTCCCCCCGCCGTTCATTCCTTGCTTTAATAAAACTTGTCACAGTGATGTTTGTTTTTATTTTTTCCCCCCAGTCAGCAGATTATTAGAGTAGTTAATGAGGGGGAAAAAATTTTCTCTTCTCTTCTCCCACCCCCCCTCCAAAATTGCCTCCCCTTTCTTTCATGTCAGGGGCCAAGTTTGGATTGGAGCCTGCTGAAGTTTCTGTGTCATTTCCTGTTGCTGCCCTCCTCGACACTCGCTCCCGCGCTCCGCTCCGATCTGCTCCGCTCCGCTCGCCTCCCGCAGACGCACAAGGCGTCCGCCCGCCCAACTGGTTGCTTTTGGGGAGGATGTAAGAGAGCAGGGGCATAGCCCACGCTCTTGCCTGTCACGCCGCATTCCTGCTCTTGCTATCCCCACGTCTGCTGGTGACGCTGAAGAACTGAACTGTAAAACAACTTTCCGAGCAGCTCGGCTGGACTTCCCAGGCTGCAGCGAACCTGAGGCGGTGAGAGCAAAAACGTCCTTCCCTCTTGCAAACTTCGCCGCCGAAGTGCAGGCAGGTGGTCAAGAGTGAGTTGGCTGTAAGATTCTGGTGCTGCGTGTTTGGGTGATGGGTCGACGAGAGGCTGCCGTGCGGTTCTGAGCGTGCAGAAGGCACAGGGGAAGGACTGCGGCGAGGGAGTGTTGTGTGGGAGCCTGGCATAGGTTTCACTCCGTAGGAGAGGTCAGCATCGGTGAGGGCTGGCATTGATGCCGTTGTGTAGACGCTGTTGGCTTGGTGTGACTGATGGAAAAAAGAGCTATTTAAGGGGGGGAGAGAGAAAGCACGGAGCTGTACAGGAGCTGGAAAGGCAGTGAAGGGAGGTGAGCGAGAGCGCAGGGGGTGCTCAGCATTTTCACTTAACGTGCTTGTCTTCCAGGTTCAGTTTAGAGTTTGCAGTTTTTTCCTAGGGCTTGCTTGTGGTAATATACAAGGGGTTTGTGTGTGTGTACAGTTCCAGTGATTACTTTTCTGACCAGAAAATACTGATTCTTGTGGAAATTTGTCTTTCACTTGCTTGGAGGAGTGAGCACAAATAAGCTGGCATCTGTAAAAACCTGCCTGTAATGCCTTTCCAATGACATTTCCTTATTTGCTCATTAAAACATACATATATTTATTTATTTGGTAGGAAAATGACACAAATGTTTGTTCTTTAAAGTGGAGCAACTGTGACTTCATGTACTATTTCTGTCATTCCTGACTCGTTCAGTCTTGACTGTTTCTTGGGCAAACAAGGCGTAGCAAACTGACAGAGAAATCCTGAGGCATGTGCTGGAGCCGGTTCCCGGAGCTTTCAGAGTTAAAAGCCTTTCTTGAACTCACTGACACAGGGCAGTAAATTTCAACGTGTCAGTAAGTGAGGGGAAAAAAAGTGCTAGCAGAGCATTATACACTGGCAGATAGAGTCAGTGCTGCGCAATCCCAGCGTCTTCACAGGCAGGATTAGTTCCCAACACCTCCAGCTACTCAGCAACGTTTAGAAAGGTCAATTATATGTACAGTGTTTACCAGCTAATTAGAAGTGCGTGTGTGTAGGGGAAGCCTTGGAGTTAGCCCTGGGAAAAAATGCTCCTAAGGCTTTGTGTACAGTTTGTTTACCTCCAAGTCATTGCTTGATTCATATTTCTCCCTCACATCGCCCTTGGTTTATCTTAGTTTTGCAGTAGTCTTCCCTGGCCCCTCATCCCCAGGACAGGAATGAAGTGAAGACAGTACAGGATGGGGAACATAGGAAGGGGGCTTTGGACACACCGTGAGCACATCAGTACTTTGCCTCAGCCTGCAGCTGAGGTGCAACACCTCCAATTGCTGGGGAGAGTTCAAGCTCCCTGCCCAGCCTTGGCATCCCTTGTCTTGCTCCCATTAGCAAGGGGGGACCCAGGAGACATCGTTGACAGTTTTGCCTGGAATCAGTTTCTAGGCAAAATCTCAAAGCTTGTTTCATAGTTTCTATATGAAAGGCACCTTTTTAAAAAAACTGAGTAGGAAATGCTTTCTTGGCTCTTTCCATCTCCCAGACTCTCTCTGAGCACTGTGCTACTCTTTACAGTAGTTTTTTCCAAAAAAAACTCTTCACTTTCAGCATTCCTCACAGCTCACTTACACCTGTATTGGTGAGCTGGTCTTGTGTCACTGCACTGGTGATACACACAGATTGGTCTGAGACAACTCTTGTTTATTGCTGGGACTTCAGATGGGCCAGGACACTCCAGAAAGGCACCTTCTGTCAGAGCCTGAGAGAGTTTAGTAATGTGTAGGCATCAGGCTGTGCCAGTTGGCTTCAGGACTAAAGAATGGGCTCTGGCACAGTTTAGTTTGCTAGTAGAGATGTAGCCGAGAGGCTAATGAGCTCATCTAACACAGGCAGGAGAGAAGCTGTAGCAGGAGTCACTCCCAGCACCTCTAAAGAGCTGAAGAAACAGTGTTTGCCTGGAACTGTATTCTGTATTTATTGACTCATATCAGGGAGATGCAGTGACAGACTGACATTATTGCAGGGGTCTGACAAGCAGCTCATCTCTGAGGTGAGTTGAAGCATTGCCCATGCAAAGTGACTGGGCTAACCACTTCATGTGCTTCTTTTGGGTGCTTAAAGCCCTTTAGAAATTCATCCCTATATGTAAGTGTTGAGAGATGAGCCTTTGTCTCAGATGCAGTTTTGGGGAGCCCAGTTCCATCTTTCCTAAAATTTTGCCAGTGGGTGTGTGATGGTTTAACCTAAACTGTCACAGGGTGCTATAGTAGGAGATTAACATATTTTTTATCCTTAATTATTTCAGATCTAGATGTAAACCCACTTAATTTTAAATTGACATTACTCCACTGAACTCAGGGAAGTTATTCCTCATTTACAGCAGTTGAAGGCAGATAAGAATCAGTCCCTTCTTATCTGCTTTTTCTGTGACTTGTGAACAAAAAAGGAAGTCAAAAGAAAACCACATAGGGTGAGATCATGATGGGAAGTGAAGGGTCTTGAGTGCCAACAAGAGCTTTCTGGCTTTTAGGTTTTCTTGCTCCTCTAAGTCTCAGCTTTTTTTTTTTTTTTTTTTTTTTTTAGTTCTTAGTGAACCTTATTATATAGGCAAGCAAATGCTGGGTCCTTGCTTTTACATAGAACTGCTGTAAAAGCAAAGCCCAGGGTCTCTGTCCCATCTCTCTCCTTATGCAAGCATGCTCTCCACACTACACTTCCAGTGCTCATGTAGCCTTGACAGATGAGTCAAGGGATGGAGATTCCTGTTCTGCTGCTTACCTTGGGAAAGGGCTCTGGAGCCCAACAGACTTTACTGTCTGGAAATATTTCCTGTTGCACAACATAAATTGTCTGTTTCAATTTAATCCTGTTGTCTTAAATTACCTCACCAAAGTACTAGTTTGAGTAAAGCCTCTCTGCGGCCACTTCACTGCAGTGGGGGAACCAGTATTGTAAGAGGCCACAGGTTGTGAAGACTGCAAGAAGGTGGAATGAGCATGTGCTTCCCTTCCCCCTTTTTCTGTGGTGCACAAGGGCAGGGTAAACAAGTCTTGCTCTGGAACAGTGGGTCTGTGCTACATCTAGTTCCTGAGACACATCTTTTGCTGCTCTGTAAGTCTGTGGCAGTCACTGAGATCTCTAGAAGAGATCTCTCATCACTAGTGGCTTCTCATGGCTCTGGTGGTTCATTTCTCTGAGCTACTTTTCCCTGCTTTGGTGCCTGAGCTTGGTGTGGTGGTTCCTGTCCTGCTCGAGGTTGCTCCGAGGATGCTCTGCTGCTGCCCAGCAGTGTGTTGCCTGCCATCTGCATTTCTAATGGGGTTCATCAGTAGAATAGCAACAATGTTTGGGGAAGCTTTGGACCACCAACAGTTGTGGGTTCTTTCTGTCTCCCTAGGCTGAATCAGACACTGTGTTCATCTGCTTTGCTCTTGTGTAGCTCCAGTTCTTGTGATATTTAAATGCTGATACACACTTACTTGCTCTAGTGAGTCTTCAGCTCGCCTGCACGAATCTTTTGTTTTTCTTCTTCTAATGCAGTACCACTACCTGAGGACTGACTTTGCCTCCTTGCTCCAGGGAGCTACTGATTCCTGCTTTGTTTATAGAACGTTGCTATAGGAATGAAAATGTGTAGTGGAGATGACCAGAATCAACCAGATGATATCCTTGCTGCTGTCCAAACACATAGCCAGAAGCTTTTCCCTCTTACTTCTGACCTTTTCTGGAGTTGAACTGGTAAGAAGGAGGTGAGAGGCCTCTATATCACATCAGCAATCCCTTCAGTTATCCTCTCCCTCACTGGAAGTGTTATTTTTGGTTAATTCGTACAAGTCTGGGCCTCCTTGGTCTATCCTGTGGGAGGAAGCTTGAGGCTGTAATTTTGTAATAAAAGCCAGATTTTTCTCTGGAGCCAGAGTGGAGAAGGCTACTCCTGTTGCTTCTCCAGTTCTTGTTAGTTCTTGATCAGCTTAATCTGGTAACTGGGAAAGATTTTCTTTCCCTGCTGAGAATAAACTTGGCCTCTGAGGAAGATCAGCATTGAGATGGTCACCCTGAAATACCTATTTCCACAGAGAAACTGTTGAGAATCAAGCTGCTCAAGCTGCTAGGACCTAGTCATCCTGATGCAAGTCCCAAGCAGTTACTAGGAATAAGTTTCCCTGAATGCAACCCAGGCCATTTGCACTGTTGTAGAACCGTGGTGGTGTTGCTAAAACCAGCTAGTTTTCCTCTGTTGTCCTTGGCCAGAGTTAGTTTTCTCCTACCCTGAAGAGCACAGAGCAGTTTGTCCCCTTCCACACCAGCAGCAGCTGGTTGTCACTGGAGCAAATACATCTTTGTGCCTGCAGTTTGGAGAGTGTTCTCATAGGCTTTCTTTGGTTATGAAAACATGCAGATTTGTCTCTCTTATTTCCTCTGTGACTGCAGTGTCTTCCTCCTCCTCCAATGACCACTGGCGATAGAAGGAGCACTGCTCCCTACTCTCCCCTCTCTGGCTGTCTTTGAAGTGGGGGTTGTTTCTAGGGGCATTGCTGCAACAAAAAGCTGAAAACATCTGAAGTTGCCGTAATTTTAGCATGCAGGCACTTCCTGAAATACACACAGAGAGCTTGATAATTAAATCTGAGTTTGCCTCTGTACTAGGGATAGACATAACACCTGAAGCTGGTATCTCATCCTCACTGGTACCTGACACACTACCTGTAAGATACTCTCTGGAGTTTCACAGCAGAACTTAATTTCATTACACATCTTGTGCTCCTTTTATTTTGCTAGTCACTGTGATTTCTCTCTGACATAGCCTAAATTCCACTAGATTGTTGTGGGTTTGTTTGTTGGTTTGTTTGTTTGTTTGTTTCTCCCCTCCCTCCCCCCCCCCCCCCCTTAATTAATGCATACACAGACTGTATAATCTTCAGAGATTTATTTTTCTTTAATGAAATCAGCCTCCTTTTCCTGGCTAGTGTAGTGCATGAATGTCATATTTAAATATGTGCTTTTAAGTTCAGTCCTTTCCTTCAGACATATTACTTTACGCTACATTTGGCTGTGTTAAACTGCAATGCTGATTTAATATGTCAGTGACCATGAAAGGTTCAAATTCCTCTGACTCCTGTTTTGCTGTTTCTCTCTATTTACTATCCGCAATGCTCTGGGTTTTGGAATAGTTGGCAGATTGTAAGGTCAGATTTCTTATTTCTTCTCCTCCACTTGATACAATGGTTACAATCAGATTAATATATTTAGCAGATTTGGAGGTGATTACAGATCAAATAGAAAAAGCTCTCCTGAGAGCAATGCCATGAATGTCAGAGCAGTGTGAGGTGCAAGGTACCAGGTGTGCACAGAAACAAAGGGGTAAAGATCTGTTCAAAGTGCAGAGAAGATCCATTATTTCTCTTCCACAAGCAGGAGCTGGAAGCAGGGATCAATCAACTGCTGGTGACAGTCCTCCTTGCTTCCTTTTCTCCCTTGAAGAAGTCTGTAAGTGTTTTCTCTACTGCAGTTCAGAAATGAGAAGGATGATCTTCAGCCAGCTGAGAAGACTTGAACAGCACCAAGCCTGTACGGAGGTTCCCCATCTCCTTCTGAGTTTTATGTCCAAAACCTCTCTTCTCTGTCCCAAACCTGCAGCTGTTGGCCTCTATGTAAGCTCTGAGTAAGAGACTTGGTCAGCCAGAGCCTAGATAGCTTTCACTATTGAGTGTTATTATTTAAAAAGCAAAACCACACAAAATTGGGAATTCCCTCCTTTTTGTTTGCTTACTTGAAGTAAGAAGCCCAAACTTGGCAAACCTGCCAGGCATACTAACACTTCCTGACAAACTGCTTTAAAATAGAAATTGCACATTGTGACAGCAAAAGGAGCAGCAGAAAACCTTCCCAGAGAGAAAGGAGTATTCCATGGGTACCATGACAGTAGTCAAGTCAGCTTTCGCCTTCTGCTTGTGCCTTCCTGCATGGATGTGCATCATCTTTCCTTCAGATGGATGCTGTGTCAGGTGATGAACATCTCATGCTTTGTTAATGAAAACTTCCAACTGATACTTCACACAGAACCAGAGAATAATAGAGGTCGGAAGGGACCTCTGGATATCATCTAGTCCAACCCCATTGCTAAAGTAGGTTCACCTAGATTATGTTGCAGAGGATTATGTGCAGGTGGGTTTTGACTATCTTCAGAGAAGAAGACTCCACAACCTCACTTGGCAGCCTGTTCCAGTTCTCTGTCACCCTCAAAGTAAAGGTTTTCCTCATGTTCAGATGGAACTTCCTGTGCTCATTGTCCCTTGTCCTATTGCTGGGCACCATTGAATAGTCTAGTCCCATCGTCTTGACACTTCCCCTCATAAGAGATATAGCCCTCTGCTGATCTCTCTTCAGTAGTTCCCTGTCTCTCTTGAACTGAAGAGCCCAGAACTCGACACAATACTCTGCCCTCACCAGGGCAGAGTAAAGGGGCAGGAGAAACTCCCTTGACCTACTGGCTACACTCATTTTAATGCACTCCCAAGATATTCTTGGCCTCCTTTACCACAAGAACACACTGCTGACAACTTGCTGACCACCAGGACTCCCAGGTCCTTCTCTGAAGAGCTGCTATCCAGCAGGTCAACCCCTTACGTCTACTGTTTCATGGAGTTATTTCTCCCCAGGTGCAGGACCCTACACTTGCCGAGCTTCTGAGACCACTAAGCCAGGAGGTAGGTGCCAGTTCAGGTATATCCCTGGGCTTGGCATTTCCAGCTGGCTTGCTCTCAGCAGTTTCTCACTCAGCATGTGGGAACACCTAATTGCCCTGCACAGACACCCTGTCTCCCTGGACTGTACATGTACACTTACAGGTTCTGAGTCACTCCTCAGAAATTCACTGCTCTTGCTTTCACTGTGTGAGATGCTTGAACACTTAGGTGCTCTGGGTCACGCTGCTGGGCTGGATGTCTACAGGTTCATTTTTGTGACATGGTAAGGCTTTTATTAAACATGGCCTGAAGTCAACTTTCCATAGCTCACCTCTTGCAGGTGCAAAGAACAGGCTATAGTCCAGAGAAGTATTGTTGGCCTTAATCAGTATTTGCAAAGCAGTATGCAAGGCACAGCCTGTTGTCACTAAGAGGAATGATGCATGTTAGGAAGGGAATCACACCACGCACTCTGACTTTATTTTCCAACAACTGATTCTGTCCAGACTTTGTCTGTTCTCTGAGGCAGGAGATTGATGTGAAAAAAAACAAAAAAAAAGTCTCCATCCAGGACCCCAGTTTGCTCTCCTTGCTGCTTTAACTGTGCAGTTTGCTGCCAAGCATCACACAGCAGAGCAGAAAGCAAGGCAGAAAAGTGCTCGTGAATCACTATGGAACAACATCAGACGAGCCAAGTAGACCCATGTGATTTTAGGCAGGGCCCAAGAATTTAGTTCCTTTAGCTTCAACCCAGGGGGCAAATTTGTTCATTTCCCTGGCATTGTAACAATGACAAAGCTTCTGCATCCATTTTCCCTGAGCTGGTAAGGTTTCTGCTCTGAAACATTTGCTGTTCCTATATGTGTGATAAATAGCAGTTAAAGGAAAGGTGAAGATTTGGTGGGTCAGTTCTCATATACACTAAGCCTCTTTTATCCCCTCCCAGGTATATAAAGTGTCCTTAAAGCAAATGTGAATGGTGATGACAAGGTAGTACAAATGGATTCCAGAATTAGACAAATCAGTTTCCCGGTCTGAGGTGGGTACATTTTGCAGACTTATGTGGGGAGATGGATACCAAACTGTGAGCCATCACCTGTCCTTCTGAGACTGATGCTTAGGGTGAAATACTTCTCTCAGATGGCCACAATGGATGTTGGAGGGAAATATAAGGAATGTTGAGGCATCTGCTAAGTGCTTCAGTAGTTCATCATTCCCATGCACTTGGTGCCTGCAGGTTTCTAAGCATTTGAGTGAGTACCAATTGGATTGGACTAAAACCAGGCTACATAGTAGTGTAATATCATAGATTGTCAAGTTCCAGCACCTATGCTTGTATCCTGAACTGTTCACTGGTATAGAAATTCACTACTATAGAATTCTTCACTGTGTTCAAGTTCTTCACTATGAGGGTGGTGTAATGCTAGAACAGGTTGCACAGGGAGGTGGTGGAGGCCCCATCTCTGGAGACATTCAAGGTCAGGCTTGATCTGATCCGGTTAGAGATGCCCTGTTTACTGCAGGGGTTTTGGTCTAGATGAACTCTCTTCCAAACCAGTATGTTCTATGATTCTATGAATTCACTACTACAGAAATAGTGTAAGAGCTTTCTTGACCATTGATTCTTTCCTCTCATGCCAGAGGTCATATAGTTTGAATCAGCTCAAGATAAAGTGAAAGCATACAACAAACAGCAAATGACAGTCTGAGGGAGGAATAAAGGTATTTTCTGGAAAATACAGGAATGCAGGCAAAGATATGAAGAAAAGCACCTGCTTAAGAGAAGCAACCTCGAGAGGTGGACATAAAATTTTCTCACATGCCTTTCCATGTCTCCTGGACAGCCTAGAGTTATTTCCCAAAAGCATAGCTTGAATCAGTCACTCTAAATTATGGCCCTATTGCAGTGTCTCTTTGCAAAGACCTAATGCGTGCTCCATAGTACCACAACGGATCTAGGGGGGATACTAAGTGAAGCTGGAAGAGCTAAGAAGCCAGTGTCCTCCACCAGTCCAACATTTGTGACAGTAGGAGGTCATCTTATCCAATTGCAAAATGAGAGTGCTACTTCAAAGCCATCTGTCATAGGTTTCATTCCTTTTTGCTTCCATCACGCTGGAAATTTAAAAACTCTGTGTGACTGCCCTGTGCTATTAATGAGGGAAGGCTGGAAAAAGGCCCCATGACTTTGTGTTGTACGTGTGTCTTGAGAAAATGCATGCTATCCGTGGTGAGACCTCACGGCATGCAAATTCTCAAAGCATATATGCAAAAGTTTGAAAATAGAGGTTTTGCTGACCATGGAAGAAAAGGCAGATTCCAAATGGGCTCAGAAAAAAAGATAATCTCCCATTTCATCAGTATTTGCTCTTGCTTTATTGATGAATGGATACAGCCTGCCTGTGTTGTGGTTTTGTCTTGTTTATCTCCTGAATTATCTCCTGTATAAATTTTATTTCCAAGTAATTATAGTTTCAAGAGTGGGCCACAAGGTAGGCAGCTGAAGAGCCACATCATTACTTCCATTCTCTTTTTCACTGAATTTCTAAGCCTGGAGTCTTGAGCAGAAATTTTGTGATGAGGACTATAGAAACTAGATTACTACAGGGAAAATGTGAACCTCCATCAGGATTTGAACTTTGGTCTACAGAAAACAACCTGATATTTCAGTCTGCAAAATGGCTTTGGACCATAAAAACCTGGAGATTACATCCTCATAGTATGGGAAAATGTAACATAAAATCTCCATGGCCTTGAAGGGAATTACTTCTACCTTGTTCTTTCCATTGAACCATGCAACTTAGAGAAGCATCATATAAACCTACTCAGAAATTCTCAGGAGTAGCTGTAGGCTGCTTGAGGATATCTGAGTTTCTCCCCACCCCTTGTACGTGGCTGGATAGTTGCACTGCTGTGGTGCAATATAAAGTGATAAAAAGAAGACACTGCTAAGGCAGGTTACAGTTTTTGTGAAGGAACATCTATGATCCTTCCTTCCTTCTTCTATGTACTTAATGTGTTATATCACTATACAGAGTTTAGCACTGTAGGATGACACCAGCTTTTCCCATTTGGCTTAGTTCATCTGTGTTGGCCTTTTCAGTGTGACCATAGGCTCATTACAGTGGCTGTTTACTAGGAGGCATTGTAGAAAAAGATCCAGCATGTATTTATTTAAATAACATCTAATACATGCTGGAGGATAGACAGCATCAAGTAGCTATAGTGGTGTTTCCAAAGAGTTTAAATGGCATCTTTGGCAAGAAAATAGAGAGGAAGGAAAGATCTGTTACATGTGTCCATGTACTGCCTCTAGAGTAGGATCAACGCTACGAAAAGAAACTGTGGTTTTGTTTCTCCACAGTTGTTAGAGTTCACAGATCTCCCAGAATCTACATTTCAAGGTTTTCATCAAACAGATTTTGTACATTTACATTTGTTCAAAATAGTTTCTAGGCAGTGGTTAGAAATGGCTTATAGTTTGGTGATAATTTGATTGAGTGAAAGCTTTAGGAAAATGAGCATTCCAGGCCTCTCATGTTTTCCTCCTTCACCTGTGGACAACTCCTTCCCCACCCAATCTCTCAGGAGGCATCTTCTTTACCTCCTGCATTTCAGAAATGAACAGATAAGTGCTGTTCAGGAAAGACAGGAGGATGCCTGCAGCCAGAATACGCAGCAGGAAAAGAGATTAACTCAGAAAAAAATATGCCACTTTTACTTTTTTCCAAGAGAACTTAAAATGCAGTAATTATATCCCTCTTCCCAAGAACTCCATGTTCTTTTGAATTAGTTCAGCATTAAGGACTGTGCCCTGCTAGTGTGCACTGTGGAGCGTCTCCAGAGCTGGAGGAAGCACAAAATTCATGGCACCTTGAAAAGACTGTCTCCTTCTCAGCATGTGAAGGATGGCATTCCCCGGTAGCTTTGCATGACAATGTATTGTAACTTGTCAGTCCTTGCTAATAGAAGGTCCATCTTGTGTCCTACTCCTTCATTCAGAAGTGGGGAGAGTGGAAGGGAGAGCTAAGTACTTAAGTGGGTACTTTTACAAAGATCTTTGCTTCAGGAAATTTTGGTTAAAAATATTGATCTGAAAAAGGATGATGTCTTTCTGTCTTCCTGTAAAGACATGAATAAATGCCTGTCATTGTCACTGGCTCGTGCATTTCCAGTTGGTGGGAATGGGTTTACAAATGTTTGGACTTACAAATACACCATGATTGACAAGCAGTTGCTTGAAGTGCTTTTACAGATCTCCTTGTGATAATGACTTACCCTTCATGCCTCCAAACTGTAAGCTTAATATCAATACAGGGCTGTTTGGGGTGTCTGAAGGAGAGAAACCATCTCACCTTCCGTGTGTTCTGTTGATTTTCCCAGCACTTGGCGAGCCAGCATGGCTCTGAGTGGAGCAGCCATTGCTGGCCACCATTTCACAAAGTAGGCCAACCCAGCTGTTTCCATAGGTACCTGAATAAAAGGTGATAAAGGGCTGGTGAGTATATTATCAGTCCATCTTCCTGGATAATAACAGCCAGAGACTTTTCCTGAATTAATTCCCTTGGCATTTACAGCAGGCATCCCACCTTTGTTTTTCAAGTGGTACTATCCTTGGCAGTTGTAATTCCACCACTGTCAGCAGCTGATGTGGCTGCAGCTGATGTGGCTACAGCTGTTGCTGCCTCTCTTCTTTGGCCCTGCGTCCCTTTGAAGCAGCATATGTGACATCAGTGGTCTATGCATCCTTGTTTGTGATGCATATCTGTGTTAGGTTGTTTCAGGGAGTGCATCCATCCTCATTTACAAGACCTGTGTATAAAGCACATGTGAGATCTCTCAGGAAGATTTTTCAGTCCAAACCTATTTAAAACTTCATATGGAAGAAGAAAGGTCTGGAAGTCCACATCCAGTGCTACAGTATGCATGAGACTCAGTTAATTCACCTTGAAAGAGGGTTTTAAGAGAACTTTCAAATGCATGCTGCATTAGGGATGGACATGGCTGAGTGCACAAAAGCACTACCAGATAAACAGAAAACATTGCAGCAGCCTAGCTGGGAGGTCATGGGATTTGTGTAGCTGGCAGCACTGCTAAGCAGTCGGTTTGTGCTGTGGCCATTTTTTCTCACAGATGGGATAAAAATAAGATAGATTAAGTATATCCAAGAAAAAATAGTTTTGCAAATACTTTAGCAAGCTGCCAATGTCAACAAAGGGAACCAGTAATGTAAGCAAACTTCAGAGAAGGAAAGCTTCAGAGCGTCCTGCTGGAGAGAGCAAAGGGTGCCTGCTCTGCACACTGGCTGGATGTGGGGTAAGGGGTTGGCCAGATGATTAAGTTGATTTGTGTCTTCTGTGTTTACCAAAGTATATCCCAATGGAGAGGGAGGATTTTCTTTTAGCTGATATATAGTTCTGCCTCTAATCTAAAGTGTCTTTCTCCCCTTCTGTGGCCTTTTGAGTTAACCTCTGCCATGCCAAGTCATTCAGGATGATAGGTAGGTGCTGAGGTCCCTGCAGAAATTCAGTGCTTACTGTCACTGTTATTAATGTCTGTTCTGCATCTCTGGTGTTAGAGCTACATTTGTGTTTGATCTTGCACCCAGCTTCCCACCACATCCTTAGGAATGGCCAATTAAGCAAGGTGGATCTTTTATTGACAGAGTGAGCAGCAACACCTTCGCTGGCTGTGCTGTAGAATGTTCCTCAGCAAGCGTGTATCTGTAGTAAGGATGTATGATGGAACAAAAGCAGATGGTGTGTCAGAGCTTTGCAGGGCTTAATGAGCAACATGTACTTCTTGGTGGCTCTGTAGTAACTGGCTGTGAGCTTGGTCTCAGGCAGTGGCAGATCATCTGCCATCATGTACCTGGCCGTGAAGGTGGCTTCTTGTTGATTTCTGCACCTCCTTTCTTTTTCTCTTGGGCAATCACTACAACTGCATCAAGGCTAAAAGTGTATTTGGGCTCCATTCTGTAAATAAGGGGGGGGAGACCAAGTCTGAAATGATGGTCCTCTGATTTGGCAGTAGCTCCTCTGCTTTGAGAAGGTGTTAATGGTTAAGGGGCATGGCTAGAGGATAGCATTCTCCACTAAGTAACAGTGATTTATTGATCTCTGGAGTAGTTACCTCAGACAGGTTTTTAATTACATGTAGTTCAGACAGAAATAACTTCAGTCAAAGAGGGGCTGGGATAGTGTAGGGAACATACTGAGGATAAACATCTGCCTTTTTTTGGTTAACAAGCATATTTGTTACATTAAAACAAATACCACTATCTGACCCAGAAAGCTCCTGGAAGGAGGCCAGAAAATAAACTGTGTTGCTACTGATGAGATAATGGATCAGAAAACCCCTCAAGATTGCATTGCTAAAACACACAACCAAAAAACCAACAGAAAACTCAGTCAAATAGCTGTTTCTCATTTCTTTTTACATTGCCTTGGAAATTAAGACGTGTAGTTTTTCAGCTCAGCCTCACTTTGCAGAGTTGGTGGGTTTTACACTTGGCAAAAGGGAATTATCACTTTCCCACACTGTTTGAGATGTGTCTGAATGGCAAAGTTCAGTCCCCTCTGTGCATTAGGGCCAGAGGTTTGATATGCTTTAAATGATAAGTAGTAGCCAGATACAAACATTGCATCAAGACTCTTGGGCAGCCAAGAGGGATTTGGATCTACACATTCATTTTGGCCCCCTTCTCTATAGCTAGTGTCTGTCTGTATCTAGGGAAGCAATGCCATTAATGCCAACACACCAATCCCTCTGTCTGGCCAGCCACACCAGTCTCCCATCTAGGTATGATGTAATTTCCTTTGCTTCTTTATTGGGAGATTAAAGGAGCTGCATCTTCTCCGTTTTCCTTGTAGATAATTTATTGTTTCTGGATTTAATAACATTTTGTATTTGAAGGTTTCCTGGAAATGGATTAGGAGCAAATGAGAACATTGCAATGACAGCATTTTTAAAGGCAAGTAGAATAGAATAGAATAAAATAGAATAGAACAGAATTAACCAGGTTGGAAAAGACCTATCATCCTACCTATCATCCAACCTATCATCCAACACTATCTAATATTTTATGTCTTTGCTTCCTAGACTTCTCTGAGCCACTTCTCTTACCATGCCTTTGCTTTGCTGAAATAGAAGTATTTACAGCATAGACTACCTGTTTCCTGATCTTCCTATTGCATAGATCAAGATTCATGTATATCTGCTAGCTGTTACTTCAAAGGCAGCTTTGGCAAGTAGATATTGTTTCTTACAGTAAATTTAAAAGGTAAATGTCTTTCCAGTAGCTGTTGGTAAATTCAATGGTAACATTAAGAATTGCTTCAAAAAGTGCAGAATAATTCTTTTGGTGTTATGCCCACTGGGTAATGTATGTATTCTTGAAACAGTGGGACATCACTCCTTGTCTCCCAGTTTTGCATCTGAAGGTCCTTCCTACCCAGAAGCTTCCTTTGCCTCTCTTGTAAGCAGCAAATGGCACCTGCGATAACAAAACAGTAACCTTATGTAGGGATTTACTTTAATAAGACATTGAGCTGGAGATTTGGTTGGAGTTGTTAGCTCCTGCCCACCTGCTGTATGGGCCACATGTAATTCCATAACGTCTTTCAAGGATATAGTCTCTTAGCACATGCCATGTCATCCCCTGGGAGCTGACCCTGCAACTATGAGGTTAGCTGTGCTGAGCTGACTGTGCACAGGTTGGCTCTCCTGAAGCCGTTTTGTCACTACAGCCCTGTACCCCACAGGTAAACTCTGCATGTGAGACCAAAAGGAACTGCTTCTTCTTCAGCCCAAGTGGTGAAACTGTTCTCTTTCAGGCTCTTGAGGGCTCAGTTTCAGTCCTGACACCTTGGGGGACTTGCCACATGATGTGGCTGTTCTGTCAGCTAACTGAAGCTATTTGTTTATTTTTATTGCTAAGCTTAGGAGTCACATGAAGAGATACAGGTGTCTGGCAGCTCTGCAGCAGGTTGCAGAGACCACTTTGTGGCAAGTTTGGGTTGCTTCCATATTTCCAGTTTTCCCATTTTCTCAGATGTAGAAGACTTCTCTGAGTATGAAGGTTTCTCTGTCCTGAAGGTTTCCAAGGACTGTTTCTTTCTGCAACAGTTCTGATGGACTTTTTAAGTTTGTTTGTTTGGGTGTTTGTTTGTTTGTTTGTTTGAGTTTTTTACCTAAGCAAAAGTCTGTATGGGAATGCTCTTTCCAACTTCAGCTCCTTGGTTGTGTCAATCCTGTTGGTGATGCATGTCCAGGCCTCTGGGCTGCCATAGAGTGGCAACATGGGTGAGCATCTCAGGATTTTGGGAAATGAGAGTTAGACCAGAGCCCTGCTTCACTGTGAGGTTGTGGAGGGCAGTGTTTTGGAGATTGTGATTTGTTTGGGCACTGCAGTAGATGGCAGATCAATTAAGTACATCCTCACAACTTGCATTAAACAGAGTCTGATGCTAGTTTTGGTGGACTCCAAAGAGAAAATTCTCATGTGTGTGAGAAATCTCTCTTGCCAAGACAGAGAGGAAAACCAGCTAATGCTGCCACTGTTCCTCTTAACTATATTGTGTGTTACTGCTGAAGGCTGAGCTTTGGCCAAGCGTGTCTTCTGTCTCTGTGCAGACACTGCCATGACTTTGGGCATGCAATTAGGCTAGGAGGAGGTAGCTAACAGCTCTCTGATGTGTCTGAGACTGTCACCTTCCAGAGGAGGTCTTCTCATGCTGTATGATGCTGGGAAGCATGTGCTGGGATTGGCTGAACTACAATGTTGGAAGAAAGACTTTCTTCTCAGCTCCTGGAAAGAAGTGTGCAAGTCTAGTCAGGTTGCCGGTGGCATCAGGCTAAGATGTGTCCTAACTGGCTCATTGCAGAAAGTCTAGGAGGATGCTCCGCTCAGGGTTGGGTGGTAACCAGTGTGCATGGGCAGTGGATTAAAGCTTGAGCCCCTCAACCTCAGCTGCTGCCTAGCCTTGTGGCACTACCCTTTTGGGGTTGAACTGAAGATGATCAGAGTGTATGAGAGGCATGACTGCAAGTTTAAAAGTCTGCAAAACAATCCGATTGCTTTGCATAATTCAGTGCTGGAGAAGAATCCTGTCATCCATGGTGGAGGGACAGTCTTTCTGCACCAATTTGCAGGCATTTTCAGTGCTCTGTGGATCAGCACATTCCCAGTCCACATTCTGCCTGCCATAACTGAATAATCAGTAATTCTCCCCATAAAAAACATCCAAATCTGCCTGTTTTATTGGCCAGCTGGTGAGCAGTAACAAGGAACGAGCAACAAGCTCCTGCTAACGTTGCAGAACCAGCCCTTATTAGAGGCAGCTTAGCATCTGATAATTATCTCCTTCAGGGAGAATTTTGCAGGAGGTGTTCCCAGCTCCCGAGATCTTTGTTTTACTTAACATTATTTTGGTTGTATATCTTGGTTCAACATGCCTCCAGTCCTTTAAGTCAGTATTAAGATTCACAGTTGGAATCTCCATTTATGGAGCTCCATCAAGGCTCATCTTTGAATGCATTGTCACTTACCCTTGTGGAAGGGCAGAATGACAGGCAGGATTTAGCACACATGGATGGGATGGGAAGGCACTTGAACCACACTGCATAGAGAATTTCAGAGTTTCATGCTGTGAGAAAGGTGTATCCATCTCTAGTGATTGTTCACAGCCCTGCAACGAGCACGGTCTATACCCTTTTTTCCTTCCTCCTCAAATAAAGAATTGCTTTACTTACCTGGATTTACAACTCTATCAGCCAAACTCTGTTAATACATTTTTCAATAAAGGCATAGCTAGTCTCTGCCAAAAAGTTGTTTTGCCCACGTAGTTTATTGCTTGGAAGGAGAAACTAGGCAGGAGAGTTCCTGGCCCCAGCATGCAGTACTTTCTCTGAATAGCCATGTCATGTGCATGCTTTTTTGCATCTCATTGGCAAAATATTTATGTACAAAATGAGTCAATGTCACTTACCTTCTCAATCTGCTGGAGAAGGTCCAGTCCCACTCACTCACTCTCTCACCTTTTACCAAAAGCTCAATGGAGAGAGCTGCAGAGCTAGTGGCACAGTGATAGATACAATAGAGACCAGAAAGAGTTTTGCTGCAGAGCTTTCCATCATCACAACTGCATAAAGTGGAAACACAGACCAAATAAATGGATCTGATGATGCTGGATTGTGAGCAGTTTGAATCTCCCATCTCCCCAGCACACCACCACTTAGCCTTCAGTCTCCTGAGTTACACAACATCACACAGCTCTCTTAAATGGGTCAATTGTTTCTCTATGCAAGAGCAACTCAAGAGATTTTCCAGTCTATCAACTATGCAATATGTATTTATTTTCTTCAAGAAAACACATTTTCATTTGAAATTCATGTGAAATCAATATTCCAGAATGGCATTTCAGTAAACTCAAGGTTGTAAAGTATACAGGGTAATGAGAAGACAAGCACTATGAATAGATTTTCTAATGTCAGACAGCTGATATATATTTTCAAATATATAATCTGATTTCACAGTGATAAATAAGTAGGGGAGATTGATAGCATATGAACAAGAAATATGGAAAGAGAGGAATGATGTGTAACTGCCTGTGCTTTCATCCTTAGCTTGTGATAACCTGCAGGCATGTATGGGACTCTCCTGGGCAGAAAAGGGAGGACAGGTATAGTTTATATGTGTGTCTTGGCTGGAAAGAAAGCAACTTTACACTCAGAGTCTCTAGTGTTGCAGCAAGTCAATTTTTTGCCTCAACAGCTGGATGCATAGGACTTAATGGAAGAAGAGGGTATTAGGGAAGGGCTGCAGGGGGTCATTGCATGAGTCGGTGTTGCATTGATGGCCAACCTGATGGTGCTGGAATCAGTCTCCTATTTCTGTGCAATTTCCCCAGCTTTACCTAACCTTTCACATGCTACGCAAACAACTCCCTCTTGCTATTCCCGGGAACACGCGGTGTGTTTCTGCTCTGTTAAGCTGTGGCCCTGTTCCAAGCAGCAGCGGCTGCATTTTTATGCTCTTGTATTGGAACAGGACTTGCATAGTTTGAATCATCACTTGCAGTCACCCACAGCAAAAACCTTTGCGATTAGAAACTTGTGAGATCATCCCAGTAGCTTGCAAAAAGAGGTTGATATCTTTCTAAGGAAAAAAGCAACTGGAAGGCTGAAGAAATTATATATCCCCAGCTGTGAAAGTAGACACAAAGAAGGCAAGTGTAGAAGTGCCACATAACCACAAGATGGCTTTGAGGTGGTGGATGAAGAGCAAACAATGTTATATACTTTTTGTATTTTCTTAATTGCAGTATCCCTCCCTGAAATGTCATCCTGATTTGCCGAGGGGTTGTAGGAGACAAAGCTGGTGGGTTTGTAGGCCAGAGGGTGGTTAATGAACTTATTAACTCAACTATGAATCAAGCTTTCTAAGTTAATTACCATTATCTTGATTAGAAAGAAAGTTTAGGAACACTTTAATATGAAATAAAAAAGGCTTATGAGGAAGTATTTGAAGTAGTAATCTGAGGGGAAAACTGAGATATGATTTCAAACTGGTAACAATTGCTGGAACGTGTCCAGAGAAGGGCAACAATGTTGGTGAGGGGTTTGGAGCACAAGCCCCTATGAAGAGAGGCTGAGGGAGCTGGGGTTGCTTAGCCTGGAAAAGAGGCTCAAAGGAGACCTTATTGCTCTCCGCAACTACCTGAAGGGAGGTTGTAGTCAGGTGGGGGGTGGTCTCTTCTCCCAGGCAACCAGCACCAGAACAAGAGGACACAGTCTCAGGCTGTGCATGGGGAGGTTTAGGCTGGATGTTAGGAAGAAGTTCTTAATAGAAAGAGTGATTGGCCATTGGAATGGGCTGCCCAGGGAGGTGGTGGAGTCACCATCACTGGAGGTGTTTAGGAAGAGACTGGATGGGGTGCTTGGTGCCATGGTTTAGTTGATAGTGTTGGGTGATAGGTTGGACTCGATGATCTTGAAGGTCTCTTCCAACCTGGTCTGGTCTATTCTATTCTATTCTACTCTATTCTATTCTATTCTAGTCTACTCTATTCTATTCTACTCTATTCTATTCTACTCTATTCTATTCTGAATTATGCAAGTTGAGAACTGATAGAACCAGCATCTCCTATCTTTATGGAGCTGGTGAGTGGGGATGTAGCTAAGGTGAGCATTGCTTTGGGCCTGGAATTCTCCATCCTGGTTCATTTTTCAGGCTTGCCACCCCTTGCATGTGCATGTTTGAGAGTGAGAAGTATCTTGTCTGTCAGGAAGAGCTTAAAGTAGGTACTGGATTTTGATCTTAGCTAATAAAAAACAGAAAAATCACACAAGCATTCTGGCAGGAGAATTGAACATTTGTGTAATACAAAAGGTCCTCTCAGGTGTGACTTGTGCTGTATGGTTTGTGTAGTGTTCAGCAAGGCCCTGTCAGAGCTGGAGTTTCCTGTTGCTCATAGAATTCCTTTACTATTACTTTTCTTTTTTGTCTTGCTTTGTAGAATTTGATCTCTGCTTTAAATTATGTCTCCAGTAATGTGTGTGCTCTGATTATTGCAATGTGCCTTGCTGAATAGGGACTGTTCCATTTCTCAGTCTCAATACACTTCACCTTGGCTGTGATTTTTCTTTCTGGGGAAAGGAGAAGTTTGCTTTCCTTTGGGATTGCTGGAGATGATGGTCTTTGATTTCTATGTCCGTGGCCTGAAATAATTCTCAAACCCAGCCTGTCATATTGAAATGATTTACTTCTTTCATTGTTTGAATCTGCCCACTCTTTCTTGCCAATTCCATGTGCGAGAATGCTCATTCCTGCATTTACCAGGACTTTCTGCATCTGACTGGACTGGCAGGTTCACATCTGTCTTTCATAAGCAGGATTTTGCAGACAAGAGCTCCCTAGAAAGGGAGTAAGCCTTTTTGGTGGTGTTGGTGCTGGGTTTGTTGTTGCTGTGAGGGACTGGCAAGTTCACATCTGTTCTTCATAAGGAGGATTTTGCAGGCAAGAACTCCCTGGAAAGGGATTAAGCCTTTTTATTGTTGTTGTTGTTGGTCCTGAGTTTGTTGCTGCTGAGAGGATGACAAATGCTGTGCACGAGACACACTGTGACAAATTCCTGTCCCTTTGAGGGGTTAGATATAATTGTCTCTTTGCACATCATCATCTATATTATAACTTACATTAATGAAAAGCCAGCAAGTGCTTATAGTGCAACAACCCGTGGAGTGCAGAGCAGCTCTGAGGTTGTGGCAGGGGGCTTCTTGGTACTTCTGAGGCAATGACCAAGATGGGCAAAGCAGGATTTTTTGGAGCTACTTTACCCATCTTAAGCCTGTTTGTATAGTAATTCCCTATGGATCAGGCACCTGCATTCAGTATCTGTTTTCTAGTGCTGAATAACATGAGAAATAGTTCAGTTCATGCACTAAACTAGCTTTTCTTATGTTTCTGGGGAGTCTGATAACAAGTTTAGGTAGATAAAGTCCTGGGTAGATAGAATATGTAATATCTTCATTTCCCCACCTGGAATGGCTGAAGTGTCCAGGCCCAGACTTTCATGTAGTTGCCATCAGTGTTTATGTGGTATCTGCACATACTGTGTCTGTACACTATGAATGGGTTTGTTCAAAGCTCTAAGTAGAGAAGCCCTGTTCCCCCAGCATATAGGTCCCTCAGGCCTGGAGTCACATAAACAGTTGTGGGGCAGAGCAAGAAAGCAGCTTTGCTGTCTTTAAGTTTACTCTGACACTGATTTACCTTGGTGGCCTTGGGCAAGTCAGCTACTTTCCATGGTTTAACTTTTTCTCTTGTGAAACCTAAAAGCTGAGCTGGTTTTACAACATAGAGGTGTTTTTGAAAGTTAATTAGTTGGTATTTGAGGCCCAATAACTTTTATATAGGGGCTGTTCATTGAGCCCTTGGTCCCTTTACTTGGGAAGGTGTTAATTGCTGTCTGTTTATGGGATGTCTCTGATGAGATAAGAGTGAAGTCCTATGAAGGTGAGTGTGCGATTAACAAAGGAAGCCTGGGGTAGAACAGATTTCCCTAGGTGAGAAGTTGAGTTGTTCTTGGATGTTGGCTTTCCATTTGGCATGTGTTCCTGACAAGGTCCCAGTTCGTGTAGCACCCTGTGATGACGCTGCACTCATTTTGGTGCTTTTAGGGCTGCTCCTTCTCTGTGGAGATGTTCAGACACATAGGGGTGGGAAGGATCTGAAATTTCCTCCTATCTGTGTGGCCAGGTGAGAAAGTCAGCAATTCAATTTCATGCCCCATGAATACTAATAATTCCAGGTACTTATGATTCAAGCATGCACATTAATGTGGTGTGAGCTCTCTCTCCCCTGGCTGGAGTTGGTGCAGTTACAGTTAGGGCCTATTTGTCTTGGCGGAGCTGCCTTTATGAATGAGGTAACATAGGAAAAGCTATTCCTTCACTCATGGCAAACAATTAAAATTATCTGAACTTCCACAGGCCTGGGGAGGAGAGCAGGAGTTGAGGTATAGCTCAAAGCATGGAGGTGCAATTTTGACCTCCTTTACAGACCTGAGCAGGAGCTGCAAGTCCCTATCACCCTGAACACACCATGTTTAGTGGGCTTGGCTTTACCATGAAGCATGTTTCGGGGATCAAAGTACTTTGTGCACATTTAGCCACTTGGAGCATGCCATTTACAAGAAATGCATCTGTTCCATCCGAAAACCCTGGTTTGCTTCTCAGTGTCTTACATATTGAGTTTACAGGAGTGATGCAAGAGCCTCTGCTCTGCAAATAGCTGTGAGAGTATCTTGGATGATGACTGTTGCTAGCACTGTCATTAACCAAAGATGGATTGAAGATAAGTATGCTTTTCCCCCCTGCTCTTTAATATGAAGATTAAGCAGTCTTCTTCCTCTTAGATGACAGGAAGAGATAGAATCATAGACTCATGAAGGTTAGAAAAGATCTCTAAGATTATCGAGACCAACTGTCAACCCAACACCACCGTGCCTGCTGTGCCATATCCTGCAGTGCCATGTCTACGTGTTTTTTGAACGCCTCTAGGGATGGTGACTCCACCACTTTCCTTGGCAGCCTATTCCAATGCTTGTAAATACTTAGAGCTAGAGCTGTTAAACTCTTTGGATATGCAGGGATGGCCTGGATTGAACTGACCAAGGGCTGACTGCTGCCTCTTATGTGTGTGTGTCTGTTGAAGAAAAGTGTTTCAAAATGAAACAAAAAAGAGGATAATTTCACAACCTGAGGAAGCTAATGAAATGCAGCTATGCCTCTCCCAAGAGAGACTGCTCCCAAGCTTTTGCAGACAAAGGCTTGTTCAGGTACTGTTTGTTACGCAATGAAAGTTCCCATTGCCACTTTTCTCATGCAGCTGGAACCACAGCCCTGTGGGGTTTTATGTGTGCATTCATGTGCTTACTGTGAGGCACTTCATAAATCACATTTGAAAACCGGCGTTTTGGTTTGGTTTGGTCTGGTATTTTGTTGGGTTTGGTTTGGTTTGGTTTTGGCAATAAACAAGCTAACTAAGAGAAAAATCATACCTGGGATTGTTTCAGTCACTGGTCCTGGGGGTAGAGGGTTCCAGAGTTTAACGTATTTCTGTGTGTAGTAGCTGGAATGGTTATATCAGCTACTTTTTTTTTTGCAAAGCGGAAGTTGCTTGATTATTAAGAATGATTATTATTTATGTCACTCATCTGATGCTGCTCTACTTTTGCAGATGTGCCTTAAAGCAGGGAAGCAAAGCACAGGCAGCACAACCAGGCTGCTTAAGTTTTATTGGAAGGCTCTGCTTTCATTGTGAGAACAGATTTTTATGGCCAGCCAGCTCCGTCTGTCCTTGTTTTCCTTCCAGGAATGCAAGAGGCTGGAGAGAGCAAGAAGTGGGAAAGTGGAACTTTGATTGAAATGCCGGGGGACTATGAAAAATAGCAGAAAGGAAAGCAAGCAAATCATAAAAACACTGTATTGGGGGCCAGCAAAGGAATAACACAGTCCAGGGAGTGTAACAGGGCAGTACAAGTTGCAGATTCTCTTTTCTTTTGACATTTTTTGACTCTTGCTATGAAGAGCTCTCCAGTTTTGTAGTCTTCACTAAAGAGGCTGGATTTAAATCTGATTCTTTTGCAAGCCCAAGGGAACATGGATGTGTTTTTACTAATTTCCTCTTTTAAGGCCTGCAATGGGATAGGCTGCACTTGTCTATGAGAGCAACTTCAGGGTCTAATTATCACAGTATCACAGTAACTAAGGTTGGAAGAGACCCCAAGGATCATCAAGTCCAACCTGTTCCAACAGACCTCACAACTAGACCATGGCACCAAGTGCCACGTCCAATCTCCCCTTGAACACCTCCAGGGACGGCGACTCCACCACCTCCCTGGGCAGCCCAGCATTTACTCAAAAGTATTGCAACAGCCTCTGGTCGCCCACAGGGTGCTGGGACATGTTGTATGGAGAACTAGGGCCACAAAAATTATCAGAGGGCTGGAACACCTCTCCTACAAAGAAAAGTTGAGAGTTGGGCTTGTTTAGCCTAGAGAAGGGTCTGGTGAGACCTTAGTGCAGCCTTTCAGTACTTAAAGTGGGCCTATGAGAAAGTTGGGAATGGAGTTCTCAGTAGGGCCTCTTGCAACAGGGCAATGGGTAATGTTTTAAAACATAGATTTAGACTAGATATAAAGAAGAAATGAGAGTGGTGAGGCACTGGAACAGGTCACTGGGAGGTAGTAGATGCCCCATCCCTGGAAACATTCATAGTCAGGTTGGATGAGGCTCTGAGCAGCCTGATAGAGTTGAAGATGTCCCTGCTCACTCCAGGAGGGTTGAACTTGATGACCTTTAAGGTCCCTTCCAACCCAAATAATTCTATGGTTCTGTGATTCTGTGAACTGAAACCAGAAGAGAGCTTGATCTCCATGAGAACTTAGATGCTTCTGTGCATCAGCGAGGAATCAGCTCCAAACTTCAGTTCTTCTAATTCCAGCTTGAAGGCTGGAGGAGCCAAATGCCATGCTGCCAGCAATTTTTTTTTGCCTCCATCACCAGGGCCCACTCGAAGCACCCAGTAAGTCTTTGTCATGTGGCTGATGAGGGAAGTAAGGAAAGGTTTATAGTCTTTATTTAGCAGATGTCTGTGCTGGCCAAGTTTTGTTGCTGTTGCTCCTGAGAGGGTAGTAGTGTAGAGTATTAGGGCTGCTGTAAGGGAGACATCCCTTTCTCACCTGAGTTGCAAAACTCAATTTTGCTCATGTGGTGTTGAAGTTTCACAGCAGGGTTCTGCCCTGTGGCTTTTGGGCTCAGGGCTGTGCAGCTGTTGAGGCCTCCCAAGAGGAGAAGTCAACTCATTCAGCAGGGCTCTCAGGCCCCTTTAGGATGTGGAAATTATTAAGTTCTCCTGAGGCTGAGCTGGGGCTTGGAAGTGCATCTCTTTTTTTCAGAGCTCTACTGACAGGGTTGCAGAAGGCTGTTATGTGCTTTTTTGATGGAGAGTGGCTGTGAGTGCTGGGCATTGCTCCAAAGCCAGTGCTGTCAGTGTGGCAAGAGACTGCTGCAGGAGATGGGTCCTTCAGGGGTGTTCAGCTGTGCTGGTGGTGTTCCCAGGCATGCACAGAGGATTCTAACCTTAGATGTCAAAGTAGGTCTAGGTGTGAAGAAATTTAGTGAGGTGCCTGGGCAGAAAATAAGTATTATTTTTGTGACTCATTTTGTTACTCTTAAGCACTTAGTTCTCCCTGAAGTGAAATTTAGAGGACACAGTCTCAAGCTGCACCAGGGGAGGTTTAGGCTGGATGTTAGGAAGAAGTTCTTCATAGAAAGAGTGATTTGCCATTGGAATGGGCTGCCCAGGGAGGTGGTGGAGTCACCATCACTGGAGGTGTTTAGGAAGAGACTGGATGGGGCGCTTGGTGCTTAGATACTGTTGGATGATAGGCTGGACTCGATGATCTCAAAGGTCTCTTCCAACCTGGTCTATTCTATTCTATTCTATTCCATTCTATTCTATTCTATGCCTGATTGCTGTATCATGAATCCTGCCCAGGGTGAGAATTAAAATGAATGCTAAGAAAAAGCAGGCAGAGCCCAAGTTGCTGTACCAACTTTTTACTTCTGTACAGCTGGCACCAACCTTATGGCTTTTTCTTTGCTATGGCTGATGTGGTAACACCAGCAACATCTTTTACTGCCAGTGGTCACAACTCTGGTTCTCTACTCTGTCTGTTGTACTGACTACAGAGAATGGCTTACCTTGTCTGCATCTTCTCTTTGCTTTGCCAAGTTGATGCATTTGTTTGGGTTAAGGGTCAAGCAACATCCACTGCCTGACTCCCAGCCCTTACTGCCAGAATCAGGATACTTCTGGTCACTTGGTTATTTCAGGCTTTGAGGTTCTCTTAGAAGATAGGGAGAATGGAGCAAAAGTAGAAGTGGGTAGATTCAGATTAAATCTTAGAAAGAAATTCTTTACCAGGAAGATGTGGAGATGGGGACTGGGGCCATTTAATCCTGTTATGAAGAAATCACAGTTTGTTGTTTCAAGCAGAAGTGCAGAAGGTAAATAAAAACACCTTCTTCCTTCAAGGATGAAACCCTGTCAGCATGCTGACTCTTGGCTTCTATACTGCTGGAAAACTGATCAACCACTTAACTGTCTCACAAGTAAGAGATGCTAATTAAAAGGTTTCTGTTTCAAATCACATCCTGGATAATTTATGGAAGAGAGGGTACGTGACTTGTAATAATGCAGAGGTGACTCTTGTGAGCTTTGCCTTCCTCAGTATTCATGAGGGAGGTCTGATCCTGCTGAGGTGTGTTTTGAGCCGTGTGAGGGCATTTCCTGCAATTCTCTGCACATGTGCATCCCCAAAATCCCAGTTGTACTTGGAGAGTCCTTCTGGACTTTCTTGTTTTGTTTTGTTTTTTTCTGTCATGCCATAGGTTTGAACATTCCTGATGGGTCTTTGGTCAGGGGAAACTTCTGGCAATGTGCTTTCTTGCTTTCCTTCCCATTAAGTGTTTTCCTAGTCACTAACTAAAATTTTCCTGATGAAATTTCTCATAGCCCAATACTTCTCATGTGTCCAAATGATGACCAAACCCAAATTATTTCTTCTGTCTAGCAACCTTTGTATTTTTGAAGCCTGTTTCCATGTCTGCCAGGTTCCTTAGTCTGCTGTTTCTGGTGACATTACTGGTATTGACTAAATTAGTGATTGTTCTTTTCCTTTTCTTTGGACTTTCTTCTGAAGGTCCATGTTTTGCTTTCAACCAAAAGCCCCAGACCAGTCCCAATACTCTAGATGAGATTTTACTGCTGTTGAGCAAAAGGAAGAGGTTTAGGTCTTCTGGTCTGAGGTCCACCATCATCACTGGTTGATGTTCAGCCTTGTGATCTGTGGATGGAAAACTGTGAAAAACTGTTTTTCTTTGAGTTTGCCTAGGAGATTGTTCCTGGCTGACTTCAATATCTTGTACTTGTCTGTAAAGACAGTGTTGTATTCTGTCCCTCTCCCTTTATTGCAGTACTTCCTAGTTTGGTATAATGTGAAAATGTAAGAAACATTATCTATATTCCAGCATGCTGGTTGTCATCCAGGTACACTGTGTCCAGGACAATGAAAATATTTTCATTAGAACCAGATCTAGGACTGACCTCTGCAAAACCTCACTTCATGTATCCTTTCACAGTGCAAAATGAATCACTGATAACTACATCCTAAACACTTTTGCAGCTAGCTCTTTCCCTAGTAGCACACTACGTTTCTGTAGTATGATTATGAGAAGGTCCTGAGAGACACTGTTCTTCCCATGACACTGCTTATGTGGAGCCTCTGAATAGGGAGGGTTCAGATTAACAGAAAATTTATCCTCTGGTGAAGGCAAGCCATAAATGAAATGACAGAGCACACAGTGATCACACTGAAGGCTACTGCTCTTATTTCCACCCTCCCTCATTTTCTGAGAAGCAGCACAGTTCTGTTTCTCAAGACCACACGGATTTGACTTTAATGCTGCAAGGCAAACAGTGCATCTTTCAGAATATTTCTTTTTGACCTTCATGCTAGAGGCACATGGATTCTTCCCTCTCCAAAACACCTTTCCCAGGACAGGGGAATACTGTCTAGAATGGTTTGTTGGTGTTCCCACACCTTTCTGAATAGCTGCACAGTGGGAAGTCAGCCTTGCCTGGAAAACAGATTTTATTTGTGGAATTGGTAAATCCTGGTTCATGATGACATTTTTGTAGATTAAAACATAGGAATCAGGTTACTTAATAATAAGTGAGATGCAGCCAGGGAAGAATATAGGATTCTGCATATAAATAGGTGCTAAGTAGGAATATGCTGTTGCAAGAGTTGTGTAGTGCAAATGCATTAGCTGGGAGGAAGGTGAAAAGTAATTATTTTTTTCTATGATTTTTCCATTGCAGAGTCTGACTCAGTTTTGAGTAAACCCTGTTTGTACTGAATATACAAACACATGACTTTTTGTCTGTGTCTGACTACTGCCACTGGCTGCATCCATAGTAGCAAACTGTCCAAGGTGTAGGCGTAAGCACTGCCCTACATTGTGCAAACTGTTTAATCGTTCTTATGCTCTTTCTCCTGGCTTTGGTCCCTGCTAAGTAGCTCTTGTCCAGGCATGGTTTGGGATCTAGCATGGGCCAGTGACTCTTTCCCAGTGAGCAGTGTGAATGAAACCATGCTGTGTGGGAGGGTGCAATGGAGTAAGTTTAGCCATATGGCCACAAGCTGTGCTGCGTGTATTGCCCAGAGAGTCAGAGAGTGAGCCTTGACCTGTCTTTAGGAACACAGACATAGTGACTGCAGTGCCCTTACAATTGCAAAAAAGGTACAAAACACTTAGATATAAATTTTCAATTATTTGAAAGATTTCTTTTCGCTTGTGCATCCACCAGGGTTGTTTTTAAGTCCAAATGTTAATACTTGCACAAAGGTGAGGGTTTTTTTGCCATTCACATGTGTCTGAATTTGTTTGGACAACGGTTCTTTTGTGCTTGAGGCTTAGTGCTTCATGAGCCATGCATTTGTTTTCAAGATACTTTTTCATGAGTGTTATTAATCTCTAATTTATTATGTGGAGGAGGAGGAGGAGAAAGGAAAGTTTGGATTTTTTTAAGTTTTTTTTTACTCATTATCTTTGTTCTGTTAGCAGATGAGCAACTCTGTGAAGAAGGATGCTTACACATATGGCTCATGGCATGGCTTGAGCGGAGTTATAAGCTCTTCAACACCAAAGCAAGACAAACCTGACCACTTGTTTCTGCCAGTTCATTCAATTCACTGAAATGGCAGAAAACGGAACTAGCCCTCTGTACTAGGAACTGCTATGCCACACCAGCACCTTTAACAAGACATATAGGAGGAAGTTTTTATTGATAAACATAGTGAAATACTGGAACAGGTTCCCAGAGAGAGTTGGTGGAGGCCCCATCCGTGGAGACATTCAGGGTCAAACTTGATGGGGCCATGAGCAACCTGATCTGGTTAAAGACATCTCTTCTCACTGCAAGGGGACTGGACAAGATGACCTTCTAGGGTCCCTTCCAACCCTATGATCCATATAGACTCCCACAGTAATTACATAATGGAAAAGAGTAGAAGTGTACTGGGAAATACTTTTTTTTCCACAGGATACTTCTAAAAGTTGTCAGACAAAACTCTCCTATGTCCCCACTCTGATCACTGCCTGTAGACAAACCTCCTGAAATGTCTTTAGCAGTTCTGACAGTAACTGGACCACTCAAGATTTACCACCTCTGTGATATTTATTAGGGGTTGACATTTTTCACACTTCTGATTGATTGGCAGTTATGGGGCCTGTCTGCTACAAGTTTCCAGCACAGAATCAGTGATTATTTTTCTCTGTTGATGGTGTTACAAGCCAAGCTTCATGCCTTTGGCAGTTCTATGAATTGTTGATCATCATCCTGAATTTTGTTTTCATGATAATTAGGATGCCTGTGTTGGACAGTTTGAGTGGGCATTCTGATCTAATCCTTCATAGCCTGCATGCTCCAGGCTAGAGGTTAGGAGGAAGTTTTACACAGAGAGAGTGATTGCCCATTGGAATGGGCTGCCCGAGGAGGTAGTGGGGTCACCATCACTGGAGGTGTTCAGGAGGAGACTTGATAGGGTGCTTGGTTGCATGGTTTAGTTGGTTAGGTGGTGTTGGATCATAGGTTGGACACGATGATCTTGAAGGTCTCTTCCAAAGTGGTGTGGTCCTATTCTATTCTATTCTATTCTATTCTATTCTATTCTATTCTATTCTATTCTATTCTATTCTATTCTATTCTATTCTATTCTATTCTATTCTATTCTATTCTATTCTATTCTCCTCAAATTGTTAAAGGTGAAGGGGATAAAAATTAGATTTCTTTAACAAGCCACTTTTGGATGGTTTGAAAAGCACATCCTGCTACTTTTAAATTATGAAGGAAAGGAAACTAACTTTTTACTCTTCAGTCAGTCCCTCACACAGTGCCAGTTTTAGCTCAGCCTTAAAGGGGATGCAGTGAAAGCATACATGGAGAGATGTTATCAAAGAATCACTTGAGAGCAAAGGCCATGCTTAGGGGTTGTTTGGTGAATCTATGTGTTGGTGCAAGGCTGGTCTACAATATACTTACAGGCATTTACAAGGTGTCTCTAGGACACAGACTTGGGCTTGCCTTTTTGTGTGTCTGCTGAAAATCTGAACCTTCAGCTTTGGCTCAGTTTAGCTTTAAAGTAGGCATTTCTGTGCGAACTGCAATTAAAGACTTTTGAGCTAAGTTCCCTTGCCATACAGTCATCCTCAGCTAATACTGCTCACATAGACATGAATACAGCACAACTGGTGCAAAGCACCTTGAATTGTCTGTGTTGGCAGTACAGGGTCTGGTATGGGAAGAGAGAGAGGATTGAAACCTAAGGAAGGGCAGTGTGTCTGTGTTTGCCTCTCTCTACAGTGAAGACACTGATGTGCTGGAGTGCATCCAGAGAAGGACTTGAAGCTGGTGAAGGGTCTGGAAAATAAGTCCTGTGATGAGTGGCTGAGGGAACTGAGATTGTTTAGTCTGGAGAATAGGAAACTGAGGTGAGACCTTCTCACTCTCTACAGCTACCTGAAAGAAGGTTGGTAGAGAGGTGGGTGTTGGTCTGCTATCCTAGGCAGCAAGTGACAGGATGAGAGGTAAATGGCCTCAAGTTGCACCAGGGGAGTTTTAGGTTCGCCATTAGGAAAAACTTCTTTACTGAATGGGTTGTCAATCAGAACAGGCTACCCAGAGGAGCAGTTAGATCATCATCCCTGGATGTGTAGATGTGGTGATAAGGAACATGGTTTAGTAGCGGACTTGGTAGCTAAGTTAATGGTTTGAGTCTATAATCTTAAAGAACCTTTCCAGCCTATATGATTCTATGTACTGGGAAAAAACTGGCTCACAGAGGACAGGCCCAAAGTAAGACACAGCGTTTAAGAAGTAATGTCTAATTTGGGGGAGTTTGTTAGAGATAGCAGGGTGGGGCAGCAAGAGGGAAACCAGTTAGGGGAGCCAGGAGAAGGAAGAGTCTTGGCTTCATGATTATGTGGGGAAAAGCTGGGAGGGAACCAGAGAACTTTTGCAGAAATGAAAGGAGTCTTCTGGTGCTGAGATCACAGGAAAAAATACTTTAGTGTGGAAATAAATAGAAATAGTAACCTAGGAGCTGATAGTACAGGAGTGTAGGCTATGTTTGGAAAAACATGAGGTTACGTGAACAGAAACAGAGTTGAAGATGCATGCTTTAACACAATGGGAAACTCATTATATGTACATTGAAATATCTCCTCCAGTGCAGCCAGTGCTTTATAAAGGTCACAGAGTTTAAAGTCCAGAAGGGACCATGGGATCTTCCAACATGATCTAATATGTGTTGTTATGTCATATTGAGTGGCTTTTACCCTACGCTCATTCCAGTGGACATATTCCCATCTTGGGGTTCAGGCCAGATTTGGAGAACCCATAAGAAGGACAAGTCATCCATGGCTGTGATAGTAAGGATGAGTGATCCTGACTATTCAGGACTTGCACCATGTCTCTAATCTGGGATGTGTCCAATAGTGGTGCTTGTTATGAGTCCCCCTGCTAGACTGAAGTGTTCCTAGGAGGCTGGTAGTTTCTTCTTTTAATATGTCATCTTTCACAGGGTCTGTGTTAATACACTAAACATCATGGTCTTTCCATTTCCCAGCATAAAGCATTTTTTCAGGTCTTATATCACACCACTGCCTCATCTCTGCTTCAAGTTAAAACAAATGGACTGCCTGAATTATACATGATGTTCTAGTTCCAGTCTCACTCATGACACGTAGGAGAAGTAACATGCCCTGTCCCTAAAATACTCCTCCCTTTTTTGTCTTCAAGTAATGTGCTACGGTCAGAACATTTTTTATCCACTGTCACCTCTGTGTATTTTTCCAGTGCTGCTCTTCCCAGTGTACTACAGCTCCTCCATCCTTTAGGTACAGTTTGACTTGACTCCTGTCCTGCTGCTGTGATGAGTGATGGTTTGCTGCCATAGCTATATGGGCACGAGCAGACTGAGGCAGACTCAAGCACGCTTTGTACCTAAATGCACCAAATAGATTTTCTAGTTGGAGGATATGTTCTATATCTGAACAATTCAAGATTTATTACTTCCCCTGAGGTTTTTATAGGACCAGATTTTTTCATCCCATTGTTTGCCTAACTCATCTTCCTACCCCAGCACAAAATCAAACTCTGTAGTGTTTGCATTTCTTTGGAGGCATTCTGCTCCCTGGCTGTTTTTCTTTAGTTCATTAACATTAACTTTGCATTTATTACAATATATTTAGAGTCTGCTAGTTTTCTAATATTGTAGTCCTCCAGATTGCCACAAACTGTTTGATAATCTGTATGTTGAAATTATGCCTGCCTCTACTGTGTGAGTTAAATTTAAAACTATGGCAGTGCAGGGCATGCAAAATGTTGTTAAAGCATAAAACTGCAACAAGCAGGGAATTTATGTGTGTGCTAATGTCAAAAGGAATGAATTAAAATAGTGAGTGATTGCTCAGTGAAGCATATGGATAAGGAATGCACATACAAACTCAGAGGCATTTTTAGCAAATCCAAATGTGACTATTCAGGCAATTAATAATGGTTCTGTCGGAAGGAAATTTGCATGTAAAGTAACTCTGATGGGCAGAATCCTTTAAACATCTATTAATTGTTCTGATTTGCCCATAACAATGCGTGCATTATTTCAAGCAAGTGATGATCATTTTGTCTCAGGCTCCTGAGAAAAAATATGATCTTCAGAGAGCTTTGAAAAATTAATCATCACTGCTTCCCCTAAAAGGAAGAATGGTTTTGAGATTAGGGCCTTAGAGGGGGACTTGGAGGATCTGGTTTGTGTTTCCCAGCTCTGTCACAAACATTCATACATCTTCAGGTTACGTTTCAAAATATTTTATGGAGCAGCTTAGTAGCAGTAGAAATAACCACATTTTCATAGGCAATAATTTTGTTAGGTAGTAAGTCCTCTGTAAACTCCTTTGCAGCTATGGGAGTTCTTGAAAAGACCTAATAGGTCTGTCTGTGCTAAGTTCCCACCTATAAACCAGGAATAATTTCTCTGACCATTTTACTTTCATTTTCCTTTTCCTTTCTGTGTTGATTATAAGTATTTTGTAGCAGGGATACTCTTAAGCCACATTTGTGTGGTTCCAGGGAGGAACTCAACCTTGGTTTTGCCTTTAGGTACAATTGTAATATGAATCTTAATTTGAAGTCATTTAGCCAATAAGAAAACTCTGGGAAGAGTAGGTTAGTAATTTTCAGATACATAAAAGGCTGTGGCAGAGGTGGGGAGGACTGCTGGTTCTTAAGCATCTTGCTGGAGAGAATAAGAGCATAAACTATAGCAAAAGAAATTTGAATTCTATATTAAAGAAATACGATGGTGGTGAAAAGAGGGGAGTTCTGGAAGAGTCTGAATGTAATACTGGTGTCCACATCATTGACATCATCCATAAAGGTAAGCTAGATTGCATCCTGCTCTGGAACCAGAAGGGTAGACTAGATGACCCAAAAAGTCTTTTTCAGCTCTATTACTCTGTGACACTCAGCTTTTTTTTGCAGTTGCCTCAGACTGATCTAGTGACTTGCCTAAAACCATGTAGTGTGTTGTTCAGAGGGCCAGGGTTTGCTGTGCTTCTCCTCTGACTCTTTGCCAGTAGATCTCTCCTTGGGCTTCTCTTCAGCAGTGCCAGAAGCTAAGACTGCTCTTTCACTTTGGGATATTTTTTCCTGAAGCACAAAACTCTGCCTTGAAATATGAGTTTTCCAACTGTGAAGGTGGTCATTTGTTTTCCCACAGAACTTGAGGCAGGACAGGAGAAGGTGTTTGGTTTTTGGTGATGCTACCCACATGTGATTTTTGGCTGTTACACAGAGCATGGAGTGGAAAGCCTTACTTTCCAGCTGGCTTCACTCTACAGCACAGGACTCCCAGCCAGATTTCTCAAGACAATTTGAATCAGGTCAAACACTGGCTTGCTCTTTCTTGTGCAAATGGGAAGGCATGAGCTTGTCTGCTGGGGATCTTGCTCCTTACCAAAACTTCTTGAGTTGGGTGTTAATGAATGGTGATGAAATAGCGCTGCTCAGAGCACAGGGGCTGCACCTGTGCTGGGAAATAGAGTATGCCAAAGCATCTCTGGTCTTAGGGGTGAGAGGCACAGCAAGACCTGCATATAGCCAAATGTTTTTTTTCTTCAAAACAGGGCAGTCACACATACCCCAACTGTCTAAGGGCAATGATCCAGGCTATGGCTACTCATGACTGGGGAGAACACTGGCTGACATCGGCCAAGTTTCTGTCAAGGACTATGTGAACATTTAAACAGTACAAATGATCATTTGCTAGTGCTTGGATCAATGCCCTGGGCCTCCTTGGTTTGTAAGGAGAAGTGTAGCTTGTGGACCTACAGCAGCAGTGCCAGCAGACCGGGGAGCTCAGCGCCGAGAGGACTGTGCAGCTGAGCTCTGTAACATTCTCTGGAGTTCCATCCTATGGGAATGGCACATCACCCAGCTGAAGCCTGTACAATTAGTGACTCACACTAGAAATCTGGTGTTCAAACCTTCTTCTCAACTCATGACAAAAGCTCCCTGCACTGCCCTCAAGACTTTGACCATATATCCAGCCACTCTGGAGAAACCAAGCAGGCTGGGTGATACATCTGAATCCATCTCCTCTTGTGTTGTATTTTCTCTGAGGGCTGACAGTGCTTGTGGTGTGAGCCCAGTGCCCCCCTAAAGCCTGGCAGCTGGGCTGAATATGTCCATGCACTTCATGTACTGGTGCTGTTTGGGAAATATTTTAATTGGTTTTATTTTTTAAGAGAAACAGATGGTAATTATAGCTAGGGACTGAAGCTGTTTGAAGACGTCAAAAGGAAATGTTTTCTTCTTGACAAAGGATTGCCTTCAATCAAATTTTATGGTAATGCTTGCATGACACTGGAGTATTTGAATCTAATATCCAAATAAAATTTACTTTGTTTTTCTATGATTACCTTTGCTATACTCAACTTCTGTTGCAGGCAAGCACACAGAACAGGTCTCTAAAGAGTTTATTGCCTTCAGCATTTGGATTACAAGTGGGGACTGATGAGGGTGGTGGAGCTGACAGCCTTGTAGCCTGGGGTGGATGTGCTCTAGTTATCTGCAGAAATTATGCAGGCTCAGCCATGTAAGCTTCCTGCACATGTCACCTGCCTGCCATGAGTTCATTTTGGAAGGACACCTCTGGATATGAGAATCATGGCATTGCAGGATAAAGGTATCATTCATTATGTCTTTGGCATGTAAGCTGTGACAGCCAACAAGTCTTCCCATTAGCATTGTTTGTAATTATGAGTTTTCTACTGACTACTATAACAAAAGTTGCAATAATTCATCACTCAGGCATCATCTTTTGCCTTTCCTGCTTAGTTTTTGACTAGCATCTGTGCAGTGCTTGAATCCCAATCTATTCATTGGGACTGACTGACTGGCCAGCTGACTGGTTATGTCCTCCCAGGGAAAAGAGCAATTCCTGTGTCCAAACATTCCTCCCGAGAGACCAGGACATAGTCTGGTTCATACTGGTCTGGCAGTCAGAAACCTCAGCTAACTCCTTTCAAATTCCACAGTGGTTATTTTCACAGTACAAATGCAGAAGGACACAACTGTCTTGAATTTTCTTTATATTTTGTGAAAAGAAAATGGATCTTAATCAAATAATTGTGAGTGCTTTGTTTGATTAACCCCCACATTTATTTGCAGCATTTTTGCAGCTCTTTGCTGCACTTCATGTTAAAGCTGAAGCACAGAGCAGAAGAGGCAGAAGGTGTTTAGGTTCAGGACTAGTTGAACAGCCAGGTTTTAATCCCTCTCCTGACAGTCCATCTTTCATGGTGGGTTGTGTCCATCTGTGTGCACGTGCCAGCACTGGCAGGAACCAGTGTAAGGCCTCCTATTGAACTCTGTGTCAAGGTGTCTCAGGGTAAGACATCCACTAATTATTTCTGGGAGAAGTTTGTGTTCTCCAGAGCTGGAGCTGGGAGCACACTTGTGCTAAGCTTGTCACCCAGGGAAGGGAAATATCTATATTTAGGTTGGGTGGAAGAATTCTGTCTCAAGAGAGCTTGAGTCTGGTAAATCTCTGGCTGTTGTGGAAGTTGGGAGATGCAATGCATCCTGTCTGTGGGTGATTAGCTTGCCAGAGCTATGCCTCTGGCTTGACATGCTCAGTGCTGATATGGACATATTTCTCTAGGACTATTCTGTTGTTTTCCCTGGATAGTGCAACTGGGGTCTTCCTTGCTAGAAAAATCCCAACAATTACAAATAGAAGAAGAAGATGTTCTTTAATCAGCTGGAGGAACTGGTCTGAGAGAGCTCTGTCAGAAAAGGGACTTTTGTGAGAGGAAAAAGGAGATTTAACATCACATTTTTGCAAAAATGCAATCATGATTAATTGTGTGCAAGTGTGGCCCTGAGGCCTTGCCTAGGTGGGAATGGATGGGAGATGTGAGTTTCCACATGGGAAATTATCTTTTATCTCTGCAGTTAGTTCCAGCACAGCCATGACTAGAGAAAAGCACAGATGGGAAACAGTGTTTGGATAGTTCATTCAAATAAATGATTGATAGAAACGTGGGTTAAGAATAAGTTCCACTGTAATTCTATAGTGTGGTTGTAATGGTATTTAAGAGAGAAATCCCAGGAACCTGAGAACATGGGAGAGGTTAGCCATGCATCTATCATCTATTTTAGCTTTCTGTCATTTGCATCATTTAATTGAAATATGGAAAGATTAAAAGTCAAATACTTCCCTTTGACATAAAAAGGACCAACATTTATGTCTTGAATTTGGCCCAGGAGACTATTTCATCCCCCCTCCCTCCCTTAAACTCTGCTGATCTCTTTGATGGATGAGGTGCCCAGTATAATATCATTTTACAATCAAATGAGCCTGCTGGACTCTAACACAACCTTTTTGTTCTTTGTGTTTAAAGAGAAAGGAGGAGCATTAGGGAAAGATATGGTAATATGTTTCCTTCCTGCTTCTAGGCAGTAGCAGCTCTACACTGTGCTAATAAAGTGGTTTGATAAGAGTGTTCAGCCTGGGCTGGCTGAGTTCAATCTCTTTTTGTCTTGGTGGAGGTGGAGGGTGGGTCTCCTTGTAGCTCCAACAAGCTGAGGGGATGTGTACTGCTCCTTGAGGGCAGATGGTGCAGCACAGATGGTCTGTTGAAAGCAGGTACCTCTGTATAAATCAGTTATGGGTACTCTCTCACAAATCTATCCCAGCTTCCCTCACTGCATACAGGCAGCAGATGCAGCTCTTTTCTTGGCCTGATACATCTCCAGGTCATTGAGTCCCATGTCTGTTGTGTTGCTACAGACCTGTGTTTTTATATCGCAGATGCTTTGAGCCCTGAGGAGTACTGCTGACCTCCCAAGCTAGAATAGCTGCTTAGTCTTCTGTGTTTGACCTCTGGAATTAACTGAGTATTTCTGTTCTGATGAACAAAATAGTGACAAAGCCAGTAGCTCCTGACACTGGGACTCAACGGACCATCCTTCTAAGATGCAGAAAAGGTATTTGTTGTTGCATGGTCCTGACACAGCTATCATGAGCCACACACTATTCCCAGCAGGCATTTTGGGTAGAGCCACCCTGTTTTGAATGCTAAGAGAGCAGGTCAGGCTTTACCAGCTGAACCGTGTGTTTAATTTCCTTGCATCACAGCAACCACAATTTACTTCTTCCAGGACATTTAAGAGTGGAGGCTAATTCTCCTTGTGTCTCTGTAATGACGCCAAAGATCAGATGGTTTTATTTTATCTATCACAAAATCTTCACAAGTCTAAACACAACAGTGGGAGGGACCACACACATTTTCCTTCCCTTGTTTCCTCATCACTTCAGGCACCTTTGCATGAAGGTCAAAGTCTGTTGATGAGGTGAGGATCATCCCTCTTACGCATGGATTCCTTTCCAGAACACAGCTGCCGCCTTCTATGGCGAGGAGATTGTTGCCTGCAGATAGCTGTGGATATTGTATATAGTCTCTGACCTTTCAGAAGAAAGTAAACAAAACATCCTCAGATGAGATCAGGCCCCTGCTGAGAAATAAGAATCCCTCTACCTCTGAAGATGATCAGTGGAAATAAAAAATCTGAGGGTAGTTGTTGTCTTCACTCTCAGCGAGCTGCACCAACCACTTCATTGTCTGCTTGGCCCACAGGGAAGCAGGCAGGCTGGGTCTCACACTCTCAGGCCAGGAGTCAGTCTGACCTCTGTCCTTTTTTTGTGGCAGTAGATTTACAGGGTGGTACAGGCTTTGTGAGGACTGCTTTGCAAAATGCTGTGAATGAATCTGGAAAGAGTCTGGAAAGCTGCTTATGGATGATATATGAGAGCTACTGCTCACATGTTTCATTAGATGCCTGGGTTTGAACAACGTCAGAACCATTCCACTCCCTTTATCAGCCAGCTATATGGAGACTAGACTGATGATAGAAACTTGGCTGCAAATCTGTACTTAGGTGCCTCCAAAGCTTGTATTGCTCTTGGGAAATTGGGCAGACAGTTCTTTGCACTGACTGGTGTAGAAGCACAAAGATGACATGTCTTCTCCGTGCTGCATTTTTAATTAGAGTATGCCTCTTTCACAACGTGCCTTACTTTGAACTCTATTTGTCTTAGACTTTCCATTACCTGTGACATAATTGGAAATGAATTATTTGTTCAAGGCTGAAGAAAATAGCTTTCATGCAAGACTTTTCTAAATACAGATTTTTCAGGCAGGTTCTTTATTTTTCACAGAGAAAAGTCTGAAGCAACACAAAGGCAGAAAGCTCTGACAAAGCAAAATAGTGGGCCAGTTCTCATTCTCCGGTGTAACAGTAATTTTAATGGAATGATAGAGGTGAAAACAAGGTAGTGATGTAACAGATTTCTGCATTGGATTTGCTGAAGTTGCTGAACTGGGAGAAAGTTAGGAAGGAGATTTACCGGAGAGTAAATGAGAGATTTATCTCCTGTCTTATTCCACTGAAACAGTTAATGCTTTGATCTTTGTTCAGTTATCTGTGTGTATTCCTGCTGTGCCTAGAGGAGTCATAGCATGAATCACAGCCCTCTCCTGCCAGGCTGAGGTCAGTTTTAATACTTGGATATATCTTCTATCAGCAGTCTGCATCTGGCAGCCAGCAAGTTAACAACTACCTTTCTCCTCAAACTGTTATGATCCCATGCAGTTATTTGACTTAAGGTAATTAAGGTGGACCACTTCAGATTTCAAGTAACATGGATAGTTATTGGAACTGCAATTAATAACATCTTGCCACTATAAGCCAAGCAGGTTGTGAGGTAGATTTTATCCTGTGCAGTTACATCAAGAATAATTGATTTTCTTTTAGATGGCTGGCCACTCTTATTTGTGGACTAAGGAAATTCTGCAGCATGTGTCTTTACATAGGTGAGCAGTCTCTTCGTTGCTGTGAACAGGAGTCATTCCAGCATGGGACAGAAATACTTTGAAGGACTGTATTTATGAGTTTCTTTGCTGTTTACAGGGTGCTGTAAACCACCCCTGTCTATACAACCTTCTGGAAATTTGTTTGCTGAAGGTTTACTTGTTCAAAAGATGTTCATAGCCTCTTTGTGTTGGATTAATGCTTTCATCTGATGATAAGATATCAGGGTTGGTGGGCTTGAGATATCCAGTAGAAGGAACAAATACTACAATACAGAGCATTATATTCCACTTGAAAGAAGTGGCAACTTAAATTGAGTGCATTCTAGATAAAGGATCTGCACTGGGTTCAGGTTACTAGCAACAAAGGTATGTATTAAAGTCTTAATTACTTTTTTTTTTGTCCCTCCTAAGAGTTTCAAAAAGGGAAACTAAAACTAGATGTCCCACAGCATGAAGTGAGTTCGTTGGCTTTGAGTTAGCAATCTGCATTTCCTAGGGAATATGCAATAAAATACACCTATAAATATGTGCTAATTTAAGATGTGTCTCCATTTACACTTTTTAATGGATTGAATTCAGTCATTTTGAAAAGTGAGGTAGGAGAGGTTGCAATTCACAGGCCTTGCTGCCCCCAAAGGCAGAAACTGGACTGTGGTTGGCAAAGGCCACTGGCAAAGGAGCGTGGCTGGTCTTTCCTGAATGCATGCCTTGGGGCTTGGCTGGGGTGACAGTCTGGTGAATCAAGTATTACAAGTAGCTAGGATGTGTCACAGGATCACAGGATGTTAGGGGTTGGAAGTGACCTCTGGCGATCTTCAGGTCCAACCCCCCTGCCACAGTCAGAGATGTTCTAGTCTGTTAGAGAGGTCTTAAGGGAATCTCAAATAGTCCTGGAATAATTTCTGCATTAATTGATGGGTAGAATTTGTTTCAGGATAATTTAACTCCTTTAACTTTGGAATAAATGAGAAATTCTCTCTATATATATATTTGTAACTTGCATACTTGTGGCTCAGTCTTACAAAACCTTGCTTGCACTGATGCAGGTATTTAACTGAGGTGGTTAAACTGAGAGATTATTTGGCCTATCTGTATAATCAATGAAGGGATGAGTTAGTCACCTCCCATCCTAGTAAAGTGCCTTCAATTAGATGGTGTGAATTGAGATACCATTTGAGATAGGGATATTCATGTAAATGAATCTGAATTGCATGTGCGGAGAGTGGAAAAGAACAGACTAGTGTGCATGAAGTATTACCCTTACTGAATGTTTCATGAAGCCTAATAGAGACAAACATTTAGCTATAAAAGCCTTGCATTGTCTTAAAAAAATAAAAATCATTATTAAGTACTGGAAGGCTGCCACAAGCATCAAGTGCTGCATATTCCCACAGTTTTTTCCCGTGCTCGCAGACTGTGCTGCAGGAAGTAGCTGCAGGGTAAGAGCGAAGGGTAGGTGCTCAGTAACATCCTTGATGGGCTGAAACAACACCCTGGTGTTGTTTTCCATGGTGTGCATCTGCTTTTATGTGGCATCGGGAAAGTGACTATAATTTGCTGTTCCACAGAACTGGCAGTTATTCCAGGAGCCATTGTAGTAACACTTGAGCTTGCAGTTCTTGCTGCTCCCTCAGGATACGCATGGAAGCAAGATGAAGCATGCCATGTCTGTTTCTACCAGAAAACAACAACTGAAAACCAAACCATAAACCATGCAAAGCACTTTTCACAGTCTGCAAGCCAGATAATTTAAGGCTGATGCCGTGTGTTAGAGAGGTTCTGCCAGTTAAATGCATTTTAAAAAAACAAGGGAAGTTTAATACTGAAAAACATCTATAGCATCTGTAGCAGTTTTCCTCAAACTTTCTCCTGTGCTCAGGAAGTCTCAGCCCCAAAGGAGAATGTCTCATAGGTTATGACCATATGAGTACACAGAATGATACTGAAAACAATTTTGCCACTTTATTCATAGATCCTTGGATTTCTAGTTTGTTAGCGTAGCCTGGCTTGTGGTATAAGCTAAGTCTTGAACAACAGGAGCTAATGATATCATAGTATCAGTCAGGGTTGGAAGGGACCACAAGGATCATCCAGTTCCAACCCCCCTTGCCATGGGCAGGGACATCCCACACTAGATCAAGCTGGCCAGAGCCTCATCCAGCCTTGTCTTGAACACCTCCAGGGACAGGGCCCCAACCACCTCCCTGGACAACCCATTCCAGGGTTTCACCACTCTCATAGTGAAGAACTTCCTCCTCACATCCAGCCTGAATCTCCCCACCTCCAGCTTCATTCTATTCCCCCTAGTCCTATCACTACCTGATATCCTGAGAAGTCCCTCCCCAGCCTTCTTAGAATACATAGAATACATAGAATAAACCAGGTTGGAAGAGACCTTCAAGATCATCGCGTCAACCCATCAACCAATCCAACACCACCCAAGCAACTAACCCACGGCACCAATCACCCCGTCAAGTCTTCTCCTAAAAACCTCCAGTGATGGCGACTCCACCACCTCCCCAGGCAGCCCATTCCAATGTGCAATCACTCTTTCTGTATAGAACTTTTTTCTAACATCCAGCCTGAACCTCCCCTGGCGCAGCCTGAGACTGTGTCCTCTTGTTCTGGTACTGCTTGCCTGGGAGAAGAGACCAACATCCGTCTGTCTACAACCTCCCTTCAGGCAGTTGTAGAGAGTAATAAGGTCACCCCTGAATCTCCTCTTCTCCAGGCTAAGCAACCCCAGCTCCCTCAGCCTCTCCTCGTAGGGCTTATGTTCCAAACCCCTCACCAACTTTGTTGCTCTTCTCTGGACTCGTTCCAGCAAGTCAACATCCTTCCTAAACGGAGGGGCCCAGAACTGGACACAGTACTCGAGGTGTGGCCTAACCAGTGCAGTGTACAGGGGCAGAATGACCTCCCTGCTCCTGCTGGCCACACTGTTCCTGATGCAGGCCAGGATGCCATTGGCCCTCTTAGCTGCCTGGGCACACTGCAGGCTCATGTTCAGTCTACCGTCGACTAGCACCCCCAGGTCCCTCTCAGCCTGACTGCTCTCCAGCCACTCTGACCCCAGCCTGTAGCTCTGCATGTGGTTGCTGTGGTTTCTTGTAGGCCCCCTTCAGATACTGGAAGGCCACAATAAGGTCACCTCGGAGCCTTCTCTTCTCCAGACTGAACAGCCCCAACTCTTTCAGTCTGTCCTCATAGGAGAGGTGCTCCAGCCCTCTGATCATCCTTGTGGCCCTTCTCTGGACACGCTCCAGCATGTCCATATCTCTCTTGGGGGACCCCTGCATTGAGCTCTGGATCTTGAGTTAGGTTGTATTTTTGTTCAGTAAATATTAATCTGTATTTATCTGTATATAACTGAAGGCATTTACCACTGTAGATACCTGCTATGGTTTTGTTCACTCCTAGTCTTTACTCCAATGCTATTGATGACCTTCCCTTGGGCAGGGTTTCCAGTTTGGGCACCTCATGTGATCCAGGAATTGCAACACAAAATTAACCACGTGACCAGATAAAGTCACTGCCTTTAATGGCAGAGGTTACAAGCTGCTCTCTGATGACATTTCTCAGCTTGTGTTATGAAAGTACTGCTATCTCTTTGAAAAAAAGTAATAAAATTAATTCTAGCTCTTTGTCTAGTTCTCTGCTATTTGATTACTGAGAGGAAAAGTTGAGGAACTTATAAAGCAGCATTGTGCACTGTTGGAAGCAGCACTTAGATAAAAAAGAAAATATTTTTAATGTAGAGCATAGTTTTACTGCTGTAGTTGTAAACATTTTTAATTAGACAAGGAGAGCAGACAGGAAGCATCTCCTGGCTGTGTCTGCCAGCAGACACTGAAACAAACCATGGGGGAAGATCCAGGGATATGCTGGTTTTGGTTTTGCTTTGAATTAGGACTTTTCTGGATCATTTTTCTGATGTTTAGGTCCCCAGTGGCCTGTGGACTACAGGATGGGTGACATTTCTTCAGAGATGGGCAAAGGAAATTCCCTAAATGTCCATCTTGTTCAGTAGTCTCAGAGGAGAAATTATACTCCTAACTCTAGAAATATAATGGCTGGATCATATCAGAATAGTTTTTGGCTCAGGTGATGAAGCATGGAGGCTCCTTATTTTTTATTCAAATATTTGGGCGGCGCAGTATAGCTGTGGATGTTTTTACGTTCCTTAATAGCTTCCTTTCCTGACTGGGCCTTTGCTTCCCTGCCATCCATCTCCAGTCCCTGATGGAGGTCAGCATGGATTCCCATCAGCTCCAGAGTGTATCAGAGCCTGTAGCCCTTTATTCCATCCTTTTCTCCTTACTTTATCTTGGATATCCTTGCCTATCACTTAAGTGTCTCACAGTAATATATAATACCCACACAGACAGTGTCTTGGGGTATGTAACGGTGAAGACCTCCAAGGGCCTCTTTCACTGACAGGGCTTGCACACCTTTCACTGAAACATGAGGGAGTGTCTTTTGCCTCAAGCTTTACAGAATTGCTTGCTGTGATTCCTGGTAACTTGCAGGGCTGCAACTGCTTGGCTATGTGTTGGCATCCTGAGGGCAGAGTCTCCTCCGTTGCCAGAGAGCAATTCTTCACATGAGCAATGCTCTGGCTCCAGATCAGCCACACTTGAACACACAATGTTTACTGCTCCGTCAGCACCCTCCTGGGAGCCACATATTGTGTCACATATTTTCCTGAAAAATAGATAACCTGCACGAAAGACTTTCTGCCAAGCTCTATAGTTTAAATAAGTTGGGGCAATAGTTCTGTACTGTAACAGTAATTTAAACCAGTGAAGTCTTACAGTGTTAAATGTTTCTCTCCTGCCTGCTGCCAGTTCTGGAATCGAGGCCACATAACTGAAAGGGCATTTTCTGACCATACTCTGCCTGTAAAGAGAGGGATCATTACAGGTAAATAGAGGGAAGTTGGTTTCATACTTTTGTCAAATTAACAAGTGATAGGGCAAGGGGAAACAGCCTCTGTTTGCACCGTGGAAAGTTTAGATTAGGAAAAACTACCTCACCAAAAGGGTTGTCAAATGCTGGAACAGGCTGCCTAGGGAAGTGGTTGTGTCACCATCCCTCACAGAATTTGAAGGACATGTAGATGTGGTCCACGGTTTAGTGGTGGACTTGGCGGTGGTAGGTTAATGGTTGGACTCAATGGTTTTAAAGGTCTTTTCCAACCTAAACTCTGAACTCTGTCCATGTGTGAGTGTTAAGTCAGATTCTGTTCCTGCAGCAACCTTACTTACAGTACTTGCACATATTTCTAGCAGTAACACCTGGAGGTGGCATTAATGGTTCGATCTAGACCTATCTCAATTCCCTAAAATACACTACTGTTGCTCGGGTGTATAAAGTTACTGTCATAGTCTCTGGGGCTATTGGAGATTAGATGCAGGCAGACTGCCAGAGAGATCCTGTGGCTGAGAGAAGGTCCCATGGAGGGTGTAGCTGAGCATGCTGAAATTTGGACAAGCCTCAGCTTGAGTCTCATCCTGAAGATGTGTTATCTTGTGAAAATGCAGAACTCTTCTGACTTTGGAAGCAGGCAGCAATCTACCAGATGAAAGTAACTTTGTATCTGCAGGTATCTCTTACAAGGCTAAGTTCCTTTTGATCCATTTTTCTTTCCAAAAGAGAGCAGACTGGTGCACGCGATGCTTTCCACTGTGCCCTTTGGAGACCAAAAGCCACATCAAGCAGGAGATTTATGAGTTGCTGGCAATAGATGCTTCATATTCTGTTATTACATTTAAGATGATGAAAGAAGAACAACTGACTTTCATGGCTATGAAAGCAGGAGGAAAACTGCCTGTGGATAGATCAAGCACATGCATCATAGAAATTAAGATGTTTGTAGCTTCAAATTCTGATTTGAAGAGTTCAAGATAGAAGAAAAATACCCGAGTAAAAGATGTGAAACAGTTTGTAAGATTTTAACTCAGATACACTCAAGAGAATAAATCTAAAGGTAACATGATTCATTAACTATCCCTAATTAGGCTCCTAAATTTAAGTAGACAGAGTCTCCCCTGGGGGCTTTCAAAGGCACCCACCTTTCACTGTTGATGATACAGGGAGCTTAAGAGAATAGCTTATTTAAGAAGGATGTCTTTGTTAGGTACCTACAGGGTATGTGTGGTTTAAATTCTCAAATTAGGTGAACTGGATCTTTTAATAAGGTTCTTGCATTTCTGGACAGGCCCTGTGAAAAAGGGAGAGAGGCTAGAGCCTCTCTTGTGGGAGCAATTCTTGTGTCTATCTGCCCTGTGGAGTCTCAGCCAGAGCAGCACCGTTTCCTAAATCCTTCATCTCCTACAGCCTCTCACATCACAGGGCCATACAGCTGCGAGAGATTTCACTGGGAAGAATGGTGAGACTGAGCTAATTTGTGTTGCATGGGCTTTGTTTCTGGACTGGAATTGCTTCTACTTCTGAAGTCACTTCTCTGATTGCAACTGCATGGGAAAAAAGATGAACATTTCCTGTCTTTCATGGAGGGAAAAGGTTGTCTGTGCTTTATTTATTCTTATTGCACCACCTTTCAGTAGTTAGCTGCTGTCAGAAAATGCAGTAAAGGGTGAAGTGTTTTGGCTGCCTCAGGAGTAATCTTGTCAGAGTGCATCCCAGCTTGTAACACTTCATACCAGCCCAAAAATCACCAGCAGAGGAGATGGATTTTTGCTTATCACAGCATTAGCAAAGCACAGCGCAGTCTGTGGGCTCAGGGAGGTGTAGGTGGCTTTGGTTATGATAGGACTATGTTCCCAGTCTCACTTGATTTGTGTGTGGTGCTTGGAAATGGACTTACTGTGACATGACTTACTTCCTTGCTATTGGTGTTTTGAAGCAACTGCCTGGAAAACATGCCTGGAGCGGGCTAACTCCTTCTTTCTCTTGGGTTTTGCACTCAGTTTCAGGATTGAGGAGTAGGTTGATGCTGGGTGGAAAAATTCCCTCTTAAAAATGACTGAAAGAAACAGAAAGCCTAGGTCTTGATCACTTGTGTTTATTAAGCCTTTGTCCTGTTTCTTTTATGAGGGTGAAGATTCCACATGACAGCCTGTTGCTCAGAGCCTGTCTTTCAGGCTTGTGTTTGGTGGCACAAAATTCCTTCACATCTCCTTCTGTCTCCTGGGTCACTTTACACATTTTCTGTAAACTGTATTACACTTTAAATGTGGTACAGGATACAGAGAGATATGATATGGCTTTGCAACCAAGGCATGGAGTTGATGTCCAGTGCATTCAATCTTTTAAATGGGCGTGCCCATGTCATCTAGTGGCTCATGAACATATCTGAGAGCTGTAGGATCTGATGGTCTCCTATCAAGCTATTGTATCTATAACTGACCAAATAGCAGTGGCTCCCCTGTCAGATGAAGGAGGAATGCATGGTGGTGGGGCAGAAATTGATGGTAGGCTTTTGAGGTCTGGCATGACATATGCAATCCTGAGAAGAAGCAAAAACCTCTTGCCATATGATGCAAATAGGGTTTTAGTTAGCTGAAAGGGGCATATTCTGTACTGAGTTAGGTGGGAGTGCAGGCATCAGGAAAAGCTTTAAACCTTGGTTGTTAGCCATGTCTGAGACCCTGAAGGGAAAGCAAAGGGGGCAGGCTGTGATTCAGTTTACATCTGTTAATCAAATTAGCATCTTCCACACCCGTGTTTCTTAGCTACACAGAGGTGTCAGTGTTGTCACCAGGTGCAGAATCATCTTGTGTGTGGAATTTTTCCTTGTTGTTCTGTGAACAGATCATATTTTGCGGTCTGACAGAGCCCAAAATCTATTATTGTAGTAGATATTGTTGACTGTCTGCTTAGTGATGTGCTTAGTTACGTGCATTACTGCACATAAAGCACTTATGATCCTGCAATTGGAGAGAGCCATGTACCTTACATATTTACTAAGGAATTGCTTTCTTGTAATAGTCCAGAAGCATGAGTGATCCCATTGCTGACTGGATGCTGTGAATTTTCAAGTCTCAAACAAAAATCCTTCAGGACTGCTACCTCTAAAAGCCTGCACTAGTTTATACTGGCTGTTTACTCACAGAGGGAGTTTGGAAAAGTATTTTAAAACTATGTTGAGCATCAACAGTTCCTGGCTCAAACCTGCCCAGATAAAAGGCTTGGCTGTAATTTTTGCTGGTGAGGGAGTCGTGTTTTGTTCAAATTGCACTCTGCTTTAAGTATTCACAGGAGGATTTGCTGAAGGTCCTGCAGAGCTGCCTTAATCATACTGAGCTGTCAGAGTAAACCGTATGGGCTGAAAATACACGAGCAAATATATAGCAGAGGACTGGAGAATGACAATCCCCTTCTTTGTATATTTATAATACTGAGCTTTCATTGATCTCCCCTCCAGCTGACTGATCTGTATATACACTGAAGATGGAGTTCAGGGGATAGTTGTTCACTGGGAGTGGAACTCTTTCAGTATGCTTAGGACTGAGCAAGCGTCAGGAAACAGCAAAGAGGGACGATGGTTTGAGTAGAAGGCTGAAATGCAGTGCTCTGAATTTGTTTCCTTTCTTTGGCACAGATTCCCCCTGTGAGATCAGAGTAATGATTTTAATATTTAAACAGTTTCAAAACTCTGTTCCTGGGTCAATTCCTCTTCTGTAAAATTTGGGAGCTATAGCAGTCAAATGTTTTGATTAGGGGAACAAGCAAATGCGCTTAAGTTGAAACGCTCAGCAGTGCATTGGAAAAGAGTTCCTCAGACAGAGCAATATTCCTCTGCAAAACAATCTCTCATGGCAACTGGCCAAACTCTCGGGACTGCAGTGTTTAAAACTCGATAGATTAAAAGCGTGGAAAACACAGCCAATTATCGTGATGAACACAGATGAAGAATCAGCTGGTCTTTTCCATCCTTCACACTCAAATTCAGAGTGTTGCTGCTTGTAGGTTCAGTACCTTTTTCTTTTCATCAGGCCCCAGTTTTCTGGCCACACAAGACAGTACTTGTGTGAAAGTCTCGGCACGAGTCTCTGCCAAGTACAAATAAGGATGTTGTCAGCAGCACCAGCATGTGCCTTTTCACACTGTCCTGTTGGTTGCTTGTACACAAATCAGATGGTTCTGCTCTGCCAGTGAGAGCACAATCCAGCTTTGAGTTTCCTCTGCCCCTGTTTCTGCAGGGGGGAAGCTGCCAGACACTGGTGGTGGGATTTTGTTGTGGTACGGATACCAGTAATTCATTGCAAATGGGTAATGCTGGTCTTGGGTTGGGAACTAGTATAAATTATTGCTAGCATGATGTTGATTCAGACAGATGAGTGCTGGGACCAGGGAGCTGGGATTGCTTTTAAAACTGATGCAGACAGATTACATAAAGACCTGAAGGCCTGTAATGGCAGAGGAATGGACCTGCTGATCCAAAAGCTCCCTTGCAGGTCTATAACCTAGAACTGACTTCTGCAGGTGCCTTCATGGAGTGTCATAGCAATAGTGACACTTTGCTCTGCAGATCAAGCCCTGGCTCATGCAGAGTCCATGCAGTAATGCCTCAGTTGGACCCCATGGTGGGTGGCAAAGCATGGCTTGCCAATCTGGAAAGCCACTTCTCTGCCTATGCTGCTCAGCTGCCCAGCCCAAGTTACTGGATACTTTTATCATTTGGATAGAAAACTACATCTCAATGCCAACTGCTATCTCCGGAGAGACTAAGGGTCTCAGCTCCCTTCTCACATGCATAGTAAGGTGCAGGGCTCCTGACTATCAGGCACGTTAATGCTTTGATTGGAGGCCCTGTTTCTTCCTCTCTTGTCCACATATATCACTTTTCTGTTTGAATTGCTTTAACTTCTCTGCTTGATTGAACAGGCCAAGTGCCAACCCTTTCCTGCCATAATTTCTGTACTTAATGCTGAGATAAGACTAAAATCTCAGGTACTTTTTTGTGGTTTGTTTTGTTTTTTAATAATAAGTAACTTTTTTTGACACTTTGCTTCAGTTCATGCCATGCTTTGTGTCAGGTGAACTCTTTCCTGGAGAATTTAAGGGGAGTATTTCAAAAGAACCAGATGTTTAATCTTGTGGAATTCACTAGCACACAGAAAGTAACTGGAAATGGTGAGGTGTTTTGCACTTCAGAAAGCCTTTCCATTTTGCTTGTCTTTCTAAATCAAGCTTTCTAAGCTGTATATTGGTTTAGCAACATATACATTAGAAAAAGAACAGAGCTGCTGCATGCCGTCTCTTTATTTACTTTTTGCCAAGATAGACCTTTCCAGGCAACATGTCCTCAAGATATTTATGGAGTCCACAGGGAAAAATGGTCCCTTGAAACAGGAAAGTCCTAGGGTCATGTGCTGTAGACATCCTGGGTTGCACGAAGTTACTTCCTGAGTTTTTAAGGCATGAGTTACTGAAGTGAAGATGAGCACCTTGTAGGATTTTTGAAAAGACAAATGTGCATGCTGATCATGGATGTTAAGCACATGCCTGCTTTGGGAATCTCTCCTTACAGCCACCTGCATTTTTAGGCACTGAATGCCTACTTGGTAGTCATCTTGTGCCCAGGCGGCCAAGAGGGCCAATGGCATCCTGGCCTGCATCAGGAACAGTGTGGCCAGCAGGAGCAGGGAGGTCATTCTGCCCCTGCACACTGCACTGGTTAGGCCACACCTCGAGTACTGTGTCCAGTTCTGGGCCCCTCCGTTTAGGAAGGATGTTGACTTGCTGGAACATGTCCAGAGAAGGGCAACAAAGTTGGTGAGGGGTTTGGAGCACAAGCCCTGTGAGGAGAGGCTGAGGGAGCTGGGGTTGATTCGCCAGGAGAAGAGGAGGCTCAGGGGAGACCTTATTGCTCTCTATAACTACCTGAAGGGAAGTTGTAGACAGGCAGGGGCTGGTCTCTTCTCCCAGGCAACCAGCACCAGAACAAGAGGACACAGTCTCAAGCTGTGCCAGGGCAGGTTTAGACTGGATGTTAGGAAGAAATTCTTCATGAAGAGAGTGGTTGACCATTGGAATGGGCTGCCTGGGGAGGTGGTGGAGTTGCTATCATTGGAGGTGTTTAGGAGGAGACTGGATGGGGTGCTTGGTGCCATGGTTTAGTTGATTAGATAGTGTTGGATTATGGGTTGGACGTGACGATCTTGAAGGTCTCTTCCAATCTGGTTTGGTCCATTCTATTCTGTTCTAGTCTACTCTATTTTCATTATTGAATACCTGTCAAAAGGATACAGGGATGCAGTTTGGATGAAAAGTAAGGGGAAAACTGACTTGTGTCTTTTATTTAAAGCTTTTCATATCCTCAACCTGAGATAGAACAAAAAAAGTCTTTTGAGGATGCTGAGCCCTATACCCTCTGAATATTGGAGTCCCTTTGGGTGTCTCAAATGAGGCAACCAAAACTGCATTTCTCCCAGACTTTATGTTTTGCAGGATAATCTCTGTTGCATTCACCTCCTCCCCAGACTTTCTGATATGTCTCTGGCACAGGTACCCCCCTCATTTCTGTCTCGTTCCTAAGAGTGCATGTGTTCCTATTGCTGGCTTCCCATCAGAGGACACTGGCCAATTCAGGTTTCACTAGAAGCTGCTGTGCCAGCTCTTTGATATTCAGAAGCTGTGGGGTTTTATGTCTGTTTCCTGACCTAGCATGACTCTACTAATGGAAGAACTTCAGTGCTGATATCTTGGCAAACTAATATAGGAGGTCAGTCAGTAAATATAGTTACAATTTTCTTTGCCTCAGCAAAGACAGTAAGTCAAACACAATGTAAACAAGGTGGTTGGATCACATCCCCCACCAGTAATATTTGTAGCTGCGCAGGCAAATTTAATGGGTGTGATTAAATCCCATGCTCCAGCTTGGCAGCTGATTAGCTGCAGGGGGCAAGCAGGAATTTCCTTTCTTTTCCAGGGCTGCATTCATTCCAAATCCTCCTTCATGCTCGTGGCAAGGATCTCAAAGTGCTTTGCATTTTTAATTATGCTTCTTCACACTCCTGTGAAGAGTGGAGATGAGAGATACCACCATCAGCAATGGAGAAGTGGGGAAGCTGAGGCATGAGGAGGTGGCAGCCTGCTTGGAAAAAGAAAGGCAGTTGCCATTAGACTTGGAGAAATGAAAGCAGAGCATCCCAGAAATCTTCTGTTGGGTTTTCTGTGGCTCCAGTGAACTTGTGCCTAGTTCTCAATGGTCTGTATCTTTCACACACTAAAGTCTTAGTTGTCTGCAGGGACAAAATGTTGCTTTAATGTATATATTAGTATGCAACCACTGACAGGGAAAATATATCTTTCTCCTCTGGATATTTTAATTCTTTTTTCTTTGCTCTTTTGTCACTCCATTCCTCCAATTTCTGAGCAGAATGGCCTGATTATGTGTTTCTTCTGTTTGTATGGAAGAGCACTTTGCTCTGAAATAGCCTTAGGTCCTGGCTGTGGCTGAGGTAGAGAACTGGTTCAGCTCCATATATGACATGTTTCTTTGTCCCTAAAGGGCAAATTAGTGAATTTACTATGTGGGTTCACCTTCAGTGGGTGTACACTGAGATAGCTACACTGACTTTGATTTCTTTACCTGGATGTGCTGCTGAAGAGCTGGTCTTGCAACATCAAGGAGAAAAACTGTGTTTAACTAAGGCATGCTTTGGTCCAATGAAGGGACTATAGATATCCTGACACAACTGTCACTTATTAACCTACCTGTGTATTGCTATTGCTGTGGCTAATGAAATATGGAGAGCAGCAGGGGTTAGTTGAATCTTAACCCTTCTTCTCAAGATAGTGGTACTGGAAAATGGGCCATTCCCAGCTTAGTTAAAGGCTAAAGCCCAGTGGCAGTGTATTTTAGATTTCACTGGTGGAAAGGGTTTCTTACAGAGGTTTCTAACTTCTGTGATGGATGATTCAAGCTTTATGATTTCATGGGAACACCATCCTCCAGAGGCTGGTTTTGTGGGCATACCCTGTAGTGCCCATTGATGTGGGACATCCTCCCCAGACTGCTGTCGGGGTAGGAACAGAGATGGAGTGCTCTGAATCTTACAGCTGAGGCCAAAGCCTGGCTTGCTAGGCATTTAAGTTGCTAATATGGGTGTCTAAATAATGTGTCTGAATATGATCCTGAGTCCAGTCTGAAAGCTTAATTATAAATAAACAATATCTTAATTACTTTATAGTTTCCAGTGTTCTCTCATCACACATCTCTGTGATGGTGTTTGGAGAGCATTCATCATAGTGGTAAATGAGTGTCTCTTTGGCCTGCACATGGTATAATTAAGTATCAGCTGAGCCCATAGTGTAATGTGGTAATTCTCATTCTGACCAGCTGAAACAACTCATTCTAACAACTGTGCTCTTCTTACTCCTCTCTTTCAGTTCCCAGGAAGCTTCTGCATGAAAGCCAGCCAAGACCAACCAATTACCAAGGATTTCAGAAGCCACATTTTCCACTGCGGCCAAGAGAGTTTGATCCCAATGTTATAGGGGATGGTGTGTTCCTTCCTGACATCTCCCCTTCCAGCATAGGACGAGCTCTCCCAGGTAGCTGTAATTATTGTGATGTTGGCTCAAATGGAACTGTGTGGTGCTGTTACCTTCTATCTCCCTCTTACCTGGGTTTCTGTAGCATTCTCAAATATCATTCATGCAACAGTCAGAAAGAGAAGCTTCAAGGCATTACCAGCAATGGACCGAAGTGAACTGTGAAACTCTCAGTGGGCTTCTTGAAATAGCAGTCATGGCCACGTGTGTCAAAACTCATCGCAGATACACTTTGCAGACCTGTCTAATACAGTGGCAAAGAAAAAAACAAGACAGAGACAGTAAATCTGCCTCAGAGGGGGCAGAGAAGTTTTCAGCTGAGCTTTGAAATATGATGCTGTTTTCCTATAATGCAAAGTCAAGAGATATGAATGAAGCAAAACCTTAGCTATCTATAGGGAAAGATGAGTAGGAGGAAGAGATGGTGTATGAATAAAGGAGAAGCACAGGTGAGCACATATTAGGTTTGCATTGTGTTTCCCATTGTGCAGGAGATGATATATGGCTCTATGTCTGAAATTCCCAGCCTGTGCTCCCAGAGATTCAGCTCTAGGATGAGTATGGGCAGAGCTACCCTGCCTCTGTCTACACGTCTGGCAGAGTTACTCCACAGCTCGGATAGTCAATGTGCAGAGAATTAAGAGTCAACAATGACAGATAGAATACATAGAATAAATTTGTCAGCTTGGAGGCCTTACTGAAAAACTGTGAAGCAAAATAATTTTGAGTTAGCCCAAACCAAATTTTGTGATCCTAGTGATTCTTCTAAGCAAGGAAAAAAACTCTTTTTCATTCATCTAAACATTTCACTTCTACAAATGGCACCTTGTACTTAGTTTTCACACTGTTTATTCATTAATTTTTACAACAGACAACACTTTTCAAACAAGGATGTCATTTTGAAATTAAAATCTAAAAGAATGTTTCAAAAGTGGCAAAAGGAAATATTTGGACATTTTGGTACTCTCACTTCCCATTCTGTTTCTTTTGTTAAAACTATTTGCTGAAGTCTGCCTGGTATCCTGAATAGCCTCTCTTGAGTTTATAATGTGATGCTGGGTGAATCTACTGCTAGCTGAAATGATTTAGCTCAACATTGGTATAAGTCACAGGGAAATAGTTCAAGTGACTGGGAACATCTAAGAAAGGGTGGTGAAGAGAAAACCAGTAGTAGGTGTATTGATGAGGCATAGACAAGGTCTTCAAAGGTACCATGGAGGAAAGGGCATGTCTTTTAATATGATCCTGGAATGAGTGGCAGACCAGGGAACCACACAACACAGCAGCACGTGATCCTTGTGATCATGTGTTTTTTCCCTCCTCTATAAATCCAGTCATTTTCTGTCTTCCCTGTCTGTACTTGTACAATCCTGCAGGTGACAAAACCAGTTCTGTGTTTCTCTTTGCTGGAGCACAGTGTATGCAGATGACTCTTCATTTAAAAACTTGTTTGATTGGATCTGTTCTTTGGGCAAGTCAAAAATAACACAACAACAACAACAAAATTTAAAAAGAATTATTGTTACATTCTACTCACTACTCCCTTATTGCACAGCATAGCTTATGAGGGATGCCCCATACCGAGCAGAAGCGACGGCCATCTGAGCCTTGCTGGCTGGTCTAGCACATGCACACGGAAGCCCCCACCACAAGATAATTTAAGCCCTAGTCCCTGTGAGATCCTGTGAATGCATGGACAGTGAGGGGTAGGGTGGTTGTCACTAACCCACAGCTGGACCTGTGAGAGACCATGGCACAGAGGCTTCAGGTTCATATTCTACCATCTCTGTGCAGCTGCAATCTAGCCACATTAACTGGACTTTAATAGAGAGTTACAGAAAACTCTCAAAGACATAGCAGGAACCTGGAGCCTCCTAACTCAGCAGTCCTCTTGGTGATGAGATACAAGGTTATGAAATACATATGAGATTATATCCTGGTGGTGTGTTTCATTCCTGGGGGCAGGAGTTGATCTGCTGGAGGGTAGAGAGGCTTTGCAGAGGGACCTCGACAGGCTGGACCGATGGGCAGAGTCCAACGGCATGAGATTTAACACATCCAAGTGCCGGGTTCTGCACATTGGCCACAACAACCCCATGCAGAGCTACAGGCTGGGGTCAGAGTGGCTGGAGAGCAGCCAGGTGGAGAGGGACCTGGGGGTGCTGGTTGGTGGTAGGCTGAACATGAGCCTGCAGTGTGCCCAGGCAGCCAAGAGGGCCAATGGCATCCTGGCCTGCATCAAGAACAGTGTGGCCAGCAGGAGCAGGGAGGTCATTCTGCCCCTGTACACTGCACTGGTTAGGCCACACCTTGAGTACTGTGTCCAGTTCTGGTCCCCTCAGTTTAGGAAGGATGTTGACTTGCTGGAACGAGTCCAGTGAAGAGCAACAAAAGTTGATGAGGGGTTTGGAACACAAGCCCTGTGAGGAGAGGCTGAGGGAGCTGGGGCTGTTTAGCCTGGAGAAGAGGAGACTCAGGGGTGACCTTACTACTCTCTACAACTACCTGAAGGGAGGTTGTAGACAGACAGATGTTGGTCTCTTCTCCCAGGCAGCCAGTACCAGAACAAGAGGACACAGTCTCAGGCTGCTCCAGGGGAGGTTTAGGTTGGATGTCAGGAAGAAGTTCTATACAGAGTGATTGCCCATTGGAATGGGCTGCCCGGGGAGGTGGTGGAGTCGCCGTCATTGGAGGTTTTCAGGAGAAGACTTGATGGGGTGCTTGGTGCCATGGGTTAGTTGCTTGGGCGGTGTTGGATTGGTTGATGGGTTGGACACGATGATCTTGAAGGTCTCTTCCAACCTGGTTTATTCTATGTATTTTCTTTTATTGTAAAGTGATTTTAGATTAACTAGATCAGAGCAAGGCCTCAACATTTAGACATCTTGGGCAGGATTCAGTTATGTAATGTGTCATTTGAGATAACCCAGGGTATTCTCCTGGCTTCTAGACGCTGTCATAGAAGGGTGAGTGCCCCCTGCATTCCTTCTTGTACCTGCCATCTCTACATGGATGTCCTTCTGACTCAGGGGTGTCACAGATAATCCATGTATGAGCAAATACATCATGCTGTGTCTGTTATGGGAAGAAATGAATGACACTAGGATCTGTCAACTCATAGCAGTTTATATGCATAGTGCTACTTGAAGTGCTCTGAAGTACCTGTGCTTTGGTTCAGTTTTTAGAAACGAAAAATTTACCTTGCTTCCATGGATTCCTCTGTGGGAACAGCAGTAGAGAAAAATTCAACCACATAAATTTACCAGACAAGGAAAATAAAGAAAAGATTAGGGGGCATGTTGGTGCCTACATCTAAGCTAAATGATTTTCTAAAACTTTACTATTGATTTCCTGTGGAATGTGTTCATGACCCTCTGTGCCCCAGTACTCCATTTGTACAACTGATCTTCAGTGATCTCTATGGTCCTAATGCAAAAGGTTCTTGGTACATTTTCCCCTCTTGAATCTGTCCTTCAGGCACCTACATTTAAAACCTTTGTTTCAGGGCCAGTCATTAACACCTTGGTAGCTTGAACTATGTGGCTTTCCCAAGGCCATACAGGTATTCATTGTACCCACAACCCTTGGGGCTGATCCGTTACAGCAACACCTGGACATCCATCCCCACTGCCTCTCCTCGAAGGCAGATCAGGAGTTGGCAGCACTGGATGCATGTTTGTGTACTCAGTCCCTTTCCATCCAGTATTACCTGTTCTCTTTGACACCCCTCAGTTTCTGTACTGCTTTCCTGGGCTGGGCTGCTTCCTGGCACACACAGCAGGGACTGAACATGACATCTCACGCTGCTGGGTTGCAAGGAAAGGCGACAGATCAGGCAGCTGGTGCACACAGACCATCTCATATCACGGCTGCTGTCAGAGTGCCTTTTGCACAGCATTGATGGTGTTATTGGAGACAGACCTGACAGTTTCCTGAGTTTCATGCCTGCAGATAAGTGGAAGCCAGGTGCAAGTCTATGATTTTGCAGTGCGATGCTTGTTTTTGGCCAGAACCAGAAGCCTAAGGAAGGGAGCCTGAAAAACTGTAATAGCCACAGTAAATAATCATGTGGATGAAGGAGCTTCATCCTGTGCACCAACTTTTTAATGTGTTTGAAACAATTAGTGTTTTTTGACTAGTGGGGGTGTCTGCCTGCAGATCAAGGTGCAGGGAGCAGTCAGCAGCGAGCTGATAAGATCTGAAAGGGTCTCTTTGAGCCTCCTGGAATTAGTTACCTCCTTAGCTCCAGTCTTCAACAAATAAAATCAAATCATTAACCCGTGTTCACTCACCTCTCCAAAGGGGAAATGCTGTCTGGGTGAAACACAATACAAGCAGGCTTCTGAAGGAAGTCGTAAACTCAGGTCTGCCCTTTCTTACAAAGGATGAAGAGAAGTCTGTTTGCCAGGTGTGGATGTATCACCACAGTGCCACACCAGCAGAGGGTTGCCAGCTCAGCCTGTGTTTTCCAGTCCTTATTACAAGCTTTGCTGAACTCACTGTTGATAAAGGCTCCTTTGATTTACATAAGAGAAAAGAAACCTGAGTATATATTTGCTGTAGCATAGGTGGGTGTGTCTTAAGTGGTGACATGAAAGAGCAGAAGACAGGGGAGAGAAGATGCTGCTTGGACACAGACGAGGGTATGTGCTCAGATGAAGCTACCCAAGAATATTTAATTGCACCCCTGAAAGGGGCAAACCTGGGTGGCTCACTGTTGCGTGGTTCCAGGTTTCTGAATGAAGATGCTGATCTGGTGGGCATAGGGCAGGGTAGGGCCGGGACAAGTGCATTGTTCCTCATTCTCTTTCTGTTTCAAAGCAGAGAAGAAGAAAGGGAGAGCAGCCACCTTCTACCCTGTAGCCAACACCCCCTTCCTGATTCCTGTGGATGAGACACAACTGCCGGCACTCAACAGCAGCATGGAGCCTGTGGGCGTTAGCACAGAGATGGCTTTGCTCAGCAACATCCTAGCAGCATATGCCTTTATCACAGGTAAGTCCTGCAGCTGTCATCTCTGGGCTCTCACAAGATCTTTGCAGACCCTCAATTGAGCCTGCATTTCACAGTCACCTAGGGCTACATCTGCCTCTTTGAACTGTTTATATTTTCCATTCTTCTCTCAGCAAATTCTCCCTTGAAAGATCTGACCAGGACAACTTTAGCAGACAGTATATAGCAGGGTTTATTGTGTTCTGATTTCCTCTGGATTTGCTCTCATCTGAAGTTAAATACAATGTAATCTTACATGTGGTATTATTCCTAATGCTCCATTTTCCTGGAGATCAAAGCCTAGCTCATTAGGGAGACAAGCTTGTTGTCCTGTAATTTGGAAAATAAGCAGTACTCAGATCATTACCCTGCTTAAGAGAATTTGGCTTATCCTCAGTAGCAGTGCAAAGATCAAGTAACTGGAGAGTTTGCTTAATTGTACATTTAAATTTAGTTTAGAGTAAGCTTTCCTTGAATCACAGCTTGTCTTTCACCCACATGTATTCTCAAGTGGCCGAGCGGCAGTCTTCTAGGAAAATTGACTTTAAAAGTTAAATGAAGATTGTGTACTCTACTGAATGCTTGGGGTCAATACCATTAATATCAAAAAGTACAGTAGAGGCAGGTGATACAATGCAAATATTTCCCATCCCACAGCTACACAAGATACTTTTTCAGCAGTAGGGATTCCTTACAGAGTTGGAGGACCTAACCCCTAGAAAGCAGGAGCACTGTCTAAACAGCATTGGAAGCACTAATTCAGAATATTGTAGGCCAATCTGTGCTGACCTGGATGCCATGTTCTCAGAAAAACAGAGTAGAGGAAGAGAATCATCTTGCTTGACCTGCTGACCGTGCTTCTGTAGGGCTTTGCGTTTGGAGTCACTGAGTAGACTAGCAACTGTTTCTGCACCTTTAGTGGAATATCCATCTAATAGGACCATGAATTCTGAATGCAGGGTTATGACTTTCTACGTGTCCCATAGTGGCATCAGGATCTGTGTTTTTATGACACCCTGAAGAAGCAGGTAGCTTAAGTGGAACTAATAGTGTTCTTCACATAAGGTAGTTGAATAGGATATTTTTTTTTTCTTGTATAGGCTTCTCTAATGGATGATTAGAAAAAGAAAACTTTCATCATCTATCACAGCTCTTCCCCTTCTTACCTACAGCTGCCCAATTTTTTACATGAAAATGCCTGTATCCCCTACCTTACTATAAAATTAAATGCTATTAACATTCTTTACCCTATAGGCAGAAGAAAGTTGTAGGATTTATGCCTGGGGACAGTTGGGACTATGATCCAGGACTGCTGACAATGCCCCATGGACTTTGCTTCCATTTACTACAGCAGAACTCTTTGACCCTGCGTTGGTTTTGTAGGGCACAGGGTCTCAATTCATTCCATTTCACAAGGTGTCAGTCTTGGCAGGAGCCTCTAGATTTTACTACAGCACAAATAATAAAGAAGGACAGCTTTAACTGTCATGTTACTGTGGGATTTGTTTGCCCTTTCATGATGTGGTCTCCTTGTGATGTGTTCACATCCACTAGGTGTCAAATAGGTAAAAAGCGGACCTTATGACTTTGGTTTCCAGCAGTTCAGGAGCCTGTTGCTCGTGTTTTCCAGTACACTTAACCTTGGCTGTTAGCTGAGTTTTAGCCTCAATGAGATGTATGTTCGGTTTATTTGTTACAAAAGGAATTGATGGCTGCCCTGTGGGTTGAAACAGCAGATGCCCTGAACTATATTTATCTGCTGCATGTAATTTAGCCCTCTGCTTTTAGCAGAAAGGATGGATTTGATGTGATTTATTTTGTTATGCATGAATATAGAGAGGTTTTAGATTATGACTTAAAGACAAACTATGTCAAAGGACACAAATATCATCTGCATAAAACTAGAGTACTGCAAAGCCTCCCCCATTCACATTGCAGATTTTGAGCAGCAGAACAGTTTGGAATTTCTGTGCTCTCCTGTTTGGCACTCTGAAGGTGACTTAGGTCATGGTAGCTATACTTATCCATAGAGAAGCCATTATAGTGGCTCAGAAGAGCAGTGTATTGGGCAGCCAGGGAGAGCTGGTGCTCTTTTCTACATCTTCCTACTGCTCCTGACCGCGGCCTTAGTGCCAAAGGGAAACATTAGTGCAAGAATGCTCTGTTTCATAACACTTAGAATGTCCCTCAGGTAAACTGTGTGGACTGAAAGTGTTGCATTTAGGGCTTCTCTGTGCTGATGAGCTGGGTCAGAACAGGACTATGCAAATGAAAATTGTAAATAGGAAGAGGCAATATATCATGTTTTGTTGTTGTTGTTGCTGAGGCAAAGGATGGTGTATACCCTCAGTCCCACTCCAGGGGCATGTGGTACTTTGTGGAGAAAGTGTGTGCTTGAAAGGACTATCCACTCTACTACTTTTCCTGCCTTCTGACAGTGGGACATCTCTTAGACTGAGGAAAGCATCCACTGTAAGATCCCTCTGTGCTCAATGGGGTTCCTATTTTCTACCAAAAAATGGCAAGTTCGGGTGGGCAACTGCAGATGAAGAGTCTGCAGTCTAGGTAACTCACACATGCACAGCCTTGCATTGCACAGAGGGGAGAAGTGCCAACGTTAGCAAAAGCCTCTGTACTCCTTTCCACCATCTTTTTATTGATGCACCCATATAAAACTTGGGAATCAAGGAGTGAAGAATCACAGCAGAGTAGGAAGCAAAACCTCTGCAGGAATGTTGGTTTTCACCATCAAATGTGTTTGCAGCTGTGATCATGGTTAGGAGTATCAAAGCCAGTTATATGCTAATCTTATCCCAGCTTCCAGAAACCTGAAAACAGTATTTCTTCAGAAATAGAGAAAGAATGAACAATAAGTGAACAATGTCAAAGCTGACCAAACAAGTCTTATTCAGAGAGTGGCCCTGCAAAAGACTTAGGGATGCCCTTAATTTCAAAGCTGATTTTATATGCAGTCTCTGTCTGTAGACCTCAGACCTGTTTTTTGCCATGGACCTGTTCCAAAACGCATCTGAGTGTTTGAAAAGACTTTACCAGTCTCAATGGCAGCTGGAATTGTCTTTGCAGTCAGAGTCTACCAGCAAGATCAGAACTCTCCCTCATGGTTACATAAATATTAAATGTTTGAATTGTATCAGAGCATTCCCAATGCCTTCCTTTGGACGCAGGACTTACCCTAGTTTTGTTATTACATTCAGACTGAAGTAGTTGGAGGTAAACATCCACAAATCCCTCTTTTATTCTTCTTCAATAAGCAAAGCTTTGCTGCCAAGTTATTAACAAGGGGCTTCCAAAAAACAACCCAGGGAGATCATTCCAACTTTTAGACTGCTTGGCCTGAACCTTATTAATAAGGGGCTCCTGGAGAGCTTCCTCTGGAACCAGGGGATTTCAGCAGCTTGTGGGGCTAACTGTAAATTCCCTAGAAGATATTGCTCCTACTGTTTGTCTGGCCATGCTTAATGCTGAACCTTTTACTGGGGCCCTCTGAAATTTTTCTCCTCACTGAGGTTTCTGAATGCATGAAGCCATCACAGGAAGCCAGCAGCATTAATGCCTAGATTGTTTTTTATTTACTGAAACAATTTATTATAACAGCAGTAACAACCTTGGCCTGGGGCATTTCCTGGGGAATTAATGGCAGTCTGGGCTGATGCTCCCAGCAGATTGTTAGCCTTCAGGAAACAGGCTCTGTAATTGTTGCTGCTTTGCTTAGAAAATCACAATAAAATGTGTTTCTAGTTTTTGGCCAGTTTGAGCACCTACAAACTGGTGGCTTTTGCATAGAGGGTTATAAAGAACACATAACTTTTCTTCTGCATGGATTAAATTCAAGCTTGAATCAGTGACATTTTCATCAATGCTTTAAGTCCAGAAAGAGAAATACCAGGAAGGGGAATGGTAACCCCGGCTAAAGAGATTGACAGTGACTGGGTCCTGCTAAAAGTTTAGGAGAAAAGCTTGGCTCTGAGCTGTCATCCAAAGCAGTGGAAGAAAAAGTTACATTGGTCAAAATCCACGTGTCAGTGGGTGTACACACATATGAATGTATGTAAAAATGATGTTAACTCTTGCCAGTGATGCCTGTACATTTTAAAGAGTGTTTTTCATATATAATGAGTATTTTGAGGAGCTTCAGTGTTGATGTAATGAATCTGCACTGCTGGCAAGTGTTTGGAAGATGCTGAACTTCAGTGTGCTGAAGGGGAAGCCCCTCCTGCAAGTCTTTGCAAGTAGAGCATGCAGTGGGGGAGGCTCTCAAAATCAACTGTCAAACCCTCAAATCTAGGCTATTGCTGACTTGGCTGCTTCAGCTGAGAAAAAGCAAACCCCATGATTTTAACTTAAATTGCTCTTTCTGCTGCTGCTGGGAAAAAAAAAAAGAGATGTTGCTGCATGAGTGGATTGTGTGCATGATAAATGCCAAGCCTACAGCTGAATATGGGGTTACAGCTCAGTGAGGATGTCCAGACAGCATCTCAGATGTTGACTGAGTAGCTGTAGGAACTCATAAATACCGCTGGAGCCCAAAGATTCAATTACAGCCATTGCACTGCATGAAGGGCTATACACACAGGCACAAGCAGGGGATGAAAAATGGTTGCTTAAGTACCAATTAATGTGCAGCTTGCTTATGAGCTGGATACAGTAACATGGAAAAAGGAATGTGGAGGAGAAAGGAAATGGCAGGACATGGACAAAAAGGGAGGAACTAAAATTGCATGTCTGCATCTCATGCTCCAATCTATGATTTTTTTATAAGTTGCTTTAAAAAGTAAACAGTGGAACTAATGTGACCAAATCAAGCCCATGTGTGTGCAGGGATGTGGTGTTCAGGAAATTGTGCCTGGCATTCTGTCAGCAGGCAGAGTGGAGGCAAAATGGACCAAGCATCTTTCAGGACAAACAGATTAGTCCTGCTCATTGGTTATCCCACACTCCCACACTGCTGTGTGTCCTCCTTATGCCTGCTTGCAAAAGAAGCTTTGAAGTTACTGTCCTGAGATACACTACACATGGAGGTAGAAACCGTATCAGGGTGCGATTCCACCTTCTGTGGGGTTTTCAACTCTCTGGGATTTAGGCCACTTCTTTCCTGTTCACATACTACCAGACAGCTAGCAGCTTTGCTAGTACACATGCAGAGCTGCATTCTTAATTTGTACTCTGCTCCCAGAGTTTGGAATTGCCACTAACTTTATTTGAGCCAGGACATCGCTCAGCAGACTGCTACAAGAGCCATCAGCACATCCTTCATGCCTTCTCTTGTATCTTTTACCTTACCTTTGGAATTTTGCTGTCTCACTTTTATCAAAATAGCTTAAAACCTCTGGCCTTGGTCTTACTTGACTTTCCAAGTACTACTGCATGTCTTTCCTCATTCTTTTGCTGGACATGCTGAATGCATGTGCTGCAGTTATCTCCTCTTTAGCTTGTTTTTCCCCTGTGCTATCCACACCAAACACTCTTGCAGCAGTCTCCTCTTTTACTAGCCAGATTTCAGATTACCATGAGCTATTCCTGCACTTTGACTTGTCAGTCACCATTGACATTTGTTTGGTGGGAAAGAAGTGAGGCACACAAAGTGTTTTGTTCCATAAGCATTGAACTGTGCATTGCCTTGAACCATGCACATGTCAGTTTTTGGGCTCTGACCACAGAGTCAGATAATAATTTAGGCTGAAAGAGGGCTCCAGGGGTCAGTTGGTCCAACCTCCTACTCAAGGAACCGTCTAACTTCAAATTTAGAGGCAGATTTGAAGTTCGAGCAGGATCTTGTCCTGATGAGTTTTGAGTATCTCCAAATGGTTTCCAGTTTGTCTTCTGCAAACCTTAAGGCAACCAGCTGAAGAGGTTTCTAAAAGCACAGTGTGGGGGAAATGAAGGTAGAGCAGAGCCTTTTAGTTACAGAGATCTTTTGGGGTTGAACGTCAGACTCACAGCTGGTGGAAACTGTTAAAATCACCGAGTTCAAGACAATAAGGTTCATCTGAGGAACTGACTCCATCCTTGAACTCAGAACTCTCAACAAACACAGCAGAGTAGAGCTGGCCTTCACCTACTCAGCACACCTACAAACCATGATGATTCAGCCCAGGGGAACTGCAGTAATAACATTTATCATAATTACACTTCTAAGTAGTCCTATGAAACCATACCCAAAACAAACAAACAAACAAACAAACAACCCCAACAAAACAAGCAGTAAATAAACAAGATGACCTAGTTTACAAGGCACTGTGGATCCTTTGGAGTCTTGTTATATCAGCTCTGAAATGTGGCTCTGCAGGACTCATCCTATAGTGCACTGGCTCCAGCTATGCCGGTGTAGCACAGGTACACATTTTGGTGGTCTGGGCAGAAAGCCAGAATGGTTACCTTAGATAAGAAAACAAAACCTATGACTAAATAGTGTGCTGCAAGGCTTCCCATTTCAGTTGGGCAACAGCACAGAGAGCATATAAAGCTTTGTAATCACCTTTTTTCCTGTTGTGATGGTAATGGATGTGACAGCAAGGTGCACTTAGCTGCTGCTGGGTGTGCAGCACCTGGTGTCAACCACACTCATGCATTCACTGGAATTAGCATTTAATTCTGCGGGCTGCTCCTTCTCCTTCCAGACAATTGCAAGACACAACTACAGGGAACCCACATTCTGCATGTGGGCAAATGCCTTGGCACCATATCCACTGTTTAAATTCCCCTTCCTGATTTCCCTGGGAAGAGGAGGTGAAGGAGGGTATGGAAGTGAAGCAGCCAGTGGAAACTCTGCCTCTCCAGAGATCGTGGCTGGTATGTGCTTAGAGGAGCTGTGTGCATTTTATTCTTGTTAGGGTTGTTCTCAACAACCATTTTATTTCCCCCTTCAGAAAACCCAGAGCGGGCTGCTCTCTATTTTGTCTCTGGTGTGTGCATTGGACTCGTCTTGACCCTGCTGGCTCTGGTGCTAAGGGTGTCCTGCCGAACTGACTGCAAACGCTCCTCCACGAAGAAACCTCCTCGGGAGCGGGAGAGTGACAGTGACAGCAGTGACAGCGATGATGATTCGGACACCACTTCGGACCTGTCAGCCCGCAGGCACCGCAGGTTCGAGAGGACTTTGAACATGAATGTCTTCACGTCGGCAGAGGAGCTGGAGCGCGCTCAGCGGCTGGAGGAGCGGGAGCGCATCATCCGGGAGATCTGGATGAACGGCCAGCCGGACATCCCAGGGACCAGGAGCCTCAACCGCTACTACTGAGCGATGGGGAGTCCCACCACCCCGCCCTGCACCCCGGGCCTCCTGATTGAGGAGAGGGAGGGAAGCAATATTTTGTGGGTGTCTCCCCTTTTCCTTTCAGGCATGCTACCTGGAGCAGTGCGGATGGACAGCAGTAAAGCTTTCCCCATCTCCTTCTCCCTGACATATTTTTATCAGCCTTCTTCACAGACACTTTCTGGTTTCAACTGAGGTGGTTGCCAACTTCATTTCTTAGTAACAGGAAGGAAGGTGACAATTACATTCCTCCCATGTGGGACATGGAGTTTGGCATACTATGGTACAAGTGCTCCTCTCTTGTCTGGAGAGAGAAGTTGTCCCAGGTTTTGGTGTTCATTTAGGATTTTTTGTTTTCCCTTTCCTGAGGACTGTGGGAGAATTGTGAATAAAATAACAAATCTGGAAAGATGATCTGGGAAGAAAGGGGGAGACGCATCCTGACCGATTGTCTTGTGACTTCAGAAGCCATGAGAGTAACCTAATTAAAACCCAGCGGCAAATACGACTTGTTAAGAACGGAGGGATGGGAGGGAGGGGGATTCTTCCATCGTGAAATCATCTCGGTGCTTGGATGTTTGCCATAGTGTATTCAGTTATTTATGGCTGTCTTTTCATCTTGCTTTTCAATGGGAACATATTTTTTTTTGTTGTTGTTTTTAACTGACACCTCAGGGATAAAATCCTATTTTATGGGGTTTTTTGAGTCTGTTCTCCCTGCTGGCCCCTGTCAAACACATCCCACAACCCACATCCAACAGTGATAGTATGGTAATATAAGAGATGTGTCAGTGACTGGTGAGAAGTTAACAACCTCAAAGAGGTTGCAAAGGGTTTTGTTTTGGTTTTGTTTTGTTTTAAATATATATATATATATATATATGAAGATGCTGCACAGGAATGTGCCTTATTCTTTTTTGTTGTTGTTGTTAAAATACATTTTTCCTATGGATTGCAATGCACAATATTTTATATATTTTATTAAAAAAATAAAAAACATAAAGGGCCTGTGATTACCAGAGGAAAATGGAGACAGAAGCAGCCACATATGACAACAGAATGGGTAATAAATGCTAAATAAACTCTGGTTTGCTTCAGTACATTTGAATTTTCATCCTCACTTTTGGCATATGTGGTGTTTGAGGGCAATGATTTGGAAGAGTAGCACACCTCCGTGAGCACTCAAGGCTGACGTCTGCAGGCAGGAAACTGGAGGCACTTTTTTCCTTTGGCTGCAGCCCATCTATCTCTTTCTGTGGTGCACATGGGCGGGAGCAGCTGAACAATGAGTTGATTCTCAAGGGGCCATAGGAAAGCCTACTTGCACCAAGGGAGAGACTCACAGCGATTTCTTGATGTCTGTTCCCCAGACTGAAGTCATACCTGGCAGAAGAAAATGTTAAATGAACCAAAAACAAGCCATGGAAATAAGGTGAAATGTCTTTTAATGCACCTTCAGTTGTCCCACGGAATACTGTATGAGATACCACCACCCTACTCGCTCTCAGCACCAGCTGACATCACTTTAGTCATAAAGCTTGGTGTTTTTCAAGTCTGTACAACACTGCTGTAGCCTATATGGCTTTGGCACGTGCTTCTTTGTCACTTATGCATGCTTATGTCTTAAGAGTTCACAAAATGCTGGCAAAACACAGATGACCAAAAGATCTGAATACCCAGAGCTTTTCTCTAACCTCAAGGAGATGAAGATGGGTGGGCCTGCCCACAAGATGACTGAGGATCTTAAGAGTGGGGTTGCAAGGGTTTATATGCTGTGCCAAACAATTGCATGGTGTGACAGGCCCCTGACAGCAAGGGCCTTCTTGGCATTCTTTGGGGTTTCTTTGGGGTTGCCTTGGGGCTCCTTCTCTGGATGAGGAAAGCCACATTTGAAGTGCTTACACCTACCTCTCCCAACTTCCCAGGGCTCTTACAGGGTGGGAGCTAAGTTGAATAACTGCAACTGTAACTGGTAATGGCAGAGGTAAGGCTTGATGGTGAGCAGTGGCTTTACCTGGGAAGGCAATGGTAGTATTGCAGAGCAATTCCTGGTCCTGTGAAGCATCAAATGGAAAGACTCAGTGTTGACCTGGGATGTAATTTTTCCACTTCTATTTAGAAATAAAGCAGGAGGCAGGTCCCAAGCCGTGGATGTCAGGTGCTGTGCTTTATTTGGAATGTTGAATGCACTCTGCTGAGGGTGTCAAGGAGCAAAACAACAGGATCAGGTCATTGGGATCTATTTTGCTGGCCACGTGTTTTCCCCTGTTAACAAGATACGGTCCCTCAAAGTTGGTGATTAAGGGACAGCAGATTTTCAGATTTAGAGTTCTGTGTCCTGGGATATAGCTTACAAAACTAATTTTAAAAAAATGCTATAAATGAATGGATTTATGTATATGAAATTCCCCCAAGACTTTCTCAGACCGTAAGAAAAAGCAAGTGTGGTAAGTCTGAGTTTAGCTCATGTGCAACCAGGGGATTAAAATACCTGCTTCAAATGTAAATCACAAATGAACCCAAGGTACAAATGCATGAACAATCCTCTCAGCATTGTTAGTGCTGCTGTAAATCTTCAGCTGAATCTTGCAATACAAAGGAGCAGGTTGTGCACGTTGCTTTCCAGAACTGAGCAGACAAGCCCAGTTCAGCTTTGCCCTGGGTAACAAGATGTGACAGAAGTAGACACACTGTCATCACAGCACATGCAAGACTTTTACCTGCCTTCCAGCTCCTTTTGTCTCAGGGCCATGCATTTCTAAAAAGGCTTTGACTAAAGAAAAAGAGAAAAATGCAATCCTTTGAGCTACTGTAAGTAAAAGGGTAAAAGGCTTCAAGTCATGCTGTAACTATTTCTGGATTTGTCCCTAAAGTGCTGAAGAGTCTGGGGAAAAAAAACAAACAAAAAAAAAAAATCAAGATTTGTGGGGCAGGAGTTGGTGGTTTGCCTTTAACTCTATCAACCAACGGAGCAAAACCCCTCACCTGGAGTACAGAAGAGCTGGAATCACTGGAGGAAGGGATCAAATCCGTATTTCTTCCGCCACAAATTGTACCTTAAGCCTGCAGAGCTTTGGGCTTGCCTGGCTTCAGGTTTTTGGTGTGCTCACCATGTCATATAGAATAAAAATAGAATAGAATAAACCAGGTTGGAAGAGACCTTCAAGATCATCGTGTCCAACCCATCAACCAATCCAACCCACCTAATCAACTAACCCATGGCACCAAGCACCCCATCAAGTCTCCTCCTGAACACCTTCAATGACGGTGACTCCACCACCTCCCCGGGCAGCCCATTCCAATGGGCAATCACTCTCTCTGTATAGAACTTCTTCCTAACATCCAGTCTAAACCTCCCCTGGCACAGCCTGAGACTATGTCCTCTTGTTCTGGTGCTGGCTGCCTGGGAGAACAGACCAACATCTGCCTGTCTACAACCTCCCTTCAGGTAGTTGTAGAGAGCAATAAGGTCACCCCTGAGTCTCCTCTTCTCCAGGCTAAGCAGCCCCAGCTCCCTCAGCCTCTCCTCATATGATCCGTTCAAACCCTTGTAGAGCCAGAGAGCAGAGAATAAATGCTTTTTTTTACTAGCCTAACGTGAGTCTGTCTTGTAGGAGGTTACATGTAGCTCTGCTCTCTTACTTCCATGCTGATTTAATTTTTAGCATTAAAGTGAAATATTGTTTCCAGAATAGCATTACTTAAATTCTGCAAGACAGATGAAGGAGTTGAAATTGACTTTTCCTGTTTTGTGAATGAATTTCCTACTAAGTGACCTTCTGGCCAAAAAGATGGTGAGGTCATTTTCCATGTGAATGCCTCGGTTTGCCTTTATAATTTGGTAACAGAAAAGCAGTAATCCTGGACTCTGAGTTGCTTGGCCAGCTGGTAAGAGAGGGAAGCACACAATGTTGTAGTTAAAGGAGATAAGCATGGCAGTGGCCATGTACCATCTGCTGGGCTGCAGCTTTGTGGCAGGTGAATCTCAGGGAGTGAAGTGTCTGTGCTACATACCTGGGCACTATCATGCTTCTGCACATTACAGGCTATTTAGATTAGTAACCAGAGGGTCTATAAATTACAGTTTGATAACTTGTACCATGTTAACTTTGTAAATCAATGTGATGGGTTGGAAAATTAAGGGTCCTGGGAGAAGCTGAGCATGTGGAAATGATGGGCTGCCCAGGGAGGTGGTGGAGTCACTGTCCCTGGAGGTGTTCAAGAGGGGATTGGATGTGGCACTTGGTGCCATGGTTTAGTAGTCGTGAGGTCTTGGGTGACAGGCTGGACTTGATGATCCTTGAGGTCTTTTCCAGCCTTATTGATTCTATGATTCTAAGACTCCCATTCGTTAGCCTCCTGTCTGGTGGACCAGGTGGGTCTGGTTTCAGAAGTCACAGTTGTGTATGGAGAGGTTAGAGAGAGGTAGGCTGTTCCAGTTAGATACCTGATATTCCTGCTATATTCTTCTACTCATTTCCCATTGTCCTTGACTTCTGAGGGCCATTTTCACCTCCTTCCATCACTCAGTCCATTAGCACTGACCTCTTTTGTGGACCTGTGTTCAATGTACCCTGAAAATCTTGGTAATGTGGTGTGTGCTGCCTTTCCCATGTCCACCCTGCTGTTCATATTCTCGATTAATTCCATCCAGTTAATGAGGCATGTCTTTCCCTTCCAGAAACTGCAGTGCTGCTCCTTAACCCCTTGCCTGCCATCTTTCCCAGCACCCCAGGGGCTACACAAATAAAGCCAACTCCTTAGCCATTGTACTGCCAGGATGTAAAGCATATGGTCGTGGTGCTGTGGGGAGTCTGAATTTCTTCTTGTGCTCTCTCGAGTTTCTGGAGGCATAATAAGCAATTAATCATCTTAGACTGGCCCAGAAATCCTTCTGCTCACAATCATTACTGAGGTCTGCATCATAGTGTAGTTTTAATAATCCAGTCTGAGTTTCTAGTGTCCTTAGATACCCTCAAAAAAAAAATTCTCTGTGTTGCTTGCCTTTACTTGTCCACTCATCAGAATTGGTGTAGCTTGTTCCTTCCCATAATTTAATTTCTTTTCTCTTCTCTTTGTCCATTAATCTATTTTTTGTGGTTGTTAAGCTTAATTCATCCAAAAGACAGGAATGGTTTTGGTTCATTACACTGCAGCTCCCACCTGGTTAATTCTATTCTATTCTATTCTATTCTATTCTATTCTATTCTATTCTATTCTATTCTATTCTATTCTATATGCATTTACTGCACCCTGGGTCTGAGTGGATGGGGTGGTTTAGTAGCATTTAAGGAAATCAGTTGTTTTGAGGGTTTTCAATTAGCTTCCACTGAATGAACCTACTCCAGCAAAAGTGATGTAGTTGTCACCATTTGAAGTGTTGCATCGGGGAGCCCTGTCTCACTGGTGCAATGTCACTGGAAGTTATGTGTTGGCTGAATTGTCATGACCTGAAAGCTACTCAGAAGTGTATGTGTGATAGGTGCTCTGGGGAATGCATTCTGTTTGACACTTGATCACATCATGAAAGCCTACAAGTTCACACGTGGGACTCTCCAGAAGCATAGGTGGACTTGGCTTTGTCCTCAAATCTAGAAGAATGCAACTGGCCCGTGATTTCCCCTGCGAGATGTCTGCTTGCTGAGGGGAGGTATAAGGTGTATTCCTCAGTCAAATGCCTGGATATATGGCCAAAACAACTCCAGAAGCAGGTTTGATGGACATCAACACTGGTTCTCTTTTTCTTCTGCCTGACCACCAATGGGCAGCTCAGGGAGGTCCCAGAAAGGAGAAGTTTTGGAGCAATGTGCTCCAAAGTGAACCTCTGATCAAATCCCTTGGCAAGTTGGGAATGGGCCCTTGACAGGATGGTGATGGTGCACAGGGGACTCCTGCTGCCAGGCCTGTGATCACTAAACAAATTTTCTTAGTACTAAAGCTTCAGTGAGAAGCAAGAGAATGGAGTCACCCTCCAATGGCAAAAGGCTCTTGACAGGGTTCTGGAACCCTGAGCCTCAAGACCATGAGCAAGGTGAGGCATCAGTGACCTCCATCACTGTTACAGCAATTGTAAAAAGGGTCAAGATTTTCCTGCCAGGTCCTGAAGGGCCAGAGGGACAGTCTGATTTTTCAGTGGTGCAGAAGTCACTGATTTGGCTCGTGGGTGTAGACTGGTGGCAACTTGCCCATCTGCATGCACGTGTCAGTGAAGGTTTCACAGCGCACTTGTGCACTTTTAAACACACAGTTGCTTCCTAAAGCACTAAGTGCTGTCAGAATAGCCCAGAAAACATTTCAAAATATGGATGCATTTTTAATCCAAGAAACCCACCACCTGATTTTATTTTTTGTTTCACCTGTTTTGTCTTTTCCCCTTCCATCCCAGTAACAAAATGGATTGGTAAAAGTAATGCCTGAGCATCCTCTCTGAAAACCTATGCAAACCTAGACAAGTCCTTTGTTAAAACATACAGATGAGTATTTTTAATTTTTAATTTTCATTTAAGGAAATTGATTTAGGAAGTGAGACTATGCCATGTTTTCTAATCAGCTATCCTCCTAGAGGAACTTCTAGGGGGTGGGGGGTGTCTAGATGGCTTGGAACCTGTGTTGCCTGTTTTCTGCTAACTGCTGAGGACACTCCACATTTTTCACAGTGTTGGAATGGATCTTGGCTTGTATTAGTTCCTCTGCCATTTTTCTGTTGAGCAACAGGAGGGTTGAGGGATGGAAAGGGATTTTTTTCCCCCTGGAAGGACATTGTTCTGAGCAAAGCCAGGTGATTACAAAAGAAAGCAAATCCTCATATTGAATCTAAACCTGAACAGGGCTTGAGGTGGAGCTATTTGTGCCAATGCTTTGTGTCTTTTGTCCAGCAGAAACATTACCACTTTGGCACCTCCCAAGAACTTCAAGCATTTCTCCTTCATAATAAGCTTATTCTTTTGGAGCAAGCACTTTCTGAGAACAAATAATGACAGCAGATGGTAATAAAGTCAGATTTCTTTCTTTGAGCTATGAGAAAACACCTTTCCCTTTCCATTATGACTTCAAGAAGAAATAGAAGGTACAATGATGTGATGGAAAGTGGCATTCAAAACTCTGAAATGGGATCTAAGTGAAAATGTATCTTTCTTTATAGTTTCTGGCAGAGCACTGACTTGACATGCATTTTATGGTTGTGTTGTTGGTATTAGCTTTTGGCAGTGGGGTTGGACTCAATGATCTCTGGAGGTCCCTTCCAACCTCTAACATTCTGTGATTCTATTGTGAATGAAATATAAACTCCCTGCAGGTTTTTTCTGGAGATACGGTGCCATGCTGTAAAAATATTTGGCTTTTTAAAAGGCAGTAATTTGTACATTCCATTTCTTGAAAAGTTCTTTAAGACTGCCTTTTATGTGGAATGGTCCTTGCCTCATTCTTGGTGTAAGGGGATTTTAAATAAATGAATTGTTTAGAAGGAACAGAAGTAGTTCTCCTTCCTCCAGTTCCTGTGTTTTTGGAGCCTCTAGACCACCCAGGAGCAGCAGCACCCAGAGGCATCTGATGCCTTTTCTAAACTGCTTTGCATAAATTTCTGTCCTTTCTGGAAATAGCATTGTGCTCCTGCAAAGTAACAGACCCAGCTATATCTGTGAGTGTTGCAGTTTCGTTCCAGAGATTCAAATTCCCAATGTGAACACAGTACCAGTAAAGCATCTGTGTATTTCTGGCATCTTTTAAAAAGACAACTTAAGAGAAAAAGTTCCAGAGGGATCAAGGAAACCAATGTGAGTCAGAAGTGGTGACTTTGCATCCAAAACCAATGCAGGATTTTTCTCCTGGAGCTGAAGTGATCTGGCAAAACCCAAGTTTCCTCCTGAAAACTGCCTGAAACACCAGAAAGACTGATTGTCAATGATACTTCCTGAAGACTAAGCATCACACCAGACAGCACTTCAAGAGGATGCTTCTTCCTAGGAGGGAAGGATGAATGTTTTCTGACAAGACCCTGGAAGATGCCACCCACACTCCTGGCATACTTTTGAGACTTCCCTTATGCTTTCTCTGTTACGGCAGCATCTCAGCAGACTTCCTCATATCAATCTATGTCAGGGTCTGTACCCAGGATGCTGGTCCTTTAGCACATCGCTTTCCGGATCATGGGAGGACAAACACAACTCCAACAAGAGGGGATGAGGCTGATGAAGCTGAGCCTCTTCCCAACTCACTTACTGAGGGCTGGAGTCTACCAGAACATGGACTGCTGCTCTTTCGTGTCCTCTTCCTGCTCCAAACACGTTTGTCTACACATCCACTGTCCCTCCCTGCATCCCATTTTCCAGGTCCCTGTCCCCAAAATCAAGGCCTTTCAAAATCCCTTCCACCTGTAGTCCTTCTGGAGGCCTGTTTGCTGGGAGGACATAAGTCTTGACAGTCTCCAGTGAGCTACACAGTCCTTTTGGATGAAAGCCCAAGCCTGAAATGTTTTATTTACAAAACATGACCTATTTTGAGCAGTGAAAACTTCTGGTGTGGAAAAAGTCCTATCTTCCACAGAAGAAATATCTCCTTTCTTCTTGTAAACATCTTGGTGTGTGTATGGCCAATTCAGTTCACTGGTGGGATGTGATTTACCACAGGCATATTTATACATTGGCTGTAAAATACACTCATTTTTCCAGCATGGGAAAGTGCCATTTGAATGTGAACTAATTATATTTACTCCCTCATTGTAAATTGCCATTCAAAAGAAAAACCAGCAGTGACAGCAGTCAATGTTTATGTCTCACACACACCCACACAGATCTCTTCCAGTAAAGGATGAAGGAATAAATAATTTCTGAATATGTCATTTTGATTTGAACCATTTCTAGTTTATATCAAGTTACTAAAGTTCCAGGGAAAAAAAACACCACACAAATAGAGTTTTTCACTTGTAATCTGGAATGCTTCAATTAAAAATTGCTTAACAGGGATGAGTTGAGAAATCCTGTCACAACTAACCCTTATCCCCCCACCATCCCCCAATCTGTCTTCTTTTTTTTCCCTTTTCTTTTTTTTTCTAAACAAAGAAATGTTTTGCTGTAAACTTCTCAGCTAAATCTACCAACCAAGAGTTAAAGAAGCTGAAGCTAAAATCAGTCTGGACATAAACCAGGCTTTTTAAATAACAGCAATAATTTAGGATTGGAAAAAGTTAGCAGATGATGGCTTCTATGTGACAGGAAATTTTTAATCAGAGTAGAGTGTTTCTGAATGACATGCATCCTTCTGGATCAGATAGAGATTCAGAGAGGGCCTGGATATGGAAGTGGTATTAGATGGTCTGAACAGCTCCTGCCAATCATATAACTTATGGCACTGGGAGCCTCTTCCCGTGCCTTCAGCTAAATGCAGGGTATGCTATGACCCCCATACTGGTAGCAGAGCAACAGCACAGAGTCATTCAGCACCTTGTCTCTGGTGGTTCTGCCCATGGGGTGAGACTTGTGTTTGTGAGCAGTAGCTGGCCCAGTCAAGGGAAACTGAATTTTTAAGGAAATAGGCACTGGATAATTTCCTTTAATGAGATAGTTGAAAGGCTGGAAGTCCTGAGTTCACTTTCTTGGCATCATGCTGAAGTGTGCACTGGGGGACCCTTGGTCTCATCAATCCAGCAAGCACTTGCCAGGGTTTGCAGCCAACATTCACATAGCTCAGAGAGAAAAAATGGTCTTTTGTATTCAAAGCATGTCTTGGGGCTGAGAGGCAGAAGCTGGTGTGTGTGTCACTTTCTCTGCCACCACTCATAGGTTAAGGCATCTCCAGCCATTTTTCTCCCATAAGACTCATGGTGTGACAGAGATAGGTTATTAGTAAGGATGTGTCCCCTTTTCTCCAACTTCTGTAAAAGTCCTCCATGCTGTTGGGATCAGAAATTCAGAACAAAGCCAGAATGAAGAGTGACAGCCACCTTCAAGTCCTTGAGTGAATGACATTGTTAATAACATGGCTACATTCTCTGGTTTCATTACTACAATGGCCAATAATGAGGAATTTCTTTACAAGTACTGTTTCCTCAGGCTTCACGTCCTGGATCTGTGTGCCAGCTGCCTGTAAAACTCTGTCTTGGCTTGCAATGACTTCTCCTCCCTCTTTGCAGGGTCGTGGGAACATTGGGATGCTTGGCAAAAACTACATTCACAAGTAGTCTGTGAGGACAAAAGTGTGATGAGTATACCCATTGCAGACCAGGGCATCAAAAGTAGGGAAAAAGCAGGGTCAAAAATATCTCTCTGCTTTTGGAAGAGTATGACAGCATGCAGTGGTTTGATCACCATCCATAGAGGCTGCCCATCTTTGGATAGCTGCCTAGTTCAGCAGACAAGACAAATACTAAAACATAGGTTCACTGCATAGCCAGTATAATGAAAGCACCGTGCTCATTTAAAATAGCACAGTAGCTGGGGCACTTGGCTGGGGGAAGGTAGCTCTGCTGTTACTCTAGTCAACCAGCAGCAGTAGTAAATGACCAAATTCAGATCCCTGATCTCACAACATTCCTTTAGATGCCCAAGCTGCAAGAATGTCTAAGTTCAAGAGGTATTGAGATTCTTAGAATAAAGTCAGTAGAGTGGACCAACCACAAGGCTTAAGACAGGTCCCTTTTAGGTCATCTGAATCTGACCTTTACATGTTTCATCTAAGAGAAGTTTTTCCAGAGTTTGCTTGAGTGGAAAAGCCACTGTCTACCACACAGAAAGGAAGACACTTGGAGAGATTTCCAGAAAACTCTATACAGATTCCCCATGGGATGAGTGCCAGCTAGTTCCTGAATGTATTGATGACGTGGAAGAATGACATTTTTGATTGCTAAGCAGAAATCTGTATCTCTTGCTCACACAGTGGGAAAAACAGAAGCACAGGTGTGTAAAACTCTTATGTAAAATAAAACCACTTAGGGCAAAATGGTTTAAAAAAGCTGGTAGAACTTCCATTTGTATGTATGAAATATTGATGGACTCAAGCTCTGGAGAAGAGACTTGCATTGATTAGCTCAACACAGAATACTAAATATAGCTTTAGAGTCATTTGCCTCAGAACCAGCTATCTCTTCTGAAAAAAACAACCAAACCTTTGCAAGGTGATTTATGTTTGCAAACTTTCCAAGGCAAGGTTGCTTTGCTTGTGATTTCTTTTTCATCTTTCAGCCTCAATTCCATGTCATGTGGCTCTAGCATCATATTTAATCATTGGTTTTATTAATAACATGGCTGTAGCAATAAAAATAATTTCATTGCTGACCTTCTATCAGTGTATTCATTCTGTTTCAAAGGGCACATTGTCCTTCACTGCCTGATAACTGCAGAGACAAAGTAACTGAATGATGATGTGTGTTTGAAGCAATCATCGGGCCTGTGGCAAAGATGCTTTATAAACATGACACAGTGCACACTGCAGCTGAGCACCATGACTTAAAACTAATGAGTATCCATAATTTTTCACCCTACAAGTAATTTTGTAACTTACTTGAGAAAGATGTGCCTTTTCTCTCCAAAGTCCTCACCTTGATTGCCTCTATAGAAGTTACTCCTTCTGTCTTTTTGCATATGAATCCTTCCAGTACTCAAGAGTCCAGCATCTCAAATGCAGGGCAGCCTTTGCTAGTGCCAGCTGCTTGGAGGTTGCTCTTCCTCTCCTGAGTGAGAAATGAGATGATTTATTAATATTGAAGTGAAAGGAGTCTGAATAGCACAGCCCAGCCCTTGCTATAACTGCTTGAGCCTTTCATTCACAGAAATAAGAAATGTTTTCAAGGTCACTCCTGCTTTAGAATAGAATAGAATAGAATAGGATAGGATAGGATAGAATAGGATAGGATAGGATAGGATAGGATAGAATAGAATAGAATAGAATAGAATAGAATAGAATAGAATAGAATAGACCAGGTTGGAAGAGACCTTCAAGATCATCACGTTCAACCCATCATCCAACATCACCTAATCAACTAAACCATGGCACCAAGCACCCCATCAAGTCTCCTCCTAAACACCCGCAATGATGGCGACTCCACCACCTCCCTGGGCAGCCCACTCCAATGGGCAATCACTCTCTCTGCAAAGAATTTCTTCCTAGCATCCAGGGCCCAGAAACTTTGTTATCCCATAAAGAAAGCAAAACTTTGGATGGAAAACTGGAAGCACATTAAGATATATGTATACATGATACATATTTACATATTTATGCACAAACATGCACACAGAAGAACAGACTCAGACCTATGTGCTGATGATTAGGCAGTCCTTTGGAAAACAGAACTGTGCAGTCAACAACAACAATGTCTTAATTTTACTTTATGGGGTTCCACCTAAACAATCATTTTTTCATTTCTATATAAATTGTGCTTAAAGATTTTGTATTCAGCACTGGAAAGCTTCAAAGTTTAGCAAGAAAGAGTTTAGCACCAAAATTTGACAGCAACATTTACTTTGGGTAGGGGGATACTGGTGGAGCAGGATTATGTGCCTCAGCATCCTTTGGGGCAGAAGCAAATGACTCAGTGACTGTTGAGGTTTGTAAGGAACAGGTTTTGGTCACATAGAGCTACAGCTTTTGAGAGCAGGACTCTGCATTTATAGGAAAAAAAAGTATATGCAGCTTGGGGCTTGACTGCTAATCTCTGTGAGTGATCTGTCCCCGTGTTTAACATTGCAGTCTTCCCAATGACTCTTTTGTCCTTGTTCATTCAATTGTCATCATCATTTGCTCATGAATTTCAAACTTAACCCTCACAATGTGCATCCTGATGTATGCAAATATCCCTTCAGGTACAGCAGATGTGTGTGCAGTAGACCTTTCTTTTGACTAAAGAACAACTAGAACAAAAACCAGATGCTAAAGGGTCTGAATTTCATTTCATACTACTTTTTTCCCCCATCACATTCCTCTCATAGGTTAATGTTTCACCTGTTTTGTGAATGTATGCATAAGAGGTGAAAGAGGTCCTTGCCATCAATTCATTAATTAAAACCCAATGAACTACAGAGAAGCTCCTATTGTAGGATGCAATAGCACTGACAAGAAGAGTTATGTTGATTTAGGTTTCACAAGAGAGAAAGTAGCCAAGTAAGGGCACCAACGTAATCAGTGAAAACTCCATTGCCATCACCGAGGCTAAAGGAGTGAAAAATACAATGTTCTGGTTTTGCTACAGAGCAACCCACCTCTGTGTCCTAAGCAGACCTATTTTTGTCAGATACCTCCTATACAGAATAACAATATGGGTCTGTTAGACTCACTTGTGATTTTGCAAACAGGAGGCAGGAAGCAAGGACATGACTAGCACCCTGTCAGTGGCTACAAACTGGGGCATGGTACATGACTACAGCAACCTTTGTTCAGCAGGAGATACATTTGCAGAATGTTTGACAGGCAAATATATGCTTTCCCTACTTTTTGGCTGGGGTCTATGCTGTATTTGGATAATTTCTTCTGTACTGCCCTTGAGCTAAAAACTTGTGCTGAGAGCAGTGTGATAGTTTTGTGCTGCATTGTGAGACAGAGCTGGCTAAATCAGAACATGATGTGAGAGAGCATGTGTCTGCTTGTAGAAGTCTTAGAGCTTCTCAAAGCAACAGTTTATTTTGATACCTTCATTCCTCACTATCTCACTAATGCCCACTTTAGATTCAGATCAAGCTTCTACTTAGTTGCCTGCAGTTCCTGAGACTTGAGCCTCATTAGAACTTGATAGATTTAAGTGAGAGAGCCAGTGCTAAACAAGAGACTATTCGATGGAATATTTCAGAGTTGGTGTCTAGTGCTTGAAATAACAGTTGTGCTGTATATTGTCTTTATTGGTGTCCCATTGATGCTGCAAGGTAAAACATTTTCCAAGAATCAGCAGTTGTGATTCTGGGACTGATTTGGTTGAGAACTGGTTGTTTGGTTTTGGAAGCAGATAGGTTCTGTCCGAAATGCATCCTCCATGTCTTACGAGCAGTAGCAAGCTGATCTCCAGATGTCATTGGTACATTCCTGCAGCTCTGCACCACAGCTGGGCTCTGTCGGCCCACAACTCCTGTCAGCTCAGTATAACTGGCTTCTCACAATGAAGCCCAAAGCCAGGCAGGCTGAATTCCAGTAATAGGCTGCTGAAAAATTAATCCATTCTGACAAATTAACAAAAAGAAGCTTTGGATCCTTCCCAGATCTACGCTGAAAACACCAGGTCTCCAGTGTTAATCATAACCAGAAAAACATGGCATGGCCATCATTAAGTAGGCTGGTTTCCTGAGAGTTTTCTCATACACCCTGTCCCTGCGTTTCCAAAGGCAAAGCCATGTCTACAACTTAGTGCTCATTTCTGTGGGAGCACTAAGCAATTTATAATGCTCATCCTGAGCTTTGACCTTTTCTAAAGGCAAAAGCCTAAAACCAGGTCTGTAGAATAGAGGGCCCAGTAAAGAGATCAGTGCTTTTGTTTAGGCTGAAAAAAGTTAAGTACTCTGAATAATAACCTTGAAACTGAGCTGGTGCAGGGAAAATAACTGACCACAGGGCTACTCTCACTCTATAACTATTCAGTCAGAATATGCTGGATTGAATTTTGGCTTGGAGCAGTGTGTTGGTAAGTTTTCTTTGTTTTTCATGTTCCACTCTTGCGAAGGGTCTAGAAGATGTGCATCTGTGGCCTGTGGGGTTTCCTATGTGCTTCACAGTTCCACCCAGAATAAGTAGGGGAATGTCTCTCTTGAGCACATGGGCTTCAGAGACTTCAAGGTCTGTTTTGTCCCCGATTCAAGTACTGGAAGGCAATGTGATGTTTCAGTGATTTTGCTTAGGGCTGGTGAGAGAAATGTGAGGCTTTTGAGAACTTTGGATGGAGGTGGTTCAGAGAGAGCTCTGGTGGATCCTGAGGGCTGCAGCAGAGTCAAATGTTCTGGGTAAGGAAACTACTTCTGCAGCTCTGGACCCCTTTTACATCAAATTTTGTAGCATTTTACCCAGGGGACAGTGAATTTGCCTTTGGCAAATGTTGCATTTACATTAATATTTTAGGAATTGAAAGAGAGAAAAAGCTTCACAGTTGTTGCACTGAATCAGCAGGCTGGTGCAGCAACATGGCATTTCTACATAAGTGACATGATTCATTTTGACTAGATGAAACTACATTTCTAATTAGATTCTGTTTTCTCTGTACCTCATCATGCCTGGGCTTTTGGAGGAAGATTGCCATTTAGTGCTAAGGTCAGCTTCATCCTGCTGGAGAGGCTCAGACTATGCTCTCTTCGCAAGACTTGGTTCTGTGTCATATTACTTTATGTCTTTGGTGTTAGAAAATGATATTTTAATTAAAAAAAAAAAAAGAAGAAAATCTGTAAAAAAAAACACAGTAAAGCCAAAATAGAATTAAAGCAATAGCACCTGGATGAGAAACCACAGCTTGGATGTCTGCACTGAGAGTAAGTTTAAGGTTAGACATCTGCCTTGTAATGGGCTGTGTCTGAACACAAAATGCCAGTTTTCACCAGTAATCCTCAAGAAATGCAAGGAGCCAAAGCATAAATTTTTTAAGGTCTAGTACAAATAATTCATTTTATTTCCAGGTGCTTTTAGTCCTGAAAACAGATCTTCCCCCTCCTTTGGGAAAGAAACAAAGCAAGACAAAACAAAACCCCAGAACATTCCTGTGGAGATTAAAAAAATCATAGTCTTTTATTAAAAAAAAAAAGAAAAAAGTGATGGGAAAACCTTTTCTGATGAGCTCTGGCACTGGAATGTCAGAACTCATTTTATCTAATGGACAGAAAATATTTCACCTTTGGAAGACTTCTTAGCTCTTGGTGTTAGCTTCTTCTGAGTTACCTGTGAGAGCAAGTAGTCCTGCTCATTATCCCCAAAAAACAGGCATGTACTGCAACCTATGGCATGAATGGTTTCTTGCTGGCAGATCCTTTCTTTGTGGTGAACAGGGAGGTGAATCATCTTGGCCTGGACTCCCAGCAATGCTGACCACCCCCCAGCAACACCACTGTCCCCTTCTCAGCATCTGTGTTGCCTGAACTGGTCTGTTAGTAGCTGAACTGGTCTGTTAGTAGCTGAACTGAACTGTTTGCCATTAGGAGCTCCATCTATACAAGCAAATAAAGTGGGTGAGGAGCTGCCTTTGGGTCTGAGGCCAATTCCTGCAATTGATGTGTATGTTAATCCCTCTAATCCCCAAACCAGGATGACTGCATCTAAATTGCCTACTGGGCCCTGTGCCGGCCTGTGACTTATGCCTGTGCACTGTAAGTTGGCCTAGCTCTGACCAGTGTCAAGGGGGGGTGCAGATAAAGGAGCACTGTGGATGGCTGTGTGACACTTTTTGGGCCCGTGTCCTCACTTCATTTAGTTTACTAGTATAGACATAGACAATGAGCCCTGAAAGGCCCAGAGGAAAGGAGAAAGCAGCAGAACTGCTCTGGGTGTTTATATATAATTCAAGGACTAATTCCTATTTCTGAGTAGTCTCTATCAGAAAGTTGGACCTAGGGTTCCTTTCCCTTTGAAGGACATGCATGCTAATCTAAGGCAGTAGCCATGTAGCTGACCCTCTGTTGTTGGGCTTCTTCAGTGACCTGGCAAATCAAGTGTGCCTCAGGTCATCTTTTTTATCACCAGAAAAGAGAGTGGGGAAATAACAGTATCACAGTATCACAGTATCACAAAGGTTGGAAGAGACCCCAAGGATCATCGAGTCCAACCTGTCTCCACAGACCTCATGACTAGACCATGGCACCAAGTGCCACGTCCAATCTCCTCTTGAACACCTCCAGGGACGGTGACTCCACCACCTCCCTGGGCAGCACATTCCAATGACAAACGACTCACTCAGTGAAGAACTTTCTCCTCACCTCGAGTCTAAACCTCCCCTGGCGCAGCTTGAGACTGTGTCCCCTTGTTCTGGTGCTGGTTGCCTGGGAGAAGAGACCAACCCCTTCCTGGCCACAACCACCCTTCAGGTAGTTGTAGAGGGCAATGAGGTCACCCCTGAGCCTCCTCTTCTCCAGGCTAAACAACCCCAGCTCCCTCAGCCTCTCCTCACAGGGCTGTGCTCAAGGCCTCTCCCCAGCCTCATTGCCCTTCTCTGGACACATTCAAGTGTTTCCATGTCCTTCTTAAACTGAGGGGCCCAGAACTGGACACAGTACAACCAAATGGAAATGGATGAGGAAAAATTCTCTCATCTTGACATGATGAGGAGCCATCTGCAGATTGGGAAGACATGGAGGAGAAGGGCAGGAGAACTCTTGCATTTCAGCTTAATCCCCAAAGGGTAAAGCTCTTACAGCTTGGGGCATTGAGAATACATTTAGCTGTGAAAGTGTTTAAATGAGTTAATCGTGGCTAAGCTGCTTGTTTAGGATTCTAAATCTTTTCACTAAAAGCAGATCAAGTTAATCCAAACCAATTTCTCAAATCATTTTTTTTTTTCAGATTATCAAACTTCAGGGTACATCAACTGTTCTCTACCACATATGTGCAGACTACATAGAAGCTCTCTCCTTGATAAATCTTTAAAGCATCTGGATTGAAGGATAAAGCAGTGTTTGGATTAACTGGATTTATCTTTCTTATCTTCCATGCTCCTTCTTTCTTGGGGTTGATTTTGTGTCCAGTTATGACGTTTGCCTGGCACCAGAACTTTTAGAGATGTTTGTGGCCAAGGGGGAATGAATCACCTGCTTCAAGCTTCATTTTTGCAATCACAGCAAATCCTGCTGTGGCACATAATCCTGTTGAGCTGAAAATGGGAACTCAAATCCAGACTATTTTAGATCAAATTCCGTATGTGGTCTTCTGGAATAGATAGCATTTGCATGAAAAGCGTTTGTCACAATGCAAAGTTGGAAGAGTTATCTGAGTTACCATTTTTTGAGGTAAATTTCATATTGTTTAGAAACACTGCTCCAGCTTCTCTTGACCCTCAAGTGCTGCAGACTATGGGAGAAGGATGAAAAATTTACTCACTGGCTAATATGCTTAAATGAACTTATTTAAAAGCTAATGTTCAGACATGCTAAGTAATGCAATGTGCTTGTCCCAAACTCCTGTTTCTAGGACTTACATGAATAAATAATACATCTAAAAACAAAATGGACAAAAATGTCTGAGTTTGCTTTAAATGGCATTAAGGGATTGCCAATAAATTAATGAGCATAGTTGTCTGTGCAGGTTTGGGAACTGAATTATCCGTAGACACCAAACAAAGTGACTTGCAAACAGACATGTCCTGAAATAAGCATCTGCAAAATGTGTACGTTAGCATTAGTTACGGATTTAACCTGAAGAGATTCTCAAGACAGAAGGGACCACTAGATCATTCACTTGATATCTGCATAACACAGGGTATAGAATTACACTGAATGATTCCTGTCAGGAGTTTCCAGGCCCTGGTTGGGCCGAAGCAAGGGGAGGAGGGGGGAAAAAAAAAGGAGAAATACTTGCAATGGCTGGGATGAGAATAGAGAAAGGAAAACTTGAACAGTGGAGAGAGATGAAAGGTGAGGCTCCAGATAACTTCCTAAGGTCAGCCACCATGTGTTTATCTAAGGTCTAAGTTCTCCTGCAAAACAGTGAGGAAAGTATTTTTGTCTGTGACCATCAGTGATGTTCAGGCAACTGTCTCTTCCCATCTTTGACTTACTGCTATGGAGCAAATTAATTTCCTGTGAGCTCTCAAATGGGAGCAGTAAATCTAAATTGTTTCTGGGATCAATTGACAAACATATGCCAGGTGAGGGAAATTCTTTTGATTTCCCTTACGCTGAAGCTGCATAGTCTAGATAATTACAAGTTACAATTAAGAATGGGACTACATCAGAGAGTTCAGAGTAGAATCTGAGTATCTTCAAAACGTGGGAGCATTTGAAGGCAGGCTGAGCCAGACATATAAGGCATGAACACATCAGGAAAAACAATCTGGATGCTTGCTTTGGGAAGTGCCAAACCCAATCTGGATGCTTGCTTCAGAGTGCCAGGCTGGACAAATCCTGGTATTTTCCCAGGATGCCTCTGCAAACATATCCCAGAAGCGTCCCATTGGCATTTCCTTTTCTTTGGGAGTTGCCCTCCCTCTCTGTTCCTCCCTGGAAGTCTTCACAGACAGCTGGGAATGGACAGGAACTTTGTGTGTTGTAGATACCAGTCTGAGACCCCACAGTCAAATAATTAAACTAAATCATCAAGCACCAAAACTCTCCTCTTCATCACTTATCTTGATGTGTAGTTGAAAACTTCAAATGAGATTGAAAAAGAAAAAAAAAGGCATAAAATAGGCATTTTTGCAGAAGTTAGGAAGATCTGTGGATAGGTTTCTTCTGACTGGTTTGCAAAATATAATTTGAGACAGTTTCCTTGTCCTTGCAGTGTATAGGTGGTCCAAATGAAATCCAGCTGTTATTGGTGCCAGATTGTATCCTGATTAGTTTTCTTCCTGCCTGGACAAAGAAAGGGTCTGGCAGCTCAGGAGGAGTCTGGCAAAATATTCCTGGGTCCTCAGTTTATCTAACTACTGCATGGCCTGAGTAGGGCCTTGTAGTGGGAGACAATCTCCACCCAATGACACAAGCAACAGTGAAGGCAGGTGGGAGAACTGAGGGACTACTATCTCTGTCCTATAGACAGGAAAGGGAGACCTGCAAGATGAATACAAAGGATCCAAGTGACCCAGAGGACTCAGAAAGCTGGAGACTAAGATTCCCACTTGAAAACAAACACCTGATTCCCCACTAGCATATGTGGAAATTCAGTGCCTACACATTGTAGAAAATAATGTGATGAAATATATCTGACCTGGCCTACAGAGTTCTGACTCAGCAGCCTAATTGCAGTGTCACTGTCTGCTGTTTGGTTAAGACCCAATTCCCTGTGTATACAAACTCAGTGTCACAGATACGCAGGTGCACACCACCTCAAACCTTTCACCCCTGTTTGGCTTCTGCCTCTTATAGTACTAAATCTCCTCCAGGTCCTTGCTTACAAGCAATTCTTTTTCTTCCCTGCAAAAACACTTCTGTTCAATGTTTTGTCCTCTGAAGCTGCTGTCCTGCAGCACTGTTTAATTTCATAAACCAGCTAAAAAAATATCTCCCTGGTCTGCTATTTATGCCTACAACAATTCATTGAGTTCTGCTTCAAACATTTCAGATCCCAGCTGGGCTGCAAGGCATTACACAGAATAGGAGGGTTTTGCTTGCTAAGTGCACAAAATATTTCCTTGCTTTCAGGATCCTTTGTGATGTTTGGTGTGTCTCCCCTTTGCTTTATACTGATGGCAAATATCTTAGTTCTTTTATTTTGATGCTTATTGTTTCCTGGACCAAGCCCATATTTTAACTCTGTAATAGAAGAGTGGGTGGAAGGAGAGAAACTGATAAAATCTCCCTTTGCCGCTGTTGCATTTCTGAGATGTTTTCTTCAGCTTCAGTTGGTCTGTTTTTTAATATTGTGGTTAGGAACACAAGTTTAATGCTGCACCACCTGATGCTGAAGAAGTCGTGACTGGGGGCTAGTTTGATTCGAGACAAGAGGATGTCTCAGTGGAGGTTTTGCTGAAGTTCCTGCTGGGACCATTTGTTTACACAGAATGGTAGGGAAATCACAAGTATGCATAAAAATTACTTGTTTTCAGATTTGTGTTGAGATTTGGAGAATCCTTCCCTGAAAGCTGGACATCTTGCTCTGGGATGGCTGCAGATGATTTTGTCCCTCCATGTGCTGAACCTACTTTTCACAGGTATCTCGGCTACTTACTCTGCAGTGCCTGAACATCCCTGGCATCACAAAGTCCTGGCTTTCAGGATAAAAAAGCAGCAAATTCAGCTTGCTTTGAACACAAGACTGTGATGGTACAGAGGCAGGTTGGTTGTGCATGTGAACAGAGCAGACAGCATGAGGTGGCAGACTTGTCAGCTGGCTTTGGTCACATGGCTTCAGCATGGGTTGCTCCAAGCAAAGTGCATGATGGAAGCCCAAATGCATACAACTTCCTGAGGCTGCTCTTAAATGTCGATGCTCAACATACCTGCAAATGTCTGCCCTGGATGCAAGTAACATGCATCCCTCAAGCCTTGCATTGCCTACTCAGAGAGTCATATCTAAATATCCTTGCTAGGGGAAAGACAGTGAATGTCCCCAGACCTGATGGCCCTCCAAGGACTGCTTTTTCATGGCTGATAAGGTTCACAGAGCTCTTCTAGGGGTAAGAATGGAGAGGGAGGCAAGCAAGGCTGCCACATGGGGAAGTGTAATCCTAAACATGTGCAGTGATTCTTCTAGCCATTTGCTGGAGAACAGGAACGCCATGCTCCTTGGGAGCTGGGACAGGAGGGGCCCCGTGTCTGAACTGGAAGCAGAGCCAGGGATTATAATGGAGTCCAGAAGATGAACTTCCGTGAATCAAAGGCACACATGTTTATTTACAGTACAGGCAGTGGAGGGGAAACCGCCCCAACAAGCTCATAAACATATTTACAGGGATTTCACAGCAAGGTTTGTAAGAAACAATAAAGCAATCACTCAGCACCTCTGCTTAGGAGCTCTTTATAGCATGAAGTCTTCCCCAGAATTACTAGGCCTTGGCTGAGTCACCCTTTAAAAGGCCTCCAACTCAGCCTGCTTCACTGAGGTTTTTTTTACTTTCCTCTCCCAGAAGTTTTCCTAATTCCCTCTGCTCCTGTAAAAAGTAGATCTGTTCTTTAACCCAGCTGGCATCAGTTTACCTCCACTGCCCTTCCTTCTCCAAGAGGTGGACAAGTAGCCACCCTCTCCATGCACCATCTTTGATGTCCCACACTTTTGCAGATGTGTGGGTACCGTGTCTAGTCTGTGTGCCAGGGCTGCTGTACCTAGATGCTTTCCAAACACCATTACCCACCAAGAAAGTCTGAGAAAACTCCAGATGCCCTCACAAAACCAACAAATTCAAGGCCCTTGGTGTTTGCACTGGTGCTTTACTGAACACGTTATACCTACAACATGTTACTTCCACCTCCAGGCCCAACAAAGAAGCCAGCTTTGACTATTCCAGTCATGGTTTCCAATTCACAGAATACTTTCCTTTTCCATTAATTTTTCTGTCTTTGGGAACAGCTCTCAAGGGGAAGCCAAATACAGCTGCAGCGAAGGAAGCAGACACCAGAGCTTTGTCTGCTGTGGTGTGAGCTCTTGGTGAGAGGTCAGAGGGGAGGACATTTACAGACCCACCTAACATGACATTGAGTCTGTGCCAGGTAGATGATACTCCTTCCTCCCACCACCACAGGCTGGTGGTGAGGGCCCTTCCAGAAAAGCTCAGTATTTCTTGTGACTAAGTCATGAAGCTCCATGTCTAACTTGTAGACTCTTTGAAATGTCTTTGAAAACTTCCACCTTTCTCAGACCCTGTACTGGAAACCTCATCACCTATACCAGGTCTTTTGGACCCAAAAGAGAACCCCAGGACTGAGTAGAAGAGTGGCTGAATAGGAAAACAAGAGATGGCACCCCCTGTCTGTTTGAGAGTTTTCAGGTAATGACAGGTTTGTAAATTTGCAAAGACATTGCAGAGCTACCCCCACTGCAGGAGCTGCAGCTGTCACCACATAACCTCCTGGTGCTATTCAAAGAGGAGAACTGGCAATGTCCTTTGAAACACTGGGAAAAAACCCACAACAATTCAGAAGTTGGCAGCATGGTTACAAACAAGGCCAGGAGGAGTCAATCAAAGCAATACAGTAGCATGAATGAAGAAGAATGAAGTGGGAGAACTGCCCTCCATCCATTGCTGAACTGCTTGCCACCAAAGCGCACACTGTGCTGTCCTCTTGGCTTGACCAGTACCCTCTGCTACGGCACGGAAGTGGGCGCGCAGCACTCCTCCCTCTGGCAGGGCATGTGAGTTGCCAGGGACTGTGGTATTTTTAGCAAAGAGCACCAAGTTTTATGAGAAGGGTCATGACATGAGTTGGCCTGTGAAAGAGCAGCTGTTTATCAAGACATCATGTGGCAGGGTTGCTGATCTGGAGGAGGAGTGTTGCTGGCCTGTGGCATAGATGAAACCCCTGGGGAAGGGCTGCTTTCTGCTGTCTTTGAGAACAAGTGTTCAGAATACAAACAGAAGGCTTTTGGTGATCCCAGGGAAAAAGCAGTCTGGGTCCACTGCACTTCATCTTCATTTACCAAAACAATTCAGTCCTCCATTTTATTTAATTTCCTTTCTAAACCATCCAGTTAGAAGCATGACCTTTAGAAATGGTCTGTGTGTGAAAAGGAAGAAAGTATTTTGGTCAAACTTGTTATGCTGACTGCAAGTTGAGGAATCACTGGGACTTAACTGTGTGAGTGCCTGGTTTCCCATATTGGATGTTGCTGCTCTTTTTCTTTTTTAAAATAACAACATGGTGGTAGCAATGCTTGCACATAAGCCTGAGAGCTGGGTGGAAAATGAGAGGCTAAGTGCAGCATGGAGTGTGCAGACAGTCTCAGACCAGTCCTAACTTTCTAAGTTATGGCTCTGCTAGGGATTTGAGTTCAAGCTGTGAGGGGTCTCCTCCAGCATCTATGTTTCTCTGCAGAGCAGGCACATGGCATACTTGAGTCTGAACATGAACCAACACGGCCAATGAAGAAGTCAAGGACTGCCTTCATACACAGGCAACTCAACATGTCACAAATCAACATATCTGCTGTCGTGCTAACACTGGTGACATGCTTTTTGCAGTCACCTTGAGGTCATTTATAACGCTTAAGCTGCAAATCCACAGCCTCTGCAGTTTTAAAGAAACTTGGTAGCAGGCTGTGGATGAACATGGGGGCCCTCTGACTCTCCAGCTGTGCAACTGCAGATCTGACACTATTGTACAAAGCTACCAAGCATTATCCAATTTGAACAGAAACATTTAGAGTCTTTTAAGATGCATCTTATGGCAGGCCACTGGACACCTATGTGAAATGCTCAGAGTGACAGCAAGCTTTGATTTTCAACACAGCTGGTGGGTCTTGTGGTTTCTGTGTTTTAGATATGTGCAAAACCCTTGAGGGTTTTTTTGTGCTGCATTTTGTTGCTGTTATACTCGTTCTTTGCTAATGGTTCTTAGCTGACAACTAGCATGCATGCAGTCATGTGCCGAAAAGTTTGGGGAAAAAATGCACTATTTTGAAGGTCCTTTTCTATATTCTCTTTGTGAGTGTGGCTCTGTGTATGTGGTTCACAGTTTCTAAGAATCTAGGCAATTTGAGCAAACTCATAGTAAAGCATTAGTAAAATACTATTGAAGCCACATAGAATCACAAAATCATTTTGGTTGGAAAAGCCCTTTAAGATCATAGAGTCCAACCATTCTCTGACTCTACCAAGCCTTGTGCTAAACCATGTTCCTTAGCACCACATCTATGTGTTTTTTAAACACCTCCAGGAATGGTGATTTGACCACTTCACCGGGGAGCCTGTTCCAAGTGTTTGATGTTCTATGATTGTGTGAATTTAGATGCCCTTAAAGAAACCAAACATGCCAGGAGTTCTAAGATGGATATTGATTGTAAGCATCTGTCTTACGTGCCATATGTGTCCAGTTCTGGGCCCCTCAGTTTAAGAAGGACATGGAAACACTTGAATGTGTCCAGAGAAGGGCAATGAGGCTGGGGAGAGGCCTTGAGCACAAACCCTGTGAGGAGAGGCTGAGGGAGCTGGGATTGTTTAGCCTGGAGAAGGATCAGGGGTGACCTCATTGCCCTCTACAACTACCTGAAAGGTGGTTGTAGCCAGGAAGGGGTTGGTCTCTTCTCCCAGGCAACCAGCACCAGAACAAGAGGACACAGTCTCAAGCTGCACCAGGGGAGGTTTAGACTCGAGGTGAGGAGAAAGTTCTTCACTGAGCGAGTCGTTCATCACTGGAATGGGCTGCCCAGGGAGGTGGTGGAGTCACCATCCCTGGAGGTGTTCAAGAGGAGATTGGACGTGGCACTTGGTGCCATGGTCTAGTCATGAGGTCTGTGGAGACAGGTTGGACTCGATGATCCTTGGGGTCTCTTCCAACCTTAGTGATACTGTGATACTGTGATGAATGTGTACTTTTCAGGAAGGCAATTTCTTATTAATCCTCCAGAAGATGTCTGAAGGACTACCAGTATTAAGAAATGTTACAACCATATTTAGGACAAGGTCCTGAGATACAGTTAAGTTTGTGTAAAATGCTGCCTTTATTTTGAATTATTACTGATGTGCCTGATTTGAGAGTCTTGCTTCCATCTTGCTGCTAGTGTTTCCCATATTTTCCTGCATGATTTTTCATAGATTAGGTGCCAATGAAATGAGGAGTAAAGAAAACAGAACTCAATACAAAATGCTGTCTGTCACTGATGTGAAGTGTATTGGAGAATATTAGTGTGGCCTAAAATGGCCACAATTAGCTTCAAAGCTGTTCAAAGACAAACAACTTGGATAATTTCTAGTTTGCTATAGAACTTAAGAGCATTGTGTTTTCAGCCCGAAAGGGACTGAAGTGTGAGGGATTTTGCTAGAGAAAGGTGTTTTGTCAGCTGCTGAGGATACAGTTCTGTTCTAAAAGAGGAAGAACCTTTTATTGAATGTATCCAGTCAAGGATTTTCTTGGAGGCTGCCCATGTCTCCTTCAACATTTGAGATCTGCTAAAAAGACATCCCTGTAGATACTGTTGAGCTGGAAGTTCACATTTTGCCATAATGTTTTAGAAGTCCGTTTTCTCACTCCAAGAACACTTGCAAATATTTTAAGAGCAAGCAGACTTTTGGCCAAGCTGCTGAAAACATATGGCTGCCCAGAGGCTGTGACCCCTCAGGTAGCAGCTCATTCATTCCAGGGTTGTATGAACTGTGATTTAAATAAAAAAGTAGCAGCTTGCTTCCCGAGTTCTGCTCAGGCACTGATACATCCTCTCTCCTCCCTTGGAACGAGAGGGCAAGCCAGACAAAGGTGAGAAAATACAGTCCTTCCCTGTGGGGCTCTTCCACAGAGGAAAAGAATAATTATTGCCTAAATTCAGTTTAATTTGCACTCCATCCCTCAGTCCCAAGCTGTGCTCTGTATCAGTCAACCATAAAGCCCTGAAGAGCAGAATACTAGGAAAGAAGTTATTTTTGGCTTTGGAATTGCATAATCTTTTAGGTGAGGTTTTTAGTAGATGATGGTGCAATAAGGGGAAGGGGTGGAGCTGGCTGTGCAGTCCATTGCTGCTATGAAGCTGAACATTCTGAGGTCTGGAGAGGGGTGGTGTTAATGGGCTGTAGCACATAGGAAGTGAGCAGGGTGAGTGATAAGGTCTGGATGTGGGGTTTGACAATTCCCTCAGGTGCCCAAAAGATCCAGTATTTCTGCATGAGCTGTTAAAGGCCCTCCTGCAAAAGACAGAATATGCAATGAATAAAACCATCTGGTTTTTGCTCCTGCCACAGAAATTCAATATTAAGGAGCCACGGGGGTTCCAGTTGGGTCCAAAACACCCTATTTGCTAATGCATACCACATGCAGTGGTCATATCTAACTGATTTCCTCTGTCAGCCTGTTGGTGGCTTTGGGGACATACCAAAGAAGAAGGCTGCAATGTGCTCCACCAGTGCATGTGACAGACTATCAAACAGGGCCAGTATGTTGTACAGGCCCTGCAGAAGTTTTGAGTTGCACGACCCTGCCCAGGTTCACTAAATTCTTTGGATAATGTAATTCATGGCTGGAGCTCCTCTTGCTTATTTTCATCACAAGAGGGAGCCCGTGGTACACTGCTTGCTCACAGAATCAGAAAACCCTTTTGGTTGTGAAAGAGCTTTAAGATCAAGTCCAGCCATTATCGAGCTTCAAGTCTGGTGCTAAACCATGTCCCTTAGCACCACATCTCTGCATCTTTTAGACACCTTCAGGGATGGGAATTCAAACACCAGCCTGAGAAGCTTATTTCAGTGTTTGATAACCCTTTCAGTCAAGAAGTTTAGAAGTTTAGAATCACAGAATCATTCAGGTTGGAAAAAAACCTTGAGGTTCAACTATTAACCCTACTCTACCAAGTTCAGCACAAAACTATATCACTAAGCACCACATCTAAATGACTTTTAAACACATCCAGTGATGGTGACTCAACCACCTCTCTGGGCAGCCTGTTCCAATGCTTGACTACTCTTTTCAGTGAAAACCTACCCTGGTGCATCTTGAGGCCACTTCCTTTTGTCATCTCACTAATTACCTGTGAGAAAAGACCAGCACCTACTTCTTTATATGGTCCTTTCAGGAAGCTGCAGAGAGCTAGGTCTCCCTTTCTCCAGATTAACAACCCCAGTTCCCTCAGCTGCTCCTCAGAAGACCTGTTCTCCAGACACTTCACTGGCTTCGTTGACATTTTCTGGACACACTTCAGCACCTCAGTGTTTTGTCGTGACAGCTCCAAATCTGAACACAGTACTCAAGGTGTGGCTTCACCAGGGCCGAGTACAGGGGGACAATCACTTCCTTGGATCTGCTGGTCACACTGTTCCTGATAGAGACCTGGATGCTGTTGGCCTTCTTGACTACCTGGGCACGCTGCTGGCTCATATTCAACCAGCTGTTGATTAATATTCACAAGTCTTTTTCTACTGGGAAATTTTCTAATCACTCATGTCCAAGGAAACAAGGGGACTGTTTTGTGTCCTTTATCTAAGGAAATAAAGAAAAAGGAGGAAACTGGTGCAAAATGTCTGACTTTCTGCCTGCAGAAAGCAGCACATCCTGTTAGCATGGCTTTGACCATGCACCAAGTGGTTTGTTCCTCTCATTCTTGACCTTGGCTGGTCCTTACTGGTGGCACCATCAGGGCTTGTTCACCCCTGAGAGCTTTTCCACATTTTGCCTTAACCTGCCTGATGTATCTGCATTTGCTGCTTTCACGTCACTGTCTTTGCCACCCTTCGCCAGCAGTTCCCTGGCAGGCACTTCCAAATAGAAAATCCTCCAGCGCTGCCACTTGTGGAAATGCACTGTGCCTGCTGTAATAGATGGCTCCTGACCAGCCTGCATATAGCAGCCACTCAAGAGAAAAGCGTGAGCTCAGATGTATAAATGTGGATTATCCTCAGCTCAGGGGAAGTGTTATGCGCTATGTGCTACAGCAACAGCCCCCAGAAGTCATTCTAGATATCCAGAGGCCCAAAGCATGGAAACCATCACTGAAGTGAAATGATACCAAGTGTATCAGAAAAAATATTACAAAATAACAAAATCAAGTGCTTAAAGGCAGGCACTGAGACCCATGTGGAGGCATCTAAATGAATGTGATTTCAGAGTAAAAACTGTTGAGAATCCAATGTGGCCATGAAAGACGAGGATATAAAACTGATGTGAAGATTCAAGCAGACCCAAATACCTACTTGATTGTTCTGTTATCTGCTAAATCACAACTTCTTATTACAAAAGAATTATTGTCCCTCTGCTTAATGCATGTTAATCAACACAGCAAATTACTCGGTTCCCCCAGGTCCTGTTAAGAGCTAACAGCAATTTTCAGCAAGTTAGCAGATTGAATGCTGTGACTTGTGACAGAACACGTATGAAACCATTTCCTAGCTTCCACAGAATAACATTCATGACTTTAATTGTTAAATTTCATCTGCTGCATTAGTTTGTGTAGTACAGTAGTCTAACAACAAAGAAGTTCCCCTGTTTGGCACTCTGGGCTGGGCACTGAGAGGTAGGTAAGCTTAAAAACACATGAACTTTAATGTGAGCATCTTCTGGCCCAGCCTGGGCTTTTTACAAACATACTGATATAAGAAAGCCAGTCATTCATGTTGTGTTTTAGATTCAACAAAAACTACTAACTACACTTTTAAAGCAGTGCATTAAGACAGGTATCTTCAGGGACAGCTAATGGCTCTGTGAAGTCTCCCTTTCCTGAAAAAAAAGGATTTTCCCACTCCACCTTTTTTTCTGCCCAACTGCTATAAATTAAAGCCAGCTCTTCAAGGCCCCATTTTTCTCTCACTTGTACAAGCATAAATCAGAAGCTAACCTTGTTAATGTCACTGGTGTAAAATTGGAGGAAATGAGAGAAGAATTAGCCTGGGTAAAATCTGATTTGCTTTTGCTCAGTATCTTTCTAAGCTGCAAAATTGTTCACCAACATACACAAGTGGGGAATTGATACAGCACGTCATTGGTCCGGGAGAGGAAAATCCAGGATGTATTCATGAACTCTCAGTCTTGCTGTAAAGCCAACTAAAATGGTCAAGGCATTTCACCAGTCTCATGTTAAGAAAACACAAGAAGAAAGCTGCAGGATCCCTACTGATTGTTATTCAAGGCATCTAGTATAAGCCAGGCTTCGGAGTTCAGTTGAAACCCTGGGGATTCAGGGTTAATGTATGTTTACACAAGCACCACAAACTGCCGATTCCCTCCTCCTCTGTCCATATTTGCCATGGCCCACGTGGACAATAGAGCTCTTTTCAGAGGTGACATAATGTAGTGTTTTGAAAAAAAATGGGGTGAAAGTTTTCTTTTCATCCTGCCAATGGGAAATGTGTCTTATGTGCTCCAGCAAATTACTGCCTTGAGGCAGAAAAAGCTCTTTGTAATAATTTGGTGCTAAAACAGGTACCTAGTCATCTATCCAACAGAGTCTAACATAGTTGTATCCTCTGGAGAGAGCTAGATGCCTTTGAACTTGCTTTCCCGGCAGTGCTGCTGCATCGAGGTACTCTTTCAGATGCCATTCGTCTCTAAGGAGGTCTGCTACAGCTGCAGTACACATTTTATAGGTTCTACAGAAAGAAATGATCCCTCAGAAAATACAGTAGCTACATTCAGGTGCATATTTTGCTAGCCTTCTGACAGCTATTGACAAATGTGAATACTCTGGTTATAATGTGGCATGCCTGGTGCATCTCTGTCCTTATGAAAACATGGGGAAGCTTGGCTGCAATAAGTCACATTTTCAGAGTGAGTTTTGGCCAAGCTGGAGAGAGGAGGATGACCAGCATCAAGAGTTTAATGACTTCTATGAGATTAAATTCAGGGGGTGCTTGAGATGGGGTACATAGACCATACATCACATCTCTGCAGGACAAAGCAATGCACCTGAGCTAGTTACCCAAGTGACAAAAATACACAGAGAGAATGAAGATGGACTCAGGCACTTCCAAGTTGTTTAAGACATGCTTGCTGCACAAAAAAAAAGAGTAATTGCCTGCAAAGCAATTACTCAGACATCCTCATTGGACATAGCAAGTGGGCTGGAGTGCTCTTTGTCTTCTCCAGCCTGACCTTGCACCACATATGGTGGGATGACATTTACCAGAACAAAGTTTAGCCATGAAAATATATTGAGGTGTCCATATCACAATGGAGAGGGGGAAAAAAATTTAAGTTATTTCAGAAGGATTTGTGTAAAGAAATACCTGACTTGGAAGAGAAAAGAGGCTGAATGAAGTGAAAATGGCCTTTAAAGTCTCCAAGGTTAGAGGTATTTTAGCCATCATGATCTAAGGACATGACTGGGATAGGGTTTGTTGACAGAGGTCTTAACTCTCCCCACAAGCCCTTGTCTCATTCAAAAATCGCAGCACTTAACATTCCCATCAGCAAACCAGCTCTGCTCTCTCACTGCTGGGTCACAACGTGGGAAGGAAAATGCTTTCATCTTGCTGTGGCTCAACTTGATTTCCCGAGTTTCCAGTGGATTACTGAAGTAACCATTTGTGCAGGTTTTAACGATTTCTACCGGCCTCCCCTCTGCACGAGAATTGTCTTGCCATTGAGGATAGTTACTGGATAGCTTGAGTTTCTCTTTGTCCCCCTGTGTCCTAGAATGTATTTCTCAGGGATGGAGAATTGGGTGTCTGTTTCCTTTAAAACTACATTTTCTTAATTCATCCTAAATTCAGGAGTGCAGGTTAAATTTTTGTTTCCATATATTGGTTCTTATTATGATCTTCTTAAACTAACCCAGTGCTTGCCAGTGTTTTCTGCCATTCTCTCACAAATGCATTTGTACAGTCAAACACTTTATACAGAATGCCTTCTTAAAGACTTCCCAGTGTAATGTATTTTGCTCAGCTCTTGACTCTATGTCTCTTTCCTGTGGTTACTGCCATTGCTTTTTCAACATGGTTTTAAAAGCAGTAAGCTGTGTCAGGAATGTCCATAGCACTCTGTTAGTGGTTTCCAAATGTCTCTGCTTGTCCATCAGACGAACACACCTCCACTCTGCTGTTCAGAGCGCCCTCCAGTTTTACAACACCATCTAATTAAACGTCACAAGACCTTGATGGAACCAGTTCATGTTTAGTGCCTTGTTTTCTTGTGGGTAAAGCAAGTTGTAGGTGAGTAAATGACCTGCCAGTCATTGGCTGCCAGTGCCTAGCGATTCTCGCATCTATGGATTAGAAAACAGTTGCCCACATGCCCTTGTGCTTTGAACTCCAGCCAAGTGACTTATGTTCATTTCAGAAACAACCAATTTTATTGCTTTCCTATGTAAATAAAAGCTGCATATTGCCACTGGGTGACAAGCAATTTCCTCCCACTCTCCCACTTGGAGGAGAAACATTACAGATGATACTGCTTCAGAACTACATAGAAGGCAGCAATTCATGAATTTCCCAAGAAATAAACAAAACTACTAGGGAAGACTGCACCTCCCTACTAAAACTGCAGCTGCAGGTTGCCAGTGCAACACTACACGTACAAATCCTTTCTTGGAAAGAAAGTATTATTTTATTGCTGCATGACACCTATAGAAGGAAGGGAGAGGAAAAAATGTGGTAGTAAAGTGCACCCGTGTTGCAATCACCATCCCATATGTGCCTGGGAGCTCAGGACAGTTCTCATAGGCTCTGCCCACAGCTGTGTTCCGTCCTGCTTGCTGTGTCACCCAGACTCCCAAATCTGCAAACCTCAGGCCTGATTCTCTGTCATTTCCTCCTCTGGGTGCAATCATAGAATCATAGAATGCACTAGGTTGGAAAGGACCTCTAAAAGTCATCTAGTCCAAGCCCTATGTAGTAAGAAGGGACATCCCCAACTAGATCAGGTTGCTCAGAGCCCCATCAAGCCTGATCTTGACTATCTCCAGATAACTTGTTCCAGTCTTCCACCACCCTCAAAGTAAAGAACTTCTTCCTAATATCCAATCTAAATATACCCTTCTCTGGTTTAAAACCATAGTCCCTTGTGCTAGTGCTACAGGTCTTTGTAAGCAGTCCCTCTCCAGCTTTCATGTAGGCCACCCTCAGGTACTGGAAGGCTGCTATAAGGGTCTCCCTGGAAGCATCTCTTCTCCAGGCTGAACAGCCCCAACTGTCTCAGTCTGTCTTTGCAGGCGAGGTGCTACAGCCCTCTTACCATTTTTTTGTGGCACTCTTCTGGACCATCTCCATCAGGTCCGTGTCCTTCTTGTGTTGGTTGAGGGTCCCAGAGCTGAACACAATATATCAGGTGAGGTCTCACCAGAGTTGAGGGGCAGAATCACCTCTCTTGATTTGCTGGCCATGCTTCCTTTGATGCATCCCAGGATGTGATTTGCCTTCTGGGCTCTAGGTGCACATTATCATAGTGTCATAGTATCAGTCAGGGTTGGAAGGGTCCACAAGGATTATCTAGTTCCAACCCCCCTGGACACATTGCTGGCTCATTTGCAGATTTTCATGCACAAGTACCCCCAAGACTTTTTCTGTGGGGCTGCATCACATCCTCCCTCAGCCTGTATTGATAATGAGTTCACCTGGGCCCACTTCTCCAGCTTGCCCAGGCCCCTCCAGATGACATCCCATCCCATCCTCTGGCATATCAACTGCACCATCCAATTTGGTGTCATCTGCAAACTTGATGAGGGTGCGCCCAATCCTGCTGTCTAATCATTGATGAAGATACTGAACAGCACTGGTCCCAGTACAGATACCTGAGGGACACCACTTGTCATCTGCCTCTGTCTAGACATTGAGCCACTGACCACTACCCTCTGTATGCAACCATCCAACCAAGTCCTTATTCACTGAACAGTCCACCCATCAAAACCCTATCTCTCTAACTTAGAGGGAAGGATGTTGTGGGGGACCTTGTAAAAGGCCTTGAAGAAGTCCAGATAGATGACACCCATTGCCCTTCTCTTGTCCATTGATGTAGTCACACTATGGGAGATTGATCAGGCAGGACTTGCCCTTAATAAAGTCACACTGGTTGTCTCAAATCACCTCCTTGTCCTCCATATGCCTTATCAGATCTTCTAAGAGGATTTGTTCCACCATCATCTCAGGCATGAAGCTGACAGGCCAGCAGTTCCCAAGGTCATCCTTTCTACTCTTCTTAAAAGTGGATGCAACTTCATAAAAATGGGTAGGTTTCCCTTTTTCCAGTCACCAGTCAAAGCACCAATGAGAGGATCCAAATGTGAAGCCTGTGGATCTCACTGAAGTTACTCTTCAGGCCAGCAAAGAAAGCCTTAACCACTGAAACTGGACTGTGAACCACACGTGAACCATCTCCAGATCAGGATTAGTTTGGGTCATAATTAACCTTTTCATCACTAAAATGAACCTACCACTCCAGTGGACAATGATTACAATGTCTGTCCTTCAAGGTTTACCACAACAAAATGATACCATTTTTTGTGTTTTGCCAGTTCTGTGCCTAGTACTTTGAGCACATTAATGCCATTTAAATGCCATTTAGCTGCTCTGGAACTTTTAGATGTTATTTATCTCAACTAACTTCAGGGGTCAGTCTACTACCTAAATGGGGCTCCCTTTCCAGTCCCTGGAGAGAAATGGTGCTTTTCTGGTGGTGGCAGCACTGCTCTATTTCAGATACCTACTAGGAGGAAACCACCTCTATTTCCTTCCTTTGACTGTAAGAATTCTTTGGTTAGTTCAGACAGTATCATCTACAGATAAATCCTGCTACCTGGGTCTCAAAGATACATTTAATCCTCTCATATGAGTTATTTTATATTGCACCATGAGGGGTCGTTCTAGGCAATAAGGAAAGAATGGTGAAAAAGTAAAATCCAGTGGGGAAAAAAGTGAAGAGACCAAAGACATGACAACAGAAAGGCCATCCAATTCTGCTATACTGTATTCTCTGATTTAAAAAACAAACAAAGAAAAAACCCCAACAAAACATCCAAACACCCACCACCACCCCCAACCTTCTATTTATCTTTTCTATCCACATGTTGTCTCTATAAGGCACCACAGCTTCTGCTAGAGCAGCCGCTGAGGTCTATCCGTAGTTTAATTAAGCCCATTCTAGCAAAGCCTGGATTTTAGGAGCTGCTAATTAACCCAGAGAAAGCACATGGCACCATCTAGAGGAAGAAAACACCGTAGCATCTGTGTCGTGGGGTTTCCTCCCCTTCTGTAAAGAGTACTGTAATTAGAAATACCAGAAGGACATGGAGACAGGCTAGAAGGGTATCAACGGAGAGGCTTTTTGAGGTGGAAGGTGGAGAGAGGAAACTGAGAAGAATAAAATAGAGCCAATTACTTTCTCTGTGGCTGCCTGTGATCAATAGTGCTGTGGTTCATGGATTAGATTTGAAACAATCTGTCTGGAGATGATGGAAATGTCTCAAGCAAGAAATTATTCATGAAAGAAATCTCCTAAAGAAGTGTTGTTGAGAAGTCTGGACAGTCTGAGGTTTTTTCCCAGTTCTTTCCCTTCCAAAAATTTACTGAGAGACCAATGATATCCTCCAAGGTGATAAACACATTTTCACCTTTTTAAGAAGCTCCACAGAAGTGTTACTAGTTGAATACTATGGACAAAATTAGATGGTTGGAATTCTATATATGAAAGTCAGTAACACTATCAACATAATATCCTGTGATTATTTCTATTTTCCAAATGAGTTACAGCTACCTGAGCTTGGCTGCTGCTTGGAGTTTGTGCATCAGGAAGGTTGTTACCAAGTTATCCTGATAATGTATCATGATGTTGGTCATACTCATAGTTCTGCCTTTCTTGGCTATGAAACGTAAAATTGCTGTGGAGTGCTGTGCAGCCATGTGTAGGTTCTATCAGCAGCCCTTTCTCCACGGCAATGCCCCTGCTTTGCCATGCTATTTTTGGATAAAACATGGAGCAGCCATCAGCTAGCTGGGAGAAGCACAGATCACATTGAATAGGGCCATGAATGGATAAGCTCAGGACAGTTCATCCCCCATCCAAAGCAAAAGTAAACTTCCACCTGGAAAGGTTTACTTTGCCAAGAGCTTCTCCACAGCACCCTACTGGTGAAAGAGACCCACAAACATCAGAGCACAGTGCTCAATTTTGTGCACCATCCCAGGGCCATGCCAATAGGCCCTGCCTGTGAATAGACCTGGGCTCCCTAATGCTAGCCAGGCTTGTGGCAGGGAGAAAGCACTCTCATCACAGAAGGGTGAAGAGACTAGTAAAACTTAGAAAGGGTGATAGCATTTCTAAGGGTCTTCCACACATTACAAGGGACTAAGTCATGTCTTGGTATGACTTTTATGTCAAGTATGATTTTTGGTGGCGGGGGCCTCCAAAAGTGAGTGGAGTAATACTACAGACACACAAAAAATACTTGAGACATTTTTCAATACATTAGAGGGCTCAGTGAAATTGGCGGCATCTGAAGGATCTTCCTTCACTGTACATTTATTTTCAGATACATCTACATGATGGTGAATAATGACGTTGCTGTGATGTGGCTGTATCACCACACGATGGCGTGCTCTCTCTACCGCAGGGCTCCATGACTGTTCGCGCCAGGCGGGATACTTCCCCTGCTCCTACAACTGAAAGCATTTATTTGTCTCTTGAAAAGCAAAGATGAACTTTAAAAACATATGCGTGGCTACTACTCCAATAGGAACTGCAATTCCATTTACACACGACTTCAGAGGATTACAGAGACTCCACTGCTGGCTGGAAGAAAATACTGAAGACCACAGAAATACTGCTGAACCAACAAGAAATTATGTCATATGTGTACAGCCAGATCTTTCTAGCACCTGCTAGTCGGCAATAGGTTAAACACTAGGAGAATTATGAACACACTCATTATGATCCTACATTCAGTTGTTTTGGTTTCATTCTCCCAGAGCCCTGCTGATGCAGGCAAAACAATGGCTTTTGAACGTGTTTTCCACAGTGCTTTGCACAAAGGATTTTTGGCTATTTCGCTCCTACTGCATTCTGTGTTTCAAATGAAAAGACAGAGATGCCAAAGCACAGGCTGCTGAAGGATGTTATAAAAGTTTGAATGCTGGAAATAATGCTGATCTTTGACATCTGTTAACTGGGTGGGAAGATGTTTTGAAAGTCTGGATGCTGCAAAAATGGAACTCCATGGGCTCAGGACTAGATCTGGAAAATTGTAATGAAAAAATGCAGTTTCTTCAGTATAAAAACTTTCCATAGGAACATGTCCATTCAATTATGTTCTATTCAGGAAAAAAAACAAGGCGGGGGGTGAGGGCGGGAGGGGTGTGACAGGGAAGGGGGGCAAACAAACCCCAGCATACCAAAGCCAGTGTTCTCAGTTCCAGCTATTATTGGCAATGTTCTTGGAATGGAACCCTGTGATTATATTCCCAAATGGCTGGTTTCTAAAGAGCTTTCATTTAATGGTTAAGTTATAAATTTTAACAATATCTTCTATTGGCCTTTCTAGTTGGCTGGAATGATTTTAATAGGTTTGATTCCCAAACAAAAGGGGAGTAGTTTTTTTTTTTTCCTTTGCAGGAGAGGAAAATCTGCAGTTTTGCAGGCAGTTTTCATTCTGAAATTGAAACTGTAATGAAAAGTGTTTGATGAACAGGGCTTGAGAGACTGAATCACTCTGCTATCCTGAACAAAACAGTAGCAGAACGAAACACAGGAGGTTTGAAGACTGTGACCATGCTCCACCTCCTACTTCAAGCAAAGGCAGTATCAGCAGATCTGGAAAGTTGGAAGGGCCTTTTATTTCCAGATAAATAACCACAATAGATGTTTAACCAGAGTTGTTCTTAGTTTTGTTAGGAAATATTATTATTTTATGCTTTCACTGTGCATTAGCCATGATCTTGAATCCAAGTCCCAGCAGTCATAATCACCTTCCTCCTATCACCCCTTCAAAAATGCATCAAGGAATTTGTAAAAATCCATGCATTTGCTGACTCTCCAGAGAAGATGACTTGGAAGATCTTGTCTATAGGTGAATGCAGTGAAAGAAGCAATTAAAAGGCAGTTCAGCACAACGGCAGAACCTCTTCCCATTGTAATTCTTCTTGTGTAAAAAGTCTATGATTAATGTATTGCAGAAAGGTTATCAAATTACACTACTATGTAATGACAGGTTTGGCAGTCATCTGCGGAGTGGTTTCAGTGGTGCTGATCTTTCCTTGGAACATGTACAAAGTAGGTAGCACATAAAAGTTCACTTCATCCCTGATTCTATGGATTTGCAAAGTTTAAAATGTAAGTGTCCTGGAAGAGGCATTAATAAGAGAGTTGAATCTGTTTTGAGCCACTGCTCCTTTCTCCTCCCTCTGTTACAGGGTCCGGATCGAGGTCGAGGAGCCTAATAGGCAGGAGCCGTTAAGGCTGCCTGGAGGGGAGTGGAAGCTTGTGGTGGTTTGAAAGGAAAGGCTCTGCTTTCCCTCCCCCACTGGGAAAGAGACCACGGCTAAAACTCAGTCGGAGAAATGAGTATATTTTACAAGGAAACAGATTATATGTAACACAACAAATACAGGTATTTTACAATATGTACAGGAATATACAGCAAATGAACTCAAGCAGAAACCAGACCCCTCACAGAGGGGGCTTCCCCCTGTGCCCCCTTCACCCCCCTACCTCCCTTCTCCCCCACAGACGTAGAAGAAGAGACGAGGACGGTTAGCAGGACAGGGAAAGAAACGGAGAGGCCTGTTATAGGGAGTTAGTTAGTTCTTATTTCTTGGCAAGAAGCCCAGAAGCAGATCCAGCCGAAAGGGACAGTGAAGAAAGGAAGACTGAGAGAAAGTTCCAGCCGCGCTGGGACTAACCTCACCTCCCACCTTAACTTGGCCAATGAAATTCGTTTAAAATACCAAAATATTTTATAAACATTTAGCCAGTGTGCCCCTTTCTTAAAGGCACAGCCTCAAACGGCCACAAAGCTGAACCCGATCCCCGAGCCTCACGTTTCAGAGAGGCGACTGCACGTGTCAGACGCCATGAGAGAAGGCATGTGCAGTGTACACGCCACATAAACATTTTGAATTGATTGGCGGGATTTGAATAGCTGATGTGCCATTGGGCTGTTCAGTTTTCAAAAAGGGAACTTACAGGGAAAGACTGCGTATGCTTCGCTCATTGCTCGCTCCGCGTTGAACTCAAAGCTTGCATGCTCGTAACTCTCTCACCTCTCTCCCCCGTTCGTCAATGGGACTCAAGGCGGCGACAAGCACCCTACTTGCTCCTATCTCCAGAGCTATTAGCTTCTTTGTTTTAGCGGCGTAGTGCTAAAGTCGGGCCTTCACTGCAGCAGCCTGCTCTCGCATTTCCTCTGAATCTGTGTGGATACTGCCCTTTGGACTACAACTACGGACTCAAACACTTCTTCGTTCAGCAAAGGTTTTGGTAGTTAGAAGCTCGGCGGTTCGTGAGTAAAAATACGCTATTGTACCTGGATATTTCTGAGGTTATAGCTTGTTACCCCTTAGATAGCTCCGTTGTGAACTCGACGGTGGTTCGTCTACACCACGCGAGGCAGCAGTGCTCTTCGGTTTCGCGTGCATAGGGAGATTCTAGTTTGTTCCTCTGTATTCCAATTTCTGATTGTTCCAGACGGTTATTCTACTGTTTATTAGCCTTCCACCGTGTGCAATCAACCTGTTATCCACCAGGCAAACGAACCTGAATAAATTGGCCTCGGGAAAACAATTTTTATATTTAATAAATAATATTCATATTTTATCATATTTCCGGCCAATAAATCTATAAACTACAACAGTAAGAATAACCATTCTGGGCCAAGCCACTTATCAGCCATAGCTATAGCTAGTAAATTAAGTGGGAACTGTTCTTTCACCCTCATATGGCTAATACTTCTAACTCCTTGCTTTTGAAAAGCAGTGGCAAATTTCATAACATCGGGAGTAGTCCCTGGTCTGTGCTAATTCATACATAGTACATCTTGTCTCTTGTATAGATAAACAGTAAATACTTTGGAAGGGCAAATGAAAAGAGAGGAAATGTAGAGGCTTAGTGATTTAAGGAACGAGATGGATGTGGTATTGGCTTCATGTTTATAAGTCATAAACAACTGCAGCCGCTGAAAACAGTATAATGAAGTGCTGAGTCTTTAATCACAAACGTTTCATCATGATTAAGAGATTGTTGATTTTCTCTTCACTGAGACCTATTGTCTGAGTGTTGCTTCGGCCACTCTTTCTTCTATATCCCCTGGCCACATCTGTGTCTTATATAATCCAGATGTTTTCTTTGGCAGAAGTGCTGCCCAGACTGTCGTCATAGCTTGTCAAGCTTGTACAGGAAATCCTAATCCAATTGAACCCTTCAGTTCTAGCCAATGAGCTGCTGCAAAACCCCTTTTTTCCAGACTATAGTTTCTGTTACAACACTTGTTTTCTCTTTGAGTTCCGTTTCCAAGTCTGGACCTTTCCTTCCCGCTAACATAGTATGCACATGGGACTATTAATGGAGCATGTAAGAGTTGTTTGCATACTGGTAAAAGGCAAATACAGGAAGGAGAATAGAGCCAGTGACTCTAGAGTTCTAGTATACACAAATAATTTTCCATGCAGCAGGAGACAACATACAGACACTTCACACTAGTATGATTATGTAAAAGATGTTTAGCAGGAAATATTGAAGAGGATAGTGTTTTTAAAGTCCTTCTCTCTTAGATGTAGGTACCTATACAAAAATCAGATTCTGCTACCTGAATTCTGCTTTTAGATACAGACATCTGATTCATTTTACATTGGAACAGAGAGGAAATAGCCAAAGGAGGCTGCTTTTTTTTTTTTTTTTGTTGTTAGAAGAACTGTGATGGTTATTGTATTCAGTAAGGATGAAGGATATCTGAGTTCCTCAGCCTGAAGTTACTCAGACTCAGCAGCTCTTTTTTCCAGAAACAGTGCCTGAACCAGCTAGCTATTAACTAAACACGTATGCAGGATTCACCTACGTCCTTCCAGTTGAGCTGTGAACCCTTTAAATTTATGGGGACAGAGGGAGAATAAGGAAGAGAAAATTTGGTTATTTAACCAAGTCATGAGTCATGATCAAGGAATTCTGCTCCCCACTCACAGGCTGTTTTATTGAAAAGTCCTGAAAAAAATGCATGAACCTCCCTAAGGTTCACAGGCACTACTGAGGTGGCAGCTACCAGAAACGGCATCTTTTCAAGCAGTAGCCTCTGACTTCTGCTTTGCGAGCTTCTGGATCTTGTGGGAACAGTGACCTGGATCATTGGAGAATGCACTGTGGAACCCTCTGAGAAATTTGTGTGTGCCTGCTGCTGCCAGGTTAGGACAAAAATAGGGGAACCACAAGGAGCTGGGACCGAGGAAGCTGTAGCAGCTGGTAATGAGTGTGGCCAGCTGCCCCTGACCCAGAGTGCCTGGGGGCTTTTCTTTCAGCTGCGTCTGAATGGGGAGGATCAAGCAACCTTTGAGCTGCTGTTTTCTCTAAGACATACAACATTACATGCACTCAGACCCACATCTAGAAACCTTCCTTGGCTCAGGAGGCACCAGATTGAGAGCCATAAATCACAGGCTGTGAAAGTCATAATACAAGAAATCGTAATTGTATTGTCCTTTCTTATAATCAGCTCCTGACTCTTGAAGAACCATGAACACAGTTAGACACATACCTCCTACTTGCACCACAATCGTCTGAATTTTAACCTCTTAGTATCTTCTTACAATAGCAGTTCTTGATTTGCCCTGTTTATTTCTAGCTGAATATCAAATGCTCAGATATTCTGGTCTTCAGTGAGGAGGAACATTATTAATGTCTGCAAAACTACATTTTTGATTTTAGCAGATGTGCACATTCTGTAGTTGATACAGAGATGGGGTCTCTTCTATTCAGAGAACTCAGTTCATATAATGAATTAGTGATGCTTTATATTTTACATAATTAAATATGACAATACCATTTGATATGGACAATTAAGCTCATACTTGTGGCCGAAGCACAATTGACAGTATAGACACTGGACCATTTTGGAATTTCCTCTTAGTGAGTCTAACAACATCACACAGATGAAATGCAATTGAAAGTTTATTTTTAATATAGTTAAATCATTTGTAATTAGACATTTAAAGACAGCAGAGTAGAAACAAGATGTTCAAACATCTTCACGTAGACTGCATACCTGAAAACTCCTAGGTTTTTGGATTTTTTTCAGAGACAGATGTAGTAAACAAGTTATATTCCTTGCAGAAAATTCCTTTCATGACTTCATAGATACGAATTTCAATTTGGGAAATCCTGAGGAAATAAACAGCCTGATTCAAATTCTATGCCCCTGACTTCTTAGCTCAACTAAATGTTTCATAGAAATTACTGAAGATTCACCTCAAAGCATACATCAAGACTTGCCTTCAGAACCACACAGTTAAAATGAAAGTGACACACATATTGCTACTTTTGCATTTGGTTTGTTTTGGTATGGGTCTTATTTATTGTTTTTTATTCCCTCGGTTCTCATATCCCTTGCTCACCTTGCTCACTCCCACCACCCTCAAGTACCGTCCTTGGGGTCAGCCCTGCTGAGCGGGAGGAAGGTGTGCAGCCAAACCGGCAGAGTCTGGAACCATGCCGTGACAGGGGCACCTGGAGCCCTCCTGAGCAGCAGCTTCCGGCTGATGCATTTGTACCGCTTTCTCCTTCTGCAGAGGGGAAGGGACAGTTGGGGCTGGCATGGTTAGGAGGGGCAGCCTGGATGTCACTGCAGATTGGTGGTTTCAGCTTAGCTCTCTTTCCTTCTGTTGCAGTCCTCCAGTTTTTGGAGAAAGATGCCAGTTTGCAAGTCTTGACCCTGGCAGTTGAGACCACGCTGATCCTCAGATCTCCAAGGTAGCAGCCAACTTGCCCATGCGGTGCCTGCATCACAAACGTTGCCACAGCTGACCTAGGGTGCCAACAAAGATGCTGAATTGGTGACAGCCCCATGTCATGCCTGCATCACAAAGACGGGTGGCTTTAATCTGGGGCTGAGCGAGGCCGGGTGACACTTCGCTTGTGGTTTCACAGTGGAGAGGGTGGCTGGTGTTGGGGAAGGAGCAAGTGGACAGCGAGTCTTCTACGCAGCATTTTGGTGACATCAGGCAAGAATGTGGAGGTGTTTCCCTGACACGGGGAGCTTCCTCATGTTCTTGGCTTTGCAGAGCTTTCTGCTGGTGGTGATTATCTACAAGTTTGTGAGGATCGTGAGCCAGGTAGTATTTGTGCCGGAAGGGTTTGGGGGGGGTGGTCATCAGGGTCCTGGGAGAGAGCCCCAGGGGTCAGCTGGAGGGGCCCTGCCTGACAGGGAAGGCTGCCCGCCAGCCGGGGCCAGGGGGCATGCGGCAGGCACAGGTCTGGTCCTGCCTTTGCCGTGGTTATTTTGATACTGCTGCTGAGGCATCAGAGGAGAGGGCCAGCCTCTTCTTGCTGGCAAGTGACACAGGACTAGAAGAAACAGTTCCAAGTTGTTCCAGGGGACATTTAACCTGGGTGTTAGGAAATACTACCTCACCTTCACTGAAAGGGTTACTAAAATATTGCAGTTGTCTGCCCAGGACAGTGGTGAAGTCAACTGGGTGCTTGGGGGACATGGGGACCCTTCAGTGCTGGGTTGAGGTTGAACTAGATGATAGTTGAGGTCTCTTCCAGCTGCATGAGTTCTGTGATTTCCCTCTCACCTGCTGCTTTCTGTTCCTGTGTAGATGAGGAGGGTGAGGAAGAACAAATGCAGCGACAACAAGGGGGATGACAGAGGTGTGGAGCTTCTGGACAATGATGGGTCTGCTGCAAAGCCACTCCCGGAGCCCACGTACCCACCAGAACACCCAGGCATGCCCCATCAGCTCAGTCGGCCTCCAAGCTTTGTCCTTCTAGAACCTCTACAGTCCCGGGAGACAGAGTAAGTGGGACCTTTCCCCTGGAGCAAAATGCCCTCCACCAAGCGAGGTCCCACTGACACTTCTCTCTGTCCCTCTGCAGCGCCTCCCCTCTACCCACAGAGGCTGATGTCTCCTACCAAACAGCCCTTCTGTGCCACAGGACTGTAGAAGGGCTAACAAGCTACGTGGGCATGAGGCCACTGAGAAGGTGAGAGGGACAAGGGGGCACGGCTGGAACTGCTTGGGGAGGGTTTTGGGGAACCAATGGGTCTAAAACTGCAGTTGTAGCAAACTTGGGGAGGGTCTGACCACTGTACTGTAGCACTGGCAGCATCCTCCTCCTTTCCTGGGGAGATGCTGTGGCCACTGGGGAGGGAAAGTGTGCCTCAGGCAGAGTGTGTGGGACCTCCTGTCAGAGGAGCTGCCTGCAGCCTCCTTTGAGGCAGGAGGGCGAGCCCCAGGGTGCCCAGCAGTGCTGGGGTCAGCCTTCGCCACTCCTGCTCCTCTTGGTACAGGGAGATGCCAGAGAGTGGTGACAGCGTGGCCAGTCCCGTCGGACGCTCCACAGAACTGCCTCATTCAAGTGACAGCTCTCCAGCTCCTAGCATGGCAAGTAACACTGCCTCCTCTTCAGAGGACCTCATTCCAGCATCCAAACTGGAGCTGGAAGTAGACCTTCCAGCCAAGGTGAATGCGACTTCACAGAATGCTGAGCCTCGGTTCTCATATCCCTTCATCAGGCAGAAGACCGTGATGTCAGGGTGGTTCCCACTGTGCCAGACCTGTCCTTCTTGGATGAGTCTGGGAAGCGCGCACTGGAGCAGCTCATCGTGAAGATGAAGATCCAGAAGCGCCATGGGCTGCCAATGACAATGCTGGAGTTGGAGCAGCGTCCCCCATTCGTCAGCTTCTGACGAGAGGTCTCTGCAGCATTTTCCTCCCTGGAGTCAGCGTGGGCCCCCCCCTAATGTCTAAGACCAGCGAGGGCCTTGGCCTGTCTTCTCCGAGAAGACTCAGGCTGGAGGGGAGTTAGGTGAGAGCTGGATCAAGCCTTGTGGATGCGGAGCAGTGAGCTGTTTTTCTCTACACCCCCATATGGCTGGAAAACCTCATCTTGAGCGCGTGCTCAAGGCCAAACTCCTGTCCACCGTTTCCCCCCTGAACTTTCTCCACTGCCACCTGGAGGCCCCACGTCCGGTTCCTGTGCGGCCTGCCTTAGGTGATTCTGCTTTGGCCAGGGATGTTGGACTCAAGGATCTCTAGAGATCCCTTCCAACCCTAATAATCTGTGGTCCTGTGACCTCTGCCTGTGGTTGCCTCTGAACCTCAGCCCAACAGGGCTCCATGACAGGCAGGAGGTGGGAATGGCCTGAGGAAGCAGGGGAACGTGGCATGCTGGGAGGAGGGACCGGTCTGGGCAACTGGGGAGGGTCTATGACAAGCCTCATGAACCCTTTTCTCTCAAACTGGTGCAGGACAGGAACAGAAGTGAAGAATATTTGAGTCAGAGCCTGCCGTATGGTACCTGAAGGAGGCTCAGCTCACCTGGCCGGAGGAGTCTGTGTGGTTGGCTGGTGAGCCACAGCCCCTGGGCTCCCTCTTCTCTCAGCTTTGCCCTAGTGCCAGCCACTGCACGGGCAGCCAAGAGCAGCCCTGTCAGAGCCCCAGCTGTCCTGTGCAGTCTGGGCGACCAGAGGCTCGGTGCTTCCCTCTCCAGCCAGCCCCTGCCCACACGTGGGCTTGGTGGCCACCTTGCTCACTCCCACCACCCTCAGGTACCGTCCTTGGGGTCAGCCCTGCTGAGCGGGAGGAAGGTGTGCAGCCAAACCGGCAGAGTCTGGAGCCATGCTGCTGGGAGCACGCTGGGAAGTGGGAGAGCCGAGAGAGTTCTGGGTCTTGGGCTTGTTTCACGGCACCGGCAGAGCAAAATGTTGTGAAGAGAAGCTGTCTGAGCGTTGCAGCGGTGAGTAGAGGCAGGGCTGTGTGCCAGGGCTGGTGGGGCAGGGAGCCAGAGCCTGGGCAGGGGGCTGCTATGCTATACCCTGCTCCAGGGAAATGCTTTGAGGGCAGAGGAACATGTCAGGGGCACCTGGAGCACTCCTGAGCAGCAGCTTCCGGCTGATGCATTTGTACCGCTTTCTCCTTCTGCAGAGGGGAAGGGACAGTTGGGGCTGGCATGGTTAGGAGGGGCAGCCTGGATGTCACTGCAGATTGGTGGTTTCAGCTTAGCTCTCTTTCCTTCTGTTGCAGTCCTCCAGTTTTTGGAGAAAGATGCCAGTTTGCAAGTCTTGACCCTGGCAGTTGAGACCACGCTGATCCTCAGATCTCCAAGGTAGCAGCCAACTTGCCCATGAGCTGCCTGCATCACAAACGTTGCCCCAGCTGACCTAGGGTGCCAACAAAGATGCTGAATTGGTGACAGCCCCATGTCATGCCTGCATCACAAAGACGGGTGGCTTTAATCTGGGGCTGAGCGAGGCCGGGTGACACTTCGCTTGTGGTTTCACAGTGGAGAGGGTGGCTGGTGTTGGGGAAGGAGCAAGTGGACAGCGAGTCTTCTACTCAGCGTTTCAGTGACACCAGGCAAGAATGTGGAGGTGTTTCCCTGACACGGGGAGCTTCCTCATGTTCTTGGCTTTGCAGAGCTTTCTGCTGGTGGTGATTATCTACAAGTTTGTGAGGATCGTGAGCCAGGTAGTATTTGTGCCGGAAGGGTTTGGGGGGGGTGGTCATCAGGGTCCTGGGAGAGAGCCCCAGGGGTCAGCTGGAGGGGCCCTGCCTGACAGGGAAGGCTGCCCGCCAGCCGGGGCCAGGGGGCATGCGGCAGGCACAGGTCTGGTCCTGCCTTTGCTGTGGTTATTTTGATACTGCTGCTGAGGCATCAGAGGAGAGGGCCAGCCTCTTCTTGCTGGCAAGTGACACAGGACTAGAAGAAACAGTTCCAAGTTGTTCCAGGGGACATTTAACCTGGGTGTTAGGAAATACTACCTCACCTTCACTGAAAGGGTTACTAAAATATTGCAGTTGTCTGCCCAGGACAGTGGTGAAGTCAACTGGGTGCTTGGGGGACATGGGGACCCTTCAGTGCTGGGTTGAGGTTGAACTAGATGATAGTTGAGGTCTCTTCCAGCTGCATGAATACTGTGATTTCCCTCTCACCTGCTGCTTTCTGTTCCTGTGTAGATGGGGAGGGTGAGGAAGAACAAATGCAGCGACAACAAGGGGGATGACAGAGGTGTGGAGCTTCTGGACAATGATGGGTCTGCTGCAAAGCCACTCCCGGAGCCCACGTACCCACCAGAACACCCAGGCATGCCCCATCAGCTCAGTCGGCCTCCAACCTTTGTCCTTCTAGAACCTCTACAGTCACGGGAGACAGAGTAAGTGGGACCTTTCCCCTGGAGCAAAATGCCCTCCACCAAGCGAGGTCCCACTGACACTTCTCTCTGTCCCTCTGCAGCGCCTCCCCTCTACCCACAGAGGCTGATGTCTCCTACCAAACAGCCCTTCTGTGCCACAGGACTGTAGAAGGGCTAACAAGCTATGTGGGCATGAGGCCACTGAGAAGGTGAGAGGGACAAGGGGGCACGGCTGGAACTGCTTGGGGAGGGTTTTGGGGAACCAATGGGTCTAAAACTGCAGTTGCAGCAAACTTGGGGAGGGTCTGACCACTGTACTGTAGCACTGGCAGCATCCTCCTCCTTTCCTGGGGAGATGCTGTGGCCACTGGGGAGGGAAAGTGTGCCTCAGGCAGAGTGTGTGGGACCTCCTGTCAGAGGAGCTGCCTGCAGCCTCCTTTGATGCAGGAGGGCGAGCCCCGGGGTGCCCAGCAGTGCTGGGGTCAGCCTTTGCCACTCCTGCTCCTCTTGGTACAGGGAGATGCCAGAGAGTGGTGACAGCGTGGCCAGTCCCGTCGGACGCTCCACAGAACTGCCTCATTCAAGTGACAGCTCTCCAACTCCTAGCATGGCAAGTAACACTGCCTCCTCTTCAGAGGACCTCATTCCAGCATCCAAACTGGAGCTGGAAGTAGACCTTCCAGCCAAGGTGAATGCGACTTCACAGAATGTTGAGCCTCGGTTCTCATATCCCTTCATCAGGCAGAAGACCGTGATGTCAGGGTGGTTCCCACTGTGCCAGACCTGTCCTTCTTGGATGAGTCTGGGAAGCGCACACTGGAGCAGCTCATCGTGAAGATGAAGATCCAGAAGCGCCATGGGCTGCCAATGACAATGCTGGAGTTGGAGCAGCGTCCCCCATTCGTCAGCTTCTGACGAGAGGTCTCTGCAGCATTTTCCTCCCTGGAGTCAGTGTGGGCCCCCCCTAATGTCTAAGACCAGCGAGGGCCTTGGCCTGTCTTTTCCCAGAAGACTCAGGCTGGAGGGGAGTTAGGTGAGAGCTGGATCAAGCCTTGTGGATGCGGAGCAGTGAGCTGTTTTTCTCTACACCCCCATATGGCTGGAAAACCTCATCTTGAGCGCGTGCTCAAGGCCAAACTCCTGTCCACCGTTTCCCCCCTGAACTTTCTCCACTGCCACCTGGAGGCTCCACGTTCAGTTCCTGTGCGTTCCGTGATTCTGCTTTGGCCAGGGATGTTGGACTCAAGGATCTCTAGAGAGATGCCAGTTTGCAAGTCTTGACCCTGGCAGTTGAGACGATGCCGATCCTCAGATCTCCAAGGTAGCAGCCAAATTGCCCATGAGCTGCCTGCATCACAAACGTTGCCACAGCTGACCTAGGGTGCCAACAAAGATGCTGAATTGGTGACAGCCCCATGTCATGGCTGCATCACAAAGACGGGTGGCTGTAATCTGATTTAGCTGAGTCCTGCAATCTAGGTTGCTGATTTCATTTCAAGATGCGAATGCAGAATTTGAAGTGCTAAGAAATTATGCTGGAGTGCCTTAGTGTCCCTTGCAGGTCTAAGGCAGTGAAAAGAGAACACCAAAAGTCTCTGCTCACCAGTGCTATATATGCATTTGATACAACACGGTGTTATCAATCGGCAGGAGAAAAGGCTGTTTGTGCTTTCGGTGACGTTGCTGTGATTTTTAGTGGCTTAGATTTCTGTGACTAATATTCATGAACACTGTCTTCTCTCCACAAATTATCTAGCAAAGCATTTTTAATACCAGTAGAGCATGATGCTCAATAACTCATTACCTTCTGTGATATGAAGAGCAGACAATGTTGTTTCCCTTCAGTTCAGTAAGGCTTTTGGCACAATCTGCCATGTAAACTTATGGTCAAATGTGGGAGATAAGACTTCACAAATGGATGATAAAAGGGTGTGAAGAACTGTCTGGACTACCGGTTTTGGATAGTGATGTTCAGAAGTGCAAAGTTCAAATGGCAGTTTATTTTAGAGGTAACTCTGAAGGTAAATTACTGGAGGTGATACTGTTTGATGTCTTTATTAATAATCCGGAGGATGGGGCAGTTCACTCTCAGTAATTTCATGGACAGTATCACATCAGAAGGATGGTTGTTATATGGAGAGTTTGATTGTTGTATCACGGGATTAGACATGATAAGGGGGCTGACTGGATATTTGACAGAGAAAGGGATAAGAAGAAATATTGCCTTTTTAATTAGGTAGCCAATGCTCTGGCAGCAGTTCATGTCACATTATAGTGCGAAACAAAAACTGTCTTCAAAAGATCATATTGGAGTGAAAATTGGGACTATTCAGCCCAACTGAATTAGATAGATCAAATTTCATGGTTCCCATTATGGAATAGGCATCTCCAGGGTTATAGGAGATCTCCTTTTTCTTTGTAGCACTGCTGATGAAAATATGCAATATCTGCAAATGTTGGATTTTAATAATAGAGGCACTGGGCTTAGAGAGTGGTATTATTTTCTTGAAGAAAAATGTCATGGTCAATTTGCTGGCCTTCACAGTTGCCTAACATCTCCAAAGGAGGCATTGGTGATTCCCAGAGGAGCATTTTTCATCTGAGCAATACTAGGAAGTTTCTACCCTGATAATAATATTTTGATAATCTTCTTGATCAAAATGCAAAACCTATTTAATTCAATGGATAGTCTTCACTATCTTGATTAGGATTTAAACCAGGCCACTGTTTCAAACACTGAGCAAAGGAATATAGATAACTGTGTGATCCGCTGTCTATGATGTTTGATTGAAACAGATACTTTGAAATTCACACAGTTACTAGAAACTATTTGGGGGATATCTAAACTCATAAGAATGAAAACGTCACAGCTTCCTGTGAATGGTTCATTAATTGGAAAAGCAATCTAAAGTCAGTATATAACAGTTAGTCTAACTGAATTTGGTCTTTGCATTCTAGCAATTTACAGTTGCCAAGGGCAGAATATTGAATTAACTGGGCACAGACTTATACTGATGAGATTCATCTCAACTTATTCAGTAATTGGATTCCATCTTTCTGGGTTTATATGTCTGTAGTGTAGATATCTGCATCTGCAAGAGTCATCTTGGACAATGGTTATGCACAATGGAAGGCAATGGGCAATTTTATCTACTTTAGCTGTCTTTATTAGAGTGGAAGAAAAGGACTCAAGATGGTTATACTATCCACTGAGTTCAAAGTGAGTCTTCATTAAGTTTAAAGCCTGGACAATTAGATCAGATATGGATATTTTCTTTGTAGATGTCAGCCTGTGGGCAAAGGAATCAAAACTTGTATGCTAGTCCAAGGTCCCTTTATGATCATCAAGGAGAACATGTACAACTGGTGGAGGATTCATTCAACATCACTCAGGATGTGAGGATCTAATTTACACAGGAGTCTGCTGCTCTGAATTACTTGTGAAAAGAGGACACCTCATTCTTCTTGTTGACTGCAGAAGGAGACAAGCCTTTTTGTGTTGACATTGTGAACACCTCTCTTTCTTCCTTCCTTTGCTCATGTAGTAAGGTAACGAGGAATCAATCTATACGGCAGTGAATCTGGGCTGATTTATCACACATAAACATAAACACATGCAGTACGAGGCAAGTGACTTTGGATGCAAATTTTTGCTGTTCAGGCCACTGCAGTCTCTTACTCCTTTTTGTCCTTGTGTAGGTAATGGCTTGTCTCCACTTGCCAATGGAAGAAAATGCCTGTGGCTTTTCTTTGTGTGGCATATTTTTTCATGGTAGCCATTCCTTCAGCTCATCTTCTCAGACCCCCACAAGAGTATACATCACTACTATTGTCTGCTCTAGTGAAGAGAGGATGAATAACTACATTCCCATCAGATGTCTTGGTGTCTGCAAAGCATTCTTGAATCTGCTTTGTTCCTGAAATGTCCTGTTTTCTGCAGAGTTAGTGACTGCTGGTGCAACATCTGCTAAAGCATGTGATTGTGGGAAGGTGACCTTTGTAGTTATTTTCTTAAATTCCAGAGCCTCATGCCCAAAAAGCTGCAAATGTCCATGAATGGCTATAGTCCCTCATAGATGGAATAGAGACTGACATGATCCTCTGAGTCTAAAAAGCTTTGGTCTGTCACTTAAGAAAACAAATCCATATGGCAGCACTGTGAAATTAAATCCTTCTTAAATTCTGTATCCAGAGGTACTTCAGACTTGAGCAGGTTCTTACATGTATTTGAATCGGGCTGTATGATTATTTTCCACTCTATGGCAAGTACCATCGCTTTGTGAGGTTTCAAGCTCAGGATACGGACTGCAGAAAGCACGACTGCACGAACCACTTAATAATAACAAATATCCAAAAGCAATTAGAGTCATAGAGTCATTTTGGTTGGAAGAGACCTTTGAGATCAAGTCCAAATGTTAACCCAACACAGACAAGTTCACTACCAAACCATGTCACTAAGCACCACATCTGCATGCCTTTTAAATACCTCTAGGGATAGTGGCGCAAACCCTTCCCTGGGCAGCCTCTTCTAATGCTTGACAACCCTTTCAGTGAAGACATTTTTTCTAGCATCCAATCTAAACTTTCCCTGGTGCAACTTGAGGCCATGTCCTCTTCTATCACTTGTTACTTAGGAGAACTGACTGACCCCCACCTAAGTACAACCTCCTTTCAGATAGCTTTAGAGAGATAGAAAGTCTCCCCTCAGCCTCCTTTTTTTCCAGACTAAACAACCCAAATTCCCTCAGCTGCTCCTCATAAGACTTGTGCTCTAGACCCTTCGCCAATTTTACTGCACTCATTTAGACATGCTGCATCACCTCAATGTCCTTGTAAGTGAGGGGCTCAAAACTTAATGCAGCATTCAAAGTTTGGACTCATCAGTGTCAGGTATGGGAGGACATATTTCTAGGGTATAGTTACATACTTCTAGGGGGGAAAAAAAAAATCATTGACAACTATTGTGACCATTTGAGGCTGTGCCTTTAAGGAAGGGACACTCTGGCTAAATGTTTTTGTAAATATACTGTATTCTAAATGAATTTCATTGGTAGATAGGTGGGAGTAAGATCTTAAGTCCCGGGGCAGCTGGAACTTTGTTCAATTTGCTTCCCTTCGCTCACCCTTTCCAGCTGACTGCTTCTGGCCAAAATAACAGATAAGCACTATCCCTGCTGTCCTAGGCCTTCTCTGCCTTGTTAACTCCTCTTTTCTCTTTCTAACCCTCTTTGGGGAAGAAGGGATGCAGGGGGGTAAAAGGGGTACAGGGGGAAACCCCCTCTGCCGGGGGTCTTCTTCCTGTTTTTGTTTCTTTGCTGTATATTTCTGTATATATTGTAAATGTTGTACATTTCTGTACATAAATCCCCTGCGCCGGTCATTGCTTTGTAAATACAGCATTCCCTTTCGCTTCCCCAGCTGAGCTAGTTGTGGTTTTTTTTTTTTCCTTACTTCTTAGTGGGGGAGGGAAAGCTGGGCCTTCTCTCTCACCCCACCACAACTATACAAAGTAATTTGATGTTTAGTCCAGGAAGCCACTGACTGGCAAATCATAACAAAAGGAGAAATCTTCTTTGCTTTACGAATTTTAGGTGAGGTAGAGCTTTGAACAAAATTGGCTGCAGTAAAAGACAACATGAAACAGCATAACAATCAACAATCAGAGAAACATGTCCTGATTTTTTAAAGTGTAGTTCAATTAAATTAATTACCAAGTCATATACAGATCTTCTTTCCACTGTGCCCAAACAGATTGTTGCCCTCTTCTGCAGCAAAACCAAAATCACTTTCACCCTGAGTCTCAGCTTAGTAAGCTTCTAAGAGACAATAGCTTTTGAGCCTCTTGGAAAGGAAACCCATTACCTACAAAAGAACACAATAAATGTTTGTACTCAGCCTCCATAAGAGGGTGATGCATAGCTGTATCCCAAGGCTATTCACCAATTGCCAGGCAAAATAAACAGGTCTGAAAGGATTTAGCCATTGCTACATCCGGTTGCAAAATTGCAGTTCTTAAGGGATGTGAACAGGAAGCTGGCAAGCTTCTGCTTCCAGTAGTTAGCATTGGATTTCATTCGATCAAAGATGTTGCTACTGAAAAAGAAGAATGCATAATGGATGCAATACAATGACTTGCCATATTGGATCTGTATTTTCTCCAGATTCACCTGGTAGTTAACCATAAATTGGTTTTGAGGCACGTCATTAGTAAATGGATAAGTGAGCTTCAAGTTCTAAAACTGAATTGCTGCTTTACAGCTTTGTTAGTCGTGGAGCAGTAAGGATGATGCTATTACACTGCAGTGCTATTACACTGTATTTTATGTTCCCTATGAGGTCTCACAGAGGATCAGTGGAAATAAGGGTCTCAGTCACCATTAAATGTGATGAGATATTTTACTGGTGCCATGAAAAGGTAACACTGCTGGTTTTTACAAGGAGCAGATTCATGTGCTTTAAACCCAAATCATATTCAAAGCAATATATTGCTAATGACATGTAATTAACTGACAATCACTGAACAGTATTGTCAGGTGGAATACCAATTAACTGAACAGGAAAACCTCAACAATACAGTTGGGGTGATATTAGGGGGGTGAGTCTCTCACACCCTGCTCCAATGGTAGATAGAGGTGCTGCAGCTGGACATGTGCTTGTATGACACACGCTGGGCTGAAATGCCCTGCAGTGTCCCGCATAGCAGTGAGGGATCCCTATTCAATGGCTCTGGCTGTTTCTTGCTGGAAAGGTTCTGTGTCCCCATGATTTTCCAAGGGACAATACTCATCCCACTCTGGGCAAGGAGACAATGATTTGGGGTGACTTCTGCCAGTATACTGGCAGAATACTTCTCCTCTTTTCACCCGTTACACATTGCCAGGTTTCTTCTGCGCTTCTTTTCAACCTGACTGTGTTGCCAGAGTCTCTTTGTACTTTGTGGATTATATGTGAAGATAAGCAACTGCAAAATAACAAGGTCCTGTACTAGGCACAGGAGCAGGTGCTCTCCTGGATAGGCTGCAGTGGAGGGGACATTATGTAACAGGATTGACTGCTTCATCGTGGCAGTTGCTATGCCAGCTTTACAGGATGAGAAGGGGAGAATAGCCTACATCACATCCATACCTCAAGTTTTTCACTGTAGATCTTCTGTGTGCTTATTTATGTGAAAAATGGAATATGTTGGCATTTCCAGAGACCTTTGGAGGCCTCTCAACAATTACACTCTAAACAAATACATTAAACTATGAAGTTCCTTACAAATGCCCTAAAATGATTTCTTTTCAGAATGCAGTCTTAGAACATAGTCTTAGCCTCAGCAGCAAAGTGCATCTGTGCCTTCATGTCTCATTCTCTGTCAGCCAAACTGCCACCTCTGCCGCAGCCACATGAAGTATGCTGCCAGTACTGCTGGCATGGAAGCTAGAAATGCTCAAGATTTATAACAAGTTATCAGAAGAGTTTCTAATAAATAGGGGTAATCACATCTGAACAGAGCAATTCATTCCTGTAGTAACTGCTGCTGAGTTACACCTGGGATAAATGTGGACCATTATTTATTGTGTGTTAGCAGCTCAGAGCAATAACTAAGGTAGCATGTCTGGGGATCCAGATGAAAAAGATCCATGCTACCTTTTTTCCCCTGACTCTTTCTCATATTGTTCACAGATGGATGTTTCTGCTAAAAATTAAAGTGAAGCTGATGGCTTTGTTTTTACGGAGCTGAACAAGTCAAACAACTTGTTTACTCTTCTCAGAAGGTTTATTTTGGCCTGTCTTGAGTCAGAGAATTAAACCCTGCAGCTGTTCCCACTACTGATAACCAAAATCACAAAGGAGTTCTTCCTAAAATCATGAAACAGTATCACAAATTATGAAGTTTTTGTAGAAGAAAAAGGTCTCCCAAGGATTTTTAAACTTTTGAGCTTTTGGGGTCCAAGGAATACACAATATTTGTTTCCTATTAAATACCTTCTGTTACTCATGTGGGAAACATGTTTGATATTTCCATACTGGCACCATTCTTGGAACTGAAAGTTTAAAATAAAAGTCAAATACAGCAAGAGTTTTAAGAAGATTGTCAGGTAATACAACTCGAACAGCAAGGAAATGAAAGGCAGGGGCCCCACCTTTTCCCTTGGACAATAATACCAAGCAAGCAAAGCCCTGTAGGGAATGCCATGGTTTGTGAGGTGAGTAATTCTATTCATTTTGTGAGTGTTTGAGTACCACAGTTCCTTAGGTCATTGCATTCACTGGTAGATGTGCAACTTTTAAGATGTGCATCTACCAAGATCTAGAAATGCCATTAAGCAAGAAAGCCAAGTACGACGTCCAGCACCTGAGTCAGGGCAATCTCAAGCACAAATACAGAGAATAAATAGAGAGCAGTCTTGAGGAGGAGGGCTTGTAGGTCCTGCTTGATGAGAAGCTCAACATGAGCCAGCAATGTTCTCTTGCAGCCCAGAAAGCAAATCATATCATGGGTCTGCATCAAAAGAAGTACGGCCAACAGGCTGAGGGAAGTGCTTCTCTCCCTCTATTCCACACTTGTGAGATCCCACCTGAAGTATTGTGTCCAGCTCTGTAACAACCAGCACCAGAGGGACATGAAACTCAGAATGGGTCCAGAGGATCTGCTGGATCAGAGTACTGGATGACCTCTCCTATGAAGACAGATTCAGAGATTTGGGATTCTTCAACCTGCAGAAGAGAAGGCATCAGGAAAACCTTACAGCAGCCTTCCAGTATTTGAAAGGGGCCTGCAGAATAGTTGCAGAGGGACTTTTTACTAAGGCATGTAGCCACAGGATGAGTTATAATGGATTTAAACTGGAAGAAGTTAGATTTAGATTTGTCATTGCGATGAAGTTTTTCCCCTGTGAGGATGGTGAAGCACTGGAGCAGGTTGCCCAGAGAAATTGTGGACGTTCTAACCCTGGAAGTGTTCATAGCCAGGTTGGCTGGCTATGATTCTATGCTTATTTTAGAGCTGTTCCCGGTGCAGGGGTTTGATTGCTGCAGCCCAGGTACAACTCAGTACTTTCCTGATTTTTTTTGCAGACTTACATTAAGCAATTGATTTTGGAAAGTCGCAGCAATTTGCAGCAGTCCCAGGTTTCCCTGTGCTAAACAAGCATTCATGTTCTGTGTGTGTTTTGACCACTGTTACTGACCAAACACACCCAAGCATAAGCCCTCTTCGCAGGTTGTTTTCCCCTTCAGTCACGATTTAATGGCAGTCAGAGGGACTATCTGCTCCAAGTTTGTTCCTTTTTGGTTATTTTATATTTTGCTGTGGAAGGGCTTAGTCATATTTAGCTTCTTTCCCTTATAGGGTAACCATAGGAAAGAATAGGTTAGGTTTTCAAAGTCATCCACATATTTCATTTCTTCTCAGAGGAGCTACTGTGCTGTCATCTTTGAACTTGAGCTCAAAAAAAAACCAGAAAAAGAAAAAAGAAAAAAAAACACAAGGGGAGTCTCAAAATAGTTCCATCACAATCTGAATGTACCACTTAGCTCATTTTTACATGTCTTCCTTCCAGACAGGTTTTCAATGGGGTTATTTAAGTAAAGGCTTTTAAAAATCTTTTGGCTTTCTGCTCCTACACCTAAAAATACTCTGTAAAGTGAGAGGAAGGCTTGGAGAAGTTCTGTTTGTGCCTATGCAGTCTTTTAGATGCTCATGAACAATGATAGAAGATGAGTGACTTTTTTTTTTTTCCAGAACAGCAAGACTAAGAGGAAGGACATCCTTGACTCTATCTACCCAAGCCCCTAAGGAGACAACTGATTGATCAAGGAGGTAACCACACTGAGGATATTTAAACAGCAAGGTTAATAATTTATAAAACCCTTCCAATTCAGCTCTTTCTCTCCACATGATACCAAGTCATATCATTGCATATGATGATTCTGAATTCACAACCTGTCCTGATGGAGATGCTGAGAGATAACATGACTTGCCAGGAGGAAGGGACATATTAGGACACCAGCAGAACTGGTGAAGATGTAAATAACCTTTCCCACCACTCATGATGTCCTACTTTGGGCAGTTAGATATAGGCAGAGAACAGTAAATCATTCTGCTCTTGCTGTTCCTAGAGGAGAAACACTGAATGTCTATGGTGATGGGCCAGGAACTTTTTCTTCACCTCAACAACACGAATGAACTTGCCAGGAGTGTGGGAGCTAACACTTACAAGGAAATCCTTTCCAATACTACTGAGGGCCATCAGCATCACTCCTAAAGGATGATTAGGGGACTTGAGCATCTCCCCTATGAAGAGAGACTGAGATCCCTGGGGCCATGTAGTCTTGAAGAGAAGACTGAGAGGGGATCTCATCAATGTGTATAAATATCTGAGGAGTGGGTGTCAAGTGGAGGGGGCCAAGCTCTTTTTGGTGGTGCACAGTAATAAGACAAGGAACAACAGGTTCAATTTTGAACATAGAACATTTCACCTCAACATGAGGAGAAACTTCTTTACAGTGAGGGTGACAGAGTGCTGGAACAGGCTGCCCAGGGAAGTTGTGGAGTCTCCTTCTCTGGACACTTTCAAAACCCATCTGGATGCATTCCTGTGTGGACTACCCTAAGTGATCTTGCTTTGGCAGGGGGGTTGGACCTCTGCTGAGGTCCCTTCCAACGTCTGATATACTGTGATACTGCAAACACAGGCTGTCCCTTTGCCTAATCTCACATGACTGCAGCACCATCTCCCCACCTATTTCAAAATGCACTCACAGATGCAGCATATCTGTACCCTCCCTTGCTGGCCTTAACTGGTGTGATAGCAACAAGTACCAGTCATATGAAAATGTGTCCAAGCTTAAGTGAGAGATCAGTGGATCTCACTCAAATGAAGCACTTGGTCTTAGGCTGCCTCTGCAAATACAGTATGTGAGGGCATGGAAATAGTACTTTCATGTCCAGCTCAGTCTCAAGCTGCCAAATCTCTTGACTGCAGATAGTCAAAACACACTTGGAAATTTCATTTATTGAGAAATTTTCATTTCCTATCCCAAAATAAAGTATAAAACACTATTGAAAAAATTGTTTTCAGGCAGAATGTCCCACCATACATTGTGAGATTGAGTGTGAAAATGGAAAATTGATATTTAATCCCTTCTGCACTGCATGCCGTTGCTTTCTGCACAGCAGTTGTTTGCAGTTCAAGCTGGCCATGTGATGCTTCATGTGTGGTAGGCAGAACTTCTGGATCTCTCTGCTTTCAGCAAACCTGAAAGGTATATGGTTAAGGGGATAAGATTAATTCCTTTCTCATTCAACCTGAGATCTCTTCTCATTTCCCTGTTCCATGGAGACATGAAGATTTATTGATAACCACCTGGCATTTCCTTTGCAATATCTCATCTAACTGCTTCTAATTATTTCCCTACTTAGGGAGCATGTGCCAGTTCCCATGGCTTACTGAAGGTGATGTCACCCTTTCTCTGTAGGGTGCATTCACAGGATAAATGGAACAAAGGGAAATCATGGGGGGGTTCCGATGTTTTGTGAAACCTATCCTCCCTTTAAAGGAAGATTTCAGGGTATACAAAACGTAGTTTCAGTTCAGCTAAAATAGGTCTCTCTCTATTAGTCTGTAATACAACATTTTGAAACTATAACATGTAAAAATATTCCTACAAGGCAAAAGGATAAGTTTTTCTTCTAAAAATGATTAAAATTTACATTCAGATCTCCTAAGAGCTATTCCTCTTTACTTGTTATTCCCCTTAAATCCTCCTGCAATTTCATGAAGGGCTTACTTGTCTATTGAACACAATTTTCTGTTCAGAAATGTCTCTGGACACCATTTTCCAGATACCTTCTTCTATCATGGTGAAGGAAGGAGCACAAACAACAACATAAATGTCTAAAGAGGTTTGGTTTTTTTCAGTCTCCTCAGCCTCATCCCACCTCAGCTACTCTGGCCAGAACTGAACTTCCTGAATAGGACCAGAAGTTAATCAAAGCTTATTTCTTAATGGCTGGTCACATACAGGTACACTGACTACTGATTGTGCATTCAGAAACAATCCAACTTTCACAGGATCCTTTGGCTTCTTTTCTACTGAGTTCAGTTGGGGATGGACAGCAGGATCTAGCCATCTGAGTTAGCACATGGACTTTTTTGGCTTATTAGCTCCACTAACAATGGAATGGCTGAATTTCCTCAAGCCTTTAAATCTTAACAGCCACAGCTTTTCCAGCCAAATTAGCAGTAATAGGAGGCAAGAGAGAGACAATTCTGATGGAAGATGTTGCACTGCTTTTCTCTTTAGGGAATGGAGCAGAATGTCATGCATTTATATGTCTGCAAATGAGCAGAGGCACATATACTTCATGAGCAAATGATCCCTGGTGGTAACCAGTGGGCAGCTGGATTGCAATTAATAGATTACGTGCATGCCAAAAATTATGCAGGGAAACTAGCATAATTTGGATCAATGGACGTGGGGAAGCATTAGCAAAATAGTAAGCTTTTTATTTGTTTTACTTTAAATAGGCATTGAATGTGTCAATTGCTGAGCAAGGTGTTGGGAAGGAGAAAAAGACCTCAGTTTGTCCATATTTCTCTTGATGCCAACACTCTGATCTGCACTTTATTCTTCTTGTGTTCTGTACTTCTGGGTGTCAGGAGCCTTGTATTACTTTGCTGCAATCAACAAAAAAATCATAACACATTCAGAATCCCTGAGTAGTCATTCTGTGCATTAAAGTTAACTATTAGGGATGGACTAATATACAGAAACTTGTCATTTTGTCTAGTGTATTCAAGGAAGTAAGGAGTGGAAAATTGAGAAGAGAGTCTCACTGCTTATCTAACTTGCTTCACTTCATACGTATGAAAATGGTCTGTGCAAACAGACATGAAAAAGGTGGGGTTTCCACTCAAAGTTCCTAAATAAACAACAGAAAGCCACTATAAAGCTTAAAATATTGTAAAGGAAGCAAGAAGCCTGTAGTCAGGAGATCAGAGGAAGGTTAGTCTAGTGAAACAGAAAATTGGGGAGTGTGAGGTTCAATAGTGTACATTTACCTAACCTGGGGTGTGAAAGGTCTAGAGCCAAGTCCCTGTGCTGCAGGCTGCTCATGTGATTCTGGACTATTTTATTTGTATCTCACATGACTTGGATTATTCCCTAACCCATGACAGTTGATTTATGTACCTAGCAGGAAGTTTGAAGTATTCATATTTAGTAATTTTCTAATAACCAAAGAAATAAAAGCGATCACATTGGTGGGCTTGGCTGTAACTTCACTAGCTAATTAAATGGTAAGCATATAGAGTTGAGTACCTACAGCCAACTGGCACAGAATGACCAGCATCCATGATATTAAACTCTCTTAACCTTCAAATCAGGGTGACTGCATCCAAAATGCCTATTAGGAATATTTTCCGGTTTATGTTAACTTCTGAACCATGTCCAAGAGTGGTCTGGAAGAACTGAATTTGTCCAGGGACCATTCTAACAATTTAACAGTATATAGGCAATTGGATTTTAGCACCCAAGTGTGTTCACTAGCACAACTTAATTTTCCACTGTGAGATTAGGATTTAGGATGCCAATAACATTCTTAAATGCACTGGCTGCTTCTGCAAATTTAGAATATCTCTTTCCATTGGCAAGCAAAGATTGGAGCATATGAGTTGTTTTCAATCAAATTTTACCTGCACGGTCCATTGAAATTGCAGCAGGAGTTAGGTTCCTGACCTTTTCCATAACTGCTTACTCCGAGCTGTTTTGAAGGTCTCTCTGATGTTACAATATGAAGCTTGAATGCTGTTCCCTAGTTTGTCTCTTGGAGAATCGTGGAGAGGCTCAGGGCTCTCAACAGAGCAGTGTTAATCAACAGCTGCTTAGTTTGTAACTCTTGACTTCTGTCTCTCTATAATGAAGAACTTTCAAGTATTCATTATGTGGTGCAAGTGTGTGATCGCCTGTAGAAATGGATGTGCCTGCAAATGCTCAGCTGAAGAGAACTTGGGAAATATTTTAAAATCTTGTATGTTAGAATCAAAAATGTAATTTGGAAAGAGAGAGACAATATGATGATGGAATGCAAAGAAACGCTAAGGACTGCAGTGAAAGAAAGTCACTACTTATAAGAAATCCAGGTTTTGGTAGTAGTGACTTAAAAGTTCAAACAGAATGTGACTAACTTAGTAGCATCTACAAAAAGCAAACTAAAGAATGTGTGCTACTGAGGCAGTCAGCAGTATCTTCCGTAAGTGAGAAGTCCAGCCCAAGGGATGTGTTGAAGTCCAGCTCACTCTTTAGAGTTTTAGGAAAACATTTCAAGATCTCTCCTGTTCCATGTAAGTCCAGACAAACCGCATAGTCCTGTCAGTGCGCAGAATGGAATTTCTTCATTAACTGGAGGTATTCTTCAGATCTGGTGGTAGGGAATGACATTTATTTATAAAAATCATTCACCCTCTGAACACAAACATCTACAAAACTGGTGCTTGTTCCCACAGCAGGAGGGAAAACTGCTCTTGATCCTTAGTGTTACTTGACTTTGTGGCAGTTTAGGCTGGGTACCTCCTGTTCCTGCCACGTAAGCTACAACTCTGGTGTCCCGAGTGCCAAGCCCAGTGGGTGGACACAGGAAATAGTGTATTTCATACCCCAAATGTCCTGTGCCCTACAAATCCATCTGCATAGTCTTTCTCTTCCTCTTTCTTCCCTCTCTGCTCCTGTGGGAGATGCTCCCTATCGGGTAACGGTGGGGGAGTATCTCAAGGCTTCTAAGGCCTGGCTATGCCTAATGCCAGGAGGAGAAGGGGGTGGGAGTGCTGTCTCAGACCTGGCCAGCCTGGGACTAGCCTAGCAGCAGGGGGAGAAGAAAGAGCCCTGGGGGTTTTGGGTATACCCTCAGGTGGGGAGAAGGGAAGTGTTTGGGGCTTTTGGGCGTGCTACAGGGGATTATGTATGCTTTGGGGTTTCTTTTGTCACTGTGGTTGAAGTTTCTGTAAAACACTTACTGCTTTTCCATTTAAATTTTACATCACTTCTGCAATCCATTTGTGTGTCATTCTTTTTGCCCTTTCAGGGGCAAGAGAGGATCTGCCTGGCCTCAAACCAGGACAGACTTCTAGACTCATTTTGACTAGGAGGATGAGTCTACCACAGGACACAGGTTAGCTGAGCTGGTTTGTTCAGCCTGACAAAGCAACATCTAGAAGGACACAGATGACTGGAAAACCAAGCAGGGAAATGCAAGCAGTGGGGTGTGACCACCAAGAAACCTAAGACTAACAGCTAACAAACAGCATAAATATAACAAATAGCTGTAAACTGGTCATTTGGCCTATAAAGAGGAAGATAAGCCTGCAAATTCTATAGAGGGGCAATGTGTACCCCAGTTTCTGAAGGGGAGGTGGAAGTAGAGGCAAGAAATCCAAATACATCCAGTGGCAGACACTACATCAATGTCCACTCACCAGCTTTGAGGCCAACTTGCATGGAAGAGGCAACATATTACACTTTCAGGTGTGTCTGACTGTCACAACATGGGGATACATAAAATACCCTTGGCCTGTGCTGTCTTTGAGCTGTGCTTTGGAAGGAACTGGTGGTCAAGAGGAAGAATTGGTGAAAGACTAGTCTCAGATAGTAGGAAATGGATTTCCTGTACTTGGGCCTGGCAATACTTAATTCGTTAATATGGACACAACCTTAGCATTTTCTTTCCCTTGTTCCCTTCAGGTTTTGAGAACTAAGCCTGACACATCTTTTCTCACAGGGATTGCAACATTAAATATGCAAGACAATAACCTCATATTCCACACACTGTGCTGTTATAAATGTGATCCTCAAAGGGCAGTAATTGTAGGGAAAATAACAGCTCTTTGTACTGCAGGAGTTACATCTGTTATTTGACTAATTAGTGACACATAATCACCTGTATGAGCCTTGGCAATACAGAAGAGGTTCTAATTCTGGCCACTGTCCATGAAAATATCGCAGTCTCACATTTCCATTTGTGACTGCAGAGAGTTATGTGTAGATGTTGGTGCTGGGAGGCAATTTCAGAGAAATGATACACTTCAAGGAAGAGGGTAAGTAAATTACATTGCATGGACAGATACATCTTGTCTAGTTTCATTTACAAACAAAAGGAGGAAGTTTAGGAAGTCTCTTCTACACATAAGGCTGGAGAAGGCTTATTTTAGTCCAAAGGACTGGGCAGATGCTCAGGCAAAAGACTGAAGTGCAGAGGTGGTGTGAGGGTTCTGTTATCTGTGACACCATAGAACTGAATGGACTTGTGATTCTCAGTCTTTTTATCCTTGTTTGTTTTAGGAGAGCTTTGCTTTTAGGTAAAATGTGTTTACCCAGCATGTTCCATTTAGATAATGACTGGCCTTATCCAATACTATGGAAGAAAAACACTATCACAGCAGAAACTGGCAGTTGTGAGTTAATATTTTGTTTTACATGTATTGACTACAATGTCAAAGATTCAAAAATCACTTAAATGTCTCTCTAGAAAAGAAAAATCAACATTCCAGTGCAGTGGAATATTGCCAAACTAGAGGGGGAAAAAAATCCTGAACCCCCCTGACCCATGAATTCATGGATGCATATGCTGCAAGTAAAAGAACACTGCTTTGATAATAACAACAGATATAAGGATGAAAAATAGATGAGAAATGTATTCTATTTTGGTAATATGTTTATTATAGTATATGGCCATTCAGAAAAGATTTTAAATCCTCATAGCAGAACTTTCTGACTCTTCCACAGCTTTCCCAACTCTGCTCTTGCATCCTCTTTTGGGGTATAATTTTTTTAACATTTTATTTTTAATTCTCTGTTGCTAGAACTACAGACACAAATGGGTAGAAATACTATGCTGACAGAAGGATGTTTTCAGCTTGCGACACAGAGTTCTCTGGTGCCCTTGGTGCTGGCACCTAGAAAGGCTTTTTGACCTGACCAGGCTAGAGAGTATGATGAGGAACCTAAACAAGTTCAGCAAGGGCAAGTGAAGAGTCCTGCACCTGGGGAGGAATAACCCCATGCACCAGTTAGGTGCATCACCAGTTAGGTGATGACTTGCTGGAAAGCAGCTCTGAAGAGAAGGACCTGGGAGTGCCGGTGGATGAGTTAACCATGAACTAGCAATGTGCCCTTGTGGTCAAAAAGGCCAGTGGTATCAGTGCTTGAAGAAGGGTTGAGGCCAGCAGGTTGAGGGATATTCCCCTTCCCCTCCTCCTCTGTCACAGTGAGACCACATCTGGAGTATGGCATCCAGTTCTGGGCTCCCCACTTCTGGAGAGACAAGGAATTACTGGAGACAGTCCAGCAGAGGGCTGCAAAGATGATGTGGAGACTGGAGAATATCTTCTACAAGGTTGAGAGACCTGGGGCTGTTTAGCCTGGAGAAGGGAGGACAGAGAAGGAACTTTACCAATGCTCATCAATATCTACATGTCAGGTTTCAAGAGGATGGGGTCATGCTCTTTTCAGTGCCCAGTAACAGGAAAAGAGGAAAAAAAGTACAAACTGGAACAGAGAAAGTTCCATCTGAACATAAGGGGGAGAAATCCCTATTTTGAGGGAGCACTGGAACAGGCTGCCCACAGAGGTTGTGGAGTCTCCATCTCTGGAGACTTTCAACACCTGCCTAGACATGTTAGTGTGCAATCTGCTCTAGGTGAACTTGCTTTAGCAGGAGGGCTGAACTAGATGATCATCAGAGGTCCTTTCCAACCCCTACAATTCTGTGATTCTGTGTGACTTCCATGAAGGTGGTTGCAGGAAGATCCCTTCCACTGGTATCTCTAGGCTCCCTTAACCTTTAAGCATTGCAAAGGAGCTGTGATGTCAACACGTCTGTTCTCCAGGGAACTCCCCAAGTGATTGAAGGTAGGCCAGGAAAGTGAGTCAGAACTGCAGCAGACAAGGCTGCTCCAAACTCCTGTCTGCCCTCAGCACTGTGCGTGGTGTGCCAGACAGTGAGGAGAAACTAATGAATGTGACAAGGTATTGGGGTTGTTTCAGGCTCACTCACTGGAGAGGAGGTGACAGTTACGGACAGTGTTAGCAGCAAGCCAGAGCATCCTGACTCGAATAGTTTTCTGGGAAGGCAAGCAGGCAAGTTCTGTGTATGTTTTTTGAATTAGCTTGGAAATGGATTACAGGGCAAATTAAGCTTTTAATGAAGCTACATCAAGTAGCATTACCAAGAAACAGAGAAATGGCTTAAGCACTAAAAATTCTTGTTTTGACTTAAACGAAAATAAAAAAAAGCATTTGATTTTTCAGAAACACCAGCTCATGTCAAAATTGTCCAAGTTGAAAACATGAAATGACATTAATAATTTAAAGTTAAATGAAACACATTTTAGTTTGATGTAAAAAAGGATTATTCTGAGGGGTTTTCTTGTTGGTTTCTTTGATGCAAAAGAATAATTACCTTTGACCTAAACCAAATCTCCCTTTCTCTCTTCTCATTTACTTTAGTGGATTGACCACTGAAATGAAATGTTATTCATCCAGCTTTCCAAAGGATCTTGAGGCTGTGCCTACTCTGGAAATGTAGCAAATGATGACTCCAACTGACCAAAGGGATATTCCACACTGTATGACACCATGCTCAGCAAATAAAGCTAGGGGAAGAAGAAAGAGAGATGGGACATTCAGAGTGAGGGCCTGTGTCTTCCTGAGCTGCTTTCCTGGAGGTGGCTGCACACCTGCCTGCCAATAGAATGTAAAGAATGAATTCTTTATTTTGCCTTATTGATAAACTGTCTTTATCTCAACCCATGATTTTTCTCACTTTTACCCTACCAATTTTCTTACCCCTCCCACTGGGGTGTGAGCCAGTGGCTGTGTGTGGCACTTAGCTGCTGGCTGGGGTTAAATCACCACAGTCCTTTATGGCTTCCTAAATCACCATGAAATGGTAGGTCATTTGATGACCACACATCTACCAACCTAATTATACTGTGATGAACACCTTTCAAACCTGTGGTGCATTTAATGCATTCCAAAAATAAAATCATCCATAATTAGAAGCCTTCCAAAACAACACACACAGGCACTGGAGTCTAAGAGAAGCTCATCGCTTAATGAGGTTTCTTCACTCACTGGGCAGATTGGAAGAAGGGAGGAAGCAAAGATAGAGACAGAAGCTGGTATCACTGAGCAGATTCAATGAAACCTTGCTGTTTGCCAGACCAGACCTATGTTATATGGGTTCTTGTTGTCCAAGCCCTGACAGAGCCAGTTTTGGCCATCAGGGAAGTGATTTCTCCTTTTCCCATAATTCTAGTAACAGATGAAATGGGAAATTGCCCCAACTTGACTGTTTCTGCAAATCATAGGTTAAGGTTCTTGACACCACACTGCTAAATTCATGCTCACCTGGACAAAACCAGTGATTTTCTGGTGTACACATCACCCATATGCATGGCAAATGTGAGGCTTCCAGCAAATACCCAGCTTCCTCTGTACATGCTTGCATCTGATGGCACTGACATCAGAACAGACAATCTGGAAGGGGAAAAGTAAGAACTATGCATGGGTATAGATGGGGGAAGCACATAAAGGGGAACATGCTGTTTCAGAATAAGAAGCTGAAAGTGGGCATAGAGATGCTAGATTTGCTGCATCATTTTTGCTCCTGTATAATTTGCTTCCCCCCAACTATTTATCTTTTTATTTTTTCTCAAAAGAAATATAATCTAAACTGCTGCACTTATTCTGACCTTTCAAGAGTCAAAATACTCTTTATTATGGTGTGATATTTTAATACACTCTTACCTTCTCTGCTTGGTTTTGTGACTGCCATGGCACAGAATTCATAGGAAGTGAAGCTCAGACCTTGGGAAATTTTAAAATGTCTAATAAAATATTTGTTTTCTCACTCTAAAAGTATTATGAGTTTCAGTACAGAGATATGAACATCTGCCAAAGCAAAACAATATAAAACTGTGTGGCCATTTTTTTTTGGAATGTACTTTTCCTTCAGTGAATAGATGCTTGAAGCATAATGCTGGAGGAGGTCACCTGAAATGAGTCTTTGAATCTTGAGTATTATTTGCAAAAAAACTTAGAAGGGGGAATAAGCTTTAAAAATATGTTTCTAATGTGGTTTTTATGTTCAGCTGTTTGAGTTCTGAGGTATCTAAATGAATGAAAGTTACGGACACAGTTGGAGCTCAGTGTCAAGCCAGTCAAGCTACATAGTTGGGCTTTTATTCCTGGAAAAAGTTCTTAGTAATTCTGCATTTCTAATTATCCTTTTAAATGAATGAAAACTTCATGCTAGAATAATTCATTGAAGGCGAATAAAGGGAAGTATATATTGCTTCCAAATCTTCCAAACACATTGCAGCAAACTGAAGTTCATGGCATGACTGTCCATATATCATAGATAATGCTAAGCAAAGCAATTTCACACCCAGGGAGATGCCTCCTGCCATTTCATTTTGAGGATTTGTAACTGAAACTTGAGACAGCTATTTATTGATTTTTATTTTTCAATTATATCTTCTTGTCTGAATAGTGGAAGATAATAATCACGTCAGAGACAGGCAGCCACCAGCTCCTAGAAGCAGCCCTGGTGGTGTCATGGCGCCAAGCCTGTCAGTGCTTAAGAGACATTTTCAAAATGCCCTTAATAACATCAATTCTTTGTTATCCCTGAAGTTCTCAGGAAGCTGGACTTGATGACTGTTGTAGGTCCATTCCAGCTGAACTAATTTATTGTATTTCTGTTCTAAAATAAACTGGAAAATGTACATTGTGTCTTATGCTACAAAAACCAAACCAAACCAAACCAAACCAACCAAAAAGAGAAAATTAATGAAGTTATATTAGGTGTAAGCATGTGTATGGAAGTCAGGCTTGCTCAAATATATATCTGATTTGTATCAGGATAAAGATCCAAGTCGAACTAGAACAGGACCTCTTAAAAACTGTGAAAGCTAGTGACCTTGGGTTTTTTTTTTGTTTCTCTTATGCCCTCTGTAAATTCATTTATGTACATTCTTTGGAAGCTTGCCTTACAATTTAAAGATTCCTATTAAGATAAACAGCTTCTAATAAAAAGCTTTTATATTTAAAAAGCCTCTGTGCTTTCATGGTTTCTGTAACATCTAACTCGGCAGATTTAACTCCATCTGTGTTCAAGGCTTGAGGTGCTACTGAAATATGAATATTCATAGTATTTTTCACTGTATATTTCCATTATCATCTTGAATTGTTACAAAAGTGGTATGAAAGAGGATTCCTGACAAAATACTTCTATTACTGTTTGTTATATGTAATCAAATATATGCTGTTATATATGTAATCAAAGCACTACTGACAGCTCAATGTTTGGAGAGGATTTAAATTATTTCAGCCTTATCTAAGACATACTGTAGATGAGGAATTCTCTATGGAATGAGCCAAACCCCAGCTCAAATGTGCACAGACACTCTTCAGAGCTGGCCATGTTGTACTGACATCACAGTTTCTCATTGGCTGATGTAGTACTGTACATTATATTGCACCAATCGTACTTTGAGAGGTTCCTAATCATTTTACATCATTAGAGAGATCAAATCTGGAATGACAACAGCCAACTACACAAACACAAGGCCTGGTAGATACACTCCAGCAAAGCTAAAGCTGTAATCTCTCTTTACCAATGGTGACTTTATTGCACGCTTTCACATAATTAGCTTGGTTCATGTTGAACTGGATCTTTCACTGCACAGGTATGCCAGCAGCCCAGTTAAGAGCTGGATTTAATAGGAGACAAACTTTATGAATCAGAATTTCTTCAAAATTATTCTCCTTTAATTTTTTGCTTCCTTTTTTTGGGGTAGGTGAATCATTTGGAAGCTTTTCCAACAGCAATAAACATAATTTTGCAAATTTTTTTCTATTCATTGATAAAAATGCTTTTTGTAAAACGCAGCAATGCACTGCTTTGGGAAGCACAGCATGGAACAATGAATCACTGCCTTTTTAAAGACATAGGAGTTAAGAGTAGATGTTCTTAACGTTAAAATACTCATCGCAATCATAAGGAATGTCAGAGTTAAGTGCTCTAATCAGGAAAAATTATGCCTTGAGCTTCAGCGGGTTTGTGCATGCAAAAAGTCAAGGATAACGTATTATTTTGTGTTACTGTCTCTGCCACTTGGCTCTAGGGAACAAATAGGCTAAAGTAATCCCTAGGGCAACTTTGCTCCCTTTCTGAGGCATACATTCACTGCAATGTTTCTGCTCTTTACTGTTAGCAGATTTTTTTTTGAAAAAGGGGAGACAGGAAATTCTGCTACTATTATTTTTGAGCCATATAAGACATGCAAGTTCTACTGTGGGAGTAGACAGCAAATTTAATACATGTGATCTGTATAGAGCCTTCACAGAGCCTGAGGCAAGGAAGGCAACACGGCAGGAGAGGCATCAGTTTAATTTTTGTTAATGCCACAGCTTTTTTTTCATGTGTTTTCCAAGGTCCTACTTTTCTCTCAGTAAGAAGCATATTCTTCACTCTTCTTGTACAGATGGAGACTATTCATAGTGCTCATCCTATTTAAAAGTAGCAATCTTCCAACCTGTGGGTTGTACAGAGCCCAGTTAGACCATCAGAAATAGCAACTGAAAATGTATACCACTGCCCTAGCACCTAATTCTCTCCCCATAAAATTGCAAGAACACAGAAATGGCTATAAAGAGAAAGGATGTTTGAAACTTGAGAGAAGGGGAAATTTAGGGAAAATGTATCTGCAGCCAGAAGAAGACTAAAGTGTGCAAAATGGAAGTGGTTTAGGAAGCAAGTTGAATGACAAAGCATCTCTGGAGAAATAAAATTTGGGAACCCTAGAAAATAAAAGGAATGTCAATTAAAGTTAGGGAGAAATTAAATGAATGATGGTATGAGGAAGAGAGAGAAATCAAGATTTACTTGAGTACCTGAAGCACAGCCCAGATCAGTTATTGCTGCTGTCAGCATCATCAGTGCAATGTGAGAAAGATTGAATGCATGCTATAAAATGGATGATTTAACAAGGTTCAAGCAATTAAGTAATTAGAATATAATATGAGAACATGCTGAATATGCTTATTTAAATGCAAATGGTTATTCACTGTTTATCTTTAGACCTGAAAAATTATCCAGCTTGTTTAGTTGTCCTTGCTGTTTCATATACTGCTGATCTACTGAATGCCACCAAGACAGCATTCAGAGGTAGTTGCTCTCTCATCAATGGCATCCAGGGACTCATCTTGAAAGGTGCAAAGTGCATGAGCTGCAAAGGAAACAAATACAAGGTGGGTAATAAATATCCTTTGCTCCAATAGGCTAAAGCAATGACACCACTACATTTCCATTTATAGCGAGATCACTAATACGGCCATCTGTCAGAGATGTTAAGGGACGACGCCTGAATGCCTAATCAACTAATACTACTCACTCAGTGGGAAAGATTAGCCACAGGAGTAAACAATTTTATTCATAAGATGGGGAAATACTTTGTTCAAATGAGAAAAAAATGAAAGTTACACCATTTATGTGCGGACACTTAGCAGAGCCAGCTCTCCTGTGTCTCCCACTGGCAAATGGGATGGCTTTAGATAAATTATTTCACCTTGCTAGGTGAAATTAAGGCAAAGCCCTTCTCACTCAAAACTACTGTAAATTCCCAAGACTTTATTTTTGCTTCTAATCAATCACAACTTCCAAAACAAACTTGAAACATGAAGCATAGTTTGTTTCCAGGGCCATTCCAGAGTTAACACATGCTGGCCCTCTAGCTAGTAGCATTACACAGAACTTGACTATTGATATGGTAGTTCTGCTGATTTTGTTAATCCAAACACTTCCAGAGTTTACCAGCATACAGTCATCCTAACAGGGAGGCAACAAAAAAGATCAAAAGATCATCTTCCTGAAAAAAAATGCTGTATAGATAGTCCAGGTGTCCAGTAATAAAAACAAGCAAATCTGGGTGCAGATTCTTTGGGTGATCATATTTAAAACCATATAATGAGGTATTAGATTTAGCTTTAAGGCCTTTATTTGAAGGTCTCTGATGTTACCAGTCTTTTGCAACTGCAAGCTGTTCACTAAATCCCAGATTATGAAAAGCACATGATAACCACTTTGTCGACAACACATCCCGAAGCATCTCTTATGAAAGAGGTGATCTGTATTTTGCTTGCTGTTAGTATCAGAAAGGAACAGTTGAATATCAAAGTACTATTCCAACAAGAACCATAACATGATACCTAAAACCTAGGTCAAGAATTCAACTCAGTCTAAACTGGATGCTGTAACAAACATCTTAATGGAGAAAGAGTATACCAGGTGATACAGAGTAAACATCAGATAGAAGAGCAAGCACTGAAGTTCCTACTCTGTTACACTTTCTGTGACACATTGAGAATACCAACATCTCTGGCTACATCTCCTCCTGATTAGCCAGTGACAGAGAATATCCCTGAGCACTGGGACTTGATCCTCTCCACTGTTAAATTTTCAGCAAAGTGCTTGGCATGGTTGCACCTGGACCAAATGCTGTCTCTCAAACATTTCCTAGACACTGTAGAATAAATTAGGTTGGAAGGGAAATTCTGGAAATCACCTAATCTAAGATCTTGAAACAGATCCCATGGGCTGTGCCCTGATAAGATCTGAACATCTCACAGGATGGCATTTTCATGGCCTCTCTGGGCTTCTTTTGAGTATTTTATTGCTCCCAGGGTAGAAGAATTTTTCATAGGTAACTTAAATTTTCTATAATTTTTTAGATTTCCTAAGAGTATCAACTTCCCAAAGGCAGTTTAGATATGTTACCCTGTTACAGAGGCCAAAAGAGTGCAACAACATGGATATGGTCAGACTTTGGCCTGAAGGCCAGAAAACTTCCATCAGTAATTTGAATGTAAGGGCATTATGTTGAGTGGCTCAGATCCCAACATTGCTACTGAATGAGTGGGTACCATAGGAGACAAGTTCCCATGATATGTATACAGAACACAAATAGGTGCACAAATAATTTTCTCATCTGTACCCTTAGTTGCAGGAGGGAATACCATAAGGAACAGGACAGCAGCCATAGTCAACAAGTGGCTTAGAGGCTGGTGTAGTCAAAAGAATTTCGGGGTTTTCGATCTTGAAAAACTTTTTACTGCACCAGGTCAGCTGGCAACAGATGGAGCACATCTGTCCCAGAGGAGGGGAAAAATCAGAGTGTATGAAAATGGCCTATACCTCAAAGGGAAAAAGATTCTAGGAAGGCAATTGGCAGGTCTCATAGATAGGGCTTTAAACTAGATTCAAAGGGGGAAGGGGCTGAAACCAGTCCCCCCAGGCAAGGAGTCTGGGGGTGATAAACTTGAGCCAGAGGTGAAACCGGCAGCCTGGCTGAAGTGCATGTACACTAATGCACTAAGCTTGGGTAACAAACAAGAGGAGCTGGAAGCCTTGCTGCAGCAGGAAAATTATGATGTAGTTGCCATCACAGAGACGTGGTGGGACAACTCATGTGACTGGAGTGCTACAATTGATGGCTACAGGCTTTTCAGAAGAGACAGGCAAGGAAGAAGGGGTGGAGGGGTGGCCCTGTACATCAGGGAGGCACTAGATGCCATTGAGCTGGAGATCAGGGATCATCAGGTTGAGTGCCTGTGGGTGAGAATTAGAGGGAAGGCCAACAGGGCTGACATCCTGGTTGGAGTCTGTTATAGACCACTCAACCAGGAAGAAGAAGTTGATGAAGCATTCTATAGGCAGCTTAAGGCTGTCTCAAGATCTCCTGACCTTGTTCTCATGGGTGACTTCAACCTGCCTGACATCTGCTGGGATCTCAACACAGCAGAGAGGAGACAGTCTAGGAGGTTCTTAGAGTACATGGAGGACAGCTTCTTATCCCAGGTGCTGAGTGAGCCTACCAGGGGTAAGGCTATGCTTGACCTCCTCTTCACCAACAGGGAAGGGCTGGTGGGTGATGTGGTGGTCGGAGGCTGTTTAGGGGCCAGTGACCACGAGATAATTGAATTTTCAGTATTCAGGCAAGCTAAGAGGGGCAGCAAGAAGACCTCCACTCTGGACTTCTGGAGGGCAGACTTCAGGCTACTCAAGGAACTAACTCAGAAGGTTCCTTGGGAAACAGCCCTTAGAAACAAAGGGGTCCAGGAGAGCTGGGCCTACTTCAAGGAGGAACTGTTGAAGGTGCAGGAACAGGCTGTGCCAATGCGCCGGAAGATGAGCCGCCGGGGCAGACGGCCAGCCTGGATGGGTGATGAGCTTCTAAAAGAACTAAGGGGAAAAAAGAGGGTGTATCATCTTTGGAAGAAAGGTGAGGCAACCCATGAAAAGTTTAAGGATGTTGCTAGGTCTTGTAGGAAGAAAATTAGGGAGGCAAAAGCACATTTGGAGCTTTGACTGGCCTCTGCTGTGAAGGACAACAAAAAGTCCTTCTATAAATACATTAATAGCAAGAGGAAGGGCAAGGACAACCTCCACTCCTTGGTGGACACGGAGGGGAACGTTGTAACAAAGGATGAGGAGAAGGCAGAGTTACTTAACACCTTCTTTGCCTCAATTTTTTCTAGCAGAACAGAATGTCTTCCAGACAGCTGGCCTGCAGAGCTGGCAGAAGGATTCAGGGAGCAGAATAGTTTTCCTCTGTTCTAGAATGGGGTAGTTGGTGATCTGCTTAGCCACTTGGATCCCCACAAGTCCATGGGACCAGATGGGATCCACCCTAGGGTGCTGAGAGCTGGCAGATGTGCTGGTCAAGCTGCTCTCCATCATTTTTCAGCAGTCCTGGCTCACTTGAGACATCCCACAGGATTGGAAGCTGGCCAACATGGTGCCCATCCACAAGAAGGGCCGGCTGGATGAGCCAGGGAATTACAGGCCTGTCAGCCTGACCTCAGTGCCAGGCAGGATTATGGAACAGGTCATCCTGAGTGCAGTCACACAGCGCTTCCAGGATGGCCAAGGGATCAGGCCCAGCCAGCATGGGTTTAGGAAGGGCAGGTCCTGCCTGACCAACCTGATCTCCTTCTATCATCAGGTGACCCGCCTGGTGGATGTGGGGAGGCCTGTGGATGTAGTCTACCTGGACTTCAGCAAGGCCTTTGACACCATTCCCCATAGCAAACTCCTGGCCAAGCTGTCAGCCCATGGCTTGGATGGGAACACACTGCGATGGGTTAGGAACTGGCTGGAGGGCCGAGCCCAGAGAGTGGTAGTGAATGGTGCCACATCCAGCTGGCAGCCAGTCACCAGTGGTGTGCCCCAAGGATCAGTGCTGGGCCCCATGCTCTTTAACATCTTTATTGATGATCTGGATGAGGGCATTGAGTCCATCATCAGTAAATTTGCTGATGACACCAAGCTGGGGGCAGGAGTTGATCTGCTGGAGGGTAGAGAGGCTCTGCAGAGGGACCTCGACAGGCTGGGCAGATGGGCAGAATCCAACGGCATGAGATTTAACACATCCAAGTGCCGGGTTCTGCACATTGGCCACAGCAACCCCATGCAGAGCTACAGGCTGGGGTCAGAGTGGCTGGAGAGCAGTCAGGTGGAGAGGGACCTGGGGGTGCTGGTTGGTGGTAGGCTGAACATGAGCCTGCAGTGTGCCCAGGCAGCCAGAGGGGCCAATGGCATCCTGGCCTGCATCAGGAACAGTGTGGCCAGCAGGAGCAGGGAGGTCATTCTGCCCCTGTACACTGCACTGGTTAGGCCGCACCTAGAGTACTGTGTCCAGTTCTGGGCTCCTCAGTTTAGGAAGGAGGTTGACTTGCTGGAACGAGTCCAGAGAAGAGCAACAAAGTTGGTGAGGGGTTTGGAACATAAGCCCTACGAGGAGAGGCTGAGGGAGCTGGGGTTGCTTAGCCTGGAGAAGAGGAGACTCAGGGGTGACCTTATTGCTCTCTACAACTACCTGAAGGGGGGTTGTAGTCAGGCAGAAGTTAGTCTCTTCTCCCAGGCAGCCAGTACCAGAGCAAGAGGACACAGTCTCAGGCTGCACCAGGGGAGGTTTAGGCTGGAGGTTAGGAGCAAGGTCTACACAGCGAGAGTGATTGCCCATTGGAATGGGCTGCCCGAGGAGGTGTTGGGGTCACTGTCACTGGGGGTGTTCAGGGCGAGGCTTGACAGGATGCTTGGTTGCATGGTTTAGTTGATTAGGTGGTGTTGGATGATAGGTTGGACACGATGATCTTGAAGGTCTATTCTATTCTATTCTATTCTATTCTATTCTATTCTATTCTATTCTATCACATTCTGAAAAGTGAGTAACTCATATTGGGTGATTATGAACTAAAATTCCATTGATCTCTATTTCTTTAAAAACTGCTTTTAAAAAAGTCAGCACAGCTAGAAACAATAATTCCTGTTAAACACTCCATAAAATGCAGTCTGAGCCAGGCAACTGTAGACAAGCAACTAAACAATCTGTGTCACTTTAAAATATTCTTGGGCTCTTCAGGTAAGTTAGGTCTTAGTGAGAACACTTAAAAACATTCAGGTGAAGGCAGGTGAAGGCTGCCTTTTCCCCTGTGTTCCTGTATAGTGCTATCAGTAATACACAGGGCATGGACAGGGGAGGACTGAAGGACAGGCAGTGTGGGACCAGCTCATATGTAAACACCAGCACGAAACGTACATACAAGTTCAGTGATTCATTGGGTCAAATGCCTTTTCTCCGTCTAAGGGTAATTAGATTTTAAGGAAAGAGATTTGAGTTGTGAGCTTTCATTTTCATGTATTACCACCAATATTCTGCACACATAACCTAGAATATTCCTGATACAAAGGTTTGCGAACAAAACCAACTGATGCAGTGGACGAGGATGCTGAGGACACTGATGGAAGACAGTGATGTTTTCAGGTAGCACTAAAAGAACAGATTTGGGTTTTTTTCAAATACAAATTTACCAACAAGCCTTAACCTTGTGCTATGCAGCTGAGCACACATCTCACTCCAGTGAGCACTGAATACACAATAAATAAATATGCCACTATAAAACAGCTGCCACATACCTCAAGAAAGTAATGTAAAAGAAACTTAGAAGTGAAATGCATATGAAAGAGTTTGAAGAAATGAGTTTCAGCCTGCAAGTCTCATTGAGCCAGGGGACCCGCCTTGCCTTTCACAGGTTCTCAGGTGATGATCCATTATCCTTGATCAGTTCTGATATACAGCCTGAGTTGGAGGTATCTACGGTTCCTTGTGGGATTTCATGATTGGTGTCTCAGCTTCTTGGCTACTGTTGTCAGTCTGATAATTCTTGAGCAGAAATACTCTAATCATACAAAGTGTATTGAATAGAAGACAGCTGTAGCACTCATTATATAAATCTTGCTGCACAGAGAAAAAAACTTTCGGCAAAAAAGCAGGTGCAGAATAGCCAGATTAAAAAAAAAACCCCAAACAAACAACAAAAAGTTTGCTGTTCTACTGTAAATATTGTTTCTTAATAAAAGATGGCATTCTGGAATGATTCTGCGCAGCAAATTCTTTGACAGTGGAGGATGGCAAGAGACCTATTACGTGCTCTGAAACAGTGAGAAAGAGACTTCTTCCCTCTCCATTTTGATTTAAAATACATAGTTCTCATTGCTTCTCTTTTTGCAAACACACATATACATAGAGTACACTTTATTAAAACTGTGTACAAAAAAAAAAAGGTAGCACTTTCCCAGGGATCATTATTTCCTCCTGAAATTTCTTAAGGATTATGTGGAAACTGCTATTTCTCTGTGCTAGACTTTTCCTACACTGCAAATAAGGTGCAGCCCTGCCAATAGTCTGTAGGTCCTCCCCTTTGGTCTTGTACAAGGAATGTCCTTTTTTGCCATATATTCCTTCTTTTTAGGACTCAGAGACCAAGACACCATTAACTTGCACCTCCTGAAAGCTGCGGGAATTGGATGTGAAGTGCAGCATCTTGCTGCTCAGCATTGGATGGACAGGATGCAATCAGACATAATTGGAAAGCAGGAATTAAGGAAGCTGTGAGAGGCAGAAGAAATCTTATCATAGTCTTTGCTAAAGGAACAACAAACCCACATTCTTTTCATGTTTTAAATGTGACAAGAATGTCAGCAGACTGTCATAATTCTATTGCATCATGTCTGACAGGGAAATCCAGTGTTTGATTCATAATCATTTTCAGTCACGTTGAAAACTCAAAGCCAGGGATTTTTCTGAGAAACCAAGATTGAAGACTTTAAAAGGGAAAGATCAGAGGGAGCTGTGAGCTAAGACCCTTTGAAAATTCTATTCTCTGACCTCTAAACAGCATTAGGTTGGTGACATTTTTTTCAATAGTAACACTGAGGAACCTCAGGAAAAGATAAGCACCCATTTGTGCTGCAAACAGAAACAAAAAATGCCCTCAGGACATACAGATCTGGGGCACTGCTGCTGACAGGCAATGATTTATTCCCAGTGGCAGGTAAAATGATGCATGTTAGTATGATTTAATACATAAAGCTACCTTGATAAAAGGATCAAGGCTCTTCTGTAAGAGGTATTATGCAGTTATGCAGGAAAATGGGGTTTTTACATACAATCTGCACCCAAAGAATATTTGTCAAAGAGTTCAGCAAAAGCATGATGTGGTTATTAAACTGCAGTTACTGCTCCATGTTTTTTCAGTAAATTAGACAAACAAAGTGGGAAAGAGGATGGAAATGATGGACATCAGTCATCTAGAGGGTAGGGATGATGAGAAACATGGCTGTAGATGGAAAAGCATGGATATGTTCAGAGACTGGGGCAGTCAAAGGAAGGGAACTGGGTTTTGGAGGATGGAAACAGTTGTGGGATCTTGTTCTGGACAGCAGAAAGTGTGTGTGTCAGTCAGTGCTGGTCTGAAGGACATGATGAAGTGGATCTTGGCTGTTAGAGAAGAAACAAACCCACAAAATGCACTTCAAGGAGCAATTGGGAACTGTGAGCTTAATGTTCCTCTTTTTAAATTCTGCCAACGCATTTGAGGCCTTTTTCTGTTTGTTTGCTTTTTATTTTTATGACATGTCAGGATTTAAAGCTTAAATGTACAGTACTGCAAACCTAGAGCTTGATTTGCAAGGAAATACCAAGCAAAGACTACTTTATGGGCTTTACGTCAGTAAGCAGGAAAACATGGCTCAAACAGCTGCTTTTTTTTTTAAATGTCAGCAGAGTCCTTTTAGACAACTTTCACCCAAAGTCGTTGCACAGTCAGCTTCTGACATACTGCAGTCATTGTTTTTATCAGATCATCTTCCTGTATTGCTTTTTTTGCTGCAAACTCATCAGGTGCTCATATATTTTGTGTATTACTTGTGTATTTTGTTCTGACTGTTTAATACAGAATAGAATAAACCAGGTTGGAAGAGAACTTCAAGATCATTGTGTCCAACCTATCATCCCACACCACCTAATCAACTAAACCATGCAACCAAGCACCCTATCAAGTCTCCTCCTGAACACTTCCAGTGATGGCGACTCCACCACCTCCTCGAGCAGCCCATTCCAATGGGCAATCACTCTCGCTGTGTAGACCTTGCTCCTAACCTCCAGCCTAAACCTCCCCTGGTGCAGCCTGAGACTGTGTCCTCTTGCTCTGGTGCTGGTTGCCTGGCAGAAGAGACCAACCTCTGCCTGTCTACAACCTCCCTTAAGGTAGTTGTAGACAGCAATAAGGTCACCCCTGAGTCTCCTCTTCTCCAGGCTAAGCAACCCCAGCTCCCTCAGTCTCTCCTCGTAGGGCTTGTGTTCCAAGCCCCTCACCAACTTTGTTGCCCTTCTCTGGACATGCTCCAGCAAGTCAATATCCTTCCTAAACTGAGGGGCCCAGAACTGGACACAGTACTTGAGGTGTGGCCTAACCAGTGCAGTGTACAGGGGCAGAAGGACCTCCCTGCTCCTGCTGGCCATACTAGCAAACTCATCATTTTGAATTGCAAAAACCAGGTTTACTATTCTAACACTTTTCTATTCAGACAGAATATGCACACAAAATTTGCTGAGTATGGAGTCATTAATGCTGTTTTGTCATGGGAATATAACATCTTGCTCATACTGTAATGTTAAGAATGGAATACATAATAACAATATGGCCACACAAGAACTAGAGAAAATGGTGCAATCATGGTTTGTGCTCACATCCTCAGTTTACACTGATGTCAAATGAGTATGTGAAGTCTTCTCTTCAAAGCCCTTAGGGCTTGAGTTTCCAATGTGCTTGGGCTTACAGCTGAAAGTGTGGGCACTCTTATTTGATATCCATCTGTTACTTTTGTATGAGTGTACTGTTAAAGATCCAGATTTTTGGATAATAAAGCTTATGCTCATTGTCTTTGACAAGTATCTCACTGACAGTGAGGAACTGTAGAAGGAATCTAACATAACTGAGCAAATGTTTTAAAAAGCGTCAGAGGAGAATAAATGTGCAATAATTCATGTGCAAAAAATAACGTAAACTGTATTTCCCTGGTATTTACAGTCTGTTTGGAAAAGACACCTTAGCATCACTGTTGGCAGCTCTCTAAAATCACTGGCTTCATACACAATGACACCAAATAAGCCAACAGGAAAACAGGCAGCATGAGGAAGGGTACTGAGGAATAGAGAGAGATTGTCCCTTTGTTGCCATATAAAATTTTGATGTGCCCACACTATGAGGACTTTGGATGTCTGCATCTCAAGAGAAGAGCAATGAGGAACTAAAGTTTATAAAATCATGAAGGCAGTGGAAAAAACAAATGCAGAGCTCTTATGTATGAAAATTCACAATATATAAACAGCAGATTATTCTTTGAAACTTGTAGGACATCAATTTAGAACAAACTTTTAAGCAGTGGTGTGGGGTTCCATGCAGTGAATAGTAAAATACAGAAATCTGTTTCTGTTAGAATGAGGAACTCTGTGGGCTGCTTCTGGTACACAAAAACCAAACCAACAAACCAAACCAAAACAAAAATCCACAACCAAAAAAATAAAAAATAAAATAAAGGCTTTCAGTCACCTCTAGTCAGCTAGTTAGGATCTGTGGGTCACATTTTACCATTCAGGGGAAAGCATGCTGTGCAGCCAAATGCTAGTGTTGATTTCCTAAGCACTGAAACTTAACCCTTTGTATTGTAGAATTGTTAGCATGGTTCTTGGCACATCATTCTCAAGGTTTGACCAGCAGCTTCCAAAATATTTTGGGGTTTTATTTTGGGAGTTAGCAGGGATCAGGGACCATTTTCTAGAGTAATCAGTAACGAGGCTCATAGATTTCCATCGCACCTGTGCTTCTGGGATGTGCCCAAAGATTTCTGTGCAGAGTCCATACACCTGTCTCCAGTCCTTTCTGTAGCCATGAACAAACAGCTGTTTCCAAGTCTGTGTGGCTTATGAAGCATGACTACACCATTTGTATGGGATGACAATTTTAGCAAGGAAACCACTTTTATAGGTCAGGAGGGAGAAGGCAAACTTTGAATAAAGCCATAAAAGATTCTCTCAGACAAAAGCACTGTAAGAAACTCTGGAAATTTATTAATTAAGTAAATAAGAAGATTTCAAGTTTTGAATTTGTCTTCTGATGGTAGTTTGCAAAGTGAATGCATATCCAGTAATTAAAGAACCACTCAATATGAAATCTGGCATACAGGAGATAGGTGCTAATATCCTTTGTTTACCTCCCTGTTCATGATGGGGAACGGAATCAATATGGGCAACCAACATGATCTAGTATTGTTTGTTTATTAAGGGAACCTCTACATCTTATATAGACTGGCAGAGCATCATTGGCATAGCTTCATTGGTTCCCCATGACTGACCCCACATCATACTATTATAGATTATTGGTTAAACCACTAATATCACGTGAGGTTATCGATCGACATATCTGTCCTGTTATTCCAAGGTAACTCTCTGTGTTTATAGCTACCGGTACCTTGCTTTAGTTACACACTGCAAGCACAGCACTACTGTGCTAAACTGCTAGCTACTTCTACTCTTATGCTAAGCATGGCCTACCACCATGCCAAGCTGTAAGCTTATATTGCCAGATTGCTCACACCACTTATTGCTGTGATTGCCACACCTCCCCTATAATGACTTATATGAATCAGTTAACAGATTATTTTGTGCTAGGTGTAAATTATCACAGTTTTCAGATGCCAGGAAAGTCTCATCCTCCCAGAGGGACTAAAGTACAGTGGTCAGACCCTCCCCAACTTTGCTATAACGGCGGTTACAGATGAAGTTTTCCAGCCATATGGGGGTGTAGAGATCCTTGAGTCCAACATCCCTGGCCAAAGCAGAATCACCTAAGGCAGGCCAGACAGGAACCGAACGTGGGGCCTCCAGGTGGCAGTGGAGAAAGTTCAGGGGGGAAACGGTGGACTGGAGTTTGGCCTTGAGCACGCGCTCAAGATGAGGTTTTCCAGCCATATGGGGGTGTAGAGAAAAACAGCTCACTGCTCCGCATCCACAAGGCTTGATCCAGCTCTCACCTAACTCCCCTCCAGCCTGAGTCTTCTGGGAAAAGACAGGCCAAGGCCCTCGCTGGTCTTAGACATTAGGGGGGGGCCCACACTGACTCCAGGGAGGAAAATGCTGCAGAGACCTCTCGTCAGAAGCTGACGAATGGGGGACGCTGCTCCAACTCCAGCATTGTCATTGGCAGCCCATGGCGCTTCTGGATCTTCATCTTCACGATGAGCTGCTCCAGTGCGCGCTTCCCAGACTCATCCAAGAAGGACAGGTCTGGCACAGTGGGAACCACCCTGACATCACGGTCTTCTGCCTGATGAAGGGATATGAGAACCGAGGCTCAACATTCTGTGAAGTCGCATTCACCTTGGCTGGAAGGTCTACTTCCAGCTCCAGTTTGGATGCTGGAATGAGGTCCTCTGAAGAGGAGGCAGTGTTACTTGCCATGCTAGGAGTTGGAGAGCTGTCACTTGAATGAGGCAGTTCTGTGGAGCGTCCGACGGGACTGGCCACACTGTCACCACTCTCTGGCATCTCCCTGTACCAAGAGGAGCAGGAGTGGCGAAGGCTGACCCCAGCACTGCTGGGCACCCTGGGGCTCGCCCTCCTGCCTCAAAGGAGGCTGCAGGCAGCTCCTCTGTCATGTGGTCCCACACACTCTGCCTGAGGCACACTTTCCCACCCCAGTGGCCACAGCATCTCCCCAGGAAAGGAGGAGGATGCTGCCAGGGCTACAGTACAGTAGTCAGACCCTCCCCAAGTTTGCTGTAACTGCGGTTTTAGACCCATTGGTTCCCCAAAACTCTCCCCAAGCACTTCCTCCCAGCCGTGCCCCCATGCCCCTCTCACCTTCTCAGTGGCCTCATGCCCACATAGCTTGTTAGTCCTTCAACAGTCCTGTGGCACAGAAGGGCTGTTTGGTAGGAGACATCAGCCTCTGTGGGTAGAGGGGAGGCGCTGCAGAGGGACAGAGAGAAGTGTTAGTGGGACCTCGCTTGGTGGAGGGCATTTTGCTCCAGGGGAAAGGTCCCACTTACTCTGTCTCCCGTGACTGTAAAGGCTCTAGAAGGACAAAGCTTGGAGGCCGACTGAGCTGATGGGGCATGCCTGGGTGCTCTGGTGGGTACGTGGGCTCCAGGAGTGGCTTTGCAGCAGACCCATCATTGTCCGGAAGCTCCACACCTCTGTCATCCCCCTTGTTGTCTCTGCATTTGTTCTTCCTCACCCTCCCCATCTACACAGGAACAGAAAGCAGCAGGTGAGCGGGGAAATCACAGCATTCATGCAGTTGGAAGAGACCTCAACTATCATCTAGTCCAACCTCAACCCAGCACTGAAGGGTCCCCATGTCCCCCAAGCACCCGGTTACTTCACCACTGTCCTGGGCAGACAACTGCAATATTTTACTAACCCTTTCAGTGAAGGTGAGGTAGTATTTCCTAACACCCAGGTTAAATGTCCCCTGGAACAACTTGGAACCATTTCTTCTAGTCCTGTGTCACTTGCCAGCAAGAAGAGGCTGGCCCTCTCCTCTGATGCCTCAGCAGCAGTATCAAAATAACCACGGCAAAGGCAGGACCAGACCTGTGCCTGCCGCATGCCCCCTGGCCCCGGCTGGCGGGCAGCCTTCCCTGTCAGGCAGGGCCCCTCCAGCTGACCCCTGGGGCTCTCTCCCAGGACCCTGATGACCACCCCCCCCCCCAAACCCTTCCGGCACAAATACTACCTGGCTCACGATCCTCACAAACTTGTAGATAATCACCACCAGCAGAAAGCTCTGCAAAGCCAAGAACATGAGGAAGCTCCCCGTGTCAGGGAAACACCTCCACATTCTTGCCTGGTGTCACTGAAACGCTGAGCAGAAGACTCGCTGTCCACTTGCTCCTTCCCCAACACCAGCCACCCTCTCCACTGTGAAACCACAAGCGAAGTGTCACCCGGCCTCGCTCAGCCCCAGATTAAAGCCACCCGTCTTTGTGATGCAGGCATGACATGGGGCTGTCACCAATTCAGCATCTTTGTTGGCACCCTAGGTCAGCTGTGGCAACGTTTGTGATGCAGGCAGCTCATGGGCAAGTTGGCTGCTACCTTGGAGATCTGAGGATCAGCGTGGTCTCAACTGCCAGGGTCAAGACTTGCAAACTGGCATCTTTCTCCAAAAACTGGAGGACTGCAACAGAAGGAAAGAGAGCTAAGCTGAAACCACCAATCTGCAGTGACATCCAGGCTGCCCCTCCTAACCATGCCAGCCCCAACTGTCCCTTCCCCTCTGCAGAAGGGGAAAGCGGTACAAATGCATCAGCCGGAAGCTGCTGCTCAGGAGTGCTCCAGGTGCCCCTGACATGTTCCTCTGCCCTCAAAGCATTTCCCTGGAGCAGGGTATAGCATAGCAGCCCCCTGCCCAGGCTCTGGCTCCCTGCCCCACCAGCCCTGGCACACAGCCCTGCCTCTACTCACCGCTGCAACGCTCAGACAGCTTCTCTTCACAACATTTTGCTCTGCCGGTGCCGTGAAACAAGCCCAAGACCCAGAACTCTCTCGGCTCTCCCACTTCCCAGCGTGCTCCCAGCAGCATGGCTCCAGACTCTGCCGGTTTGGCTGCACACCTTCCTCCCGCTCAGCAGGGCTGACCCCAAGGACGGTACCTGAGGGTGGTGGGAGTGAGCAAGGTGGCCACCAAGCCCACGTGTGGGCAGGGGCTGGCTGGAGAGGGAAGCACCGAGCCTCTGGTCGCCCAGACTGCACAGGACAGCTGGGGCTCTGACAGGGCTGCTCTTGGCTGCCCGTGCAGTGGCTGGCACTAGGGCAAAGCTGAGAGAAGAGGGACCCCAGGGGCTGTGGCTCACCAGTCAACCTCACAGACTCCTCCAGCCAGGTGAGCCGAGCCTCCTTCAGGTACCGTACGGCAGGCTCCGACTCAAGTTTTCTTCACTTCCGTTCCTGTCCTGCACCAGTTTCAGAGACAAGGGTTTATGAGGCTTGGCATAGACCCTCCCCAGTTGCCCAGACCGGTCCCTCCTCCCAGCATGCCACGTTCCCCTGCTTCCTCAGGCCATTCCCACCTCCTGCCTGTCATGGAGCCCTGTTGGGCTGAGGTTCAGAGGCAACCACAGGCAGAGGTCACAGGATCACAGACTATTAGGGGTTGGAAGGGATCTCTAGAGATCCTTGAGTCCAACATCCCTGGCCAAAGCAGAATCACGAAGGCACAGGAACCGAACGTGGGGCCTCCAGGTGGCAGTGGAGAAAGTTCAGGGGGGAAACGGTGGACAGGAGTTTGGCCTTGAGCACGCGCTCAAGATGAGGTTTTCCAGCCATATGGGGGTGTAGAGAAAAACAGCTCACTGCTCCGCATCCACAAGGCTTGATCCAGCTCTCACCTAACTCCCCTCCAGCCTGAGTCTTCTGGGAGAAGACAGGCCAAGGCCCTCGCTGGTCTTAGACATTAGGGGGGGCCCACGCTGACTCCAGGGAGGAAAATGCTGCAGAGACCTCTCGTCAGAAGCTGACGAATGGGGGACGCTGCTCCAACTCCAGCATTGTCATTGGCAGCCCATGGCGCTTCTGGATCTTCATCTTCACGATGAGCTGCTCCAGTGCGCGCTTCCCAGACTCATCCAAGAAGGACAGGTCTGGCACAGTGGGAACCACCCTGACATCACGGTCTTCTGCCTGATGAAGGGATATGAGAACCGAGGCTCAACATTCTGTGAAGTCGCATTCACCTTGGCTGGAAGGTCTACTTCCAGCTCCAGTTTGGATGCTGGAATGAGGTCCTCTGAAGAGGAGGCAGTGTTACTTGCCATGCTAGGAGTTGGAGAGCTGTCACTTGAATGAGGCAGTTCTGTGGAGCGTCCGACGGGACTGGCCATGCTGTCACCACTCTCTGGCATCTCCCTGTACCAAGAGGAGCAGGAGTGGCGAAGGCTGACCCCAGCACTGCTGGGCACCCTGGGGCTCGCCCTCCTGCCTCAAAGGAGGCTGCAGGCAGCTCCTCTGTCATGTGGTCCCACACACTCTGCCTGAGGCAGACTTTCCCTCCCCAGTGGCCACAGCATCTCCCCAGGAAAGGAGGACGACGCTGCCAGGGCTACAGTACAGGGGTCAGACCCTCCCCAAGTTTGCTGTAACTGCAGTTTGAGACCCATTGGTTCCCCAAAACTCTCCCCAAGCACTTCCTCCCAGCCGTGCCCCCATGCCCCTCTCACCTTCTCAGTGGCCTCATGCCCACATAGCTTGTTAGTCCTTCAACAGTCCTGTGGCACAGGAGGGCTGTTTGGTAGGAGACATCAGCCTCTGTGGGTAGAGGGGAGGCGCTGCAGAGGGACAGAGAGAAGTGTCAGTGGGACCTCGCTTGGTGGAGGGCATTTTGCTCCAGGGGAAAGGTCCCACTTACTCTGTCTCCCGTGACTGTAGAGGTTCTAGAAGGACAAAGCTTGGAGGCCGACTGAGCTGACGGGGCATGCCTGGGTGCTCTGGTGGGTACGTGGGCTCCGGGAGTGGCTTTGCAGCAGACCCATCATTGTCCGGAAGCTCCACACCTCTGTCATCCCCCTTGTTGTCTCTGCACTTGTTCTTCCTCACCCTCCCCATCTACACAGGAACAGAAAGCAGCAGGTGAGAGGGAAGTCACAGCATTCATGCAGTTGGAAGAGACCTCAACTATCATCTAGTCCAACCTCAACCCAGCACTGAAGGGTCCCCATGTCCCCCAAGCACCCGGTTGACTTCACCACTGTCCTGGGCAGACAACTGCAATATTTTACTAACCCTTTCAGTGAAGGTGAGGTAGTATTTCCTAACACCCAGGTTAAATGTCCCCTGGAACAACTTGGAACCATTTCTTCTAGTCCTGTGTCACTTGCCAGCAAGAAGAGGCTGGCCCTCTCCTCTGATGCCTCAGCAGCAGTATCAAAATAACCACGGCAAAGGCAGGACCAGACCTGTGCCTGCCGCATGCCCCCTGGCCCCGGCTGGCGGGCAGCCTTCCCTGTCAGGCAGGGCCCCTCCAGCTGACCCCTGGGGCTCTCTCCCAGGACCCTGATGACCACCCCCCCCAAACCCTTCCGGCACAAATACTACCTGGCTCACGATCCTCACAAACTTGTAGATAATCACCACCAGCAGAAAGCTCTGCAAAGCCAAGAACATGAGGAAGCTCCCCGTGTCAGGGAAACACCTCCACATTCTTGCCTGATGTCACCGAAATGCTGCGTAGAAGACTTGCTGTCCACTTGCTCCTTCCCCAACACCAGCCACCCTCTCCACTGTGAAACCACAAGCGAAGTGTCACCCGGCCTCACTCAGCCCCAGATTAAAGCCACCCGTCTTTGTGATGCAGGCATGACATGGGGCTGTCACCAATTCAGCATCTTTGTTGGCACCCTAGGTCAGCTGGGGCAACGTTTGTGATGCAGGCACCGCATGGGCAAGTTGGCTGCTACCTTGGAGATCTGAGGATCAGCGTGGTCTCAACTGCCAGGGACAAGACTTGGAAACTGGCATCTTTCTCCAAAAACTGGAGGACTCCAGCTGACCCCTGGGGCTCCCTCCCAGGACCCTGATGACCGCCCTCCCCCAACCCTTCCGGCACAAATACTACCTGACTCACGATCCTCACAAACTTTGTAGTTTCTTTTCGGTGTTGCTACTGGTGAAGAAAGGGAACTTTTCTGAGGTGCTGAGCACTTGGTATTAAATACTGACTCACTCAGTCTTGAGGTGAATAATAAATAAATATTTGTGCTTTTACTCCTGCATCCTGGGGATGTGAGATTAGATCCCCTCTGGACTCTGATGTTCTTTCTTCAGTGTGGTCGTTTGAGGCTGTGCCTTTAAGAACAAACACTGCTGGAACACACTGGCTAATGTTTTTGGTACTAGAACCAAAACATTCTGATATTCTAAACGAATTTCATTGGTTGATAAACAAAAATTCAGCTTTAGATTGTGAAGCGGTTGGAAAATTTTGTCCTCAGTGCAGTTCGGTTTGGGAGTTGGGGGAGTTTGGTGTTTCAGCCTGTTCTCCCTGCCTGCTTCTTCTGCGAACTGCTGGACTTGGCCTTCAGATAAGCAAACACTAATCCTGCATGGGCTTTTGAAGCTTGCTAACAACTCTTTTCCTTAGTAACTTGCCTTTCTCTCTCTCTAACCCCTTTTTGGGGAAAAAGGGAGGTAAGGGGGGGAGAGAGGGGGTTCCAAAGAGGGGATCCCTCCCTGAGGGAGGGATTTTTGTTGTGTTATTTGTCTTTGCTGTGTATTTCTGTGTATATATTGTAAATACCTGTATATATTGTGTTATATATAACCTGCTTTCCATATATGCTTGTAAATATATAGCTTTTGCTCTTCGACTGAGTTAGCTGTGGTTTCTTACTCTGTGGAGGAGGGAGAGCTAAGCCCTCTCTCAACCCACCACATTTATTGGCTGCCCAACTCGGGGTTTGCTGACAAATTAGTTTGATTTATTGCTTGCTTAAGTCGAACGAGCAAACATGAAGGTGTTTTGGCTTTTTGAGCGTCTGCTCTTCTCGGTCTTCAGTGTATTGATCTACAAGTATTGCCTGGGTATGATTATCGATAAGATAGGTAAATATATAATGCAAAAATTATATTTGTGGTTTAAGTACAAGATTCGGCTTCTGTATGATCAGTGCCTGGAATTCTTTTATGTTAAAAAGTACAGGAATGTTACATCTAGCACACTCCCTATTGAGATAAAAGAGTTTAAGATTCCGCTCGGTGAAAGGGTAATTTTAAGTGATGGCTGGGATCCAAAGCTGATTTTCTTGATGTGTGTAGTCCTGCTGATGATGATAATTAATGTGTATTTGTTGGTAGCACTGTACCGGGAGAAAAAAGTGTCCAAGGCATGTTTTGTTATAAAACGGAGGGTTAAGAGACGAAAACGCCACCCTGGCTCTGTTTCAGGAACATCCAGTGAGGATGATAATGGAGAATCTGTGTCAGTTAAAGATAAAGCTAAAAAGTCAATCGGCAAGGCAGCTCTGAATAGCAATGGTGATGATTCTGGCAAGCAGCCAGGGGCTACAGTAGCCCCAAACATGGCGGCTCCTGTGTCCCAGGCAGCCACCATTAACGAGGCAAAGTCATTTCCTCCTTCTTCCATGGCAGGAGCGGAAGCGTCCTCCAAAGCAACTAATCTGTCTCAAAGCTTATCAGCTTCTGATAATAAGGCAGCTGGAAACCCAAACACAGCTCCAGTAAAGCAAGTAGCAGTTTTAACAACAAGGAAGGGTAAGACTAAAGCTGATTCAGGAGCTGACGGGGATGCACAGCAAGGTTCTTCTGCTGGGGAGGAAGAGAAAATCTGTCTTAAAAATATAGCTGAGTTATTGAGATCATCAGAGGATCGAGATGCATCTCTTGGTAGGACAGCAGCTAGTGGTGGTGCCTCTCAGCTTAAAGGGATCTTTGAGAGGTTGTTGGGACCACAAGTTGAGGAACAGGAGGCAGAGGAGCAAGAACAAGATGACATAACCGACTGCTCTTCACCACGTGAGGAGCTTAGAAATGTAAGAAAAGACTATCTCAGAGCAGATAAGGAGCCAGTTCTCGCTTGGCTTGGTAGATGTTATGATACAGGTGCTCCAGCTCTAATGGTTGGAGACAAGTCAGCAGCCCAGCTAGGAACTCTCTCAAAGGATAATGGAATAGATAGACATCTAGGCAAGGCTCTCGGTAAGGTTAATCTGTGGATACGCCTTCTAATGGCGGTTCTCATGAGATACCCTTCCCGAGATGATCTTCCATGGAATCCTAAGCCCTGGACTACCATAGATGAGGGAATTAAGCGTCTGAGAGAATTTGCTGTTAGAGAGGTACTCTATGGTGAACATGAATCTCTGAATCCTGATGATGTTCCTGTAGGAAATGGTCTTACTAAAAAGCTCATCAAGCTTGCTCCTTCCAATTATGCAAACATTCTGGCAAGCAGAATTGTAGCAAGAAATTATGGTGGAGCTCCTCTTACGGTTGGCCAATTCACTGATCAATTGAGACAATTGGATGATAGCATGACACGTGTTTCTTTGGTTTCAGCCATTGAAACTCTGTCTGGAAAACTGGAGAATTGCATGAAAGAGCTGAAGGATGAATTTAAAAACACCATCTCCCAATTGGCACAAAGAGATGATTCCAATTCTTCCTCCAGGTGGGTACAGGTTTCATCTGTGAGGAATAGACATCCTCCAAGGAGGTCATTCCAAAACAGATCAAACCAAAACAGACCACCAAGGCAGTCACGTAGGACTATTTGGATTACCCTGCGTGATCAGTTTGGTGAGAACATGAACAGGTGGGATGGTCAACCAACTTCTAATCTTTTCAGGAGACTGAGAGAACTGCAAAGTGGCAGAACCCGAGGTAGCAATACCAGAAGGGTAGCTGTTACTTCTACAGTTCCCCAGGACAACTCTAGTAGCTCCAACAGTGGCTCCAGTTCTAACACTGCACAGTGTGCTCGTTGCACCTGTGGACATGTTCCCCATAACTAGGGGTGCCCTGCCTCCCGCCAGGGGGAGGAGAGGGGTAATACTGATAACAGAATCTATTGGGATGTGTACATCCAGTGGCCTGGCACTTCACACTTTCAGAAGTACAGGGCCTTGGTTGACACAGGAGCTCAGTGCACCATATTGCCATCAAATTATCAGGGATCAGAGTCCATAACTATTCTGGGAGTCACTGGTGGATCTCAAGAGTTAAGTAAAGTGGAGGTTAATATAAGCTTAACTGGTAAACAATGGAAAAAGCATACAGTTGTGACCGGACCTGATGCACCTTGTATTTTGGGAATTGATTTTCTGAGAGAAGGGCGTTTCAAAGACCCTAAAGGTTACAAATGGGCTTTTGGAGTAGCTTCTGTAGAAATTGATGGACAAAAGCTGAAGCTGTCTGCTAGACCTGAGCTTTCTGATGAATCTGCAGTTGTGGGACAACACAAGATTCAGGACATTAAGTTGCCGGTTGCTTCTCGGACTGTGCATCACAGACAATACAGAACCAACCGTGACTCTTTGTTGCCCATTCAGAATCTGATTCGTCAGTTGGAGAGTCAGAAAGTCATCAGCAAAACTCATTCACCTTTCAACAGTCCAGTGTGGCCTGTGCGAAAGCCGAATGGAGACTGGCGTCTGACAGTGGACTACCGAGCCCTGAATGAAGTAACTCCGCCTATGAGTGCAGCAGTACCAGACATGATGGAACTCCAGTATGAGCTGGAATCCAAAGAGGCCAAATGGTATGCTACCATAGACATTGCTAATGCATTCTTCTCTATTCCCATAGCAGAGGAATGCAGGCCTCAGTTTGCTTTCACCTGGAGAGGAATCCAGTACACTTTCAACAGACTGCCAATGGGCTGGATCCACAGCTCCAGCATCTGTCATGCAGTAATCCATGATGCTCTGGAGGAAGGTGGTGCTCCAGAACACATCCAGTTCATCGATGATATCATCGTCTGGGGTAAAACTGCTGAGGAAGTCTTCGAGAAAGGTAACAAAATCATGGACATTCTCCTGAATGCAGGTTTTGCCATCAAGAGAGACAAAGTGAAAGGTCCTACCACAGAGATCCAGTTTCTGGGAGTGCAGTGGCAGGATGGACGCCGACACATTCCAGTGGATGTGGTAAATAGAGTCTCTACCATGGCAAATCCCACGAACAAGCAAGAAACTCTACGTTTCTTGGGGATAGTGGGATTTTGGAGACTACACATTCCTGGATACAGTCAGATTGTGAAACCTCTGTATGATGTGACTCGAAAGAGGAACAGTTTCCACTGGGGACCTGAATAACAAGCAGCCTTTGACCAGATAAAGCAAGAAGTAGTCCAAGCAGTGGGTCTGGGACCTGTGCGAGATGGTCCAGACATTAAGAACATTTTGTACACGGCTGCAGGTGACAATGGTCCAACCTGGTGCTTGTGGCAAAAAGCTCCAGGTGAGACACGTGGACGACCTCTTGGTTTCTGGAGTCGAGGTTACAGAGGTTCAGAGGCTAATTACACTCCAACAGAGAAAGAGATTCTAGCTGCCTATGAAGGAGTGAAAGCAGCTTCTGAAGTAATTGGAACTGAGTCACAACTTCTCTTAGCTCCCAGATTGCCAGTTTTGAATTGGATGTTCAAAGGCAAAGGTTCCACACCACATCATGCCACAGATTCCACCTGGTCTAAGTGGATGGCCCTGATAACACAGAGAGCTCGAATGGGAAATCTTGAAAGACCTGGTCTGGTGGAGGTGATCTCAAGTTGGCCTGAAGATACCAACTGTGCTAAACCTCCAGAGGAGAGAGTAACTCGTGCTGAGGAAGCTCCTCCTTACAATGACCTTTCTGATGATGACAAGAAGTATGCTTTGTTCACAGACGGTTCCTGTCGTCTCGTCGGGAACAAGCGAAGGTGGAAGTCTGCAGTGTGGAGTCCAATACGCCGAGTTGCAGAGGCGAAGGATGGAGAAGGAGAATCCAGTCAGTTTGCAGAGGTAAAAGCTGTCCAGCTAGCTCTCGACGTGGCTGAACGTGAGAGATGGCCAAAGCTTTATCTCTACACCGACTCATGGATGGTAGCCAATGCTCTATGGGGTTGGCTAAAGAACTGGAAAAAGAATGGCTGGCAGAGGAAAGGAAAACCCATCTGGGCAGCTGAACTGTGGCAAGACATTGCTGATCGAATCGAGAGAATTCCAGTGAGAGTGAGACACATTGATGCTCACATTCCCAAGAGCAAAGCTACTGAGGAACAGCAGCACAACCATCAGGCAGATCTAGCTGCAAGAGTTTCTCAAGTAGACAAGGACTCTGAACTTGATCTCGACTGGAAACACCGAGGTGAGATATTCTTAGCTCGGTGGGCTCACGATTCGTCAGGACATCAAGGCAGAGATGCAACATACCAATGGGCTCGTGACAGATCCATAGACATTTCCATGGATGCCATCACACAAGTCATCCATGACTGTGACATTTGTGCTGCTATTAAGCAGGCAAAGAGAATTAAGCCCTTGTGGTATGGTGACAGATGGTCCAAATACAGGTATGGTGAAGCTTGGCAGATTGACTACATCACTCTACCACGTTCTCGTTCTGGTAAGCAGTATGTGCTTACTATGGTAGAGGCAAACACTGGATGGCTGGAAACTTACGCAGTCCCACATGCAACTGCACGCAACACCATTCTCGGTCTGGAGAGACAGATCCTGTGGAGACACGGAACTCCAGAGAGGATTGAGTCAGACAACGGAACTCACTTCAAGAACAACCTTGTAAAGAGCTGGGCAAAAGAGCACGGTATTGAGTGGATTTTCCATATTCCTTACTATGCACCAGCTGCAGGGAAGATTGAACGCTACAACGGTTTGTTGAAGACCACTCTCAAAGCCATGGGAGGTGGATCTTTAAAAAACTGGGAGAAACATTTAGCACAAGCAACCTGGCTGGTGAACAGTAGAGGTTCAGTGAACCGAGCTGGACCTGCACATTCTGATCTGCTACAGAAAGTAGAAGGTGATAGAGTTCCTGTTGTTAGGGAAAAGAATCTGTTAGGTAAAACTGTTTGGGTATTTTCGCCCTCAGGAGAGGCTAAACCTGTCCGAGGGGTGGTTTCAGCAGAAGGTCCGGGTCACACTTATTGGGTAATGCAAGAGAATGGTGAAATTCAGTGTATTCCACAAAGAGATTTAACTTTAGCTGAGAGAGTTTAATTTCAGAATGTTGTACAGCTACAGCGCGTCCAAAGGAAAGAGTCCCTGAGGAATCTACGGTGCACGAACCCTGAGAACCCTGAGAGCCCTGAGTCAACTGAGAGTCCCTGAGTCCCTGTTTCCCTTTTTCTTCGCTTCGTCTGCGGAGAGACAAACTGTTTTCCATTTTCTTGATTTTGGATTTTCTTGGACTTCTGAATCATCTACATCTGAGTATAGCCGGAATGGACGATGAACTTAACTTACGAACTGTAAATATTGTTCTGGATTGGATGGACAGTACGAACAGCCAATGAAATTGTTTAGAAAGGGGTGGACTGTGGTCGTTTGAGGCTGTGCCTTTAAGAACAAACACTGCTGGAACACACTGGCTAATGTTTTTGGTACTAGAACCAAAACATTCTGATATTCTAAACGAATTTCATTGGTTGATAAACAAAAATTCAGCTTTAGATTGTGAAGCGGTTGGAAAATTTTGTCCTCAGTGCAGTTCGGTTTGGGAGTTGGGGGAGTTTGGTGTTTCAGCCTGTTCTCCCTGCCTGCTTCTTCTGCGAACTGCTGGACTTGGCCTTCAGATAAGCAAACACTAATCCTGCATGGGCTTTTGAAGCTTGCTAACAACTCTTTTCCTTAGTAACTTGCCTTTCTCTCTCTCTAACCCCTTTTTGGGGAAAAAGGGAGGTAAGGGGGGGAGAGAGGGGGTTCCAAAGAGGGGATCCCTCCCTGAGGGAGGGATTTTTGTTGTGTTATTTGTCTTTGCTGTGTATTTCTGTGTATATATTGTAAATACCTGTATATATTGTGTTATATATAACCTGCTTTCCATATATGCTTGTAAATATATAGCTTTTGCTCTTCGACTGAGTTAGCTGTGGTTTCTTACTCTGTGGAGGAGGGAGAGCTAAGCCCTCTCTCAACCCACCACATTCAGTTACCACTATTTCTGTACCAGTAAATTTTAACACCACCAGGGCACCAGTGCAGGAATTCAGCATCCATGCTGTTAAATAGATAAATAGCCCTTAGCTGAATTTGGCCTAGAAAATCCAGTAGTCTCCCAAATGGTTTGAGGAGTCAGTTCAGACCATGGGCCTTTCCTGTTAAGTTCTTGGTATTGGAGAAATATTGTCACAGCACAACCCTCGTGTGCCTTATGGTTCCACAGCAGCTCTGTGTCAATGGCCAGTTTGCTACTAGGGATGCAAGAATAAACACTTTTCTGATCAAATCAGAAGCAAATCCAGCTTCTTAGTCATAGAATCATAGCAGCATTGTGGTTGGAAGAGAGCTTAAAGGTTATTGAGTCTAACTATTAACCCAGCATTGCCAAGTCACTGCTAAATCATCTTCCCCATATTGTAATTAAAATGTCTTCACTCTGACTGACCCCACATCATACTATTATAGATTATTGGTTAAACCACTAATATCACGTGAGGTTATCGATCGACATATCTGTCCTGTTATTCCAAGGTAACTCTCTGTGTTTATAGCTACCGGTACCTTGCTTTTGTTAAACACTGCAAGCACAGCACTACTGTGCTAAACTGCTAGCTAATTCTCTTATGCTAAGCATGGCCTACCACCATGTCAAGCTCTAAGCTTATATTGCCAGATTGCTCACACCACTTATTGCTGTGATTGCCACACCTCCCCTATAATGACTTATATGAATCAGTTAACAGATTATTTTGTGCTAGGTGTAACTTATCACAGTTTTCAGATGCCAGACAAAGTCTCATCCTCCCAGAGGGACTAAAGTACCATGTGTATGTCAGTAGATGACAAGCAGTTAATCAGAACAGAGTTTCACCTTTGAGTAGCTTCCAAAAATTGTTACTTTTTCACTTTTGGGTAATACAAGAAATTACATAAAGGATTTTAGTCTCGGTGCAGTTCTGCGCTTACAGCTGTTGCAAATCAGGCTTGAGGATTGTTTGGAATGGTTTCCAATCACTGCCAATGGGCATCATCATATGACAGTGATGCTGAACAGTTCTTTTTTCAGCAGCCAGATATGGAATAAACTCCACTTAGGTCCAACAAACAACAGATTACGATCTGAAGAAAGGTAATTCCTTACCAACATGTTCAGCGTCACCACTTAGAAATGATTTAATAGTCTTACCACATCTTTTTTCTTGACCCCAAAATGGATTTTTGCCTTCAGACACTGAGAAATTTACTCCAGGACCAGAAAAGATCCTTGGTGTCCTAATGGATACTAAATTGAACAAAGGCAACAATGTGATCTTGCCGCAAAGAAGGCTAATGGTATCCTGGGCTGCATTAAGCAAAGTATTGCCAGTAGGCTGAGGAAGATGGTCCTTCCCCTCTGCTCAGCACTGGTGAGGCCACATCTGAAGTGCTGGGTTCAGTCCAGAGCTCCTCAGTACAAGAAAGACCTACTGAAGAAAGCACAATGAAGAGCCACAGAGATGACAGTGGGGACATTTTTTATGAGGAAAAGCTGAGAGAGCTGGAATTGTTTGGCCTAAAGAAGTTTCACTGGGATTTCATTGATGTGTAGGAATAGCTGGAAGAAGGGTGCAAAGAGGATGGAGTTAGACTCTTTTCAGTGATGCCAAGTGAATGTCCAGTGAGCCAGAGCTGTGGAGGGCCTTTCCAAAGCTGCTGGCTGGGCAGCAGGTCAGAGACAGCTGCGAGGTCCTATCCTGCCCAGCATGGGAGCAGAGCAGTGTGGACACTGCCAAAGCGTTGGACCTAGCACCAGGAGGACGTGCAGTTTCCTCTAACTGCCTGCCTGCTCCTGCTTCCCCGGAAGTCCCCCGGGTGAGGCCTACTTCCCTCCCCAGTGGCCACAGCATCTCTCCAGGAAAAGAGGAGGATGCTGTCAGTGCTACAGTACAGTGGTCAGACCCTCCCCAAGTTTGCTGCAACTGCGGTTCCCCATTGGTTCCCCAAAACCCTCCCTAAGCAGTTCCTCCCAGCTGTGCCCCCTTGTCCCTCTCACCTTCTCAGTGGCCTCATGCCCACGTAGCTTGTTAGTCTTTCAACAGTCCTGTGGCACAGAAGGGCTGTTTGGTAGGAGACATCAGCCTCTGTGGGTAGAGGGGAGGCACTGCAGAGGGACAGAGAGAAGTTCCCTGAGTTCTGCTCACCCCACACCCCCAGCAGCAGGCACATGCCAACAGCACAGCCCGCACATCTGAGCAGACTGCCACATGCACCCCTGACCCTCACTCTGTTTGAGCCAACAAAAAGGCGTGGTGCAGTGGGCACATGGGGCCAAGGGGTGTCTTTGCAGCATCTGTTCAGTGGTGCCTTTGAATGTGGCATACAAATCAGTGTATATGTTCTTCGCACCACTCTCTGCTGCCAGCATAGGAGCACGTGGTTCCCCTACTTGGGCACTGCCTTCACCCTCTTCAGTGACAGTTCGGTCTGTGCCAATCTTCAGAGCTGCAGCCTTGTATTGCCACTGCAATCCTACCCTATGGGAACGTGCGTCTGTGAACCATACTCCTTCTGTACTGGAGTCTGTGGTCAGTTCAGGTGCTACCTGAGTTGGAGATGGCTTGTATGGCTGGCATAGTAGACCAGCATCTGGATTCATGGGCTGTTGCAATTTGGACACTTTTGTGTGCCCTTGTCATAGAGGCATAAGCTGTGCAATCCCTTCCAAGTAGGCATACCACTTTCTCACCCTGGGTTTCTGGGCAATTCCCTCTGGTGAAGGAGTTCCTTTAGGGATTGCTTTTAACAGAGGGAACTGGCCTTGCACCATGATATCTTGTGTAGTGCACAGCTTCTGTGCCTGTTTAACGGCTCAGGTTAGGGACAAGAGTCTTTTTTCCCATTCAGAATACCTTTTTTCATCATCTTTGCATGCCGTTGAAGACAATTAAAGGTCCCTGTTAGGACCTCTAGGTCCCTTTTGGAAAATCCCACAATATGAGGCATGCTCAGAAAAGCCCCATTCAGACCTTAAAGCATCTTGTGGGTACAACAGGCATAGTTTCTGGTAAGCCTTCAATTCATCCTTTAAGACTTTCAGGTTCTCAGTATGCCTTGGGGTCCAGTCCCAGTTTCTGTGCATCTTAAGCAAAGAAGATGGGCAATTACAGAGAAACCTGGGATATGTTCCACCTATTAAACGTTAATAACCACCATACGTTCATAAGAGTATCATAGGAGTTGGAGAGTTGTCACTTGAATGACCTGAGAGGCAGTTCTGCGGAGCATCTGACGTGACTGGCCATGCTGTCTCTGCTCTCAGGCATCTCCCTGTATGAAGAGCAGGAATGGCAAAGGCTGACCCCAGCACTGCTGGGCACCCCGGCGCTCGCCCTCCTGCCTCTAAGGAGCCTGCAGGCAGCTCCTCTGACATGAGGTCTCACACACTGTGTACCTGAGGCACACTGTCCCTCTTATCACCACCAGCAGAAAACTCTGCAAAGTCAAGATGAGGAAAGTCCCCGTGCCGGGGAAACACCTCAACATTCCTGCAATATGTCACGGAAAAGCTGAGAAGTAGAAGTGCATCCCGCTCGCTGTCCACTTGTTTTTCCTTCCCAAATCACAAGCTTGTGAGGCACAAGCAAAACGTCACCCAGGCTCGCTCAGCCCCAGATTTGCAACCCACCCATGTCTGTGATGCGGGCATGACACGGGGCTGTCACCATTTCACCATCGTTGTTGTCACCCTGTGTCAGCTGGGGCAGGCACACCACAGGCTGCCAGCTCAAGGCCGCGCGGCTCCGGCCAACTGCCTGCCCGCTCCGGCTCCCCTGGAAGTCCCCCGCGTTCCGCTCACCCCTCCTGCCCCCGCAACCGGCGCGTGCCAACGGCACAGCCCTCAGATCACAACGGACTGCCGCGCGCACCCCTGCCCCTCACTGGCGCTGTTTGAGCCTACGAAAAGGCATGGTGCGGTGGGCACCTGGGGCCGAGAGAGCCAGGGGTGGCGTTGCAGCGTACCTGCCAGCCCAGGGGCTGCTCACCTCTGTCGTCCCTCTTCTTGTCTCTTCACTGTCGTTTCTTCAGCCTCCCTCCCTACACAGCCACCGGAAGCAGCTACTTAGAGCTGCCTCAACGACAGCATTCGCAGCAGCCTCATCCCACTAGTGTTCCTTTCGTTTCCACTCCAGACTAAGCCAGTCCCACCCATCCCTTGTCTTGGGCAACTGAGAAGGCGTGAGAGAGCCACGGCTTTGCTGGCCCAGCAGCACAATGCCTGCAGGGGCTGTGTCCATAACCTCTGTGGACTCATCTTGCAGTCCAGGGCGCTTATCCTGCTGATTTCCTGTCCTTAGCATGTCTGTTCCAGTGATGGAAGAGGGTTAGTAGGTGTCTCTTCCCACTCACTGGACAATAAGGGAGGTGCATGTTTCTAATCCCCTGGAGAGGGCTATCTCTACTCAGCAGTGTCATAACGGCGATAAAGTCAAAACAATGATCTGAGGAACAATACCAAAAACTTTATTGTGTTTTCTTTTTTCCTGACAATTATCAACAATTATCAACAAGATTCTCAACTGCTTTAGAGAAAACCAGATATTGTCTATCAGGAGTTAAAAAAAAAAAAAAAGTAGAATAAAATTGAGATAACCTTGGCGTGCCTTGTGGGCATGGACTCATTGGTTCCCTATGAGTGACCACACATCACACTATTGTAGATTATTGGTCCAACTATGGATGACACGCGAGGTTTGTTGATGCAGGTGCATGTCCTGTTGTCCCAAGATAACTTGCTATGTTTCTAGCTACCAGCGTCTTGTTTTAGTTACAGTGCTGCAGGCACAGCACTGTTTTGGTACACTGGTAGCTGGCTCTGCACTTCTGCTGAGCATGGCCTACCACCATGTCAGGCTCTAGGCCTGCACTGCCAGGTTGCTCACACCGCTCGTCGCTGGTGTTCCCACAGGAAACACCTTAACATTATTGCAATGTTTAACTGAAAAGCCGAGTAGAAGTGAATCCCACTCGCTGTCCACTTGCTTCTCCTTCCCAAAGCACCAGCCACCCTCTTCACCTGTGAAGCCATGAGCAAAGTGTCACCCAGCCTCACTCAGCCCCAGATTAATCCACCCGTGTTTGTGAAGCAGGCATGACATGGGGCTGTCACTATTTCACCATCTTTGTTGTCACCCTATATCAGCTGTGGCAACGTTTGTGATGGAGGAACCCCATGGGCAAGTTGGCAGCTACCTTGGAAATCTGGAGATTCCTTTAAGGATTTCTTTTAATGGAGGGAAAGGGCCTTGCACCATGATATCTTTTGCAGTGCACAGCTTCTATGTCTCTTTAACAGATCAGGTTAGGGTCAAGAGTCTTTTCTCCCATTCAGAATACCATTTTCCGGCAACTTTGAACGCCATAGAACAGAACGAAAGGGCCCCATTAGGACCTCTATGTATCTTTTAGAAATAGTCATGCACCTACACATACGTATTTTATGACTTTGCTCCCGATTTTCTGAGGTTATTGTTTACAATTATTGTATACAATTATATGCCTACAATAATTTAAAAGAAAAAAAAAAGTCCTGAACCAAAGAGGGAAGGATCTGCAGTGAGTCAGGGGTCTGAAGGGCCTTTCCAAACCCTGCCAGCTGGGCAGCAGGTCAGAGACAGCTGCAAGGCCCGGGCATCTGCCATGTCAATTGGGCAGTCCTATCCTGTCCAGGAAGGGAGGGGAGCAGTGTGGACACTGCCAAAGCACTGGTCCTAGCAACAGGAGGATGTGCGGGTTCCTCAAACGGCCGGCCTGCTCCTGATTCCCCAGAAGTCCCGCGGGTGAGGCCTGCTTCCCTCCCTAATAGCTACAGCATCTCCCCAGGAAAAGAGGAGTATGCTGTCAGTGATACAGTACTGTGGTAGACCCTCCCCAAGTTTGCTGTAACGGCGGTTACAGATGAAGTTTTCCAGACATATGGGGGTGTAGAGATCCTTGAGTCCAACATCCCTGGCCAAAGCAGAATCACGGAAGGCACAGGAACCGAACGTGGAGCCTCCAGGTGGCAGTGGAGAAAGTTCAGGGAGGAAATGGTGAACTGGAGTTTGGCCTTGAGCACGTGCTCAAGATGAGGTTTTCCAGCCATATGGGGGTGTAGAGAAAAACAGCTCACTGCTCCGCATCCACAAGGCTTGATCCAGCTCTCACCTAACTCCCCTCCAGCCTGAGTCTTCTGGGAGAAGACAGGCCAAGGCCCTCGCTGGTCTTAGACATTAGGGGGGGGGCCACGCTGACTCCAGGGAGGAAAATGCTGCAGAGACCTCTCGTCAGAAGCTGACGAATGGGGGACGCTGCTCCAACTCCAGCATTGTCATTGGCAGCCCATGGCGCTTCTGGATCTTCATCTTCACGATGAGCTGCTCCAGTGCGCGCTTCCCAGACTCATCCAAGAAGGACAGGTCTGGCACAGTGGGAACCACCCTGACATCACGGTCTTCTGCCTGATGAAGGGATATGAGAACCGAGGCTCAGCATTCTGTGAAGTCGCATTCACCTTGGCTGGAAGGTCTACTTCCAGCTCCAGTTTGGATGCTGGAATGAGGTCCTCTGAAGAGAAGGCAGTGTTACTTGCCATGCTAGGAGTTGGAGAGCTGTCACTTGAATGACCTGACAGAGGCAGTTCTGTGGAGCGTCCGATGGGTCTGGCCACGCTGTCACCACTCTCTGGCATCTCCCTGTACCACGAGGAGCAGGAGTGGCGAAGGCTGACCCCAGCACTGCTGGGCACCCCGGGGCTCGCCCTCCTGCATCAAAGGAGGCTGCAGGCAGCTCCTCTGTCATGTGTTCCCACACATTGTGCCTGAGGCACACTTTCCCACCCCAGTGGCCACAGCATCTCCCCAGGAAAAGAGGAGGATGTTGCCAGGGCTACAGTACAGGGGTCAGACCCTCCCCATGTTTGCTGTAACTGCGGTTTTAGACCCATTGGTTCCCCAAAACCCTCCCCAAGCAGTTCCTCCCAGCCGCGTCCCCATGCCCCTCTCACCTTCTCAGTGGCCTCATGCCCACATAGCTTGTTAGTCCTTCAACAGTCCTGTGGCACAGAAGGGCTGTTTGGTAGGAGACATCAGCCTCTGTGGGTAGAGGGGAGGCGCTGCAGAGGGACAGAGAGAAGTGTTAGTGGCACCTCGCTTGGTGGAGGGCATTTTGCTCCAGGGGAAAGGTCCCACTTACTCTGTCTCCCGTGACTGTAGAGGTTCTAGAAGGACAAAGCTTGGAGGCCGACTGAGCTGATGGGGCATGCCTGGGTGCTCTGGTGGGTACGTGGGCTCCGGGAGTGGCTTTGCAGCAGACCCATCATTGTCCGGAAGCTCCACACCTCTGTCATCCCCCTTGTTGTCTCTGCACTTGTTCTTCCTCACCCTCTGTATCTACACAGGAACAGAAAGCAGCAGGTGAGCAAGGAAATCACAGCATTCATGCAGTTGGAAGAGACCTCAACTATCATCTAGTCCAACCTCAACCCAGCACTGAAGGGTCCCCATGTCCCCAAGTACCAGGTGACTTCACCACTGTCCTGGGCAGACAACTGCAATATTTTAGTAACCCTTTCAGTGAAGGTGAGGTAGTATTTCCTAATACCCAGGTTAAATGTCCCCTGGAACAACTTGGAACCATTTCTTCTAGTCCTGTGTCACTTGCCAGCAAGAAGAGGCTGGCCCTCTCCTCTGATGCCTCAGCAGCAGTATCAAAATAACCACAGCAAAGGCAGGACCAGACCTGTGCCTGCCGCATGCCCCCTGGCCCCGGCTGGCGGGCAGCCTTCCCTGTCAGGCAGGGCCCCTCCAGCTGACCCCTGGGGCTCCCTCCCAGGACCCTGATGACCACCCCCCCCAAACCCTTCCGGCACAAATACTACCTGGCTCACGATCCTCACAAACTTGTAGATAATCACCACCAGCAGAAAGCTCTGCAAAGCCAAGAACATGAGGAAGCTCCCCGTGTCAGGGAAACACCTCCACATTCTTGCCTGGTGTCACTGAAATGCTGCGTAGAAGACTCGCTGTCCACTTGCTCCTTCCCCAACACCAGCCACCCTCTCCACTGTGAAACCACAAGCGAAGTGTCACCCGGCCTCGCTCAGCCCCAGATTAAAGCCACCCGTCTTTGTGATGCAGGCATGACATGGGGCTGTCACCAATTCAGCATCTTTGTTGGCACCCTAGGTCAGCTGTGGCAACGTTTGTGATGCAGGCAGCTCATGGGCAAGTTGGCTGCTACCTTGGAGATCTGAGGATCAGCGTGGTCTCAACTGCCAGGGTCAAGACTTGCAAACTGGCATCTTTCTCCAAAAACTGGAGGACTGCAACAGAAGGAAAGAGAGCTAAGCTGAAACCACCGATCTGCAGTGACATCCAGGCTGCCCCTCCTAACCATGCCAGCCCCAACTGTCCCTTCCACTCTGCAGAAGGGGAAAGCGGTACAAATGCATCAGCCGGAAGCTGCTGCTCAGGAGTGCTCCAGGTGCCCCTGACATGTTCCTCTGCCCTCAAAGCATTTCCCTGGAGCAGGGTATAGCATAGCAGCCCCCTGCCCAGGCTCTGGCTCCCTGCCCCACCAGCCCTGGCACACAGCCCTGCCTCTACTCACCGCTGCAACGCTCAGACAGCTTCTCTTCACAACATTTTGCTCTGCCGGTGCCGTGAAACAAGCCCAAGACCCAGAACTCTCTCGGCTCTCCCACTTCCCAGCGTGCTCCCAGCAGCATGGCTCCAGACTCTGCCGGTTTGGCTGCACACCTTCCTCCCGCTCAGCAGGGCTGACCCCAAGGACGGTACCTGAGGGTGGTGGGAGTGAGCAAGGTGGCCACCAAGCCCACGTGTGGGCAGGGGCTGGCTGGAGAGGGAAGCACCGAGCCTCTGGTCGCCCAGACTGCACAGGACAGCTGGGGCTCTGACAGGGCTGCTCTTGGCTGCCCGTGCAGTGGCTGGCACTAGGGCAAAGCTGAGAGAAGAGGGAGCCCAGGGGCTGTGGCTCACCAGCCAACCTCACAGACTCCTCCAGCCAGGTGAGCTGAGCCTCCTTCAGGTACCGTACAGCAGGCTCCGACTCAAGTTTTCTTCACTTCCGTTCCTGTCCTGCACCAGTTTCAGAGACAAGGGTTTACGAGGCTTGGCATAGACCCTCCCCAGTTGCCCAGACCGGTCCCTCCTCCCAGCATGCCACGTTCCCCTGCTTCCTCAGGCCATTCGCACCTCCTGCCTGTCATGGAGCCCTGTTGGGCTGAGGTTCAGAGGCAACCACAGGCAGAGGTCACAGGATCACAGACTATTAGGGGTTGGAAGGGATCTCTAGAGATCCTTGAGTCCAACATCCCTGGCCAAAGCAGAATCACCTAAGGCAGGCCGCACAGGAACCGGACGTGGGGCCTCCAGGTGGCAGTGGAGAAAGTTCAGGGGGGAAATGGTGGACAGGAGTTTGGCCTTGAGCACGCGCTCAAGATGAGGTTTTCCAGCCATATGGGGGTGTAGAGAAAAACAGCTCACTGCTCCGCATCCACAAGGCTTGATCCAGCTCTCACCTAACTCCCCTCCAGCCTGAGTCTTCTGGGAGAAGACAGGCCAAGGCCCTCGCTGGTCTTAGACATTAGGGGGGGCCCACGCTGACTCCAGGGAGGAAAATGCTGCAGAGACCTCTCGTCAGAAGCTGACGAATGGGGGACGCTGCTCCAACTCCAGCATTGTCATTGGCAGCCCATGGCGCTTCTGGATCTTCATCTTCACGATGAGCTGCTCCAGTGCGCGCTTCCCAGACTCATCCAAGAAGGACAGGTCTGGCACAGCGGGAACCACCCTGACATCACGGTCTTCTGCCTGATGAAGGGATATGAGAACCGAGGCTCAGCATTCTGTGAAGTCGCATTCACCTTGGCTGGAAGGTCTACTTCCAGCTCCAGTTTGGATGCTGGAATGAGGTCCTCTGAAGAGGAGGCAGTGTTACTTGCCATGCTAGGAGTTGGAGAGCTGTCACTTGAATGAGGCAGTTCTGTGGAGCGTCCGACGGGACTGGCCACGCTGTCACCACTCTCTGGCATCTCCCTGTACCAAGAGGAGCAGGAGTGGCGAAGGCTGACCCCAGCACTGCTGGGCACCCCGGGGCTCGCCCTCCTGCATCAAAGGAGGCTGCAGGCAGCTCCTCTGACATGAGGTCCCACACACTCTGCCTGAGGCACACTTTCCCACCCCAGTGGCCACAGCATCTCCCCAGGAAAAGAGGAGGATGCTGCCAGTGCTACAGTACAGGGGTCAGACCCTCCCCATGTTTGCTGTAACTGCGGTTTTAGACCCATTGGTTCCCCAAAACCCTCCCCAAGCACTTCCTCCCAGCCGCGCCCCCATGCCCCTCTCACCTTCTCAGTGGCCTCATGCCCACATAGCTTGTTAGTCCTTCAACAGTCCTGTGGCACAGAAGGGCTGTTTGGTAGGAGACATCAGCCTCTGTGGGTAGAGGGGAGGCGCTGCAGAGGGACAGAGAGAAGTGTTAGTGGCACCTCGCTTGGTGGAGGGCATTTTGCTCCAGGGGAAAGGTCCCACTTACTCTGTCTCCCGTGACTGTAGAGGTTCTAGAAGGACAAAGCTTGGAGGCCGACTGAGCTGATGGGGCATGCCTGGGTGCTCTGGTGGGTATGTGGGCTCCGGGAGTGGCTTTGCAGCAGACCCATCATTGTCCGGAAGCTCCACACCTCTGTCATCCCCCTTGTTGTCTCTGCACTTGTTCTTCCTCACCCTCTGTATCTACACAGGAACAGAAAGCAGCAGGTGAGCGGGGAAATCACAGCATTCATGCAGTTGGAAGAGACCTCAACTATCATCTAGTCCAACCTCAACCCAGCACTGAAGGGTCCCCATGTCCCCAAGTACCAGGTGACTTCACCACTGTCCTGGGCAGACAACTGCAATATTTTACTAACCCTTTCAGTGAAGGTGAGGTAGTATTTCCTAACACCCAGGTTAAATGTCCCCTGGAACAACTTGGAACCATTTCTTCTAGTCCTGTGTCACTTGCCAGCAAGAAGAGGCTGGCCCTCTCCTCTGATGCCTCAGCAGCAGTATCAAAATAACCACGGCAAAGGCAGGACCAGACCTGTGCCTGCCGCATGCCCTCTGGCCCCGGCTGGCGGGCAGCCTTCCCTGTCAGGCAGGGCCCCTCCAGCTGACCCCTGGGGCTCCCTCCCAGGACCCTGATGACCACCCCCCCCAAACCCTTCCGGCACAAATACTACCTGGCTCACGATCCTCACAAACTTGTAGATAATCACCACCAGCAGAAAGCTCTGCAAAGCCAAGAACATGAGGAAGCTCCCCGTGTCAGGGAAACACCTCCACATTCTTGCCTGGTGTCACTGAAACGCTGAGTAGAAGACTCGCTGTCCACTTGCTCCTTCCCCAACACCAGCCACCCTCTCCACTGTGAAACCACAAGCGAAGTGTCACCCGGCCTCGCTCAGCCCCAGATTAAAGCCACCCGTCTTTGTGATGCAGGCATGACATGGGGCTGTCACCAATTCAGCATCTTTGTTGGCACCCTAGGTCAGCTGTGGCAACGTTTGTGATGCAGGCAGCTCATGGGCAAGTTGGCTGCTACCTTGGAGATCTGAGGATCAGCGTGGTCTCAACTGCCAGGGTCAAGACTTGCAAACTGGCATCTTTCTCCAAAAACTGGAGGACTGCAACAGAAGGAAAGAGAGCTAAGCTGAAACCACCGATCTGCAGTGACATCCAGGCTGCCCCTCCTAACCATGCCAGCCCCAACTGTCCCTTCCACTCTGCAGAAGGGGAAAGCGGTACAAATGCATCAGCCGGAAGCTGCTGCTCAGGAGTGCTCCAGGTGCCCCTGACATGTTCCTCTGCCCTCAAAGCATTTCCCTGGAGCAGGGTATAGCATAGCAGCCCCCTGCCCAGGCTCTGGCTCCCTGCCCCACCAGCCCTGGCACACAGCCCTGCCTCTACTCACCGCTGCAACGCTCAGACAGCTTCTCTTCACAACATTTTGCTCTGCCGGTGCCGTGAAACAAGCCCAAGACCCAGAACTCTCTCGGCTCTCCCACTTCCCAGCGTGCTCCCAGCAGCATGGCTCCAGACTCTGCCGGTTTGGCTGCACACCTTCCTCCCGCTCAGCAGGGCTGACCCCAAGGACGGTACCTGAGGGTGGTGGGAGTGAGCAAGGTGGCCACCAAGCCCACGTGTGGGCAGGGGCTGGCTGGAGAGGGAAGCACCGAGCCTCTGGTCGCCCAGACTGCACAGGACAGCTGGGGCTCTGACAGGGCTGCTCTTGGCTGCCCGTGCAGTGGCTGGCATTAGGGCAAAGCTGAGAGAAGAGGGAGCCCAGGGGCTGTGGCTCACCAGTCAACCTCACAGACTCCTCCAGCCAGGTGAGCCGAGCCTCCTTCAGGTACCGTACGGCAGGCTCCGACTCAAGTTTTCTTCACTTCCGTTCCTGTCCTGCACCAGTTTCAGAGACAAGGGTTTACGAGGCTTGGCATAGACCCTCCCCAGTTGCCCAGACCGGTCCCTCCTCCCAGCATGCCACGTTCCCCTGCTTCCTCAGGCCATTCCCACCTCCTGCCTGTCATGGAGCCCTGTTGGGCTGAGGTTCAGAGGCAACCACAGGCGGAGGTCACAGGATCACAGACTATTAGGGGTTGGAAGGGATCTCTAGAGATCCTTGAGTCCAACATCCCTGGCCAAAGCAGAATCACCTAAGGCAGGCCACACAGGAACCGGACGTGGGGCCTCCAGGTGGCAGTGGAGAAAGTTCAGGGGGGAAACGGTGGACAGGAGTTTGGCCTTGAGCACGCGCTCAAGATGAGGTTTTCCAGCCATATGGGGGTGTAGAGAAAAACAGCTCACTGCTCCGCATCCACAAGGCTTGATCCAGCTCTCACCTAACTCCCCTCCAGCCTGAGTCTTCTGGGAGAAGACAGGCCAAGGCCCTCGCTGGTCTTAGACATTAGGGGGGGCCCACGCTGACTCCAGGGAGGAAAATGCTGCAGAGACCTCTCGTCAGAAGCTGACGAATGGGGGACGCTGCTCCAACTCCAGCATTGTCATTGGCAGCCCATGGCGCTTCTGGATCTTCATCTTCACGATGAGCTGCTCCAGTGCGCGCTTCCCAGACTCATCCAAGAAGGACAGGTCTGGCACAGTGGGAACCACCCTGACATCACGGTCTTCTGCCTGATGAAGGGATATGAGAACCGAGGCTCAGCATTCTGTGAAGTCGCATTCACCTTGGCTGGAAGGTCTACTTCCAGCTCCAGTTTGGATGCTGGAATGAGGTCCTCTGAAGAGGAGGCAGTGTTACTTGCCATGCTAGGAGTTGGAGAGCTGTCACTTGAATGACCTGACAGAGGCAGTTCTGTGGAGCGTCCGATGGGTCTGGCCACGCTGTCACCATTCTCTGGCATCTCCCTGTACCACGAGGAGCAGGAGTGGCGAAGGCTGACCCCAGCACTGCTGGGCACCCCGGGGCTCGCCCTCCTGCATCAAAGGAGGCTGCAGGCAGCTCCTCTGTCATGTGTTCCCACACACTCTGCCTGAGGCACACTTTCCCACCCCAGTGGCCACAGCATCTCCCCCAGAAAAGAGGAGGATGTTGCCAGGGCTACAGTACAGGGGTCAGACCCTCCCCATGTTTGCTGTAACTGCGGTTTTAGACCCATTGGTTCCCCAAAACCCTCCCCAAGCAGTTCCTCCCAGCCGTGCCCCCATGCCCCTCTCACCTTCTCAGTGGCCTCATGCCCACATAGCTTGTTAGTCCTTCAACAGTCCTGTGGCACAGAAGGGCTGTTTGGTAGGAGACATCAGCCTCTGTGGGTAGAGGGGAGGTGCTGCAGAGGGACAGAGAGAAGTGTTAGTGGCACCTCGCTTGGTGGAGGGCATTTTGCTCCAGGGGAAAGGTCCCACTTACTCTGTCTCCCGTGACTGTAGAGGTTCTAGAAGGACAAAGCTTGGAGGCCGACTGAGCTGATGGGGCATGCCTGGGTGCTCTGGTGGGTACGTGGGCTCCGGGAGTGGCTTTGCAGCAGACCCATCATTGTCCGGAAGCTCCACACCTCTGTCATCCCCCTTGTTGTCTCTGCACTTGTTCTTCCTCACCCTCTGTATCTACACAGGAACAGAAAGCAGCAGGTGAGCAAGGAAATCACAGCATTCATGCAGTTGGAAGAGACCTCAACTATCATCTAGTCCAACCTCAACCCAGCACTGAAGGGTCCCCATGTCCCCAAGTACCAGGTGACTTCACCACTGTCCTGGGCAGACAACTGCAATATTTTAGTAACCCTTTCAGTGAAGGTGAGGTAGTATTTCCTAATACCCAGGTTAAATGTCCCCTGGAACAACTTGGAACCATTTCTTCTAGTCCTGTGTCACTTGCCAGCAAGAAGAGGCTGGCCCTCTCCTCTGATGCCTCAGCAGCAGTATCAAAATAACCACAGCAAAGGCAGGACCAGACCTGTGCCTGCCGCATGCCCCCTGGCCCCGGCTGGCGGGCAGCCTTCCCTGTCAGGCAGGGCCCCTCCAGCTGACCCCTGGGGCTCCCTCCCAGGACCCTGATGACCACCCCCCCCCAAACCCTTCCGGCACAAATACTACCTGGCTCACGATCCTCACAAACTTGTAGATAATCACCACCAGCAGAAAGCTCTGCAAAGCCAAGAACATGAGGAAGCTCCCCGTGTCAGGGAAACACCTCCACATTCTTGCCTGATGTCACCGAAACGCTGCGTAGAAGACTTGCTCCTTCCCCAACACCAGCCACCCTCTCCACTGTGAAACCACAAGCGAAGTGTCACCCGGCCTCGCTCAGCCCCAGATTAAAGCCACCCGTCTTTGTGATGCAGGCATGACATGGGGCTGTCACCAATTCAGCATCTTTGTTGGCACCCTAGGTCAGCTGTGGCAACGTTTGTGATGCAGGCAGCTCATGGGCAAGTTGGCTGCTACCTTGGAGATCTGAGGATCGGCGTGGTCTCAACTGCCAGGGTCAAGACTTGCAAACTGGCATCTTTCTCCAAAAACTGGAGGACTCCAGCTGACCCCTGGGGCTCCCTCCCAGGACCCTGATGACCGCCCTCCCCCAACCCTTCCGGCACAAATACTACCTGACTCACGATCCTCACAAACTTTGTAGTTTCTTTTCAGTGTTGCTACTGATGAAGAAAGGGAACTTTTCTGAGGTGCTGAGCACTTGGTATTAAATACTGACTCACTCAGTCTTGAGGTCAATAATAAATAAATATTTGTGCTTTTGCTCCTGCACCCTGGGGATGTTGCGAGATTAGATCCCCTCTGGACTCTGATGTTCTTTCTTCAGTTACCACTATTTCTGTACCAGTAAATTTTAACACCACCAGGGCACCAGTGCAGGAATTCAGCATCCATGCTGTTAAATAGACAAATAGCCCTTAGCTGAATTTGGCCTAGAAAATCCAGTAGTCTCCCAAATGGTTTGAGGAGTCAGTTCAGACCATGGGCCTTTCCTGTCAAGTTCTGGATATTGGAGAAATATTGTCACAGCACAACCTTCGTGTGCCTTCTGGTTCCACAGCAGCTCTGTGTCAATGGCCAGTTTGCTACTAGGGATGCAAGAATAAACACTTTTCTGATCAAATCAGAAGCAAATCCAGCTTCTTAGTCATAGAATCATAGCAGCATTGTGGTTGGAAGAGAGCTTAAAGGTTATTGAGTCTAACTATTAACCCAGCATTGCCAAGTCACTGCTAAATCATCTTCCCCATATTGTAATTAAAATGTCTTCACTCTTCCCTTTCCAAGGTTGTATAGGACTTCTCCACTGTCACTGAGAGGCCAAGATATTTTTCCCTACATCTGGCTCTCTCAGTACCTGCGCTCAATGTTTCCTCTCTGTGTCAAGCAGAGATTGCTGCTGGTTTTGAAGAAATTCAGTGCACTGGGAGGGAGTGACAAGCTCAGAGGATCAAAGACAGGAACATAATTCTAACAACCTCCAGCTCAGGAACTACCTCCTGCCTCTCCACTGGTAAGGAGGCAAGAATGAAAAGAGGTGGGATGATATATTTGGAACAGAAAACAGTGTATGAGGAATGAAGGAATAAGGTCAACTATTTAAAAAACTTAAGAAATCAAGATGTTTCCCTGTACCTTAATATGCACAGATGACTTTTCAGTACCTCTGAACCCCTCTATGGTGAGTACTGTGACACTTGACAGGCTAAACAAGGTTACCTTCTCCCTTTTCTACAGGGTTATTCCAATCAAGTTTTGCTGGTTTCCCCAGTGCTGGTTTCTCTTAGGGATAAATATGTCTGTCTTAGGTTTGATAAATATGGGAGCACTCTGGGTCCCTTAAACAAGTTATTTGTAATACTAGGAAACATATCCAAGAGCTGCTTTATATCATGACAGTCTGCTCTTTCTACCAGTTTTCTTACTGGGAACTGCCCAGCTGCTAGTGGAGGGAACATTGTGTGCCATCAGACCCAGCATCCCAAAGCTCCGCTGTCACTCTCAGTGTCGTAGAACAGTTTAGGTTAGAAAGGATCTTTAAGATTGAGTCTTACTGTAAATATAACACTGCCAAATCCCCCATTAACCATGTCCCTAAGCACCAACCACTCAACCACTTCCCTGGGCAGCCTGTTCCAATGCTTGACAACCCCTTCAGTAAAGAAATTATTTCCTAATATCCAATCTAAACCTCATCTGGAGCAACTTGATGCTGTTCCCTCTTGTCTTCAAGATGTCCTTCAGCACCTTCTTGTCCTCCACTCTTCAGGCCTGTTAGGATACTCTCAGATGAGTATGACATCCATCTCAGTGTTAATTAATTTGTTGTAGTCTGTTAGGTAAACTCTCCAGGGGCTGGGAAAATTTGAAAAACTACATGCTAATAGCAAGGGAGCTAAATTTTACTGGAGCCCTCTGCTGTTTTCCATTTATTCATCCCAGGTGACTCTACATAAACTATTATTTTCAGCAGTAATGTTAGTTATTTTGGAAGTTCCACCTAGCTCAAACAGATGAGGTGACCCCAAAATTAGCTCTTTACTTGGAATAATCTAAAGTCTGAAAGTCTTCTTTCCAGACTGAGAGATTTCTTTGTCCTGAAGAAGCTCAGATACTTCTGCTGACAGAGGATGGTCCCTGTCAGTAACAAGACGATCACTGACAACAGCTCTTTCAAAAATTGGGCCCATGACACTTTTATAGGTAGTAGAACTGTCTGAAAGAGATTTGGGGTTGTGGAAGATGATTTTAGCCAAAGATAGAGTAAATTTTGTCCTTTCTGATCTGCCAAATTAACTTCGTCTTCCATCTAACCACTGACTCCCTCTCATAGAAGGGAAAGAAAGACTGGACAATATGACAATACACATTGGACTTACTAAGTGAACCAAGAAAGGAACAGGCTGTGCCAGGAAATGCCTGGCTTAAAAAGTCCTCAATGGAATTCTGAGTACCACTAGAATAAATGGAAGCTAATTTTCTTAATATTCTTAAGAAAGTGATGGTTGAAAGTCCCTAACAGTCATGATGATTATCAGTGTCACATTCCAGATCCACATGAAGACTGGGTCAGAACACAAAATAGCCTATTATAAAATAGGACTTTTACTGTTGCTCTAGAAGTGCAATTGACTGACTCTTTTTACAAGCAAAAAAGCAATTACCATTTCCTCCTTGCCCCAAAGGTGCTTCTGCCTTCTTGCCTCCCATCTCACATAATTAGAACAGACACAGACAAGGTTTGATATTGAACACCACTCAAAGGATAGAAACCTCAAAGCAGCAGAACAAGTATGAATGGATGGATATCAGAATTTTACAATACCTGCTGCTGCAGCCTCCAAAGACTGCCACAAAACCATAGATCACTTACTTTGCAAGTAAATGACTGCAAGATTACTATTTGGTCCTATTTCTCTAGCATCTTTGGAATATGAATGTTGTATTGAAAAAGTTAGAGGTTGTGATGAAGTAAGTAAACCCCATGAATCACAGAATCACCAAGGTTGGAAGAGACCTCAAAGATCATCAAGTCATGAATATTAGTTACCACTAGCAATCGTCTGTTGCACTTTCCTGAGGAGGTGATTTTTGTTTGGTTGGTTTTGTTTAATGACACACACGAGTAGTATAGATATCTTAGCCCGTGTTTTTTTCCCATGCCAAGTTACAAGCCTTCTTATTGCGAATGTTCTATACATATACAGAAAAAGAATATTTCTTTTGGCTAATCAGCTTATATCAAGAAATGCAGCTACCAGAAAAAAGAACCTCACCTGACCCCCCATCGCTTAAACACATGTGTGAATATAAATTGCTTAAGTGCAGATGAATCAGGCTGAATGAAGATGAATTCTCTGCATATGTGCTGAGCTGCTAGTTTGCATTTTCTGCCACCTTTGATCTGAATTTCAAATTGTAGGACAGCTTCCTTTGTATTCATAGTTCATGACAAGCCGTTCACAGGTGGGCTTATGGGTGTCTTCTGTTCTTCCTCAGTCACTGCATCCATGTGTCTTAACTGCAAATTGAGGACGCTTGTTTCTATGCATATCTGTTTAATCAGGCCAACCTGGGCAAGCCAGTCACTTTGCAAAAAGACCAAAACCAACACATTTTCTTTTACCTTTTTTTTTTACCAATACCAAGTCATAGATGTTTACATGTATTTACTTGCTTGTCTTTAATTACAGGAGAAAATAATATTTTAATTTTTTTTTGGTGAGCTTCCCATTGAAAGATTTGAGGTTAATTTTGTAGTTTAAGCAATTTTTCAAGGCTTATGTTCACTTTTGAATTCACTTATGTTCACTTATGCACTTTTGAATTCTAGTGAAAAACAACCAATTGCAGAGGCTTTGTGGCCTCTCAGAAACAATTTGAGTGCCAGAATGTCATGTTCCATGCTGCTATCTGGCCAAGATGGAAATCTCACTGTAGTTGTTATTTTTAGGGTATTGCTATAATCATTATACAGCAGCAGTAGCAGAAAATCCTCCTTACTATAAAATCCTGCAGACAGTTGTAATAACAGGAAAGTCTTGCATGACATGAGTTAGACAGTTTATCTGTTACTGGTTAAAGAAAAACAAATATTCAGATTGTGGGTCAGAATAAGAAATTGGGAAACAGCATAGGGATATGTGTTGTTGTAGTCAGGGACAGAAAAGTAGAACTGGCTACAAAGAGGCCAGAGTTTAAAGGAGAATAGAGATATGCTTGATATTCCCAGACAGAGCTCTTCTGGAATTGTGATACCCAGAGGTCTTAAATGACTACAAGTCATCTCCTAGTTAAGTCACAGTGGCTGAAGGGAGTAAATAAATAACAACATATTCCTCTGAGGAAGCCTTCCAATAACTTTCTTCTGTATTAAGCTTCCAGTTTTTAGATCTGCCCACGTTCCCCATCCTTTATTTCCCCCCAACACAACAGTAAGAAATATTCACCAGCATCTCCTGCAATGTGTTTTCTAGAAGTTTCTTTCAACTTTAATAATAATTTGCCTACAACTGACTGCCTGGGTCACCTTCCATCCAAATTGCCATTTGTCCTAGGTCTTTCTATTTCCATGCCTGCACAATTCAGTGACATTTTGTTCTATCTGTCCATCTGGTTAACACACCTGCCTTCTCTTCCTCTAGGTACAGAAGCTGATGACTATGACAAATAAAAGATTAGGCTGAAAAACAATGCAGTCTTGTTACTTCATCACACATGCTATTTTTAAAGGTAAACGTCAATGAAGTTCCAACTCACTTTTTATTTCGGCAGTAATGGTCCCCTGAAGATTTGCAAAGAGTGAAAGTCAAAAGAAAGAGGGAAGCAAATCTATTGTTTGAGCAGCCTGAAGCACCACAGGCACACAAAACCTGCAAAAGAATTGCATCAGTTCTTTCATTTTTAGATGACATTGTCCAATATATTACAGCCGGTTCCAAACTATTTTCTGTACAGTACAAATTTTGCTGATTGTTAAGGAAGGACAAGATTTCTTCAGCATAAACAAGTATTCAATTTTGACTGGAAAAGAAGACAAAGTAACAAGTATACACTTTAAGTAATTTGTTCTGTCATTTAACATAAAGAGGAAAGACAGATTCCAAACTGCACTGCAAGAATGTGTCTGAGAGAGACAGAGAGGACAAGGAGAGCACAAGTTATTTAATTTGTGACTGTCCTTAGCAGCATTTCATAGCTGTTTATTTTATTAGTCCATGACCTCATGATCCATGGTCCTTTACTTTCCCACATGTTACTAGAGATGACAGATGTGCTCCTCTCAGTGTCAGTACTTTGCCTGAGCAAACCTGAAGTTAGTGAAAACATGAACATGCACAAAGTAAGCCATAAAAAGATTCTCACCCACAAAAGGACCTGAGCCATGTGGCCATCCTCTTCTTATTCAGCTTTTTATTTAATGACAGTTATTTCTCATATGAGCTAGGACAGTAAAAAAAAAAAAGAAGCCTACAGGACACTTGTGCAATTACACAATCACACAATGGTAGGGATTGGAAGGGGCTCCTAGAGATCATCCAGTCCAACTCCCCTGCCAAAGGAGGTCCGACTAGAACAAGTTGCACAGGAAGGCATCCGTGCAGGTATTGAAGACTGCAGAGACTGAGACTCCACCACCTCTATGGGCAGCCTTTTCCAGTGCTCTACAGGCCTCAAAGTAGTCTGACTGTGATGTCATCTAAGGAGTTCTCACCCCCTTTTTGGTGAGTGTATATGTTTTTGGGTACCTTAGTGGGAGATGCTCCCTTTCTGAGTGGGTGAATGCACATTCTGGTTCACCTCTCTCTAGACAGCTTAGTTGGATGTGGAACAGCATACTCCTGACTGTCATCTGTACCTGTAAATTTACTGCATCAGGAGTGCTGAGTAATTACAATAAATACACATTTTCAGGTGGCTGTTGTTATTTGTTTTGTGGGTGACAGCAGCCTCCACAACTTCTGTGGGCAGCCTGCTCCAGTCTTCTGCTATCCTCAAATTAAAGAAGTTCCTCTTTGTGTTTAGATGGCAATTCGTATGTTCAAGTTTGTGCCTGTTACTGGACAAGAACTAGCCAACTTCTTTGCACTGAATGAGGTATCTGATTCAGACTCTAAGAGTAGAAAGGAACAACATCAAGTAACCCAAGTAGTTCCCACATACACAGGCGCAGTTAAGATGGTTTCAGAGTTGCTTGGAAGGAACAGTCATCACATAAGCCTGGTGAAACCTGAATGGAAAAGGAAGGAAGGTATTAAACCTGCCTCCTGCTACAGTGGAGATGTAGATTGCTCTGACCTCATTTGGTATATAAATCTCTCTAGATTGAGAATTTAGATCCTGATGCTCTCAATTTAAGAAGTAGAGGATAATTTGTCCTACCTGGAATAGAAATTAATTGCTCTCTGGCACCTGGCAAGCCAATCTTTCTGAAGGATGTCCAGTGAAACATTGCACCTCCCTAAGTAATCAGTGCCAAAAAATATCAGATAGGATTTCCCTCTGGAAGACTGGCTACTCAAGAAACCAAGATCTTTACTTCCAGCATAACTGTTTCACCATTAGTCTAAAATTTAGGTTCAGCCTGACAGCCTCTCTTCCAGGCAATTTTTTTGGCCAGTTTGCAGAAATGAAGTGAAGAACGAAATACAAGACAATTAACAAGACTACTTGTTTTGTAGTTGGAAGGGGAGAACTCTTTCATAGCAGCTGTTAGAAGGGAGCCTCAAATAGGTGGAATCATCTCCAAATTTTCTGTGGCAAAGTTACTTTGAAATCAAATTTATCTTTGGAAACTCATATACAGGTTAATTCTGGAGAGTACCTCCCAGGTATTTACTCTAAGAGGTACATCCAGTTTCACAGGAAATTTGCCAGTAACAGTGTCCTACAGCTAAGGTGGAAACAGGGAAAACTTAAGCCAGATTGCAGCAGATATGGGGCAGATGTAGGGCTGATAAATTAAAGGAACCAACTTGGTGCTTTCTGCAGTTAGTTAACAGGAGGGGCTGGAGCCCTGATTCTACAGCAAGAGGCTGTGTCTTACAGAACTGCCTGTAACTGGTGAGCTGTACAAGAAAGAAATGAAGAAAGGGACAGACCAATCACTAGAAAACACCATTTCAGTATTATCATGTCAACACTGGTACTCTGGTGATACTCAACACCTTGCAATGTGAGTGGCTGCCATCCCATGGGTGGGAGCAGCATGAACACTCTGCCCTGTGTGCAGCTGAATAACACCCTGCAGTGCAAGTCTGAGTGACGAAACAAGCATTGGTCTCTGCTCAGAGCAGCTTGTCCCTAGAGCCAAATTTTGCTCACACATGAAGTAGACTCTAATGTTTATCCACACCACTCTGGGAGCAAGATCAGGCCTTTTCTATTGCGTACTTAATGCTCTTCAAATTGTTGCTTGTGAAAGATGATAGCGTACACCACCAAGAGAGCACTTTATCAAGAGTAAGAAACAGCACCACATAAAAGAAAAAAGTTGTTGAATTGAGCAGCCCATTGTCCCAAAGCTGTAAAAATCATCTATAAGGATCACATTCAGTAAATGCTTTGCAATTACTGCAAGCTCTGAGGAGACAAATTTTTGTCCTTAGCTTTTGTCATCCCAATAGAGGCACTGAAGCTTAGAAACATAAGATGGAAAAGATCTCAGTAGGTGATCTAATACATTGCCCAGAGTCTTTGTTATTCAAACAAATAAAGGGTAATTTCTCCACTACAGGTACTCTACAATTACTTTACTGCAATTACCATTGCATAAAAGCATTTTAGCAGCATGGCAGTAACTAACAAATCAAAGGCTGTACTATTCCCTGAGCTCCTGTAAGATTTACAGCAAATATATCTCTATCTTCATTTTACAGCACGAGGTACAGTGAAATTGTTTTAACACATTGCAGTAAATCTCAGAGACCCTATCCATAAACTAGGTGAGAATTTTCAGGGCTGTTGTTAGGTGTTGTGCTGGCAAGAGTCTGGTGTGGATGATATCAGGGAGTGTTACCATTGCACTTTCCATATTCAGACACAGGCAGAGTCATAATCCACGCTTGCAGTCTGGTCAGAAGGTGATGTAGTTCTTCTCTAACAGCTATCAAGACATGCATGTATGATCACTGCAGTTCTTATGTGAAAGATGAAAACAGTTAGAAATATTTTCCTTAGTGCTGGGTCCCTTGTCATGCTGTCAGATTTGACCAGTACTGAGGCAGACAGCAGCTATATGAAAAGGAATTTTAAGGTATTACATATGTCTGCATGACTGTCAGCCCTTGGACAGACAGCAAGAACACACAGTCTGTATTACATATGTCTGCATGACTGTCAGCCCTTGGACAGACAGCAAGAACACACAGTCTGTACAGCAAGGGCAACATATAAGCTCCATCAAAGTCTATTGGTTCAGGGTGATTTTTTTGTTGTTTATTTGTTTGGGTGTTTGCTTTTATTTGCTAGTTGTTTGGTTTGGTTTTTTTAACAGCATAAGCAAAATTATTACTTGCATGTCTGAATGATGCCTTCCTTCCTAAGTCCAGTCACCTCTGAGGCAGGCATTACAATCAGGTTTTATCTGATAGCATCAGAGGAGATGAGCCAGCTTACTGTATATACAGTAAAGAAAAGCTGCTAATAAAGGTGCCTGAAATTGGGAACAAAGTTGCTGAGATCCTCAGTAGAGGACATGCGCACTGACAGTTACAGTCCATCATACCATAACCTAGATGTGACAACAGGCTAACAGAAAAATTGATTAGCAACAACCACATTCTTGTATGTGACCCAGTTTCAGGAATAAGAGTGAAAATGTTTACTTTAAACAGCTTTCAACATCAGCAGCTTCCTCAGCTCTTACAAATCTTTTGTGAAAAAAACCTGGATTCCGGGGATGGTAACATGCTCAGTTGCCTGCCAGTTTTAATTCTAAACACTGCAGGATACACCCCAATGCACCACACTAATAATCACTAGATAATACATATTTAGTGGTGAAGAGGTCATTTTTAATAGCAGTGTGATAAAGATGAATGGGAGCTGCCCTGGAAAAAATATTCACAGCATGTTTTCATAGTTCAAGGCTTCATTTAATTAGGGTCTCTTGTTTCCTGGTACAGTCCAGCCCATTAAAGTACCATCAAAGAATTTCTAAAACTTCTGATTTCTTTCACACTTATAGATTTCAGAAATGCAAGACCTATAAATGAAACACAGTTCTCTACCTATTTTGCATTTAATGATGGCCAAAGATAAAATCTTACATTTTTTGTAAGAGAAGTCAGAAAACCCAAGGAGTAACAGGAGGTATAGAGAAATATAGGCCCAGTGGAATTCAGTAATTCATATCATTCTTGCAACTGCCATTTGGTTGACTGCTGCAACTAGACCTAAAATACTGCAGCATGTCTTGCCTGTTTCCTATTTATTTTCATGAACAAGGGGATTTGAGTGATAAGGAAAGATTCCACATCTTTAGCACTGGAAGCTGAAAAGTTCTACCAATCTAGAGGTGAAGTAAAGCTGGAAAAAGAAATGTGAGCATGAAACTCTGATTCATTACTGATAAAGCCTTAATTTAACACAACTTCCATAACAGAGCAACAAATTCTTCCTCTTCTTCTTTTCTTTCCCAAATGTCTTGTAGCTATTCTATCATTCTTTAATGAGTAGCTTTTTCTGATTTTGATGGAATAAAAGAAACTCTTATAAAGTTTTGTAAAATAAATGTGAAAAAACAACTGAAATAAAATGGCAAATAACAAGAGGACATTGTTGGTTTCATGCTGGAAATTATTTGCTGTAGACACATACTGGAAGTCTGGGACTGCGTAATGTCAGAGCCAACCAGGGAACAAAAAATGTTTTGCACAAACTGTTGATCCCTCACTGGATATGGATCCATTTTGCATCAGACAAAAGAGAAGCTTTTTGCACTGTTTCATGAAGAAAAAGAGAGATCTGCATTTGCTGATATACTGGTTCAGAGATCTGGGCCAAAAAAAGTTCTGAGACATTTGTTGAAACGCTACCTTGTCCCAAGCACAGACGTCAGTTAATGTTGCCTTCTACACTGAAAGCCTCTATGGAAACTACAAGCTATTCCTGGCAAATGTTATATCTCACTTAAGAGAAACATTCCCAGGTGAAGTTTTTTGACAGACTGAGTACTTTTTTGGACATCACTCACTAAAATTTGGTATTAGTGGAAATTTATAGACATCTTTCAATAACAAAGCTCTTGGTGAAAAAAAAGCCAAACAATCCTATCCAGCCCTATATGGTCTTAATCGAGAGTTTAATATCCCACAAGATTACAAGATTGCTGTACTCTGGTGTTTCCATTCTGCAGTCTTTGGCAGTATGAAGACAGGCTGAGAGTGTTCACACAAAAACCTCACAGCCAGTTTGGCTCAGTGCTGAAGATACTTTCTCCCCCAACCAGTCTGTAAAAAACAGCCTTCACAGTCTTTGCTGCTCATGTACCTTCATCCTTTTCCATTTTCACTGATGACTTATACCCTCAGATCCAGTCACAGGCAGCTAGCTCAAAGCATCCCTGATTGCCCCTGCAGTTTAATACTTCAGCATGTTTGTCCTTTGCTATACCTTGTACCTTCAGGCACAGTCATGCTCAATGTTGCCTGTGAGAAAGATTGAGCTGGTTCACCCTGTGTGAGGGTAGTTTGTCTTTTAATGAAATGCTACAAAAAGCGCTGCTGGGGGAGGCTGGAGTGAACTGGCTGGGGATTTTAGCCCACAGAAGGTTAAAAAGGGCTCTCAGTGCTATCTTCCACTAGAGAAACAATGCCAAACTCTTCTCATAAAGACAGTATAGGAGAAAGAAGCAACAGACACAAACTGCAGCAGGATATTTTCTGACTTTGTAAGAGGAAAATAAATTGCAAGTGATTAAGCACTACAAGTGCCCAGCTCGTTGTGAAATCACAGTCCTTGGAGATATTCAAAATTTGAAGCAAGTAAATCCTTGAGTGGGCTGGTCTAACTTTGAAGTTAGACCTGCTCTGAACAGAAAATTGAACTGGAGACCTGCAGAGCTTCCTTCCAGACTGAGTTATTCTGTGAACCTATTAATTATTCTCTTCCATATCCCAGAATGTAATGAAAACCCTGAATAGTGACCCTGATGAGAGAGAGGGGCATTTAGCTTTCAGTGAAGGTCATAAAGAAAAAGAAATAGTCATAGGATGCAGCTTCAATAAGAAAACATCTTTATACTCACTCAACCTATCACTCTGCACCATGAAGGACAGTACAAGCCATGATGGTAGGGTCCAGAAACAAATGCAATCCCCTTGTGGCACTTTTTTTTTTAAAGAGATGAAATATAAGCATATTACTCTTAACTAACATCAACACTGCATTTCATATGGAAAAGGCTCCCCAAAGAAACTGCAACATATTTGAATGTATTTTACAGTTTCCCTTTGTCATGTTAAGATAAAAGAGCCCAGGTCTCTTGCTGGAACTAGTTGGCAAAATTAGCTTTTGCCTCCACTTCTCAGTGCCTCAATAAGGACTTGCTCAGACACAGCTCAGAAACTTAACTGAACAGTTCAACTGTTTTAAAGCAACCGATGCAACAGATTTGGGATTGCCAATGATAAATGCACTGACTGCACAATAATCTCAGGTTAATAAATCCTGGCTAACATCTGACAAAGTCAGAGGTGCACACCTTTGCTGTAGCTGCAATAGTATAGAAATATTATCAAAGATGGTCTCAGGATTAACAAATCCTGGGTAATGTCTGACACAGTTGGAGATGCAAACCTTCACAATGGCTCTAAAAGTAGTGCTACAAAAGTTCAGCAATATATATTGATGGTGTCATTCTCACCTCTGTCTTCTTCCTTGGTCTCAGCTGCTGCTGCACCTGCTGGTGGTGCTTGTGCTGGTAATGCTGTGTCCCCACTCCCTGGTCCTGGTACCAGTGTCAGCAGCATGCATGCTCCCCTGTGCCGATGTCAGGGGCAGTGCACCAAGATGTTCCACTCATGGGGTTTATACCCCAGCCCAGGTTGTCTCTGCCTTCTAGGTGACATTTAGTATGATTTGGGAAGAATGTTGAGTAACATAGTCTTAGATGTTTACCATGTGCTTGATTTGCCTCATTAGCATATTGAGAGGTGTCAACTTTAATATTAAAATTACAGGTAATTAAGCAAAGGTCTTTGTTCAGGGACTCTGACCCTCAAAAGCTTCTTTTAAGTTGGGTGTTTAGTTATTTGAGCCCTGCTTCATCAATTTTAGCCAAAACAGGACCATCTTATTTTCCTAAGACTCTCTCCTTCCTCTCTTTGGCAGGCCAGCTTTGCAGATCTTCATTTAACACAAACACCTGCTGATTGTAATTGACCTTGGTCCCAACGTGTGCTAAATCAACTTGCCTTCCTGTCCCATAGGAAGCTTCCCAGCACCTAACCATTTACTAACACTACTCATTCCTAAGCCAAAAGTTACTTTTTTCCCCCCTAATTCATATCTTTCAATAGAATTGTTTTTGATTTGCTGCCTGGACGGTTTTTAAGCTCACAGATATTTCACTATCTACAATATCTTGTGTTAAACCATCCAGTGAAAGACACTGAATGCAGAAACCGAAGAACAACACATCACAACAAAGAAATAGCTCTCGTTTTTGTTTAGCATTTGTGGGAAAGAATTCCCATCCACAGCAAACACAACAACTCCTTCAGTCCTTGTAGAAAAGCAGTTAGACTTTTGATCAACTCACACAATATTTTTAAGTTCAGCTAAAATAATAATAATAAAAAAGTCAAATAACTTTATTTCACCGAGAAGAAAGTGAAGTATAACCTATGGAAATTAACAGTATGATAAAACTTCCAGTTTTCTAATGCTCTGGCACAGCTGTGTCTGTCTGGAAGATGTCAGATTGCTCTGAAAACCCCAGGCAGGAGAGGTGTTTAGCCTGTCTTGATCTACATGACTGCACAGTTGGTTTCATAATGCAGGCTGGAAATCTTGAACACAACCTGGAAAAAAAAAAGGATCTGGAAGTCCCCAGTAACATTGACCATTTTTTTTAATCCCAGACCAGATTTTCACAGAATCACAGAATATACATTTTCTGCTACTTTCTGCTACTTATTCTATTAAATATTTTTTTAGATATTATCTCTTCTTTTATTTCCAGGTTCAGTGATTTTCAAATCACTTTGGAGGTTAATTCTTAGCACATAGCTCTCATGAGATCATGAGTTATGCATGTAAGCTACTTCTGCAGCACGTTGGAGGAAAGTGAAGGGTTTAGGGTGAAGACTCAAGCAGGAGCATGGTGGTTAATGTAATTTCTTGAAAGCTAATTGTCTCAGAAAATCCAGCTCAGAGAGACATCCAGGCAGTAAGTGGGTATCTCCTGACAGCAAAAGGATTTTTTAACCATGTCTTTCTATCAGCCCATTCTATCTGTACTCAGTAATGCAGGACAGCAGCTTGCTCCTCCCAGGTCACGAGCCAGGGCTTCTCTGGATGTCATATGGGCCCTTTATCAAATCAAGAAGCAATGATTGTTCTAAAACGTCTTTTGTACTACCTCACTCCTCCAACACCTCACTTCCAGTTTCACCTCCCCCATGAGTTTATGCAAATACTGCAAGCATCTGGTACATCTCTGCCTCACTCTGCTTTGCAAGTACTTTTGTCTGGCAGTCTGATATTGTTGATAGCCATTTCAAGTTCAGGATCATCACCTGGCTCATGTTATCTGGCCTGATGATCTCTGCTGGCTTGCAGGCAGAGCTATAAAGTATTATTTGATAATTGCCAAAACCCCATCATCTTGGTACACATATTGCTTCTGTTATTGGCAAGTAGCTTTGGGTACCACACTGGCCAGAAACTTCTATGGGTTAATGCATAAAAATTCATGAGCCTGCTGTTGCCTTTGGTCCAGCACAGCTCTTTTCCTACTTTGGCAATAGCAATAGATATTCCTGCCTTTGGCTCAGATTTAATTCTGAATATTTTGAAATCTTTGCAATGATTGCTTCTTCTAAGAACTCACCTGCTGTTATAGTATCTTTTCAAATTTTATTTTCTTCCCAAATTTTCTATTTTTTTTTTCCCCCCCAGGATTCTATCTAATTTCTGATGGATTTTCTTTCTTGGCAGTTTGTAGTTCTGATTGACTGTCCAAGTCAGACACTGAAAACCATCAGAACTAAGGACTCTTTAAAATAAAATAAACTGAGGTAATATTGAATGGAAATATTCAAACCCAGAAAAGGCTGGACTGCTTAAAAATCGAGTGTAACAAAACTGTCAAGTAAAAATATGTTTCTATCAATTTGATATTCATTACAAAGCTGCAGCTTTTCTTTGCAAACTGCCAGTCATTTTCATGACACAAACCACACAGCTGCTTCCCAATAAATAAGACATTTTATTTTTCCTACAACTGTCTTAGTCAGAAACAGATTTCATACATGCTCAGGTGCAGTTGGATAAATCTACTATTGAAGCAGTGATCTGCCAAAGTTGCAGAAGCAATGAAGTGCAATGGGTAGTATTCTATGTTTATTTCTAGCACCTAAGATTTTTCAAAGGCTGTTTTTTTTTTGCTAAACACAGATTTTTGCCAAGCATTAACAGAAGGAGGGAATCATTATTTCAATCCATTGGGCATTTTCAAAAGACAAAACATACTTCTGATAATATTTTTTTTTCCCTCTACATGCTTAGAGATGACCTCCAGGGATGGAGGTGAGGCTGACTGGCCTGCAATTGTCTGAGTCCTTCCTCCTGCCATTTTTGAAGACTGGAGTGACAATGGCTTTCCTCCAGTCCTCAGGCACCTCCTCTGTTCTCCATGACCCTTCAAAAATGGTGAAGACCCTTCAAAAATGGTGAAGACTGCTTAGCAATAACCTTAGCCAGATCCCTCAGTGCTCATGGGCCCCTAGATTTGTGGGTGTCCAGCTTGCCTAGATGGTCTCTAACTCAGTCCTCCTTGACTAAGGGAGAGTCTTCCTTCCTCCAGATTTGTCTCCAGGGACCAGGATTCCTGAGGACTGGCTCTAGCAATAAAGACTGAAAGAAAGCAGGGCACCCACTTCACACAGCAGCAGGCCAATATTTTCCCTTGTCTTCCTTTTCCAAGTGATGTACTTGAAGAAGCCCTTCTTATATTCTTTTACATCCTTTGCCAAAGCCCAAGCGGGCCTTAACATTCCTCATTGCACCCCTATGACTATAGTGAGGCAAATATGCATGCAGAAAATAGGATGTTTCAAGCACAGCACAGATCTATGCACGAGAATGACTGATAACGGATGAATTTTCATTTTTAATTAGAATTTAAAAATTCTGATACTTTTGAAGATATTAGCAGCCAGGCAAAGCCAGAGGCATAGCTCTACATTAAATGGAGGATTTTCCTCACAGATGAAGGAATCAGTGAAGGCAAAAATATCTTGGAAGATCTGAAGCTTGAAGCATTGTGCGCTTAACTTGTGAAGCCCCAACTTCAAGGACTGCTGAATCTCCTAGTACCCCGCACGATCATGGCCTTCATGTTTGCCTGGAGGCTGCAATCCAGGCAGAGTTTCCAAAATGAGAAATTCTTACACTTGGTTAGACTTCTGGGAAAAAGAGAATGGTCTTAGAGCACATTGAGTAGGAGGCTCTCAGCTCGTGGTGGCTGACCTTGGGCACCTATGGCATGACTGTCTCTCAGGATAAATGGTGCATTGAAAGCCTCAGGGATGGCTACTCCTTTGCAAGTCTGTCTTCTGTGCATGTACACCTCATCTCCATGCCTGTTTTGTTCTCAAACCATTTTATTTCAACTTAGTTGGATGTTTGTACCATTTACCATGCCCACCAGTGCAAGACTTTCTCTGCCACTGAGTGATCTACTGACCTCACTCTCTCTTTTCTCTCTGGAAAAGTATTATCTGTCCTGGACTGGTTATTCTGTTCTGTGAACGAGCATGAGACCTTGAATTCTGAACAAAGCCAGGGGACTTTTAGAGTCGGATGTCCACAGATGAATGTATTAAGGTTATCCTTTCTGTTGTTTTCCCTTTATGTGCCAACCTTTCTAGGGAAGAAGCACACTTACTGTTCAGTATTCCTCTTTTGCTTTCCATTTGAATTTATTTACTATGAACCAAAGCAAACAAGATCTTACTGTCTCAGGGTGTCATCACCACTGACTGCAAGAAGAAACAGTGCCTTTGGGGATAACACTATTAAACCTTCTGAAAGAACAGTTGTGACATGTGACATATTTTCTCTCTGCTCTCTTTTTTTCCCTGAAATGCATTGCTAACTAAAAAAAACTTTTTTGAGTCTACCATTTGTAAATATAAAAACATGCATGGGTCCAAAAGATGGATATAATGTTTTAGCATTCAGGGGGTGGGTAGACTTTGGAATTAGGAGAGAGAACATTAACTGGAGGTAACTTCAGCATAGGCTTATAGAACTCTAACTATAAATGATGTGGGGAAAAAGAGAACAGAATAGACACTTTAAAAATAACTGTCTTTGCAGCATCATGTTATTTCTCACATTTAAGAGCCTGCATCTACATTTTTGCCACCAAATCATCTTGAGACTTAACTTTGCCCATACGCTTAAGACAGGTTGAATAGTTTATACCTAAATATTTTCTCAAATGGCATTCTACAGAAGGCTGGTCTGTCAAAAGGGCAACCAGAACTGTCCAGTACATCCCCTCTCAGAGAGAAATCTCTGTTCTCTTCCCATTAAAATGAGTGTCTAAATCTAATAATGTGCCTTCCTCATATGTGGCACGTTCATCAAGACAACAAATGATAAAAAATACAAACAGATGAATCCTGCTGCCATGCTCAACAATGAGAGAGACCTGCAGAATTTGATTTCCCCAGGCTGAGTGGAAGTCTGCTTTGCAAGATCCTCCTATTTTGGTTGTCTTAAAACCAGGCTAACTTTAGCCATTTTAAGATGATATTTGCTAATCTGAAATCAATAGAACACCCTACTGAAGAATGGTGGCATTTCTACATGAGTTTCCTCCTTTTGGCTTTTCTTAAGCATTAGAAAAGTGTGCTGTCGACAAAGAAAATATGGAGAAATGGAGAAATATTTCAATCTATGCACACAAGTCAGGACAAAGCTATTGGGACTTTTAGTGCAACAGTTCTTGTGCCGAGTTAGACAAGAGGTGGAAATGTGGGACTCCTGGTGTGAGAGCCAGAGGTGACAGCACTCAGAGAAGAGCTCCCTTGGAGGTCAATGAAACTCTTGTTGATATTCCCTAAGTGTGAAGCAGTCATAATTTCAGTTGCAGTAATATCTTGTGTCAGATGAGTGAGTAAAGTAATACACCAGCAGACTCAGTGTGCTCCCCTATAGTATTAAAGGACTAGTCAGATTTTTTATTTTGGTTTTTTTTGTCCTTAGAAGATCTCTCAATATCTAAACCAATGTATCTAAACCAACTGATCAGTCATAGTGAAAATTGTCCTTTCACAGTAGTTATCTTATACAACACAGAAGCAGAGCATGACTTTCTCACTCAGCTTTGAGACATGGCTGGCAGCAGAAAATGAGCATGAGGACCACGGGAGATTATGCTTATCTGGCGCCATAAGGGCCTTTTGAGGACCACTTCCACCAGGATGCTTCAGAATTGTCCTTTTGGTTCAGGAGTATGTGAACCGGACTATGTCTTCTCTCAACAATCAGCTGATTCATTTGTCCCTTGTTTTTATTTGTCAAGGAAGCAAAAATGAAGTTTTACAAGGTGACACAAATATACAGGTGGTGGTAGAGCCTCTGCTGTTAAAAGCTCATAATTAATTTGACACTGTGGAAACAGGTAGGAAAAAGGAAGGTGCGCCTAGTGCTAAGGGACACTCATCAGATGATGATCATATTGTTTGTAGCATCCCTGTCACATTGATGCCAACAAGCAGTGATGTCCAAATCAGGTTTATTATTTCATTTTGCTATCAAGTAAACAGACAGGGATATAAAAAAAATTCCTTGGTAATACAGATATCCCTGAAGTAATAACAAGAAACACAGATAAAGAGAGTCCATGTACATTTCTGGTGACATCAATGTGCACTTTTACAGCAACTACTTTACAAACACAGAGAGAACAATTGTTCCCCATTTTTTACCAGCAGCTCTTAAAGTCAGTGTTGGTTTTGTGAGTTTTTTTGGTACACAATATGTTGCTAACCAGAGACACATAAATGTTGCTATCATTTCTGCAGTGCTTGGTGTACTTGCAGTACTCTTACAGTGCTTCTTCAGAATTCCAAAGCAGACACATATATCACATCCACACCAGTAAATTACCCTGGCCAGGCTCCTTTTTGTGACCCCACGATTTAGCAATAGAGTACAGCTCAGCTGCATGCTACTAGACTCTGCCTACTACCATACTGGATGGCCTTGTCCATACCACATGTAGGGAATATTCCTTGGCTCATGGTATCTTCCAAAGTGTGCTTGTACATTATGACAGTGCTAAAGCAATTAAGTAGTATAGATAACTACACCCTGGAGCTTGCACTCAAAAGTTGTTTCTGTTTACCTTACCTGAGCTTGCCCAAGGGTTAATTGACAATCCTTCATGAGAGCTCCATTCTTAATTTAGAAGATAAAGACTTCAACAGCATGAACATGGCCAGAGTGGTCTAAAAGTAGACAACAGAGGCCATGGAACTGACACCTTTTGAAAATGTAGCCTGGGAGCAGTGGGCAAGGGTCTTGGAATGAGCTTCACTCCTGAAACTCTCTGTCACAGGGCTAGCATCAGAGCAGAAACACACACACACTTATTTACTTCTGTCTCCTCTCCATGTGCTAAGTGTTTACATGGGGGAATTTTACAACTGCCAAGTGAATGATGCCTTATTAAGGAAAGTATTAGAAGTGCAACCAGTGTAGGAAGAATTTAATATTGCAACACAAGAGCTATCTCCTTGCTTTTAGCAAACTTTTCCTCCTCTTCTCTACAATTTTAACACAATTTTGTTACAAAATCAAAATCTGAATTACTAAAATATTTGTCTGAACTGAAGGTGAAGAAGATGACCTCCCCTCTGGTATGCTCCATAGTTAACACGCTGGAAATCTTCTACATATTTTCCTCTTCTATAGCCTGCCCAAAATGTACTGTCTAGTACTGACTCAACAGGTCCAACACAAAACATCCTGTGCAGCTGTTGCTGAGGCTGTGCAAGCCCCTAGAGCAATGCTTTCTATGAATACAACTGGCATTAACCTAGGAAGTACCTACTATGGTTGGTTATGCTGTAATGTCATGGTTAACTAGCGAAACAAAGACAGTCCAGTTAACTATCTTGATTTTAATGTGCACTGAATTACAAAGAGATTTTGCACTATCTGGAAGGACAACTATAAGACTGGCAAACCACAAACAGCTGCATTAGCCATGTGGTGAGATTTAGGAGCCTGATTTTTGATCTACACCTTATTGATACATAGTTGTTCTTCTTTATATGAGTCAGAAAAATATTGCAGCCTATATTTTCTTTTTCTTACAAGCACAGGTGCCAGTTACACAATTAAGACAGTCTCTAACAAATTTTGGATCAGCATCTTCTATTACCCTGTACTAAACTTTCTCCCCAGTAATGCAGATTTATGTGTTTGGGATAACTAAGCAGAATGCCTGAAAATGGAGGCATGCCCTCCAAAAGGATAAATTGTACTTCTACCATGTCCCTTAATTCGGAGATCGATGCACGATTAACCAGTTTACTGTGAAAGATTTGTGGTATTCATTTATTTTTGATCAAATGTGTCGCCCTTAGGGCTAGACAAATTTACTGTATCCTCCAGGTACTAATTTTGCTCTACTCATAAACAGTAAAAATGTTTCAATAAAGCAGATTTGGGCATCAGAATCTCAAAGAAAACACTTTCATTTCCTCTGACACGATTAAAGTTTTTTTATAACCTTTACATATTGGCTTGGGGGAGCCTAGCCTGATTATGAGGATGTGATTATTCTCCAGTTTTCTAGTAATGTGCTTAAACCCATGGGAGTGGTGCATGATAAAGAAGAATCATCTTTTGATGTCTTCAAAAAAAGGCATAGGAGATCCCTGGAATTACAGCACTGAGAATTCAAAAAACATGCACAAGAAGCCCTGCTGTTTTTCCTGCTGTTACCCTATGGTGGAGGCACAACAAAGAGTAAGAATTGCCATTGGAGAGAACCTGGAGGGGGTTGCCTTCCCTTTGGCAGGGCTAAATAAAAAGGGCAGGTTACAGTGCTATTCTCAGCTTGCCTGGAACCAGAAAGTTGAAGAATGATTTATAGCTGTCCTGAAGAAATGAGTGTTGGGTCCAGGCATTTGGTGTTTTTGAAGATTCTATGAACCTGTCTGCCTACTGCTTAACTCTCCTCTCAAAAGGATGCAGCTTTTGGAGAAATGTGAAACTTGTAGCTGTGACTCCAACACATTGCAGACAACAGAGGAGACAGCTGCACTGTGAGATTAAAAGCAAAGCAGATCCTTTCATCTCTGATGTTTTGCTCTAGTTTAAAACCACAGAGAGAGTGGGTGTATTTTTATTTTTCTATTTTTCCTTTGAGGTGCCTCCTCTCTCTTTTACCTGCTTCACTTTCATTGTAAATGCAATGCAGATAGCTTTGCAAACGTGACAGAATTGTTTCATAATCACAAAATCCAGATGCTTGTGCTGGTAGAAACTTGAGCAGCAATATACACCTGTGTCCTTTTGGCTATACTTACCAAACCTCAGAGATTATCTGCCTCATGGGTAAGGCCAAGACACAAAGCTGAATGCACATCCTCCAATACATGAGTTTGTAACTTTTGGCTGAGCTTCCACTGTAGCTCAAAATTCTTTTATTTAGCTGTTAATTGTGATCATGTAACTCAGCAAACTTGGCTGCATTCTAGCAGTTGCATGAAATAAAACACCCAACAATGCACCAAGGTTTTAGCTTCATTTCCTGTTGAACAAAAGTAACTTGAACAGCACCTTCTTTTCTTCTTTCTTTCTTCCTTTTTTAAATTATCTTTCTTGTTATAATTAAGTAAGCTGCTGATACACCTAGTGCAATTAAATTATTATTAAAACTCAGGAACTCAAAGGAAAGTCTCTTGCCATCCAGAGTATCTAAATGAAGCTTTCACTCCAAGCCATGGGACTGTTTTTTGTGTCTTCTCTTGTAAGATCAGTGTGTATGAGAAAACAACAATCTTTAAAATCTGTGCATATGTATCTTCTGAACCTTCATTATAAAAATGACCTGAGACAAGAATTAGTCACAGTGATTCAGCTAATGGGTGCCCATTAATTAAAATTCCATAGTGCTTCTTGAATTCATCCTTTTTCTGCCACTCAGATATTCACAAGCCCTAGCAAAACAGGAGTCTGGCACAGTCATCCTTGTTAAATTTGCAGCATATTGGACCATAGTTGAGGTCTTCTGCAAAATGATTGTCCTTCTGAATGGACAAACAGGAGGAGTCCAGTGTGCCAGCACCAGGCAGTCTGACTGCCCTTATCTCAGTCTCTGACTGCACAGTATGGGGACAAAGATCACTTTTCAGAGACCTCTGTGTCCTTGCTTCTTCAACAAGGTGCCTAGGAACATGGCATGGACCCTATCCATGTTTTGTTCATGGTCTTGGTTATGAGCCTGGTGGCAAATGGGCATGGAGCTCACATAGTTACCAGGAAGAGCAAGAGGCAGAGCAATTGCTGGTGGTCAAAACTCTCTCATCCATCCTTCCTTTAGGTACAGTATGTGCACAAGCTCCTGCCCTCAGTAAAGTTCTCCTATTTGGCTTAGATCCAGACTTTGTCTCAGGCTTGTGCAGTGTGTGAATGAAAGGAGAGGGTGGACCTGAAAAGATGTTCTTAACTGTCTATGACAGCTACAATTCAGAATAAAGTCCCTTGCCCAACCCCCATTTTTCCACTCTTACTTTCTCTTCATGGACTGTCTTTGCCTTAGGGAGTATTTCTTAGGAGGACATGTTTGTTTGCTTTGCTACCTACTCATCTGTAACAGCGAGTATCTGCTGACTTCCAGGCCAGTGCTGCACAGCTTGATTTCCTCTGTGCTGGCAAGGACAGCCCGCACGGAGCTGCACGCAGCCATCAACAGATAAACACTCATGCAAGTGCAAACAGAGGGCAGGCAGAAGCCATTATATTTACATAATTAAGTACACCACTTAATGAATTCCCACTAGACCATGGTGTGGAAGGGTGATTATGAACAGGGCTGGGGAATGATGTGCTTCAAACTCCAATGGGGATTCAACAAAGAGCTGGCAATTAACATTTGGTGGTTGACTTACTGCCAGCTTGCTTGATGCTGGGTAATGATGTCTTTTTGGGTAGAGTTTGGGGGGTTTTATTAATCTTCAGTATGAATGCTCATCAATCAAATTTCAGCTTCTAAAAATCAATATCTAAAAATAATCTTTTAAAAAACATGCAAAAATGAGGCTATTTGAAAAGCAAAGGCCTGAGAATTCATTTTTCTTGTTGGGTCATGAAGGGTGCGGAGAACTGTTTCAGAAATGTTGTCACAGAGCCTCCTAATCTCTCAAAAGTCATCAGGCAGAAAGAATGAAGTATTTATTTACAAAAAATAGTAAACCAGATGATACTTGGAAGATTGGTATAAATGGAAGCTTTAATATAGGATTCTCTACATGCAGTCCATGAAGAACTCCACAACATGAGCACTAGCAGCTCAACTTAAAAATGTAGTGGTTTATGAATAAGAAGCAGTGATTTCTCTTTTGAGGGGGAATTGAAAGGAAGTACTAGAACAGCTTTTTCAAAGCAATATGTTTATTTCTAAACAGGAATTAAAATAGAGCTAGGAGCAAAACTCATTTTGCCTAAAGTTACCAGCATGTAAAAAAAGTTACTGTGCTTCTACAGTGGATCTTATCATGACACACAGGTATTTGATGCTATCTAAAATGTGCTGCACAGTTCACAGGGAACACTCACTAGATGTTTCTGACATTAATAAGACCAGCCGGATTCAAAGTTTGACATGTTAAGTAATAAACTCTCATGGAATAAATCTCATGATAATTTTTTCCCTGTGCTCTATTAAACAAACTAAACCAAACCAAAGAAACAAACAAACAAAAAACCAAGGCAGAAACACAATATTTTGGCTCACAGCAGGACAGGCTAGTTAGCACTGAAATTTTAAACAGGAGGTTATTATCTCAAGCAACCAATAGATCTCCTTTCTCTATCAAAATGTATTATCAGCCTGTCACTAAAGGGTGTCTCCTAGCCATAGTGAGTTGAGACTCTTGCAATATACATATGGTTGTCTCAGTATTTTACCAGGAAGTGAAAGGAAATCCTGACCTCCTGGGGCAATAGAGAAGCCAAAGACTCAATGAAGTCTTTATAGTCATTGTGTATCACTGAGCAGCCTGCAAAGCACCCATATTTTAAAGCTTATGGTGCAAATCTTCGGACAGATCCTTCAGATAGATCTTCAGATAGATCCTTTATCTTCTTAGAAAGCCATGAACACGTGGCTTCTAGTCATGGCTAGTGAGGGAGCAGTTCTGGTAGGAATTGGTGCTCTTCAAGAAACTGTTTTCTTCAACCAATAAAGGATGTTATAACTTATTTGATCCCTATGGGGTAATGGCAAGGGAGCATTTTGTAATGATTCAGCAATGAAAGATTACTTCTGATTATATTGCTGCTTTAGTGACAAGCTCTGGGTTGTCAAAACCACTTTTGGTTCTTCTGACACAAAGTGACACCATCTGCTCATTACATAAGACTTACATCTAAACCCTGAGCCTGCAATTGAATGAGGACTTATAAATAATGTATCAATAAGGTAAATTATGCAAGAAATCATTCCAGAAGGTGTCTGGACTCATTAACAAACTAGATGATGACAAAGAAGTCCTTTTTCCCTACTAACTTAAATAAGCAAATTGAAATGGGATTTCTTTAAGAGCTTCCCCAGTGCTTTCTTACCAGCTTCTTGGAGTTCCTTGGCAATTTCTCATAAACCCAGCATATTCACGTTTAATTGTCCCTTACAAAATGTAATTGACTGCTGGCCCGGCTGGCATTGTGGGGGCATCTGTCTTTCTTCCATTGTCTCCTTCTGCAATGAGGGGATTTCACAGGAGATGTGAGAGCATCTCTAGAACACCACAGTCCTAACAAGCACAAGGTTGGAGGACCATGCATTAGCCTCTGTGACTCTTACCCTCCAAAGTGATGGGCAGGCACCCAGTGTGACAGTGTGTAAATTACAGTGCTGAGGGTACTCTTCCATGACCTTGTTTCTGGCATTGTGTCATTACATTGCCATTACACAGGCTTTCATCTCTAAAAGCTTTTTTAGAGAGATTTAAGCATCTTGTAGGTTCATAACCTTATCTCCCTTTTGCATTTAGAGAGAGCAATTGTTCCTGCTACCCTTTGTTAGAGCAGAAATTCAGTACCTATCTCTGCAAACCATTCTGCAGTTAGTTCATACTCAGTTAAGATTATTTCCAGGTCTCAATTAATATATTTAATTAAACATTTAAATGACTTCTGTAAAACAAATACAGCTGCTGTTGTAACAATGCCAAAGAGAGGTTGGAGATTCAGTGTGTGTTTCTTCATAGTCTATTGACAGAAAGACTGGTTGGTGGTTGACGCTGTAAGACACACGCCCTAAATTAGCAGTAGGAACTCAAATCCCTCTGTAGCTTAGTGAAGTAATACCTGTGAGGCTGGGATGGACCAGTGCCTCCAATTATGATTGCTCTTCCTATGGGAATTAAAATTCCATGGCTTCCCAGCCACCCTGAGGCCACTCTGGATGCTAAGCAGGCTCTAAGGGAAAAGAGGGAACTTGTCTAACTGATGTACAAGCTAGTAAAATTACTTTTATATTTAGAAATAGACAAGTAGATTCTTTATTTTGCAAGCTTTACTTGTAAGCAAAGGTGTAGTCCCTCTGCGCCACCCCAGACACCTATTTTAGAATGAGAAAAGGTGTCTTACAGAGATACATTTTTCTGTGCACTAACTCTAAAGAACTCAAGGTGATTTGACAATGAATTTTCAGATGACTGACGCAAGTGAGATGAATCTGATTCAAGAGGACAGGACAATTGTTCATGTGACTGACAGCTGACAACGCTGATTAAAACCCCCCCATATTTTGGCACAATGTCTGATTTCAGTGGCCTGCAACTGGTATGCAAGGTAGCCTTTTCCTAATATTCAAGTGGTAAGGTGTTGTCATAGGCTTCACATTATGAATGTATGGCTGAGCTGTGCTAGTAGCAAATAATAGTATTTCTTTCATGGTGTGCAGCACTTGTAGCTGTACGCACTGATATTATTAAAACTACTGTTGTAATGGATAGCAACAGGGGTGTGGCCGTTTGACGCTGTGCCTTTAAGGAAGGGGCACACTGGCTAAATGTCTGTAAAATATTTTGGTATTCTAAACGAATTTCATTGGCCAAGGATTGTGGGAGGTCAGATTGGACCCGGGGGAGCTGGGAACTTTCTCTCAGTCTTCCTTCCTTCGCTGTCCCTTTCAGCTGGATCTGCTTCTGGGCTTCTTGCCAAGAGATATGAACTAACTCCCTCCCTATAACAGGCCTGTCCGCTTCTTCCCCTGTCCTGCTAACCATCCTCGTCTCTTCTTCTACCTCTTTGGGGGAGAAGGGAGGTAGGGGGTGAAGAGGGCACAGGGGGAAGCCCCTTCTGTGGGGGGTCTGGTTTCTGGTTGAGTTCATTTGCTGTATATTCCTGTATATATTGTAAAATACCTGTATTTGTTGTATTACATAGAATCTGTTTCCTTGTAAAATATACTCTCATTTCTCTGACTGGGTTTAGCCGTGGTCTCTTTCTCAGTGGGGGAGGGAAAGCAGAGCCTTTCCTTTCAAACCACCACAAGGGGATACATTTGTATTAAATGATCTGTAGTCATTGTGTCACTGAATTGAGCTAATATCACATTGTGGCACAATATCTTGGAAGAACACCTTTGTAGCTTATCTAATATGATCAGAATGAGATTCTTTGGCTTACTGAAGGCAGATTTCTCCTCATCTATGAATTTTATTTGGGTGGGACTGATGTTTCAATTCACTGTTTCCAACTCATCTTCGAAAGCCTGCTGAAGGATCTAGTGAGGAATATAGCACAACTAAACTCCACAGCACAGTTTCCCAAGACAAGTACCTGCAGCTATTACAGAGGAAGTGTCAAAGAAAAATCTAGACTGTGAATCTTTTCTTAAACTTATACCATGTAATATAATTCTGATGACTTTGGTCATCAGATTAGCAACAGTGGAGGCAAGTAGAGAGACAGATGCCAAACATAAATAATCAGTTTTTGTAATAAATTTAATTTAATATGGCTGGAAATCAGCAATGATTCACAAGACTACCTTAGCTTCTCAGTTCCCTTTAGATCTCAGCAGAGGGGACTCAACAGCTTAGTCCAGAACTATTCTTTGTAGAATTATTTCACTGGGATTTTCCAGATCTTTGCTGCAGCAGCCATCTGCAAATGTTGTGTTCCATGACCCCATTGCAAGGTGGCTATTCAGAACAAAACATGCCATTGTTTTATAAAATCCTTGTTTACTTTAGTAGGAGTTATGAAGTTAGGAGTTTATTTTAGTAGTCGTTATGAAGAAATTTGCAGGCTGATGGGGATTTCTTTTGTGTGAGAAAGCTTGGGACCAAGATATGTATGAGCTCCACAGTTCTGAATATCTCTTTTATTTTCAATGAACAAAACTGCCAGATTGATAAATGCAGCTCCTTTTTGGCTTTGTGGTTTGTTTGTTTGTTTGTTTCCCTTCAATATTTCCCCTTTCCCTTTCAATTTTTGTGACTGTTCTTTCTCCAGAAACTTTATACGGAAATACTAAGCATTTTCCTGATTTAAAAGCCTTGTATAGCCTTGGTCTGAGAAGAGGAGCATCCAAGTGAAGACCAAGCCTCTAGCTTAGATTCCTTTTATTTTGGCACATTCTCCAGCCTGGTACAAGTTCAGTGTTGTATTGCTGCTCTGTCAGCTATATCACCTAAACTGATATATCCACCTTTGTTCACCACAGAGGCTCATATATTTTCCAGCCAGTTTTACTTGCTGTTTCCCAGTTTTACCATTGTCCTCTTCTTAATTGCAGCAAGTGACCCTGTCAGGAACATGACATGGGGATGAGGACACAGTCTCAAGCTGTGCCAGGGGAAGTTTAGGCTCGAGGTGAGGAGAAAGTTCTTCACTGAGAGAGTCATTAGCTGTTGGAATGGGCTGCCCAGGGAGGTGGTGGAGTCACCATCCCTGGAGGTGTTCAAGAGGGAATTTATGACATGGTTTAGTCATGTGGTCTGTGGTGACAGGTTGGACTTGATGATCTTTAAGGTCTCTTCCAACCTTGGTGATTCTGTGATTCTATAAGGCTGTGGGGCTTTATTATTCATATCTGCATAGCAATTGAGCAACACTTTGAATTTGAACCACTCAACCTTAAATATGTGCAGAGAGCAGATGAAGAGATCTGAGATCATTTTAATGGTTTAAGTGCAGAGCAAATTCACAGGGAGAAGATTACCCCTTATTTTCACTGCAGTCTTGTCCTGAAGGGACAAAAAGCCTCAAAAATGCTCTGAATCAGACAATGGGACAGGAGCCAGCAGGTCTGTTTTTTCAGGAAATTGCCCACGTTGCCCAGGCTTGTCTGAACATGTCTTGAAGTCCAAGTGGGCCACGTGTGTGTGCCTTTGGCTGTGCTTGGAGAAAACTCATTCTATAGGGTAAAGCGTTCCTGCTGGTGAGATACCTGTTCCACAACCGAATATTTCAAACCAGTAAGTAGGTTTTATTAATGTTTTCCGTGGGATCTTTTTTTAATTAATGAAGTTATTAACATTTTTATTAATCGTTCCACCTATTGAATATTAATAACCTCCTTATGATCCTACCAAGTCTATAGATAGGACAGTATTTAGTTTTCTCTTTAGCCTCCTTTCCTCATTATTTCCTCTTTTATCTACAAGAAAGAAAGAAAAAGAAGTCTTTGCTACTGAAGGCAAACAAATAAAATGATTGCAGCTGTATTTTCAAACTGCAAGACTAGCATAATCAACTCCCATGGGAGTTAGTGGTCCACTGTAAATATTAATTGATTAATGCAGGTGCAAGCAGCTCAAATGGAAAAAGCTCTGCTCTGGTGAGACCCCCATCTGGAGCATTGTGTCCAGCTCTGGAGTCTTCAGTACAAGGTGGACATGAACCTGTTGGCACAGATCTAGAGAAGGGCCATAAAAATGATCAGAGGGCTGGAACATCTCTCCTGTGAGAACAGGCTGAGCCGGGGTTGTTCAGTTTGGAGAAAAGAAGTCTCCAGGGTTATCTTATTGTGGTCTTTCAGTGTTTAAAGGGGACCTATAAGAGAGATGGGGACAATCTAGCAGCGCCTGTTGTGATAGGACAAGGGGTGACGATTTTAAATGAAAAGAGGGGAGATTTAGGCTAGATATAAGGAAGACTTTTTTTTTTTTTTTAATAAGGGTGGTGAAACACTGGCACAGAGAGGTAGTAGATGCCCCATCCCTGGAAACCATCATGGTCAAGTTGGATGGGGCTCTGAGCAACCTGATCTTGTTGGAGATATTCCTACTTCCTTCAGGGAGGTTGGACTAGATGACCTTCAGAGGTCCCTTACAACCCAAACTATTCTGATTCTGTGAAAAAAAAACCATTATGTAACAGTTTCTCCAATTCTGTGGATGAAGTCAGAAAAAACAACTTGTCAACTGTAACTGCATTAAAAAAAAATAATACTCATACAACTGTGAGATATTTCCAGATGAAAAGGTATTTCCCATAAAACCAGAAAGTCTTAAAACAGATTAACTGACAACCTCCCTCCTCCCCATTTCTTTATGCATTGTAAATTAAAACAAAAACAACAAAACATAAAAATGTCCTTCTAGCATTTTAGCTATTTTCTATGTTTGATATCTGTGCAGGGGAAATAAAACCATTTGTTCCAGCTGAACTGCAGGAAACAAACTGAATTTATCAGCAAAGGAGAGGCATCAGTTTTGGTTCACATTAAATTTGCTTTCCTTGAGGGAGCCACACAGCGTTTTGCCAGACTATGGCAGTTGGCTTCCAGGCCAGAGAGTGGCCTCACTTATGAATAGCAGAAAAATGTGGTTCCACTTTTTGAGACTTCTTTTTTTTTTCCCAAGATCAGGCAGCTCCATGCCACTCTTCATGTTTTGACATTCACCACGGACAAGGAGCACACCAGATACCAAATGCCTCCTTGCAGTACTACTACATTGATAACTCTTCTTCTACTCAGGAAAAAGGCCATCAGGTTACTTTAACTCCATTTTATTGCTGACGACACAGCACAGAAGTGGCTTGTAACAGGCAAAGGAACAGTCTCTAAGCTTACACTCTCGATCAGATTGTGTTCCACCTTTGGCATGTAATTTAAATCCTCTCACAAATCGTTTTGATAATAGCACAGGACAGATCCCTGGGTGAATCACTGTGAGGAAACCCTTCTCAGCACCACATGAAAGAGAAGCATTGAGTGAGATGGACACAGTGGGTAATGGAAGCCAAGGAAAAGAAAATGCTTTGGCCAAACAAGTGAATAAATTAAAAAGAAAAAAAAAAAAAAAAGAAGAAGAAAAAAGGAAAAAAGACTGAGAACAGAAATAAGAATTTCCATCTCCAATCACCCATTTTCTGAATTTTGCTTTAAAATAGCATTATGTTTATTCTTCTCTTCCCTCCCCACTGCCCACCAATTTAATCACTCATGCCATCTTTCCTTCCACCCACTTCATCCAGGAAACGGAATAGTTATTGATGTGCAGACCTCTGATTCTCTGTCCTGAGTAAAAGTGTTCAGCATCTCTTATTCAGCAATGCATTGTCTCTACAGATCCTCTGTTCAAAGATTTTGTTAATGCACGTTGCAGTTATTAAAGGGTAAAGTAACTGCATGAGGAACTGCATAGTTGGAAATGCATCTGGTAAATCCTCCATCTGGTCTGGCAATTTTGTTCCAGACTTTTTTCTTTTTTTTTTTTCACTAGTAACTGAAAAATCAAATTGTCAAGAAGCTGCATTTCCTCCACTTTAGACACCATACATCAATCCATTGAATATTACAAGCTAAGGAGACACAGAAGAGGCAGATGCCACAGTAAGGCATTTGTCAAACGATGCTCCTGCTTCCTGGCAGATTGTCAAACCCAGAGGGTGCAAGAGTAAATAAATCTGAACAATAATTTCCTTCCCCCACATTAGATGTGTGCTACTGCCAAAAAAATTAATATTCCTAAATACTACATTAACAGGAGGAAAATCTATTCTGTTAGAATAAGGCAGACATGGAAAAAGTGAGGTCATAAAGAATTTGGACAAGGGGTTTGTAATAGGTGGTTATCAATTACTAAGCAAATATATATCTCACTGTCTCAAAGTAGAACAGCTCCAACCGGAGAAATAATTCTCTGAGGTGGAGTCTGTACCTTCATTACTTCCTAATCCAGAAAGCTATTTCCTTGTCTTCCAAAGCATTGCTGCTCCTGTTTCCCAAACCAGAGCAGAGGTCTTCCTAGGCTTCAGTGTGCGATATCATGTGAGTAGTCTCCATCTACAGCTGCCCAATCCATGTGCTGGAGAGTCTAGAGAGCAGTTCAGAACAGTAGACACTTCATCAGTAGGAATTAGGACTTGTGAATGTGTCTGGCCTGTTCTGCATCATCTGCTCCTGATGATGATGCACTTAGAACAGATGGAAGCATGGGCAGCTTGAGGCAAAGCTGGAGTAAAGCAGCCAATTAAATCAATCTTGTTCCCTCTATACATTGATTAGACTGGCAGCTGATCTATCATTCAGCTCTGTCTGTTGACACAGGCATAAGCTGTATTTGTTTGGTGAGGTATCACTTTTTTAATAACTCAATCATTAAAAAAAAAAACAACAAGCAAATAAACCAAATCAAACCAACAACAAAACCCCACAAATAAATAGCTTAGCTTTCCACTGCCCTGCACCTTCAGCCTGTTTTTGACAACTACATAAAGCAGATGTGAAGTGGCGCCACTTGGGACACAGAGGATGGGAAGGACCATAGCCAGATCCTGAGCAATGGAGGCTGGCATGCTTCAACTGAAATCAGTATGCAATTCCAACAATGGAGACCATGCCAGCTTCCATAAGTTGAGGGTTTCTCTGCAGTCCTAATAGCCAAATTGCTCTGCACATTTCTTATCTGAACGTGTCTATCCCTAGAGCACTCATCACATGGAATTGCCTTGTGACACAGGTGTAGCTTCTGGTGACACACTAAGAGAGATTTGCTCTCAGCAGGTGGAAACAGGCACCTGACAGGTCCTTTCTCATGTCCATCTTTGGCATCTGGTCATCTTTGTTGATCCTTACACTGGAGATGTTCCACTCGGAATGTGGTATTGTGTAACCCTCTTGAGTGACATTCTCAGGTGATAGCTGACCCTGCTCAGGCCTCTGTGAATAAAGATCATAGCACCTGTTGAAAAGAAAGACCTTATGAGTGTCTCATTGACCTCACTTCTGCTCACTTTTAAGAGCTCCAAGGAGGCAGAGACCCCATTGATACCTTCCTCACATTACAGTATCACAGTATCGCCAAGGTTGGAAGAGACCTCGAGGATCATCGAGTCCAACCTGTCTCCACAGACCTCATGACTAGACCATGGCACCAAGTGCCACGTCCAATCTCCTCTTGAACACCTCCAGGGACGGTGACTCCACCACCTCCCCGGGCAGCCCATTCCAATGACCAATGACTCTCTCGGTGAAGAACTTTCTCCTCACCTCGAGCCTAAACCTCCCCTGGCGCAGCTTGAGACTGTGTCCCCTTGTTCTGGCACTGGTTGCCTGGGAGAAGAGACCAACCCCTTCCTGGCTGCATGCATAGACAGAACAGCTACCAGGCTGGAGACACTTTGCAGCACCAAGGGAACCTCAGTGACATGTGCATCCCAGTACATAAAGTCCACAAAGGAGTACAACACACATTGAATCTACCTGGGCATTAGCCTCCACAAAGTGATGTGGTTGGCTTTATCCTCTTCAGCTGACAGTGGCAGTTTTAGCAGGTAGGTAAAATTTTAGCTTTTACGAGAGCCTGTAACAGCCTTCACAGGGGTAAGGTGTGAGCCTCAGCATCCTGGTCTGCTCAAGCCTGCAGTTTCAGTCATTAAGACAAGAAAACTTCAATAGCTGAAAAAAAAAAATAAAGAATCTCCTAACAGTGTGCAAAAAGAAGGTAAATTCCACAGCAGTTAACTGCTCTGTCCTTATATACATTTTGTTTCTGTAGCACCATTCCTAGCCATTTGTACCTTGGAGCTACAGACCCATCTAGGCATGGCTGGCCAGGGCACTCACAGTGGGGATGCTGTGAAGGAATGCAGGCAGTAATAACATTGGCCATGTCCCAGCATAACATCCTAGCATCATTGCCTACATGTCTAGCAGCCAGGCCAGGCCCCTTCTGTGTTACTAAATACTTCGTGAAACCCAAAGGAAAAGACAAACTTTGCTTCATAGCTGCAGCTCCACTACCAGTGGTTATCCCAGAAGGTTTGGACACATCAGCATGGGAGCATGAGAGTGCTGCTCACAGTCCAATATCACAGTACATTAGAAGTTGGAAGGGACCTCCAGAGATCATCAAGTCCAACTCCCCTGCCAAAGCAGGATCACCAAGGGTAGTCCACACAGGAATGCATCCAGGTGGGTGTTGAAAGTCTCCAAAGAAGGAGACTCTCTGGGAAGCCTGTCCCAGTGGTCCATCACCCTCACTGTAAAGAAGTTTCTCCTCATGTTGAGGCAAAATCTTCTATAGTCAAGTCCAGAGACTCAAAACAACCCATCAAGGTTATCTTCCCTTGGAAATGGGCTGATTCTTGATGGTTCAAGCAGGGAGAGGCTCTCTGTGACTTTAGGAGCTCATTGTATCACATTAACAAAACAAAAGTATCAGAGACTAAAATACCCTGTGCAAGGAGAAGATATTTGATACAGAAGGGCTTTCTAGTATCACTGATGAATGGCTAATCAAATCTCATAGATGGATATCAGACTTGGAATTTCAAACTGCAACCAACCATATTTTTTATAGTTGACTCAAATAGAAGCGGTTAACAGGGAAACGCATTGAGGTCTCTCCTAGTTAGGGTCCTTAACCTAGGTTCAATTCTGGAATCTCAAGTCACAGATATCATGTCAGATTTTGGATTTATAGACACTTATACTGGCTAATCGTCTAGCCTTATACATCTTACTAAAGGCTATGCTCTATTTAATCCATAACCTATGGGATTTGACACAGGAATTCCTTGGATGAAAGTCTATGGCCTATGTTGTCAGACTGGATGAACAAACCAAACTTTTCTAGCCTTAAAATATCTGTGGGACAGTTAGTTTAAGTCTGCATGTCTTTACTAAAGTCACTGGAATTAGATGGATTTACACCAGCTGAGAACATATCCCGGGTTCAAACCAGCATGATAAAACTGGTATAAGCAGAGAGTGAGTCAGCTCTGTTGCATCCTGTGGGGCTACTGAGGATCAGCCCTTTCTGATCCAGGTCAAATTCAGCCCATTTTAGAAGCAGTGGATTTTTTTTCTCTCCCACTTTGATTTAGAATTTGTCAGTCATTGTGGGGAGGACAAGGCTGTGAGGTGGGTGCTTGGAGAACCATATTAAATTATGCACAGCAGAAAGTCTGCAAAATGCACATCAAGAGCTGGAAACTTCCCATGTGTGACTGAAAACTGCAGAGACAGAATCCTAGTTTCCAGATTAACTATTTCATCAATTAAAGCTGCATTTGCAATCCTGTCTGGCAGTCTGCAACTACCGCTGATACAATAATAGAAAGCAAGGTGGCTGTTTGATGCCATGTGCATATGGGAACCTACATATTTTTTTTCCAAGCATAGTAGTTCCAGTTAATTAGTTTTTAAATGTATTTGCATTAGTTTGTGTAATTCCATAGTTCCTGTTGAGACAGGTAATAAAATGGGAAAATTGAGTCTTGCTGTGTGGTGTGTTTGCAAAGATGAGATAGCAAGGTTTGCTGTTAAGATAATGTTGTAACTGCTTAGACAAGAACAAAACATCTCCTGCTGATCCACACAATTCTCAACATATTTTGCAAATGTTCTTCAACTCCCAAATCCCTCATGATTCCAGCTGCCTCCTAAGTGTGCTTTGTAAGATCTGTGTGCTCTGTAAGATCTCAGCTTTGTTGTTGCTGTGCTAAGCTGTGGCGTATTTTGCTTAAATCTAAGCTACATTTTGCAGGCCCTCAGCTTTTCTGAGGAAGGCCAGTGGCATCAGACAAACTCTTATCAAAGGAGAAATTGTATGTTTGTATGCAAAAAGCAGGTCTGCAAAGACCGTGAGAGAAGTGAGACTGAGAACAGGCCCAACGGTGCAGACTTGTAATCCTGAAAAGTACACCCAGTCCTGCCCTGCTTCCTAATTCAATTACAGTAGCATTTCTGCAGCTCTTTAGAGTCATGTCACTGAAATTGTGGCCAGAATTGCATCCTTCCCCTCAGGACTGAGCATTTCTGCATCTCACTCATGCTGCAGCCCATTGCCTGAGTGATGGAGCTGTGATTCACACTGCTGCAGGTACATCTGCAGTATTTCATTCCCAATACAGCCTTTTCCTCAAGGAGGGAAGCAGTGAAAGCAGAACATGTAGTCAGTGCTAGGGGACACTTCCAATATTCATTTGCAATTGGTTTACAGCCCACTTGTACCTGCTGGAAGGCACAGAGGTGTCAATCCCAGCTTGTGAAGTCTCCCCAGTGCACACCAAGCCAGACACCATCCAGCAAAAAAGTAAAACACTGACAGTAGATCCTGTGAGGCTTTGCACATGCTGACAGTCCAGGCAAAGCTTTAAACCAGACTTCAGTGCCTGACCAGGGCTGCTGCCCATCAACCCCCCCATTGGCCTCCCATCCAGAAGTGAGAAGCTTGAAGCATCTCCCAGGGTACAGTGTGCTACTATCAGTCTGAAGATCAAACCCAAGACTGTGGGAAGGATAGAGGGAGAGCTACAGCCAGCTGCTACTGGTAGGTGAATATATCATCATCTGTGACACTGAGCTTCTGCTAATTCATCACCCAAGGCTGCCTCTCAGTTCCTTGTGAAGTGCTCTTCCCGATACTTTCTTGAGGCACAGAGTTTTACTCCCATTTTAGCAAATTATTACTTGATTCTAAAATAATCTTCTCTATCCACACTTGTACATGTCTCCCTTTAAACTGATTAATTTTTTTGTTTGGCTCTTGATTTTGATTAACTTCTTTTGAACCGTTTACATATCCTGGTCTCCATATGTGGAGAGTTTGTATCTTTGAAGTTAGCATTACATATTCTACCTTTTTTAACAGTACATGCTCTTTGGCTACAAGCTAGCAATACTGAAATCTCTGACCTTCTGCATTCTTCTTAAAGTTAATAAAAAGCATATTGCCTGGAATGGCTATTTTAGGGCTATATATCTAAAAAATTGTTTGCAGCTCCAACACAGTGAGGTTTGTTAAGGTTTGGCAGGGGTGGAGGAAGAGTGAGGTTGAATTATTGTCAGAACATCTATGAGAACGGAGTCCAAAATGAACAAAACACTCCCATAAATCTAACCATTTCATATGGTACATTTGGGAATTTTTATTGTCATTATTGTGATGGGCAGTGTATATAGTACATGGTCTTTTAAAATTCTAGAACAGAATCAGATGACTTGTTTCCTTCTAAGCAAGTAAATCACATATTATATTATTTGAGCTACTCGAAACCCCACAGGCTCCTGCTGAGATTAAGCCCTTATTGTACAGTCAAGTTGCAAGAGATCATACCCATTCTTATGAATTTATGATTTGCATGAGCAAAATGTTAAAGGCTATCAACAGTGAAACTATTCCCATTTTTCATATAAAAATCTATGGCAGTGGCAGCTGAGAGGGTTTGATTTAATTCTCTCTCTGAAGTTTATCCTTATCTTTAAAAACATTCAGTTTTATGTGACCTCATCAGAAGCCATCCAGGGTGCTCTTAGGAGGATTGGGAAATAATCCTGTCTCCTGGATGTTATGGAAATGCAGTTGCTGCACTTCTCCGTTCCCTAGCTGTGGTGGTAGTCCTGGTAAACACCAGTTGCAGATGGGACTTATCAGGACTCAGTCACTAAGGTCCAGAAAGTATATCGATAACATTTATGGATAGGATCTGTAGAGCAGGGACGCTGTCCATTGGTAATCACATTTCCATATTTATTCATCCAAGCTGGCCTATGTACCCATTCTCTTTCTCAGTAATTCCCCACTTACTTCAGAGAAAGTCTAAGAGCAGCCTCAGCTCACTAAGAGCCTGATTTCTGAACTTAATTCACTACTTAATGTGGAATCCGTATCTATAGAGATCTACATTAGAAGTCTCTGAATGTTATCTAGTGATGAAAGCTGTCTTCATAGTCAGTAGGGAAAAGCAGGCATCAGTCCTTGATGATTCACATGATCTGTTTTTCACCTCATCTATTTTGTAGTCAGACAAATCTTTCTTTAAAAGCAGCAGCTTCTCTTGTGTCATCATCAACAGGGTGTAGGCTTTTGATCAGACAGAAATATCTATAATTATGAAAGAAAAAAAATCCCACCTAGAAAACTCGGAGAGAATGTGGCCCTCAGGCTTTTGAGTCCTTCATCTTCATGTACAAAAATGCCTTTGAAATTCCAGATCTTGATGCCCAAAGGCTCCCCTCTGCCCGTCTCTGGCCTCCCTTAACCTGTGTTTATTTCAGAGCCATCATGAGAAATCCAGCTCCCTTTCAGCTTTTCTGCCAGCCACAGGAGAAGAATGCTTCTGGGTCAGCTCAGCTAGCTACCTGGCTTTAAAGTTGATTTTCAACCCACTGAGTCCTCAGGCAGAGATTGTCCCTGGGCCTGAGCTGCCAGCAGACCTAGAGAGCAGCAAGGTTTCCCATTCCACTACTGAAGGTGATACACCGCACTTGTGATCACACTTATCAAAGTTGCAGAAAGCCTGTTTCTTTACTCTGTTGCCTCACTTGTTCATGTTTCTCCCATTGATTTAGAGGTAAGTACAAAACCCATTGCAAAGGGACTGTCCAGGATTTCCCAGGGCTGAAGGTTTCTGTAGGAATGAAACTCCCAGCCCAGGCAAACCTTAAGTACAGAGGCTGCTGACAAGGAGAGATGCAGCTGGCTGCTATGCAACCCTGAAACAGGCAGGGGAAAAAATTATCATTGCAGTTTTATGCCTAATTTAATGGAGCAACCTTCTGCTCTGCTCCTCTGGAAGTCAATGATACATCCATGATATTACTAGATCAGCAATAGCTGTTATGAAAGTCAACTCCTAGGCTATTTGTAAGAGCTGAATCAGCTGCTTTGCAATTTCATTCTAAATGTCAGGAGCAAGTTATCCTGGAGCCATAACTTCAAGAACACTAGTCTCCACATGCATTTCACAGGAACCAGGAGTTCAAAACAAGCTGGAAAGAAGACCTGGAATTCACAGATAAAACAATAAAAGCCCATGAATATTAGTAAGGGGTAGAACACTAGTCCTAAAATCCCAGAGGGAAAAATTGCAGGACTTAATAACAGCAGAACGGAATCATACTATCTTCTAGATGTAATTATCAGACCCATCTGCATAATTTGCCTGATAGACACTCCATTCCAATTTGCAATAGTAGAGGTGTCTTTTCACCTCCAGGACCTGATTTCCAGAGCAAGAATGGGCATAAGAGGTACCACATTCAGTCTCATTCCAACTTTCACTGTTTTCAGCATGTACGGATATCTCAGAACCAGCTTATAGGCCAGTGTGCCTGTCTGAGCATGCCTGAGACAGCCTTTTTCAAGACAGCTGCTCTTAGTCTCAGAAGTCCCAGAAGGTACACTTAGGTAGTGCCTTCATCCATCACACAAATTTTATTGTCTACACAATCAGCAGAATGGCCTGGCCTGCAAGCTAAATGCTAGCACCACTGAAGAGCTTGCTATCTTTTTGCAGGACCATGAGAATGTTTAGGCCTCAAGGAAACAGAAACATCATCACTAATTTGCAGATCATGAGTAAAACACTTCTAAAAATGCCACGTGCTTCAATCTCTGTTCTGCCCTTAGCAGGACTATATGAGCACTCATAACAAGGGGAAAAGGCAGTTTATATACAAGGTGATCAATCACCTTTCCCTACTGCTCAGCAAATCTGACATTCATGCATCTGAAGGGATTGAAAAGCAGGAAACTCAGACACTATCAAAGCTGTAATCTCCATGCAGAAATATCCAGCTATCCCATACAAATGCCACATGTGTTCAAACTTGCAACATCAAGAAATGTCAGGTAACCTATAGGAACTGCTGTGGAAATCAATGAAATATTTAATCTCAAAGCAGGATAATCATGAAAACAAACTCAATAAAAACAGCTATTCAGACATTTTGACTAAGAGAAAACAAAGATATCTTTGTATTAGCTCTCTCTATAGCAGTAAACGCACTGAATCAATGAGCACAGGTGGGTTTCACAAGCCTGGTAGATACTACAAGCAAATTAGATCATGCAACTTGAAGCATATCTATACTAAAGGCTGCAAAATAAATTAGAAATACTCTAAACATAGACTGAGTTTTAGCCATACAGACCTTTATTTTACCCTGCTGAGAAAAAGAGTAAATTAACCTCACTGAGCCCTGGAATGTCACAACTGGATTGCTACCCCTCCCTGTGATGGTTCATCGAAAGCTGTGCTAGGGACCTCTTCACTGCAAACACAGGTAACCATATGCTGCCTAATCCCACATATAGCAAGTAAAATAACAGCTGCTGCCAACTGTTTCTGCTCCCAGAGAGTTAATGGCTTTCTCAGTCGTAGGAGCTTTACTCCTCAGCATCACTTGTTCTACTCAAGCACTGAAAGAAGTTGGCACAGGCACAGTTTTGACAGATGCACCTGACCTCACCTCAGAGATGGACAATATGAATGCTGGTTTCTACTTGGTAGAGTCAAGTTCCATCAGTATTCAGAAAAGAACTCCCTCCTGAAAAAAAATCACTAGTCTTTCTCTAAACTTTTCAGCAACTGTTTGCAGTGGTGACCCAGCTTTCCTCTGGAAATTTATTTTGACAGAGGGAAGTATCAGTCCACAAGCATCATTTTTTGGAATGGCTGAAGAATCTAGGGAGGAGAGACAGAAAAATAATGTTTTGTGAGATTTGAAGAGATCATTATATAACTCTAATGCATTCTAGTTATTATGTAGCACGTGTAGTAAATATTCATGTGAAATACATATATTAATATGTGACTATGCAAATATCACAGAGAATTCCGTTTTTTCCCTCACTGTCCTGTTTCAAACTATTGTAACAGCAGAGGCAAGCAGAGAAATCACTTTGGTACAAAACCCATGGTGCCACAACTCATATCTGATTATCCAGGGCTAATCTGGGCTTCAGTACAAGCCATAGGAGACTTGCAACCATAAAAGCAGCTCTACTCACCCATCACTGAAGAACCTCTGGAACCCCACCAGGAAATGTGATTCATGTTCTTCCTATCACCTTCACCAAGGAGAAGTGAACTTCATCTTAGTGAAATGAAACCAGGAGCAAGAAGTCAGGAGAGAGTGTGAGGGACGAAAGTCCAGGGACAGCAGGGAAACAACAGTGCTGCAGTGGTGAGCCTGCTTCAGGTCTGGATGTACATCTGGGCTGAAAAGCCTGAAGTACTTCTTTAAATTGGGACTAATACAATAACAACAACAGCAATAATAATAATAATATGAGTCTGAGGTCGGTGAGGAAGTGAAGAAAGGCTAAGAGAGAAAGGCTCACTGGTGAAGCCTTGAAGGAGGCTGAATATCTCAGAGCAGTAATCATGATTGCAAACAGATGAGGGATGAGCGATTAATGCCCTCTGCCATAATAAACTCTGTCAGGAAGTGTGTTTCTGTACTAACTCACTACAACATTCGCTGTACCCACAATCTTCATCTGTGTGCCCTCTAAAATCTCCTGCTCTGGGTCAGCAGGAGGCTCCCCAAAGGCACTGGGGCTGGTTGGTCACTGAAATGTGTATACAGTGGGGGAGGTATTCGTCATCCTGACACTCCAATATGAACTTTGCCATTGATCTCCTATGTGTCTCAGTACCCGAGCAATAATGGAAGGATTGGATTTGGTTTTTTCATGCTTTGTTTGCCTGGGTGATTTAGTTCAGAAGACTTTCAGGATGATGGTTGCCTTACTTTAATCATTTATACAGCAGCTAACAATGTAAGACCATGGTCTCAGCAGACAGCTTCAGTAATACAAAAAAATCACAATAAACCATGAGGAAGAACTAAGATCAATTTTAGGATGTACAGTCATAGCTTTAATATAGAAAAATTGGTTGAAAGCAAGTTCAGTTTCTGTACTAACCTTAAAAAATAGAATAAATATCAGGCTTGGAAGCAGAGGCCAAACTTTGCTCACGTGCCAATGGGTAACATGCTCTCAACTTTCCTATGGCAACATGTGCTGGAGCAGGTTCAAGGAAGATGTTGGATCAAAGGATTCAGCCTGAAATAAGTAACAATTACACAAGCCTTTTCTCCTCTGCAAAATGGCAACTCAAATATTTTCTGGATGAAAACACCTTTTGATCTCTGCTATTCGCCTGGATTTGAAGTGGTACTTTTTGTGAAGAGTTTGCAACTAAGATCTGTGGTGATGTTTTCAGACTAATGGGAGTACATGCAATACCTAGTACAGAAAATATCTATATATAGCAATTATAGGAAATGCTACAGGTCCATTGCTTCCTGATGGAGAAGTTAATACAAGCCATTAAGCAACACATTGATCTAATGTTAGCAGAGAGTTCTCATTTCCAGTATGGCTGTAGGAATTTGGAACAAAAAACTACTAAGAGATATCACACCACTGAAACATTATTATAAGGTGCTTTTAACACAGACTTTTGCCAGAAATTATTTTTAACATGAGACACGTTGCATATATTTCTTTACATTGATTTCACCTGTCTGCTGGTTTTATGTTAATTCCAAAATATTGTGCATAGAAACCATATATTTTAACTTTCTTGTCTGTGATTGCTGTGCACAGATTCATGAAGGACATTATAAATACATATTAACTGGTGCCTGTGTGGTTCTCTTAGTAGTCAATTTTTAAAGCACTATGTTATTGAGCTATAAATTCTCCCATAACAGAAATTACAGGTTCTGAAAGATTTCCTGTGGGACACTTCTAGCTCTTGTCTGATTAAGTTAATAAATGAGGTAAGTAATAGTCAAATGAGGTAAGTAGTAGTCAAGAAGAGAATATATTTGTGTGGAAGCCTTGTGCTAATAGACTTCTCATTGAACTACAGAGAACCCTTAGATGTTACAGGCTTCATTCATGCTTGCTTACAGGTGCAAATGTAACCTTTTCCCAGCCTGTCAATCTCCAGTTGCAGCTTGTTCCTCAGGTACTGCTTCAGCATCTGACCAAAGACACCAGGAGAGTCTCTGCCTAGCAAGAAAATGTATGTTTTTGAACAAGAAGACATCTGGATTTCTTTAGGCCACAAGATCAGTACTTACCTGGCCACCACCCTGAGTGGTCCTTCAGGTGGTTAAGAAGGACATGGTTGGACAAGTACTACAGCTCATGACTTTTCATGCAGCCCAGAGCTCTCAATAGCCACAGGAGAACAGCAGGTCCAATGCTCTAAATCAACCTTTGAAATATTGCATTCTAAGCCAATTTGGTGTGCTTGCAGGATCTTTGTATTTAATAGTCAGCTGCCAACATAGATTGAGAAAATGCTTGTGTCACCACTATGTATTATGAGTACTTCTTATGGTCATATCCAACTGTTCGCACTAAGGTGGGCTCATGGACTCCTGTTCTACCTTGAGGGAGCCCAGCATTACATTGTCCCCGCTGCCCTAACTCTGCTGAGGTCTGTAGTCCAGGAACAGTTAGCCCCAGTGCTTTACTCCTGTAGTGTGGGCACTGCACAGCTGTCCAAACTGCACAGTCCATCCCATGAGCTGTGAGACAGAAGTGGCAGCCCCATTAGGATTCTCTGGTGTCTGATAAGGATCAAGCCTTCACTGATTTCTCTTGTGATGAAAGGATGTTGTGTGAGAAAGTCAAACATTTCAATTATTTTCTATTATGAAACATTTCTGCTTCTATTTATTTGAAATTTCTTTCAGACATTTCCAAACCAATATCATCCAAAGTCATGCTAAGTGCAAATGAAACTTATACTACAAATCAAGCAAAATATTCTCATCAAATGTCCTATTGTTTTGACTTTTTTTCAGTTTATTGATTTTTTTTTCCCACATAAAAACTACTATTCACTCCTTACATTTTTATTAGGTTTTCTGGCTAACAACCCCAAGTATCACAATACCAATTCACAGATACGATTCAGCTTTCCAAAGGGAAAAAACCCAACACTTTACACCAAATAACAGCAAAAAATCCATACACTTTGTCAGAATATGCATTTTAATATTTTTAACCCTCAAGTCAATTCACTCTGTTGGTTTCAAAAGGCTTAATTCCACTCAAGAATAAATGTTTGGAAATGCTGTAGTATTGCATCTACTACTGTTGAGTATATAGGAATAGTGTGGCCAGCAGGAGCAGGAGGTCATTGTGCCCCTGTACTCTGCATTGGTTAGGCCACACCTTGAGTACTGTGTCCAGTTCTGGGCCCCTCAGTTTAAGAAGGACTTCGAGACACTTGAACGTGTCCAGAAAGGGCAACAAGGCTGGGGAGAGGCCTTGAGCACAAGCCCTATGAGGAGAGGCTGAGGGAGCTGGGATTGTTTAGCCTGGAGAAGAGAAAGATCAGGGGTGACCTCATTGCCCTCTACAACTACCTGAAAGGTGGTTGTGGCCAGGAAGGGGTTGGTCTCTTTTCCCAGGCAACCAGCACCAGAACAAGGGGACACAGTCTCAAGCTGCACCAGGGGAGGTTTAGACTGGAGGTGAGGAGAAAGTTCTTCACTGAGCGAGTTGTTCGTCATTGGAATGGGCTGCCCAGGGAGGTGGTGGAGTCACCATCCCTGGAGGTGTTCAAGAGGAGATTGGACGTGGCACTTGGTGCCATGGTCTAGTCATGAGGTCTGTGGAGACAGGTTGGACTCGATGATCCTTGGGATCTCTTCCAACCTCAGTTATACTGTGATACTGTATATGACCTGGACATTAATTTTGCCATATGCAACCAAAAATAGATGCCAGGAGCCAGATTATGAGCCCAGTCACCATGGAGAAAAGCTGAAATCAAAATGAAGGACCTCTGGAGTAACTAACTTTGGAATTTCCCACTCACTTGATATTATTTTATTTTATTTTTACCACATGAACTGTTTGCATTTAGCAGTTGATTGGCATTGCTGACAGCTTTGCTGGAAGAGATCAGCAGAAACAGGTGAGATAGCTGAGGAAAGATGAGAGACAAGTTAAATTAAGTATTACACCTCCAAAAGCAATGAAAACCTTTCATCTTCCCTCGCTGAATGTATTTTTTAAAGATGTTAATATATCTTCACCAAAGAAGTGTGAGTTTGAAGAAAATTCAGTATTATTGGGCTGAGATTTGTAATAGTATCTTTGTGTTAATATCATCATTGCTCAAACTGAAAAATCTGCGACAGGTTGACCTGATAAATAACCAAATAGCTATATTAAAACATGAGCGCAAATACTTGGGACACACTAATTTTCACTTCCACTTTCCAAGTCTATTATGCATATGCCAAGTTATCTGACTCCAGTGGAATCTGCCAAGACTGGGTATGTGTAGTGTGGTGGGGTAGAAAGAGCATGAAAATAACTGAACTGCAAAGAGACACAACTCGCTGAGAAATGAGACAGCGCATGAGATATAAACCTTGTCTGGTTCAACACCTCCATAGCAGTTGTCTGTCTGGTGAAGTTAAAGCTCCTAATTCAGGCAGGCAAAATTCCCCTCTGGATGCCTTCCTGTGTTTCTAAAAATGTGAGCACATGTATGTGTCTGAGTGAGTGTTTTCTCTGCCAATTCTGCACATTTTCCCTCCTTAGATAAGCTCTTAATGAAACCTTAATATATATAAATTTATCTTGGGTGTTATTTGTGATAACAGCTGGACAATACAATCCATTTCTGTGGCACCACAGAAGATTGGTTTATTTAGAAGAAAATTGTATCCTTGTTATCTTTGTCAGCTGTCAGGTCTAAGGAGCTCCTTCTAATAGAGTGCTTCAATGCATGCTTAAGGGTCATTGACAAGGTATGGTGAAGAAAACTTTTTTATCACAGCATCTAGTGCATAAAACTTTGAGCGTAATGGTAGATTATGATCTTCATATCTTCAATTTGGGCCTCCTCAACAATATTTATTTCAGTTCTAAATTAGGACTAAATTATGAAAATAAACACTGCTATCACCTTAGCTCATATTGGGGCTTGCCATGGACATAAAATTGCACTGAATTGTTATTATTAGATGTAATATGTATGGGATCAATATTTGCAAGATCTCTGGTCAGTGATCTCTTCACTTACTATCTTAATATCCTAATGGAAGTCTTAACAGCATGGATTTCATACTTCTGGTCTGAACCTGGCACACATTCATTCTATTGCAGAAATACAAGAAAAGACATGGTTTCCTAGATCAGTGGATAAGGACCTGGGCTGTGTGTTAATTGAAATAGCAATTCTGCAAAGTCATCCTAAGAAATGCAGAGAAAAGCTTCTATCTTACTTGGCTTGACGCCTTGCTGTTCACAAAAATGGAATTTGTGACTCTTTAATTTAAATACTTTCACTTCCTGCCTAAATCTTAAATCAATCCTGTTGCCTTTGAGTGTTGTACAGTTAATTCTTACAAGTCCTCTAGAATTTTTATTGAATCCTTCAACACTGCCTATACATGCAACCTATTTCTATCTTAGTGTCTGAAAATAAGAGAAACACATTGTCTAGGACATGTTTCTCTTTTCTGTATAGGGAAATCACTTTGGAGCTTTCCAGCCTGCCCTATGCTGCATGAAACCTCAGCTCACAATAAGTTCTAAGGCTTTTAGAATTACTATGCAGGAGTAGGACACTTTTAATCAGTAATGATTCCAATCAGACTGGGAATTGTTTTAGCATATGGCTGCCATTGACCAGTAGCAATACTAAAACATACAGGTAAGGACTGTATGTTGTGGTTAAGTCCAGGGTAGTGAGCTTGCTCTGTGCCCTCCTCACTGTCCTAAGGATTTTGAACTCCACCATTTCATGGTCGTTGCAGCCAAGACTTGCCTAGAGGAGCCCATCAGCTTGTTCTTGCCAGTCAGGTGGCCTGTAGCAGACATCCACTAAAATGCCATTGATGCCTGCCCTCCCTTTAATCCTGACCCATAAGCTGTTGGTCATCTACTCACCCATCTCTAGGCAGAGCTCCGTGCATTGCAGCTGGACATTGATATAGAGAGAGGGCAATACCTCCTCATCTCCCCTGCCTGTCCTTATCAAAGAGCCTGTATCTTCCCATTCCAGCACTCCAGTCTTATGAGCCATCCTATCAGGCCTCCATGATGCCAAGAAGATCAAGAAGAGCAGGGGCTATTAAAAAATGCAGATTTATGGTAACCAAAATTACTTGGCACTCCTTGTGACACAATTAAAATACAAGGTTGGATGTCGGTTGGGAATATGCTACCTACACAACCAACTAAGCTATGACCTGAAGCTTTAAGGAATTCTTTTTTTTTTCTAGAAAGAACCAAAATGTGCACATACTCACTCTTAAAGGGAAAATCTTCTACTCAAGCATACCCAAAATACTTACCAAAGGCAGAGCTGTGCTCAGTTCACAGTATTCTTAGAAGGTGTCCCATTCTAAAGGGAAAGTATCCCATTGCCAGGCCACTTGCTGCATGGAAATCAACTCAAAAGGTCTCTCTAGTGGGACTCCATTTATACCCTATGTTGAATATGCAATGTAGTCAGTTCTTAGTTGGAGGGCTGAGCCCACCCAACCCCACAAAAGCAGGATAAGAACCTGTTCAGGGAGCTTGGAGTTAATGTCTGGGAGGGACCAAGCTGATCTTTGTCAGGTGTCTGTCTGTCTTTTGTGTTTCTGTCAGGGTGATTTTATCTGCCACAATGGGTGCCTCTGTACATCTCAGCATCTGAAGAGCAGCACAAAGAAACTGCAGTAAGTCAGCTTCATTGAGGGCCCAACTTAAATGCCTCTATGCAAGCACATGTACCATGGGGAATAAATAAGAAGAGTTAAACATGTGATGTCTACAGGGCTGTGATCTTATTGGCATCATGAAGACCTGGTGAGATGGCTTGTAAGAGTCACCTACTATTATCACACCTTGCCTTTTTTCATTTATACTGGTAGTTGCATGGGGAGTAGACAGGACTGCCTTCCTCAGCTCCCGCAGCTCCCCTTGTGTGATGGATCTTTCCTCTTCAGTCTGCAGACCAGTGAAGAGGTTCTGCAAGGGGTAAACTGTGATAAATGCCTTCCTGCTGCAGGTCCTTGCCATTGAAAGCTTCTTGTTTTTTTTTTTTTTTTTCACATTATTGGCCCCCTTCCTCTTCCCATATGCCAGCACAGGAGTTTTTTGGCTTTTAGGGCATGAGCTGTGGGTCCACTGCATTTGGAACAAGTTACCTAACTCCTTCTCAGCCTTCCTGGTGTAACACAGCCTTCTCATTGCATCTGGCAGCTCAGCTACCTGTTGTGGGAGGCCCTTCATCTCAGCACTGATTTTGCAGACAGCTGATGCCTGTCCCTGCCCTAAAAGAAAAGTCTAGGCACTTCCTGCAGTCTGAACTCTGCACTCAGCATCTCTCTTCAGCAGGTCTGTCTTGGTGAGGGTGTCAGACACTGCTGGGATAGATGGTGAAGACATCCCCACCAGAGCTGCAGCCTTCACTCTCAGATGAGTGCTCACCATTATCCCTTCAGGGTCAGGTATGATGAGTGCCCTTGACTTGTGCAGATGGTCACAGAATGGTGCCCAGTTGCTGGGATATGTGGACTTCAAGTCTCTCCACTTGGCCAATGGCATGTCTCTCCTTTGAAGAGGTGACCTCTTTGTACACCATCCCACAAAAAACTGCCACACTATGCCCTGCATGCAGCAATCCAGGGTCATTGGCACTCTGCAGGGCTGCAGGGAGAGTGAGTGGTAGCTGGCCCCACAAGTCTCATGCGTTGCTCTGTCTCCTGAGAGCTGCTAGCTCCTGGTAGATCTTTGCACTCTCCTGGGGTTTCCTTGTCTCAGAAAACTCCCCCAAATGCCACATTTCCCCACTCTACTGCAGAATGTGTTTGCTGAGTCAGAGTTGAACACCTCAGAGAGTGACCTTTCTTTTATGCACCAACGAGGAAGTTAAAAAGCATTTTTATCAGCAATATATCTCAGTGGTGCACCCAAGGAACAGTAAAAGCACCTTTGAACGGTAAAATGGTGAAGTGCCAAGTACAAAATGTTTCCCACAGTACCAGGCTTTTCTGCAATTAGCCCAAAGTCAAAGTCTAATATTCTCTTGTGCCAGTTCAAACACACACACTCCCCAAAATAAAGGATTAGGGGACTAACTGTGGTTGCTGTCTTTAGATCATTTATTAAGTGATACAAATTAGTGCCTTTCCCACTGTCACCCAAGTGACATTTTGGAATACTTTACGTAATAGGACCCATACATTAGTCACAGCATAAAGTTGCCAGTTTGGATATAAGCTGCATTCCATTCCCCTGACACTAAAGAAAACAAGGTAGGAGGCAGATATGCTGGAGATCTGTCTTCACTTCACTATTGGCAGAGAATAAAATTCTGGCCCCAGCAGAGTAAAGGTATTTTTAACATTGACTTAAATGGAGCTAGGATTTCAGGAACAAAAATCTATGAGAAATGCTTTCTGAAATGAAAATATCTTTGATCCATCCTCGAGGATTGGAAAAACCCCAGGTGGAGCCATGGGGAATTCATAACTAAGAATTTACCTCCACAATTCAAGGATAAAACTATGAATTTCAGCTGGGGAAGCTTTACAGGTAAAAGCAGCCATTCAGATGCAATCTTTGTTACACAGATATGATCCACTTGAAGGAAGCAACATAGAATGGGACAAAATACCCACAACTTTAGTTTCTATACTAATGATTTACTCATTTGTACCTAATAAACGATGAGACAATGAGTAAATGCCAACACAAAAATTCCTCAGGGGAGTAAGATACTTGCAGTAGCTACTGCAACAGTTCAGGTTGTGCTGCTATTTCTGGAATACAACCTCTCTACTTTTGAGTCACACTTCTTCCATTTTCCAGGTCTGAAGCAAAGGTGAAGCAGGTTTACATTAATCTAAATCCTTCACATCGCTCTTGTTTTCTGCTAATTCTTTCTGTTTCTCTTTCTTATGGAACGGTACACCAAGGACAGAACAAAAGCAAGTTAACTGCCAGGTTCACTTGATGCAAGTGTGTACCTTTCTGAGTCTTTGTTCCTCAGGGAATTCAACTGGCATTGCATTTGTCATCACAGTGTGGCAGTCTCACCACTTATGTTCACACATAAAGGATTACTATTTCAATTCACTTGGCTGCCTTTAAAAAAAAGAGAAAAGAGTACTGTTTCCTTTGAAAGCTACATGTATTTCATAGGTTAATAAATATATTATAAAGAAAAAGAGAAAGAGAAAGAGAAAGAAAAACAAAAAGAAAAAGGAAGAAAGACAAAGAAAAAGGAAAAAGAAAAAGAAAAAGAAAAAGGAAGAAAAAAGGAAAAGGAAAAGGAAAAAACAGGAAAAGGAAAAGGAAAATAAAAAGAAAAGAAAAAGAAAAAGAAAAAGGAAAATAAAGATAAAAAGAAAAAGATAAAGAAAAAGAAAAAGGAAAATAAAGATAAAAAGAAAAAGATAAAGAAAAAGAAAAAGAAAAAAGAAAAAAGGAAAAAGAAAAAGAAAAAGAAAAAGAAAAAGAAAAAGAAAAAGAAAAAGAAAAAGAAAAAGAAAAAGAAAAAGAAAAAGAAAAAGAAAAAGAAAACGGAAAAGAAAGTTTATTGTAATTTATTTTGTTCTTGTTTGTAAGACATTTATTTAATACTTTAATCCCTTCGATTCCTAACATGCTTAAAATATTGACAAGCTCTGTGATCTAGTTCCATTTACAAGATGTGAAGTTGTAAGTCTAAAGCAGGAATCAGCATGGAAAAATTTATCTTGTTTCAAATAGGCTACTCTCTCCATGTAATATTAATGAATACTATTGAATACCACAGCCTTACTAAATTGTCTTACCTCCATGGTCATCCCCAAGCTGCCCATTTAGATTTACGTCCAAGTCAGCCCAGTTCCAGTCTCTATCTAGGATTAATTTTGGAGGGTACTTTTTTGGACAAAACTAGAAGTATATCACAGAATCACAGAATGGTTTGTGTTGGAAGGAGCTATAAAGATCATCTAGTTCAAATTTCAGTGACCAAATTTAGATGTCTCAGGGTAAGAGGAATCCAACCCAAATTAGCCTTTTAAAAAAATTCTTGGTTGTTTAATGTAGGTATAAAGCACTTTGTTTAAGTTAAATGACTGCCTTCTAAACATCTCCATTTGTACCATTTTCATCTTGATTTTTTCTTTCACCCGAAGCACTTACAAACAAAAAAGCTCTAAGACCAGTTAAATGTTCCATCACAAACATTGGTTAATGCTGCAGTATTCATCAGGTGAAGGACCTCTAACTTTCAGAACAAAGCTACAAGCAGGTGGCTTTCTGCTCTTCAGCAAGGTCCTCTTGACTGTAAAGCACTGTTAGCAGCTCACTATTCCAAATATACGCAATTCAGTATTTTAAAGGCTTTCTTGGAAAGAAACTCAATAGTCTTCTTTCCAGAGCACTCATATGGCTCACATGGATTCTTTCTATTTTAAAACTTCATACCAGTGAAGTGTTCTTCCCTTCCACTCTCACCAGTTACCAAATAGCTATTTTGATTTTCTGGCTGGCTGCCGTTTGCACCACTTCCTGTCACGGTACCATTTGCCATGACAATGTGGAATTCCAAGAAAGAACAACCTGAAAAATCCTGATCCCATATTTATTTTTTAGAATCCTGTCTGAGATAACTTCTGGCTGTGATCCAAACCCCACCTCCTCTTGCAGTTTTCCTGGACAGTATTGCTCAAATAGTCAGTGCTTCCCCTCTTACTTCCAGTATCAAGTTGGTCTGCTGGCAACTCTGATCCGTAAGCCAACGTTAATCACACCGTCATCTGTCCATAGCATCCTGAACTTTAGATGGCAATGTATCAAATGCTTTACTTAAAAAAAAAAAAGAAAAAAAAAAAGATTAAAAAAAAAGATTAATTACATCTGCCATTATCAAGAAAGGCCACAGTTTTTGTCAGACATGATTAATGTTTCAGACTCACGGTGCTTATTGCTCAGCAGGTTCATTTCCCCAGAATACTTATTTTTACAGTCCCCTGCTATTCATTCTAGCCTACTGAAGTCAAGCTAAGTGGTTACTGATTTCCCTGGTGGTCTTAAGCATACACTGCACTATTTCCACTCAAATAGCTCCTCACTCATTTTCCAGAAGTGTTTTTCTCCAACTCATGCTTTGCACTATATATGGTACTTTGCAGAATTAGGACACTATTTTCCTCAAAGAGCTTAAAATTCAGAGGTTTCATCTGGTGAGTCAGTGGAAGTGTTCTGTAGCCACATCTCTATCAGAATGTTAGGGTAATTTATAGAAGGCAAGCTGATGATTCAAATAAAGACAGAGAGAACTGAAGCCATTTGCAAATGAAAAGTGTTCCCAGTTTTAGAAACCAAAAGAGTTTGAACAAGAGATTGAAAAAATGAAGCAGCAGATGCATAGGGATCAGTGTTGAAGTGGTAGGTGAAAGGAATGATTTTTGGCTGGCATTCAGACTAAAATAACCCTCATCCCAGAAAGGGATTATAGGAGGGTGGCAGACAGAGAAGAGAGAGGGAATGAGGGAGTCAGGAAAGAAAACTACATAATCGTTACTCAAAAGTTTTAGGAACCAAAAGCCAGAAAACCAAATTAGCTAAGACAAAGTCAGGCCATAAGATGTGCAGCACCCTTCACAGCAGGAAGGATTTAAATCTGGGAATAAGAGATACAGAAATGCACCCAAAAAAGCTGGAGGAGGAAGAGGCAAATATAGGCAAACCAGTGAAAAGGAGTGTTATAGTCACTCTTGAAGTAGAATGGAGAATGTGAGCCACAGAGGAAGAAGCAGTAAAAACAAAAAGGTTGTGGATCTCAAAATTATCAAAGCAAATATTGCATAATCTGTGAATAATTTGAGCATGATTTAGCACTCTGCATTGCAGTCTCCTCTTTTTTCTTACACTCCAGCTCTGTTCCCCAGACTTGAATAACCTGTGTTGCTGGCAAGATCCATCAGTCTGTCTTCACCCAACCTTTATGGACATTCACTAAGCTTAACATGTTGCTTAGGTTAGTTGTCCATGGGTTGGTTCCATGGCTGGAATATTAAGTCACATTTCCATCTTAACAGCCACCTACCTACATTATTGCCTGCCTGCAAGACAAAGGGCTCTGGTGGGGGGGACATGTCAGGGGCAGGAACAGATGCTGCTGCTGGAATGGGAGAAGAGCAGAGTAGCCCAGATGCCCAAAGAGCTGAGACCTGGGCCCTAGCAGACCAGAGGAAGTGAAGCAGGGGGCCCCTAGGGCTCCATCTTGTGAGTATCCATCAGTAAAATAATGCTGAAGCCAAGAAATTACATATTTTATTCCAGTTCAGCTCCACAGGCAGAGTTCAACAGCAATTTCTGCTTGTTTTATTTGTGCATGCCCATGAGAGGCCCTTTCCCACCCCCTCACCACCCCCCTCCCCTTTTGTGTGTGTGTGTGTGAGTAAAATAACAAGCATTTTCCCTTTTCAGATCCATTCTTACTGACAAGTAAAGACTGATCTTTTCTACACAGTGCTCATACCTAGCATCAGACTTGATATGGCCCTGGGCAGCCTGATCTAGTTGGAGGTGTTCCTGCTCACTGCAGGGATGTTGGACAAAATGACCTTTGAGGGTCCCTTTCAACCCAATGCAATCTGAATCTGTGTAGCTTCCCTCTACTCAGTGCTGTGTTATCATTACGTGAATGATGCTTTCTCTGTCTGGGGACAGTAGTGATTGTGAGCAGGCTGGGCTCAGCAGCCTGCTGTTATCAGCAAGACTCTTAAGGAAGTAATGGTCATGCACTGTAAATTAGAGATTTGGTCCAGCTAGGCACCAGTGGCTGGATTTTCTCCTTTTTTGTAGTTCATTGCCCGTACAGTTCAGCTGTGGATCCTACACTTCTGTCACCCATATCTCTGCCTGAGGAAGAAATTATTAATACCAAGTGTCTCTTTTCTTCATAAAAGTAAAACTTTTTCCACATTGGTCCTGTGCAAGGAGAAACTAAGATGATCCATTGAAGATACATAAAAAGCAGTTAAATCTTCATCTCTTTGGAAAAGTGTTGTGATTCTGCATAGTGACTAACATACTAGCACTCCAAATTCAAGAATGACCTCTGCATTAGCCCTGCAATGAAGCAACAGGTAACCAGAAGATGAAGAGCTGTGAGCTATCCAGTTGGTTGGCTAGCTATCTCAATTTCTTCTGCTCTTTTTTTTGTTTCTTTGTTTAAAGTGAAAGCTAGGAGTTTCATTTTAATGACAAATAGCTTTTATGTATTTTCCTTCCCACTGGAATAATTTAAATACCTTGGTATTGCTTGGTTAAGCAACAGGAAAGATATGGCTTGTTCTGCAGAAGTGCCCTCCAAGCAAAGGAGTCCTTGATAGCTCACTGAGCAGACAAATTGGCGTTGTTGTATCTGCAGATCAGCAAAGGGAAGCTCAGCTTCCCCACAGTGAACTAGCTGAGACAGGGAGCTCTACAAAGGCCAGGGTAGTGCCCTGTCTTCCGTGAATTTCCTGGAAGGAACTGAAAACACATTAACTTTTTGCTGCCGTGGAGAGCTGCCTTTGCTGAAGTTCTTGTAATCCAGTTGTTTCATTGTCCTGAGCATAATGTGCAACAGAATTCTCCTGCTCAGAACTGCTCTGCATCACAAAGGCCACACCCTCACAAGGTCATCATTCCTCACATTTTTAGCCCATGATTTTCCCATGCCTTCTCTGAGCAGTTGCCCCCAGTCATGCCCCCATCCCTGTGTCTATTCCCTGCTCACTGGCCTCGTATTGAGGTATCTTGTTAGGTCTTCAGTGGTGCTGTTGAACCAATGGTCTTTTTCATACATGACATGGTGTGGCATCTCCGGATGTAAGGACAGGTGCTGCAGAGGGGCAGAAGACAGAGTTAGCAGCACCTGTCTTAGTGGGGAGATACAGGAGTGGGCTATGGATCCAGTGGTGACAGATGCACTTCCTGAGTCTCAAAGGACAGTAAGTCCTCCTGATGGACAAAGTCTGCAGACAGAAGAGAAAAACTGAGCTGATGAGGCATCCCTGGATGGTCTGGTGAGAATGTGGGGCCAGAGGTATCCCTGCAGTGCACCTGCCCTTACCAGGAGCTGCTTTTCTCTGGCATCCCTTGTTGCCTCTTGTGTCAAAGCTTTTCTCTTCCTTTCTGTACAGACAGAGAAAGGAGTGGGTGAGAGGAGAACAGTGCTTGCTTCTTCAGTTGCAGTAGAAAAAAGCAGACCTCAACCAGTGCCAGGCCCGTGCTTGCCCCAAGCCTCCTGGCTGCTGTTGGCAGGCAGTGTCTCTTCAGCCAGACCCTGGGGCTTCTCCTGACACTCATAGTAGAGGTCTGTGTTGCCTGCTCAGTGAGCTATCAAGGACTCCTTTGCTTGGAGGGCACTTCTGCAGAACAAACCATATCTTTCCTGTTGCTTAACCAAGCAATGCTAGGGTATTTAAGTGATTCCAGTGGGAAGGAAAATACATGAAAACCATTTGTCACTAAAATGAAACTCCTAGCTTTCACTTTAAACAAAGAAACAAAAAAAGAGCAGAAGAAATTGAGATAGCTAGCCAACCAACTGGATAACTCACAGCTCTTCTTCCTTCTGGTTACTGGTTGCTTCGCTGCAGAACCAATGCTGAGGTTATATAGAATCCACTGCAGTGAGAAATTGATTCTTGAAATTGGAGTGCTAGCATAATGTTAATTACTTACCAAAACAGAAAAAACTTTTCCAAAGAGACTAACATTTCTTACTGCTTTTCATGTATCTTCATTGGATCATCTTATTTTATTCTTGCACCGAACTTACATGGAAACAGTTTTATGAAGAATAGAGACACATAGTGTTAATAAATTCTTAGGCAAGGATGTGGGTAATATAAGTGTAAGATCCACAGTTGAATTGCCAGAGTCAATGGTGCCTAGCTGGACCATTTCTCTGATTTATAGCCCATGGCCATTACTGCCTAAGAGTCTTGCTGATCAGAGCTGGCTGCTGAACCCAGCTTGCTCAGAATCACTACTGTCCCCAGACAAAGCATCATTCATGTGATTATAATACAGGACTGAGCAGAGGAATGGGCACCGTGTAGAAAAGATTGGTTGTAGCTCACAGTAGATATCAAGACCATGGAGTCTAGAGATACAATTTTGTTTCTGTTCAACAAATCTGTATATACTGAGAAGTGCAGTGCGCTATTTGGCCAGCACTGTGGGGGGTTAAAGAGGTGTTTTACCTGTAAGGTGCACAGTAAGTCACCATGGGCTCCTATATTGACATGACATGTATTTGCTACCTGCTGATATTTCTTTCTAACAATAGCTCTTACTGTGCTTCTTAGGCAAAGATCTATTGCTCTCACTGCTTACCTGTTTATGAAGCCCTGGGGAATAAAAATCTTCCTTTTCATAATGTGTTAATGGCTCATTAACTGTCAAATCACTGCAGTTCCTTAACAAAGAATGATGTGATCCAGCAATAAAGGAAAATAAGTTTATAGACAAAGTGTAATTAGAACTGGCAAAGCTGCTCTTTGCTATTCAGGAATATATACTTTCTTGCTGTTTATTTGTGGTCTTTATTTGTCTGTAAGAATGGATCTGAATAGGGAAAAGGCACAATATTTTACTCAGAAGAAAAAGGGGGTGGGGGAGGTAGGATAACAACAAAAACAGCCTCTCATGGTCACACTGGAATGGAACAAACTGAAATTGCTCTTGAACTCTTCCTGGGGATCTGAACTAGAGTAAGATGTGTAACATCTTGGCTTCAGCATTATTTTATTGATTGATGCTCACAAGGTGGATCTCTTGGTAGACCCAAGCTTCTTGTCGAAGCCTTATCTACAACCTGAAAGGAGGTTGTAGACAGGTGGGGGTTGGCAACCAGCACCAGAACAAGAGGACACAGTCTCAAGCTGTGCCAGGGGAAGTTTAGGCTTGAGGTGAGGAGAAAGTTCTTCACAGAAAGAGTAATTTGCCATTGGAATGGGCTGCCCAGGAAGGTGGTAGAGTCCACCATCCCTGGAGGTGTTCAAAAAAGGATTGGATGTGGCAGTTGGAGCCATGGTTTAGTAGTCATGAGGTGTTAGGTAATAGGTTGGACTTGATGATCTCTGAGGTCTTTTCCAACCTTATGATCCCTGGAAGCATTCCAGGTCAGCTTGGATGGGACTCTGAGTCTCTGAGTGACCTGATCTGGTTGCTTACTGCAGGGTGGTTGGACTAGATGACATTTAAAGATCCTTTACAACCCAAAGTGTTCTATGTTCTGTGATAAAGATGTAGTAACAGGACTGTGTTTTCTTTGAGGCATCAGAAACTGCAGTTTGCTCTGTTCATTGCTAATCATCACCATCCCTCAGCACATTTGAAAGTCTTAATTCTTCCTGTGGTGAAATAAAAGTAACTGGTAACATCCTGGACAATTTACAGAAATTTAGTGTGATGTTAAATATTTTAAGTCAAGATCTGCCATATGCATACTTTTTGACAATGCATTGAGCTGTTAGCCTCCCTAGAGCTTGAATGCTGATGGTATTCTTCTTAGACAAAACATTCAGATTTATACACATTGATTTAGATCTCTATAAAGTATGTGTCTACATGTGTGCTAGGTGGCTAATCTCCCTAATGGTCAGTAGAAAAAAGGTACTTGATAAGACAAATCTGTTTCTACACCTCCTACAGTGTCTTAATTGCTTTCAGTTACAGTTGGATCAGGGAGCTGCTAATGACCTGTGAAACCATTAGAATAGAAGTTTCATTTTATCCCAGGGCTGCCTGATACCCTACCTGAGCAACTGGATTTTAAGGGTGAGCTTAGACATCATTTGATGTGAGCAGATCCTTTTCATCTCTCAGCAGACTGCTGGTCACTGAGGTTGCTTGTAAGCATTTTCAGGCATTTGATATACTTTAGGATATCTGAGCCATCTACATGAGAGTGGCAGGTATGAGCATATGAGCACAGGATATACAAGAGAGCTGTGTTTCTATGCAAAGTCCTCTGGAGGCCAGGTGGGACACTCTAGTATGTCTCAAATGACTTTGACATGCTATGCATGGGCAGATGATAACAAACTCCAGCAGAGGTCATCTACAAATCACCTATTCCTGGGGCAATAGGGAACCAAGGTAATTTTTACATCCTTCTTCAGTGTTGTTTATAGATACAGTGAATAATTCTTGCATGGTGAGAATGTTTTGACTGCAGATTAGGTCATAAAGGAAATGGTAGATGCTCTGTCAAATAGACAGTGGATAAGGACTGAATAAAACACCATGAAAAGGGAGGAGTGCTGAGGCTTGCATTGATGAGTAAGAAATTATCCGACCAAGCAGATAACTTCATTTGTCTTGTAACTTTTGTATAATCCTTTCACCTTGTCTTGGTCCTTAGCAATAAAAGAAAGAACATTTTCTCTATTTCACATGCAGCCATCACAGTTTAAGCCAAAAAAAGACTAGATTGATGAAATTCTTCCAGAAAGACTTCCTGAGTTCTGTGAGACACCTTCATCAACTGTTATTGTATCTGTCTTGTATCTATATTCTCTTTGCACTGGTACAGAACTAATCTTTTCTTCCCCTGGTTTATACAGTCACAATCACTTAAATGAATTAGTTCATGATAGGACAAGGGGTCTTGTTTTTTAAGATGAATGAGGGTAGGTTTAGATTGGACATAAGGATGATAAGGATGCTGAGCCACTGGAACAGGTTTCCCAGAGAAGCTATGGATGCCCTATGTTTGGAAACATTCAAGGTCAGATTGGATAGGGCTCTGAACAACCTGCTGTAGTGAAAGATATCCCTGCATGTGGCAAGAGGTTTGGATTAACTGATATTTAAAAGTCCCTTTTAGGCCAATGATTCTATGAAAATTAAAATCTTGTGCTGTTGTGCAGTACCAGAACTGTTTCAGCAGGATAAGACAATCACTGTGCTTTCTTTTCTGCTGACCCTGGTCAGCAGGAGGTAGCTGTGGTAAAGGCAGTGATGATGCCATCAATTATGACAATGTGGCAAGATTAAAATTGTTACCATGCTTATATATTGGTCATAAATGGAACTATGTCCTACCAAAGAGGGGAAAGATTGTGTATGTTTGAGGCAAAGGAACATCTCCTTCCTTTATTGATGGGTGTCTTAAGGAACAGCTTCACAGGAGCTCACGGAAGTTCAAAATATTTCATTGTTTGGCCTATGCTTAACTCCGTTTTTTGTGAGGTGCTTTCTGTTTGCTGATCTCTGAGATGGTCTGCATGGTGTGTTGTTCTATTGGATTAGGAGAAAGGTTGACGGTGCTGCTTTCTTAAAATTGGCTATTTCCCCATAGTGGCAGGAAAGAACATCTTAGAGTTGAAAATTGAAAAAGAGCAGGAATGTCATCTAGCAGTGCAAATGACTTGACTGTTAGCAAACACTTCACTTTTTCTCTTCCCCCCACTCCATCCCCCAGCTACATTTAAATTTATAAGAGGCTTTCCAATAGGGAAAAAAACAAGGAATAAACAGTTGTTCTTGTGCTCTAGGCCTTTGGGGAAAAATACTGTGCTCTAATGACCTACAACTCACAAACCTGAGTAGACTTAAAGTTAATAAAGGGAAATAATACATGACATTTCTCTTCTGGGTGTTGTTTGACAGCAGAGAAAAAATGATGCAAATATTTGTGTTCCATTGACAGATTTAGTCAAAAGCCCAAGGGACAAGCTTTCAGGTGGCACAGCCTTGCAGAAGATAAAACCAGACAGGTGTTTTCTACAGAACATAAGATAAAACTCAGCTACAGACAATGAGAAACCCAGCCTTATTTTGACTATACCCCAGTAATCTGGTTAGTGCAGACACATGTGAAGCGGTTCACAGACATGTCATAAAGGACAGATGTAATGAGAGAGGGTAGTCCTACAGTTACTTTCCTGGCTTGAAAGCTGTTTCTGCAAGTGCTACTCAGTACTGTCTTCAGATACTGTTGTTATCTTTTATCTGTATGGAGACTTTGTGGTCCTAGAAACAAATGACAGAGTGGGTAGTTGGGGAGTGGACTATATGGCAGGACATGGCTTGATGCTACAGAAGTGAGGACCACCTGAACTACAGTTCAGAGGTTTAGGCGTTAGTTATGCATGGCTTTTAGAAATTAGGAAAAAGCAGATTTTGGGGAAAACCTTTCTGCCAGCCATTTCAGGAAAGTCAAACAGGTGACATCAAGGACCCACATAAGGAACTATTTGATTTTATCCTGGGATGAGCTCCTACTGTTCACATCCTCCCTTGGAGGTTGCAGGCATCTCTCAACATTCCATTGCCACCTCTGCCAGCACTACGGTGACCGATGGGCTGAGACACCTTGGGTGGCCCCAGGGCAAAGGCAGATCAGTCCCCTAAACCAAACAGACATATTCTAAGGGTTTTAGAGCTTGAAAACTACTCTGCTATGCCCACCCTCTGTGTCCTTGGGTATTCAGTGTGGTTTTACTGTATAAGTTCCTATTTGCAAAAGGAGAACTTTAACAAGCCTATATCCATTTAGAATCATAGATAGTTTTGAGTTGGAAGGGACCTTTAAAAGTAATCTAATCCAACCACTCTGAAGTGCCCCATCCAACCTGACTCAGAACATTTCCAGGAATGGATCATCTACCATCTTCATGGACAATTTCTTCCAGTGTTTCACCACCTTCATTGCATGTCTTTCTTGTTGTTAGGGTTCCAGAGTGGGATACAGCACTGCAGGTGATGTCTGAAGAAAGCAGAGGAGAATTACCCTCCTCAGCCTTCTGGCCACACTTTTGATGCAGTCCAGAATCCAAGGATACAGTTGGCCTACTGGGCTGTGAGTACAAATTGCCAGTTCATGTCCAGTTTTCCATCCAGCAGTACCCCCATGTCCTTCTCTGCAGGGCTGCTCTCAGTTATCCCTGGGTATAACCAATTACAGCATGAATTACAGCATCACTTTGAGATGTTTCAAGCAGCTGAGACATATTTATGCTGTAACTTCTTTGAGGCAAGCATTGTGGGTTGCTATAGGCACATACAATGGTTTGCATAATGGAACTTATTTTAAGCTTCTTTAAGGTATCTCCATTGAATAATAAAGATTAGTAAAATTAAGTAAATAATGTTTAGAAAAGATAAAATGGATGCAGTGGTTTCCTTTTTTTCTTGATAGGAAATGAAGTGCAGAAATAATTGGAACTGAACAGCAAAAGCTATTTAAAAATGATGAAAGAAATATTTTTCATAGTGCAATATTAAACTTCAGATCTTATCAAAAGCACTTAGGAGTTTTTTTTTATTTCAGTTGAATGAGGGAAATTACTCTCAATGTAAATTATTTGTGGGTATTTTTCCTCAATGCATACCAATGTTGTGAATGCCCATGTTGCAAATGAACTCTCACCACAGAGGTGTACCCAGGATAACTCATAAATATGTGCAACACAACCTTTATATCTACTTTCTCATAACCTGTCTTCTCACAGAGAGAAGGTTGGATAGTGAATTAATGCAACAATGCACAGGTAACTTGTCAGGAATAAGACAAGAGTCTCCTCTGGAGTCATTAAAAACCTGCTTGGATGCTGTCCTGTGCAAACTGCTCTAGTTTAACCTGCTCTGGCAGGGGAGTTGGGCTAGATGATCTCCAGAGGTCCCTTACAACCCCCATCATTCTGTGATTCTGTGAGGATGTAAGTCAGATCCTAGAGAAATGCTTATATGACTATACAGTCATTATGAGGCAGGATTGATCTCTGGTTCTTCACCACCCAGTCTCACACTTAATGGCCTACCTTTTTTAGGGTGCTGTCATTCTCAGTGCACGAAAAGAAGTCTAGTAGTTAGAGTAGGTGATACACAAAATTCCAAATTTAGCATTAAGGGAACTATTATCTTACCATCTAGCATAGGCACAAGAATTACTTTACACTAAATATTTCAGGTTCTTCAGTCATAGCACAGAGCTTGACATCTACAGATTGAGCTTGCTGTTGGGTGCTCTTGCTTTATGTGAAGCTGTTAGAGCAGCTATCCCATTACTTGTCCTTGATTAGCCTGCTTTAATACTCATAAATGTTTATATAAGCTGTGGTTACATAGCTCTATGTGACATGGTGATATCCTCTGTTCTTGGATCGGTGAGAATAATTGTCAGCATCTCTGCAATAGTTCCTTCTAGCATGCTTTCCAACAACAGGCACTGTTCTGGTGTGTTACATAAGGCTGGATAATGAATTATCTGATTCCTTTTTTGGTCATTTTCTGCAACACAAAACCCCCCAAACAAACCAACAAAAAAACAACAACAATCAACCAAATAAAAAACCACCACCAAACCAAACAACAAAACCCCCAAACAACAAACCAGCAAAACCCATATGGTGAGGATAGAGCTTCCCTCTATTTATGTTCTCTGTCCCTTATATAGAAACTTTTAATTTTATGTTCCCTCACACATCTAGTAAAAAAAGAGAAGTGCTAGAGCAACTTCAGCAGTTCACTTGCAGGCTTGGCGACCTTACAGTTGAATGCAGCCTGTAAAAATGGCAGAAGGTGTGCTGAACCAATCAAAGACACCTGCTGTCCTGATTGCTAAAATCAACCCTGAAGAGTCAAACACTATTATGGTTCTTAAGTAGGAATAATGCTCCTGACTTGGCCTCCTGCCACTCAGCCACATCTGTTCTCTTCAAAGAGCTGGAAGTAAGAGGAAAGATGATGCACTACAGGAGGTACTGAAGTTTGGAGGATTGTGTGGTAACATGTTGGTGGGATGGCACCTTCACCTCCCTCTTGCTGTTTAGACTGCAAAATTTGTACATGCAGGGACTGTTTCTAATTATGTGGTTTTCTGGTGGTGTTTAGAAAAATGGGCTCTTGTCCTGATTGAACTTAGCTCATGAAAATTATGGGTCACAGCTATTGGGGATTTTTTGGGGGGGGGGGCAGCTGAATTTTGGAACTGGATCTAATACATGAATCCTGAGTAATGGAACCGAGAGAAAATGGGTTTGTGGGAAGAGAGGGGAAAAGACAAAGAGCTTCATCAGAAGCAATGATGAATATCATTAGAGTCACAAAAGGAAACTTCCCTTGGTCAGATGGGATGGGGATAGCTAGAAGCAATCCTGAGTCTGGGTTTGATTCTCAAATGTCCTGAAATCTATTTAACTCTCACTGCTTTAATCTCAGACATTTGGTAATCCCAGAACTGGAGAAGACCAGGGTTATAAAGAAAATTGCAAAGTTACTTTCCTCTAAGTCTTGCATCTTTCATGTTTATGTTTCATGGAATTGCAAAACCTATTAATGAGAGGCTTTTGTGATTTTTCATATGACATAAACCAGCTGAACCTGCTAATTTGCATCAGCTGATCTATTGATCAGATCCAATACTCTCTAATTTGCTTGGAATTCAGGTTTGCCTATTCAGGACTATCAAAACATAGAGTTTCAAATGTTGATCTTAGTTCAAAATTGCATCCTTGCTATCCCAGCTGCAAGTGTGATGAAAGCCACAGTATCTTTAAACTTAACTGAAAATTGTGACTTGTCTTTCAGAGCAGACATTTTTGATGAAAAGTGAAAAATGATGATCATTAACTACACATGAAAAGCCTCATCTTGGTCTGTGAATTGAGTGTGATGCAAGTCTGGTGCGCAGAGGTGAAGTGGTAGCCAGATGGTATGTGTGCAAGAAATTCCTTATTAGGGAAAAAACCCATTCATTAACATAGAGAGTTACAGTGGCTTCTGAATGTGCTACAGACAGTAACTTGCTTGCAGAGCATAGATGGTGACATTCCTGAGGTACTGATTTGTTATGCTGCAAGGAAGTCTCTCCATGAAGGAAGAGATGGTTTTGAAATACAGCCCACCTGGTAGGACTGGAAATTCCCACTTAAGCCAAGTGTGGCCAGCTGCAGGCAGGAAATGGTTCTTAAACATGTCTGCAAAGGCCTTAGCATTCTATTCTATTCTATTCTATTCTATTCTATTCTATTCTATTCTATTCTATTCTATTCTATTCTATTCTATTCTATTCTATTCTATTCTACATGCACTTTGTGCCTTCCCAAATGCATCACTAGCACGTTTTGAGTCAAAATATAGCAAACACTGTTGGTGACTTAACATTATAGCTATGTGGAAGCAGTACCAGAGCCTTATACTGGAGGTGTCTGAGCTGATATGATTGCCCTTAGTCTTTTACTTTTAGTATCCATTTATATCTGGGCAGAACACAAGAAGAATTGGACCCCCAGCACTTCACAGCAATTTCTGAGAACATCTGCCCCTAGCATGCTAAAGTGGAGAATTGTGACCCTTTTTTGTTTCTTATGATTCTTCACAGACACATAACTTCTTTCTGGTGATGTTCTTCTGGGAGTGCTCACAATGGAAGCATATGTAAAATGATGATGTATGGAAGGACCCTGCTCGAGAGGTTTCCTTTTGGGATAGCCACTGCAGCAAAGACAAGACTGAGATACTGAAATGAAATCCCACATCCACCTAGGTGTCAGGCAGTGATTTATCCCTTGACACACACTGCAATTACAAGCACACTGCCTTTAGCTCTGTGTATGTTTCCACATACCTATTTTTAACACTGATTAACAAAACTAGTAAGGTCACAGGGAAGCTAGATGATCTAATTTCCAGGAAATTTTGCCAGTTTGGGGGGGAAAAAAAAGAGTATCTTTTAAAATGGGAGGAAAATAATCAATACAGCTAAACCTTCCAAGTTCCTCACTTCAAAATTAAAAAAACTTTTAAAGGTAAATTTCAAGCCTTCACACCTGTATTCTTTTGCTAACATTTAAATGTGTCATTCTGGCTTTAGGCTTTACAACTATTCATTCTAGATTATGGCATCCCAAAAATTTTAAAAGAAGCAATTTGAAAAGGGAAGTTCAGAGACTCTTGAACTCTTCTCCCAGGCAGCCAGTACCAGAACAAGAGGACACAGTCTCAGGCTGCGCCAGGGGAGGTTTAGGTTGGACGTTAGGAAGAAGTTCTATACAGAGAGAGTGATTGCCCATTGGAATGGGCTGCCCGGGGAGGTGGTGGAGTCACCGTCATTGGAGGTGTTCAGGAGGAGACTTGATGGGGTGCTTGGTACCATGGCGTAGTTGTTTAGGTGGGTTGGATTGGTTGATGGGTTGGACACAATGATCTTGAAGGTCTCTTCCAACCTGGTCTATCCTATCCTATCCTATCCTATCCTATCCTATCCTATCCTATCCTATCCTATCCTATCCTATCCTATCCTATCCTATCCTATTCTGTATTGTTATATCCTTACTTTGTTTCAACAAAAAGGGTCTTTATTTCTGCTGATGAAGAAATACTATATTTGGAATGAAAAAATACTCTGCTGAAAATCATCTGTGTGACTCCAAAAATCATATGTATATTCAGGTTTTTCTTAGAATGGCTGAAGTTATGCAGTTCTTTGGTTCTATTAATAATTGTACTAATAACTATGCTCGTAATGGAGTATTTGCAGACGGGAACACAAAGAGCCTTGGATCTGGATGCCTGTCAATAGGACGAAATGAAGCTGAGGGAGGCTGAGGTCCAACTCTAGCTGTGTTCCTCAAGGCAGGAGGAGATTTCACTCATTCTGCTCTTCTGGCACCTGCAGAAGTTCACAGGCCATTTATTTTAGTATGGCTTGTGAACACCACCACCACTTCCAGCCCTCTGCTCTTTGCAAATCAGGTATTTGCTTTCATCCACCTATGCACATGGGTTTTAATGTTGCCATCTTTAATTAGGTCAATACTGTGAAATTCTAATTCAGGGCTTCATTCTGGAGGTGGGGATTTTATAAAATTATTCTTTCCTCCTACTCCTTCTGTGGCACTTGGTTCAATCACTGTTTTCCATTTTGGCTTTTGACTAGAAGTGTTTACTTGTTTAGTTTTCAGGAAGCTCTCTCCACACAGCTTCATTACGTGGGAAGGCAACTTTAAATCTGTGATGACTGACTAATGATTTTTTTTAGAACACAAAAATTAATGTACTTTCAATCTTCATCTCCAAAAATGTAAAATCAGGATGACCTTTACAAACATTATGCCACAGAATCTCTCTTCTTTGGCCTGTGACTGTAAATACTCATTGAGGATAATTAAAAATAGTCTGCACTTTCCGATTCAAGTTATCTGTGACTGACTGTAAGTAAAAAAACCACCTTACTTTCCTCTGGATATGGTTCATTTTTTCCTTATTGTGACAAGGTAGATGCAACCTCTATGGTGAAAAGTCATGTACAGTGCCCTAGATTACCTGCTTAAACTGTGTCAATTCAGATAAAGTATGAGATAAAATATGCAGAGAGATAAAATTAAACTTCTTTGGAATAATGCAATAAAGCCACATGCAGAATATAGGAGATTGCTTCTGAAGATCAACAGCTTGAAATTAAACTCAGAAATTCAAATTAGAAATCAACACTAGGTTTTGAGAAGTGAGATTGACTGACCTTTGGAAGAGTTACTAAATGAAGTAGAATATTCTTCATCTCAGATGTGAACATCTTTGTAGAACACATATACTATCTTTGTAATAGCATAGATGCTTTAATTTCCTCGAGCAATGCTTTCAGGACAAGGTGTAACCAGGCAAAGCTGCTTATTACATTATACAGCAAAGTTATATGGTTTATCAGAAGGCACATATGTCACATCTCAATTGGTCATTTTCTACTGGCATACGTGTAATTAAGGCATACAATAGGTCAAAATAACAAAACAATATTTTAGCACATCCAACCAAATTCTGCCTAGTTTCTCTTCTTTGGTTACAAGGTGTTTACATTACCCTCAGAGTCAAAGACAAAGCATAGCTTTCTCTAATTCGAGCAAAGGCAAACCTTCCCTATAGCCTTCTAAAGCTATCCGAAAACAACCTCTTCCCACACACACTTCAGACAGTCAGAAGTCTCCAATGATATATCTGCAAGATACATTGGATTACCCACTGGGATAAATTGTTGAAATCTGTGTTATGCATATCCATTTTCTGACTGTAGAATATTTTTTCATTTTAAAATTAAAAAAATGCATCATAAATAAAAAAGCAATAAAACACCACACACATATTAGTAGTAGAAGTATCATTACCAGTCTTATTCTTACACTTAGTATTTGACATATATGTGAGGAGTAGATAAGCAAGTTAGATAGTGAGTGATTTGTTTTCTATTAGGGTGTTTATAAGTAAATTATAAATGAGTTGTGTATTCACTTCACTGTGGTTCTTTATGGCAGCCATCTAAGTTTAATGAGTCGTAAAGATACATAGAACAACACAATGCAAATTACAGCCAAGCTGTCTGGTTCCTCAAGAACTAGGAGTAGGACTTGGCTCCAGATTTGAATGCATAAATGTAGGTCTAAGCACGTGTTACAAATAGTAGAGAACTAACTGTTATTGCCAGTTGTAACTAACTGTTAAAGCCAAGTGCTCCCAGAGAGGGAATTTGGGTCTCTTGAAGTAGGTATCTACCTTCGATCAGATGAATTGCATTTTATATGTTATTAACTCTACTGTTAGGGACATGATTTGCTTAACCAAATAGATTTCTAGCAGCATTTGAAACACCTTGCCCAGTCTCCAGCTGCAGAAAACCCTACATTCATCAGAGGATCCTGCATTTCTTGCACTTCTGCAGATACCCCAGAAACCTTTGGGTGCCTCAAATCATAACAGAAGCCAAAGTATGGATAGCTGACTAGAGACTTGCTGCAGATGCAACTGCATTTAGGTGACTGAAACTGCACCCAGACGCAATAAATTTGAGATCCACATTCAATGCAGCAAGGGGCTTTATGTTTCTGGACACAGGGTATTATGCTGGCAGCTCTGCTTCTGTGTCTGCTGTAGAATAACCCTGTCACAGTTTACTGGTACTGAGTGACCTTTCCAAGAGCACTATAGCTAAACCAGGCACTGATTGACGATGAAGAGCGTTAACTGTCCCAAACAGCAGCTGGCACAATGCTTATGCTTGAAGATGTCTGTACCTGTGAGTTGAATGGTGGAAGCTTGTAAGATATGATGTTCATTTTGCCTGGCATCAAGTCAGTCCATCAGTTCTCTTCCCTGCAGTATTGCACTCTGCTAAAGACACAAGTTTGTGCTAGCACCTAGCAAAGAAGTTTACAGTATGACACATGATCCACTTTCTGTTATGGAAGCAGATCATCTACTGCTATTGTCTACCTTCTGTCAAAATGTCTGTGGATTTTGGAAAAGCCATATAGATCCCTGCCTTAGTTCTCTGCCTTTGGATTTAGCTGCCTTCTTTATGGAAAGTGATTTCCATTCTGCTGAGGCTGCATGCATTTTTACTAGTTCCCTAATATGTTTTCTAGATATTAATCAATAGTCAATTTAATGATAACTATGATGATGCAATAATGTCAGTGTATCAAAAATTAGTGCATTTGAAGTACCTAAGGCGAATGTAACTTTAATGTACAATCTGTTGATTAAATAGCTAAATAGGCTTCAGATAAGGAGGTAAAGAAGGATAAGTATCTTCAACCATTAGGCAGGAAAAAAAAAGAGATAGGTTGCTAATATGGGAAGTTCAGAGGTTGAAGTGGCTTGAAGAAGTTTTTTCATCATGTTGGTTGTTTGTGGACAGCCTCTCTGGGATATCTTTAAAAGGCATGGATTTCCACCTGATCTGCTATTAAGAGCATCAATGCAAGGTGAGGAAGACAATAGTTTTTTTTCTGGTGGTGTTCACAGAGCTGAAAATGAGGGGAGTTCATTATGATCATTTAGCTTAATCTCCTGAATATCACAGGCCATAACCAGTGCAGGGTAGGGTGCTAAACTGAATGGATTAGTCTTTAGCTTTGTGGTATTTCTTATCTGGTTCAAAGACAGTTACAATCCTGTAATTACAGCTATCTGTAATTGGCTTAGGTAGTTTTTCTGCCCGTTTTCCTGCAACGAGGTTAATTATTCCATTTTAGTCTAGCTTTGTAATCTTATTCTTTCTGTAGCCACTCAGGTTTAAAGCAAATTGGTATACACTTCTGCAAGGGTCTGGGTTCTTGTTTAAGTGCTCTGATGGTTTCAAAAGTGTCAGTCATCATTATCTTGTTCCCAGAAATTCAGTGTACGAAGGCTTGGCCAGAAAATAAACACGATGCCCAGGCAGCTAAACTGCATCTGGAAGTCCAAATCCAGTTTACTTAAGTATTCATTCAATAGATTATTTGAAATCTGAGAAAAGTCAAATACCCAAAGGTTACTTGAAAAAAAATAATTGTGTAATATCATGTGTGTTGGACAAACTTCAGACAAGCTGGTTTACTGGCAGATCATTATGAACTTTCTTATCTGATTGATGCCCAGACAGTCACTGAGTAACAGCTTCCTTGGAAAGACTTGCTGAACATGACATCATGTGACATGGAATGTCCTTTTAGCTAGTTTGGATCAGCTGGCCCAGTTCATACTCTTGCCCAACCTCAGCCTACTTGCTGCAGAAACAGACTGGGAATAAGAAAAGGCTTTGATAATGTGCAAGCATGGTTTGACCACAGCTAAAACATAGGTGTGTTATCAACTTTGGTTGAGTCACAGACCCAAAATGGGCTGCTATGAAGAAAGTTAGCCTCATCCAAACCAGACTCAGTACACACCCTTACAATTTTTCCACATAAAAGTAGATATAAAGTTAATGAGCCTCATCCCCTCTGTCTCTCATTTGCCCTGTTTTATGCTAATGGATGCTAAATGGCCTCTGTAAAGTTAGCTTGAGTTTGTAGAAATGCAAATAAGAAGACTTTGCATTTGAGCCAGCTAGCCCAAGCCCATTATTATTTTCAGTTGTAGTGTTCTGGAGTGAACCAATCTAAAAATAACCAGAGAAGCTGGTGACACTGCCATGACACTGGTGCTTTATAGCATTGATGCATTTCCTAATGAATGTGCAGTACTCTAGAAGATCAGTTGTCCTGGTATCTGGGAAACAGATGGATGGATTTCAGCTGTATCTACTTTAGGCAGTCAGCTGCAGCAGGCTCCCATGAATGATGCCTGCCGCCATCCCTTGAATCATCCTGGCTGGGAAGGTGAGACCTGGCCACGATGTGCGTGGGAGGATGGATCAGAAACCACTGAGGTTGCACTGGATGAAAAAGCATTGATTCAGGCCATACCTGGGACAGGGTCTTGCAATCTGTTGCATGAGAAGTGGATGCTTTCCCATGTTCAGGTTATCATCTGGATTCTCTGAAATGGGAGCATTCCAGTGTGATGTTGCTATGCCTTTAGATCAGTAACAGTAGGATCCATAATGCAAGACAGCCTCAGCTCTCCTTCTTGTATAACAACTCTATGAATGCATTCTTGGAAGCATAATTTCTCTTTAGGTGGAGTGCTCCAAATTAAATACATGAAATGATGCTTTAATTGCTCAAATACCTTTGGCCTCAACTGATTACCTTTTGTCTTCTGCAAATAATGTAAAACATTTTGAGGATCAAGTCTGTTTCTCTTGCATATGCTCCTGAACTGCAGTTAATTGTTGGTCTGTGTCATAATTGCTCCTGAATTAAAATACCTTCTAAAAAACTTTTCAGTTGCAGTATCACCTGTTCCACTGTGGTTACATGTGAACAGCAGTAACAATACAATTATTTTCTAATGGGCTTTTACAGTAATAGAATCAAATGGCTTTAGGCATACAGGTAATTTCATTGTCTTTTCTGCCTAATTTTACATGAGGATTCTATTTGTTAAGCCAAAGCTGTCAATGTTGTTAGCACCCAATATATGCAGATGGCAATTTCAATTTTCCTTGCGCTTCTTTGCTCACCTACTTGATGTAATAGACCTTTCCTTTGTTACACTCTTCTGGAATGCAATATTAAAAATGTATATCTGTTATTCTATGAAAACTAATAATAGCATTGCATTTTCAGCTGCCTTTGAAAAAAATCCATGCCTCCTCTTCGGAGCAATATTAAGTCTGAAAATGGCTTGAAGAACACACTGGCAGAAAGATTTATAAATCGCAAGAAATACAAAGAATAAAGTGTAAAGAAAAAATAATATATGGTCTTGGTACTGCCTGCTACCAAAAGGCTTAATGACCACTGGGAAAATGAGAGCTTCAGTTGTTTTTATTTGTGTATTGGCCATGTGAATAAAAACAGAGATAGAAAATACAAACTGTAAATATCTGAAGGTTACAGATTTAAAGGAGGAAGAAGCACTAAAACTATCACTAAACAACATGAAAGAATAACTGTGGTTTTGTGCAGTGAATCCTTGCCAGGGGTTGTTTTCCTTTCCTTTCCTGCTGTGGTGAACAGTTAGGTGCCAATCAACATGGAGATTCACAGCAGAAATTATCTTAAAATGCGTTTTGAGGAGATGTCTTAATAATATGAGGGGACTGTTAGGTGGCAACTGTCTACTTTTTCATCAGCAGAATTTAATGTAAGGCACACCAGGATATGAGATAAACGCTATACAGTCATCTCTACTTCATATGCATGTTAAAGCTAGAGGAGTGTGGGGCAGGAAAAAACAAAGTGGTAAAAAGATATAGGTTGTAGGCTGGAAAAAGTCCATTTGTTGCTTTCCCTTTCAGGTTTAACAGCTGGGGTTTTTTTCCTGAACAATCAGTGAAAAAAATTTATGTACTTATTGCCAAGCATTTTTTGGTAATATCACAAGAAGGAGAAACCAGGTATTAACACAGCTGGCATCTTCTTCTAGAAGATATTTAGGCCTAAGAAAATGGTCCCATCAAAATGGTCCCATCATATCACATCTTCCCAAATCAGGTTGTTCTAAAGTCACACTTCAGCCTACAATTTACTTCTTTATTTTCACAGCTCAGTGAAAGCTAGAATCTGAACGTCTAAAAGCAAACTACTTGCTTTTTGAAGTAGAAACAAAAATCTTAAAATCTAAAAGCAAACTGAAAATAATTGCATAAATTATATTTAGATCAATTAACTGCTTACACCACTTGAAAGCAAAAGTAGTAGGTAGGTAGGAAGAAGAACAACATTTGTAAAAGGAGACATGATGGGCTCATTGTCTAATGAAAAATAAATTGTTCTTTTAAAGCACAGAATGTGGAGACTCTACCTGGGAATTATGGTTGTGTACTATCTTAAAACAAATGTTTTGCATTTGTATGTGTTAGCATGCTGCAGATCTGTAGGCTTTTGTTCCTAAGGTCATATTTTCCCAATTTTATAGATGTCCCAGAAGGATCAGGACTGAGGTCAGAGAATTCATGACTGCCTTGTGAGAAACAGTCTTCTCCCAGCTAATTTTGTTCTTTTATCAGGTCTCTGAGTGAGCTCATTCTAATGCAAGGTGGCCTTTTTGTTTCACCTACACATTTTCCATAACAGCTTTTGGTGTCTTTTGTACATACAAGTCTGATAGGTTGTATTGTACTGCAGGAGTTACAGGGATGAGCTGGCAACTTTACATTTCTTACCCATGTATTCTCTGCCTGTTCAATAGAAGTGGTCTGTAAGTTGTTGACATCTGTCAGTTACCTTGTCATTGCTGGAGGATTGATAGCCTGGACAGGGTCATTCCAAGAAATGCTGTTCCAGGACATAATCTTAATTTAAGGTCTATTTAGGTAATTATTCCTCCTTTGGCATTATGTTGTGAATGTGTATGGTACCTAAGTATTTACAATCATCAGGGAAATCCTTCACTACTAAAGTAAGTTCTTACATGATGTTTTGGTGCTTCTTTCAGTATTGTGATGCATTATATTACAATGAATGGTAATGTTAAGAGTTGAGGTTGTGTCACATGTATTCTTCAGTACCTTAGGATATCCTACAGAAATCTCTCTCCCTTTATCCCTTCTTCTTCCCTTGAAGTTAAAGCCTTTTTCTCACCAGACGTAGGGCCAGAACAGCAACCAGGAGATGCTGACTCTTTTGGTAGGACACTGGTTAGTGAGTGGGCATATTTCAGGACTCAGCTTCCAGGAATGGTTTCACTCATTGATGTTTTAATGCATATAAGTTTAACCAAGCCAGGCTGGACTGATGGACCTCCATAGCTAAGAGTTCTTTAAGTAATAGGGTAGCATCTGACTACCTCCAGCTTGATCCCATGGTACTTGTCCTCCTGTCTCAGCATCAGCATAACTGTTAAATGCTTGGAGAAGTTCCAACCTGAGCAGGGTGACATTCACAGTTTTGAGGTGTTTCCAACTAGCTTAAGCAACTCTGAAAAACAAAGGAGTAAATGTCATGGTGGTCTAGTGGCTTTTGCTGCAGAACAGAAAAATGTTGCTGAGAAGTACAATTTCTTAAAAAGGATACTATTCAGTTGTGATATGCTTGTTAGTTCTGAAGGGAAGGAATAAACAGCAATAGCAACTGACACATCTCAAGTATTTCCAACTTGCATTTAATGTTTAAGTGACCAAATAATGTTTGGAATTGTTATCTAGTAATATTCCATAGTTACAAATTTTAGAGTGATGCTTTTCTGCTCTCGAAAGCCCACACTTAATTTGCCACAACCAAAATAAACAGATTCATTACCATAGCAGTTATGAAGGAAAGGAAAAGCAAACAAAAACCAACCCAAACATCAGCAAACCTTCCCTTTCTATTGCATTTCAGATACGTTATTTGCTGGCTTGAGGACTACAGATACAGATTTCATGTCAGCTGTACAGACATTGTCAGCACTATGTTTTGAACTTGTCTGCTTGATCATCCCATTTTAATTAATGAGGGCATGAGCCGAAACAGGTGTTGCTAACGGAAAAGACAGCAGCTGGCAAGCAATTTTTAGATCTGCAATTAACTCATTTATACTATTGTTCCAGAACACAGAGTTTGTATAATTTTATAGAGCAGGTTATTATAGGAGTGAGCTGTAGAAGCACAATCATTTTCTGATTCCTTTTTGTGTGGAAGTTTTTTAGTGATATTTTCTAAAGCTTAGTTCTCATGGTAAAGCTGATTGAAAAGTTTGGGCTTTTGGTTTGGTTTTTTTGTTTATTTGTGGTTTGTTGTGTTTTTCTTTTTTTCTCCTCACCCCCCCCCCCCCCCCCCCCCCCCACCAGCAGCAGGTAATTTATGTTATTAAAACAATCTAATCAAGGAACTAAATGGCCTTTGAGTAGCAAACACTAAATCCACTTCATTATTATCTTAGTTTCCAGAGAGAAAGTGGCAGAAATTGCTTTGAAACTAGAGCTCAGCAAAACTCTTCTCCAAGTCCGTGTCTATATAAATTACCAGAGAATGAAAGTTGTACGCATTCAGCAAAACCTAAAGTGCACTAAGAATCTAGACAAACTTCCTCATTCAGGTATCCCAGACTCTTTAAAGAGTTTAACTGACTTTATATGTCCTTGCTGTTACCCATGCTGACTTTACAGATATAGTTGGGGCTTTTTGTAAAATGTCATCTCTAAAAAGGTGAATGTTAGGCATTACCTGGAGCATTGTCTGCCATTCCTTGGTGGCTTAAAGTTGGATATCTAATTTTAGCAAGCAAAAATCCCAGAGATGCATGAAACCATGAAGGGTTTCCTATTTGTCCTCTCCACATGTAGAACCATGATACAACAAGAGGGAGGCAACAGTCTGAGGGAGAGCAAAGCCCAAGTTGTTCTGATCAAGCAACTTCTTAGGTTAGTTACCTGATGAGTTTGAAAATATATTTCATGTTACAGAGATAATCAATGGTTCAGTCTTAGCTTTGTACAGGAAATAGTGGAAATGGTGAATGTCAGTTTGGTGGCAAAGCAAGAACAGGAGCTGCAAAATGTGATCTCTAAAGCTTAAGGAATTGAGGCAAACACCAGGAAAAACTTTAGCATCTTTGTATCCTCCTTGTTTATAACTCAATGACAAATATAAAAATCTACTCTACAGCTGGCTAAGAACTGGAGAAGTTATTTTCTTAAGGAGACATAGTAACTCTGGTTCACTGTAACCAGAAATATTGCCCTTTATTCTGCTGCACTAAATTAAATAATGAGAAACTAGGTTGCTTAAATTGCCTGGATTTTTATGGTTAGTGATTGTATTTGAATGATTTGTTGGAGGTGGTTGTTTGGTTGGGTTGTTTTTGTTGTTGTTTCCCCCCCCCCCCCCCCCCCCCCCCCCCCCAAATTGTGTCCCTTGTTCTGCTACATGGGGGAGCTAGGCCACATCTTGAGTACTGTGTCCAGTTCTGGGCCCCTCAGTTTAGGAAAGATGTTGACTTGCTGGAATGTGTCCAGAGAAAGGCAACAAAGCTGGTGAGGGGTTTGGAGCACAAGCCCTATGAGGAGAGGCTGAGGGAGCTGGGGTTGCTTAGCCTGGAGAAGAGGAGGCTCGGAGGAGAACTTATTGCTGTCTACAATTACCCGAAGGGAAGTTGTAGCCAGGTGGGGGTTGGTCTCTTCTCCCAGGCAACCAGCACCAGAACAAGAGGACACAGTCTCAAGCTGCTCCAGGGGAGGTTTAGGCTGGATGTTAGGAAGAAGTTCTTCACAGAAAGAGTGGTCATTGGAATGTAGTGCCCAGGGAGGTGGTGGAGTCACCATCACTGGAGGTGTTTGAGAAGAGACTAGATGAGGCACTTGGTGCCATGGTTTAGTTGATTAGATGGTGTTGGGTGATGGGTTGGACTTGATGATCTCGAAGGTCTTCTCCAACCTGGTTAATTCTGTCTATCAGCAGCGCATGGGTGCCTAGCTACTGGATAGGGTAACCCACAGCAAATACCTCTTGTTCTCTATCCTATACCATTTCTCATTAAAATGTACACTCCAAGACTACTTTTGTTAAGCATGGCTTCTTCTGTCTTCATAGCAATTAAAGCTAAATCAACATCCACAAGATCATTGCCGCTGTTGCCAGGTAGTTCTGTGGATGCTGCATGGGCTTCCCCACTCTTATGAGCCCTGGAGAGGAAAACATGCACCCTGGGGTCCTTCAAGATGGTCAGCCTGCTTATCCAGAGTGGAACATCTTGACATTGGTATTGATGATTTCCATAAGACATCTATGGGGATAAGGAATTTTCTGATCTCTGACACATTGTCCAGGAATTTATCTACCTGACAGGTGGATTCTTTTTTACCTTGCTCTGTCACCAGTCATGTTAGAGCCCCAGTGGTGTATAAACTGCAACTAAGATCAGCCAGGGAACAAACTGGTGTCAGGGTACAGGCTCAGGTGTTGACCTTCAAATGCTGCCCCAGACAGTGGCCTGGCACTGTCTAGAGGTCACATTTCTCATAAATTATTTTGCCTGGTAATTTGAATTTAGACAGTTTGTTTCAGGGGGAAAGAGATTAAGTATGTGAGCATCAGTCAAACCATGTCATTAGAGAAATGTCCTTGATGGTTCTACTCAGTACTGTAGGCGTAGCTTGGAAGAACAATGGATATCAAAAAGGCTTGCAAGAATCACCTGAAATTGAAGGTCAGATCTGTGAGTTATTGCAGGAATACCACGGCATAAGGTATCACGGAATTTAAGCATGAAGAATTTATGTGCTGAATGACCCAAAAGGCCAAATGAACACCAGCTGTTGTAGGGAATATTATTCTGTGCACACAATATGGCTGGAATAATTAAAAGAGTAGTAGATTTATATTACTATAATAAATTTACATTTGCCACTATAATTTTAATATATTCACACATATGAAATGATGATAGCAGCTGTAAAACTAATGCATTTCTTTATTAAAAAAAACTTAGATCATATGGTTCAAAGAAGGGTCAAGGACCAGACTTGTCAGGTAATGAGATGTGTAAAGAAACACATTTCTAGTATGCTTCAGAAGCTCTCCAAGCATCAGTCAGCAGCTTAGGGTTCTACATAACACTAAGAAGTTGCCCCTAAATTTATAGCAATATTGTTCTTTCAGTCCTTATAAATAGAAGATGCAAATGAAAATAGAATGAGAGGAGTTCAAGTAATTGAAACTAGCCTTCACTCCCACAAACTCTCACTTGGTGCCAGACACCTTGCTCATATGTGGGGGCCTAAATGCATACAGAGGGTCCATGAGTTTGGGCTGAATCTCATCTCTTCACTTTTCTGAAAAGAACCTGTATATTGAAATACTTTATAAAAACATAAAGCTGGAGAAACTATATAATGCTGTTGTATTTTTTTTTTCTTATTCTTTTTTTCTGTTCTTTATTTTCTCCTTGGAAGACCACAAAATGTTTTGATCTCTTCAGTATTCCTTGAGTATAATGTTTGACATCTTTCAGTTTCTTTCAGGGAATATAATCTTCTGACATTAAAATATTTCCCATATAAATTATTTAGTCTTTCCCATATAAAATATAGTCTTTGCAACTTATGGTCACAGTTTTAAGTGAGCAAAGATTTTCTGGAACCATTTTAGACATCCTTGAAAATTTAAAAGATTCCAAACACTGCAAGATTTTAATTATTGTGGAATATTCTCAGTGACTTCTGAGCTGTTCCTGTGCCATAATTCTGACCACAAATGCTTAATAGTTCACTTGAAATGCTAACAAAAGCTAGAATTTAAAGGTATGATTTACATCAGTTAACAGGGTGTCAGAGAACATCTTGTAAAATGCATATTGGGGTTTTTGTGTGTGTGTGTGTATCTAAGATTGTATTTATAATTGATAAGAGAACTGGAAAGGTAATAAATTTCAATTAACTATAAAAGCTTGAGATTTAGAACTGTTTTGATGGGAAAAAACTTTAATTAACTAGTAATATATTAAATGGATTAAAAAGTTGGCTCAGTGATAGATCTGAAGCAGTTGTTATTTTCTAGCTGTTTATGACTTTTTAGATATTTGTTTAACTCTTAACATTCTTAGATAATATTTAGCTGCATTTAATAGCAAGGCTTACTGATAACATGAAGACTGACAGGTAATTTATTATTTATTAGGATGGTTTAGATGGCTTAGTTCCAAGCCTGGAGTCTTCAGCTTTTCCCACAGTAAATCTACATTTGATCGACTGATAACTTTTGTGGTAGGTTGAAAATTGCCCCCCAACATTAAATTTGCCAGAACAGCTCAATTGGAAGCAAATGAAAGCTGCATTTTCAAGGAAAACTATAATCTACAATGAAATGCAATGAATATGTCCAAAATATACAGTATTTACAAAATATACAATATTTACAGGTATTTACAATTAATAAACAGCACAAGGATCCCCCTGGCCAAAGACCAGGGGAAGCTGATAGGTTCTCCCTCCCTCCCCCTACTTACTCCCTTGTACACAAAAGAGACAAGAGAAAGGAGCAGCAAGATTTTTTGTTAGAGTTAGCCAAAACAATGAAGCCAAGGTCAAGCAGAAGCAAGTTAATCTCTCCCAAAATGAAGAAGCAGCGAAAAGAGAGATAGATTGTTTTGCACAACTACTTTAAGTCCTTTATCTCTTCCAATGGGATTGTTTAGAATTGTCATTATTTTCCTTTTTACACCCAATGTGATTTATTTACATTTTACCACTTTCTGTTAAAGATCTGTGAAAATGTTTTAAAGGCATAGCCTAAAACTATCACAACTTTCTAGACTAGACTGACTATATTGACTAGAAACTTACACATTTAACACTTCAGTGCAAATAAGCAGAAGTCATATAATAGGGAAAGAAGAAGACAGGCTTTGTCATGGCACATGGACACTTGTTGAGGACTCAAAGGAAGTGTTAGGGTCTGTTGAACTCATCCTGCAATAGGTTAGATGTCAGGCATAAGAAAGTGATCTTTGCCATAGTTAAAGCTTTGGTACAGCTATTATAATCCATTTCTAGTTGTGGACACCAATATTAACGTGTGGAAATAATACTAAAGAGAATTCAAGGATTCAAGTATTGGAAACCAGTATAAGCTCCACAGAGTTTATCTCATTCACTTTATCTAAAAAGAAAGTTAGAGGTGAATGAATCTATATGTGCAGCTATTTATATGTAGAGATGAATGGCAGCCATAAGGTTTTAAAAGCTATGAACAATAGCTTAATAGAAACCATAAGCTACAAATTGAAGGTAAAGAATTTTCACCTTCCTATAATCCACCCTTGTAGCTTGTGTAATGCAGGGATGGTTACTGGGGCGTGTAATTGAAGGTACCACCATTGGAATGAGTTTAAATAAGACTGGGATCTTTTGAGAGGGATTATTTACTGCTTGAATGTGGTGACTGTGAAAAGGTTTGTGCTGCTTCACTCTGCCACTCGATTTTATCCCTGTCTCTCTTGGATGCAAACACTTCTGAATGCCCGAGCTACTTCAGATAACATATGCAATTAATTAGCATACATCAGGGCTTTCACTAGTCACCATAAGCAAATCTGAATAATGCTTGAAAGCATAAGCAATTACAAGACACGGTACAATGGCATTTCCTTCACTTTATTTGTGTGAAGTGTATTGTTAGGCATTAATTTGTGACACAAAAGAGTGACATAAAGCAAATAGTCTGAAAAGGCACATTTCTGAAAGTCAGATCAAAACCAGATACCTCAGATCCCAGCAACGGGTTTGTTTTGAATAGATGGCTTAATATATTAATACATAGTCCTTCTGAAGGCTGAAATGAGGAGAGTTTATGCTGACAAAGAACACTGTCACTTGCTGTCGCTATGTGACTTCTAAAATCAGAGACACAATTTGGCACATTTATGAAAAATAAATTTTAAATGGTGATAAAAAAAGGGGAAAAAAAGTGCTTTCTCTGCTACCTTCTTTTTAAATTGTGTAAACATTAAAGTTCAGAATGTGCCAAGCTGTAAAACCTCTTGTGAAATGAATATCTGGAAATACTGATGCATCTCTGGCATAAGTGTCCTAAGCCATGGCACCAAGCACCCTGTCAAATCTCCTCCTAAACACCTCCAATGATGGTGACTCCACCACCTCCCTGGGCAGCCACATATTGACACATAGGATGTCCAGGCTGTAGCAGAATATTTTCTTAGAGTGAATTTTTCTCCCTTGTTATGTGCTTTGATGGGAAGTGGGGTTGGTTTTTAATTAATCACAGCCCTATTCCACTATTTTGCTCTAATTCTTCCAGCACACATTTATTTTCACTTTATACAGGCTCTTGTTCCAACACACTCAGTTTTCCAAGTAGGTTTTTCTAGCTTTTCTAGCAATATAAAGTAATGCCTGTTTACGTCGGTGAAAGCAGAGCTGCCTTGCTTTGGGCAATGTGGCAGCACAACAGAAAAAGTCATCTTCCCTTTTGTCAGCTGCTGAGTTCCTATGTTACTGTAGGTAGTTATAGTCCTCTTTCAGCAATATTTTCCTCTGGATCCCACACATCCCTTTGGCAAAATGAGAAATACACTGGACAAAACCACCATGAAATAGACCCTGGAGAGCAATGTGCAGTGCCTTCGATCCCTAGTAGGTCTTTCGAATTTCTGTTTTCAGTAATTCATTCCTTTCAGTCTAACAACATCAAAAATTTTCATGGGAAGCATCTGGGAACACTGTAGGGCTGCAGCATGAGGTGAGTGAGCTTCCAACTGGCTGCAGTCTACTTATCAATATCTATGCTCTCTCCAGATTGGATTGTAACAAACTGGTTTCTCTTGCAAGAAAATAGACTACAAAGGTGAGTGGTTGCTTGGGATTGGCTAGCAGGGGTTAGATCTTTATTGGTAACCAGGTGATAAAAGCATTTGCTAGATTGTGTTTTCTGTGTTTGCCACAAGAGCTGTGAATGGTGTTCCCCTCATTAAGAAGCTTTGGCAGCTAGCAATAATGAGGGGCTTACCTACTGTTCTGGAAATCACAATGATATAAGGACAGTATGAGTACTAAGTGGGTAGTGGGCAAGAAGGAAATGGAATAAAAAAAGAGGTTCCATTTATTTCCTTTGCTCTTGTCTATGCCTCCCACCTTTCATTTCCATTATCTGGGATGAAAATGAGGATACATCACAAATGTATTTCTCTGATGAGACCAAAATATGTGTACCAAGATATGGCTCTCTATTGGATTGGCTGTGTTAGATTTGCAAGCTAGCAGTGACGGTGGTTTTCCCAAAAAGGTTTTCTACTACTGACCTCAAAAGAGTACAGGGGTGGGCAGGGTACAGATGGATTGGAGCAAAATTCTTCCCTTCTTTCTACTTTTTTTTTATTTTTTAAATTTCCTTGGCTATTCTGTTTGGGCAAAAAAGTTTAAAAACCCCCAACCCCAAGAAACAAAAAACAAAGGAAAACAAAACAAACACAAAACCCCCAAAAACCAAAAAATAACACCCCCCTGACCCCAAACCCCAACAAAACTACAACAAAAAATGCACATAAAATACCAACCAAGGAAAACCCCAACAAAAGAAACCACAAATTAAGGGCCATTTCCATGCAAGAAATGTTTATGTCATAATTTTTTTTGTCCTGCTTTTAGGTGGGCTGCTTCTTTCTTCCCTGTACTAATACCTACAAGCCAACTCTCTTTGATTAATTTACCCTTATGTTTCAGCTTCCAGGAGTTCACATGTCCTTCACAGCTCTCTGAGTAGAGTGAAACCTGCCAAGGAAACCCTCTAGCCCTTGGTGACAGTATACCTTTTAACATTCAAAACAAACAAGCTCACTGCTGTGGGTGGCTGGCACATGGAGATGGTTGCTTTCATGGGAGATACTTCTGTCCTAGGTGTTGTATAGACACCACAGGGGAACTCTGTGCTCTCACTTAAAACATATGGTTAGCCTAAGTCAGAGCAATTGCAAGCTTTGAAGTGGCTACTTAACTAAAGGAGTCAGTTTGAGATTAAGGGTTCAAGAGCCTTTAAATGTGGCACTCAAGAGCCCTTTAATAAAAATTGGCATGTTCGACAGCATAGGAGATATCTTGAACCATACTCTGGTCCTGAATCCAAAGCTGTGGTCTGGTGTGTATAGTACTAAACACTCAAAGCTCTCAAGATGTGCTAGTAGTGATTGTTTTGACAAAGGAGTCTTCCATTTGGTCACTTCTCTCTTTTCTTACATTCTTTCCCCCTCAGCTTTCTTAAATCTGCCTCTAACTAGTTTTGATTCTGCGAGCCACTAAAATGAATACTTAGACAGCTTTATGCATTTTTTTTTTCCTAACACGTATCACTGCACTCAAAACACTTTCCACAAACAAGAAAAACAAAGTTGAACCCAAGTTCTGTCTGGGTCTAATCCACATGCTGTTTGACTGCTCTTGGTCTGTGTGTGTGTCCTGATTCAGGATTCAGGCTAGTATAGTCCATCCAGGAGAAAAAAAACCCATAAACCCTCATTTGGGAAGTTCTGGAGATCTGAAAGCAATGTGGAATATCTGTGCTGTAATGTAGCTACAGTATTTTAATTGCAGGCATCCACCATCAAAATAATGCAGATATTCGTTGAAATGTTTATTTCATTACCTCCTCACGATCTTAACCAAGCTGACTGGAGATTTGAACAAAGGAGGATCAAAGGCATCAATTATGTATATTACCACACTGAATAGGGCTCTAAAACTCAGACTGGAACTTCTGTCAAAGGGGGCTGTTCAGGAACGCTTCTCTGAGGCTGGTGATTGTAACCCATCATTTTGCACACTCTGGGGTAGGGGAACGTTCCTCTTGCAGCAGAAACAGCCTTTCATTTTGATGATTGTGTGCTGTTTATGCAGTGTGAATGTCAACACGGAGATGTCACATGATCTGACAACGTTAAACCACGCTGACTGACAGCAGAAATGTCATTCACATCCAGCAATCAAGCTTGTGGAGCACAAATCCAAAGCCAGGTGTGGTGAATAGCTGTTAGCTTCCCTTTAAATGCCTGTATAAGTTTAAAGTTATGATGACATGGAGCTTTCTTCATGTAAACGTGCTGTGGTGCCATAAAGCTAACTGAAACATTTCTGAAGGAAATTTGGTTATATGTGCAGCCTTCTGTGCAGCCTTAGTCTTCCCAAATATAAATGACAACTGCAGTCACATCTAGGTAAATGTATCAGGAAGAAGCTCTTCGATCAACAGCCCAGCTAACCTAGTATGGCAAATGAATGATTTCTTCTTAAAGAAAAAGTCTTACTACCATTATGTGATTTTTAAACATTCAGTCTGCAAAAAGTTTCAGAATTTATTGGTTTTTTTAACCAAATTTATGTTCAAAATAATTTGGAAAACAAGCAGTCTTCTGTATCTTTCTGAGGGAACAAGTACATGATCTAAACGTATTTTTAAAGAAAAGGATGTTATGTCTTATTGTATCATATCACAGTAAAATTATATTCTACTCAATTCCACTTAACAATAATCTGGAATAAAGTAAAGGTAAATGAATTGTTTAATTATTACATGTGTAGCAGTAATAATAGCATGTGTCATTGTTTTTTTAGTAATAGTATTTCATAACCATCTGAGAGAAGCAGGGCAGTAGTTAACACCATGCATGTTTTTAGCTGGAATTTCAGCACAGAAATGGGTCTTATACCTTTAGTAAGTGTGGCAGTTTCCAGCGGTACTAGGTGCCCTTTTATATGGAAATAGAGGATTTCAGCTAGCTGATGTGGTTTTGTTTTGACAGTATGCAGAAACAGGACACATAGGTTAAACACAGCAGCTTTCACAGCCCCAACCAATCTTTCAGAGTAAGACCTTGAAGTTTTATTGACCTCATCCTGCAAGCAATGCCAAAATCATTCTAATGATTTTAAAAACTTGGTCTGAAAATCTTGAGTACAAGACTTGTGAAAAATCAATTCAGTGTAAAGAAAGGGAGTAGAAATAAGGTTTGACTTCCAGATTTTCTGACAGCACCAAGTAGCATTCATGTGTACCATGGCATACCTCCAAATGTCAGCACAATTTTATTCCTTCTACTTTATTCCTTAGCTGAAGGGATTCTATTCAATACTTAGGAGCGATGACAAAGCATAGAGAGTGCACATGAATAGTAATTATGTACTAGAGTAATCATTATAGGCAAATTTAGCACCAAGAGAAGAGCTGTGCAGCGTAGTAGAGAGGAAAGAAAACCGCAGGAACTATTTCTATCTGCAAAGCTACCCACCAGATATTAACAGCAGGCAGCAATAGATTTGTCTTTTATGCGAATGCTGCACACACATTCTTGTAGTCAGTTACATCTTCCAAGACACTTAAGTAGTTGTACTTACTCATTGATATTTTCCAGAACCTTTAGTCAATGTTTCCAATATTTTCCACAAAGCACCGTGATGGAATTTTGTTTCAAAAATTAAATGGGAGAAAAAGCCATCAAACCATCAAATTTTACAGCCTTTGGAAATTGAATAGACTTTGGTTGTTCTTTTTCCATCCATAAAGGTGAAAGATGAGGAAATTCAAACAAAATGTTCAGAAGACATGTTTCTGTAAATGTGAAAATTTGCACAGTACAGCTTGTTTACTTAGCTCTCAGCAGCGCACATCCTTATTCCAGTGACATTGCACTTCTCTAATAAACAGACACAGAAACACACACATCTATTGTCACCTCTACAAAGAAATCCCTTCTAGGTAAAATACTAATTAAAAGGGTAGTTGTTTTGGAGAGGGGAGGAAATGCAGTTGAGAAAGCTTCGATTAAAGGCTAGGATAGGGAAAAGTCAGATTTCCAGGTGCTGTCAGCTTACACAGCTTTCAGAGACGTGGCTGCTCTCTACAGAATTAAACAGCTGAGATGTGAGTGATTAACTTGCATGCTACACGATACTTTTCCAGCTGAAAGGCCATTTAAAGATATAATTGCCTTCTGGAAGTCCTGGAAATTAGTGACGTTAACGGGCTAAGGATATAAGTTAAGGATTATGTGGAACTCACTACCAGAAAGAAGATGCATCAATTTGACATTTGGCTTTCTTCCCTTTTCCTCCAGAGACCCAATAAGCTTGTGCTGAGCATGAGATTCAGGACTTGGCCCTCAGTTCAACCTCTTTTCCCTGTTACTTCGCACTCACCCCTTACTGTACTTGTGCCTCTCAGACCTATAGAACAGAATGGTTACTTCCCTTATGCTGTTTGACTCCCTGTTGCAGCTGCCTGTGAACTTTGCATCTAAAGAGCAACAAAGCTAGTGAAGGGTCTAGAGTGCAGGACTCATGAGGTGTGGCTAAGGGAACCAGCCTTGTTTAGCCTGGAGAAAATAAAGCTGATCCATGAGTTTCTGAAAACTTGATGGAGCCTTCTTCATCCTCAGTGTTTCAAATTCATCTCTGAGATGGTTGTTTCAAGATATGAAATGGTGCAATTTTAAATCCTTTCAAGGGAAAAGCTATTAAGGAAACCTGTCTGGTGAAAAAGCTACTTGATAATAAATTTTGACTGTTTCTCAACTGTTCTCAGCTTTTAAAGCCCAAAATGCTTAGGAAAAAACAGAACTGTGTTTACAGTTGCAAATTATGCAATTAATAGCTGATGACATTCAGGGAATAGCAGTGTGTCTAGTTTCCAAAGATAAATATTTATAATGTAAACATTTAATGGCTTAAGCATCTTATTTAACTGCCCTTCTCTTTCACTGCCTTGTCTAAACACTGTACAGAATTCTGCTGGCACCAGTTTCTGAAGTAATACATTTTTATCAGTGTTGTGTAACACGGTAGCTAGCTGCTCCCAGCAGAGGTAAAACCCTTCCACTAATAGGGAAAGTCAGTGAGTGATCTTGCTGTAAGATTGGCCAGGTACCCACATAAGAGCATAAGCATGCCTATTCCAATCAAGAGTAAATATCCATTTTCAGCAGTATTCTGCCACCAGCAGCAACTGCAAGCAAATGCATATTGTTAATAGGAAAATATCATTCACTAGTGTGGTGGTAAGGAAAGAAGTGAGTGAACTCACTTGGTAGTCCAATACAGGCTGTGAAAAGTGGGCACGGTGTTTAGTGCCCTTGTAGAGGTGGGTGAATTCTGTACTTAGCAACTATAAACAAATTCATCCTTCATAGAGATGGACATGACCTTTCTGCATCAAGTGGTGACAGACTCTTCAGTGTTTGATTACTAAGACTGGTATACCTGAAAAAGGGGCTTAATTTCTAAAAGCATATGCTTTTGTTATCCTTAGTCTAATTCACCATTTAAGTTATATGCACAGCATCATCCTTGGTGTTATACTGTTCAGGATACGGACTGCAATCTAAAGCTATCTTGATATATGATTCTTCCAGCTTCCTGTGTGGCATTTCCCACTGTGATTTTACTCTTCCTAGTCTGTCTAAGCAATCTCTAGTGAGTCTAAGCAATGATGTTGACTTGTGCACGATGTTAAGTTGTTATCCTGCTTTGGGTCATAAATCTTTCCTACCTGGGGACTCCAAAACTCTCTGTGACATCAGGGAATCTCCAATAAATTGAGTAGATAGCCAGAAAGCCTAATCCTAAAACCAGTCAAACCACCAGGTGTGTTGGTGTTAAAAAAGACCCACTGAATTCTAAAAGGATTTGTTACTTTTAATTCATTAGGTCAGACCTAAGAAAGAACTAAGGTACACCTATTTATGCATTATGCTTAATACCATTCTTGAATTCTAAACTCCAAAGAGTCTAGGAAGTAATTGAGACAGTGCACAGACAAGCCTTGCTGTAAGTTTATGTTCTTCATCACACAGCTGCACAGCTCATGGGTGACCCTGTGTGCCTTCTGTGCATCACACCCACAACCTGCAGTCTGGCTAAAGGAATGACTTGTAGAAATGCTTCACTCACTTCACTGTGTCCATCTGTCACTTTACTTCACTGTGTCCATCTGTCATCTTTGGACCCAACCTCAAACAGATTCATGTCTTTATTGTGCTGAGAACACCAGAGCTGTACACAGTACTGCAGGTGGGGTCTCACCAGAGTGGAGTATGGTAACATAAACACACTTGTGCTGTCTGAGAGCCAGTCTGAGAGACACCAGCTTTTAGAGGTCTATTGTCTTCATTTCTCACCAAAGAAGTTAATTACAAAGCCAAAAGGAAATTGAATAGGGTCATTAAGTATGGAAATTCATTTAAGGAAGGTGCTGGATCCAAAGCAAGTCAGACATTTAGGCTAAACAGTTCAAAGAATGAAGTGTGTAAGCATTAAAGATGAATTAAAATTTATAGTACAGACAACACTGACTGCATTTCTCTACCTGGACAGACAATGATTCTAGAAGAAATCTAGGAAATGAAGAATCAAACAGAAGTGACAGAACAGTGAAGAAGGAGAGGAAAAGAGTTAAGAGGCAAGACAGACAGGAACGTGCCCTTTGGGATCTGTTCACTTAAAAGGAACACACACAAGCAGCAGTGTGATATGGCTGATACTGTTTTATTTCATCTGCAAAAAATGCTGTAATCAGATGTTCCACTCCAAAAAACATTCCCCAATATCTTAATTCAGTGACAACCAAGAACAAAAAAGGGGTGGGTGGGGGGTGGGGAGCGAGGAAAGCCACAGGACAATGTACAGGCTGCTAAAGGAAAATTTTTGGGTTGTATTAGTGGAATATTAGGTTGCTAGTTGCAGGTTTCTGATGCTGGCCTTGAGAAGTAATAGAGGTCAGATAAAATGGAATGGCATGATATTAAGTATAATCAAGTGATGGTGTCTTAACAAGAGACCTGCTACAAGCATCACCCTCAGAGATGGTGAATCCATCACCTCCCTGGGCAGTACATTCCAATGGCCAATCACTCTTTCTGTGAAGAACTTCTTCGTAACATCCAGCCTAAACCTCCCCTGGAGCAGCTTGAGATTGTGTCCTCTTGTTCTGGTGCTGGTTGCCTGGGAGAAGAGACCAACCCACACCTGGCTACAACCTCCCTTCAGGTAGTTGTAGACAGCAATAAGGTCTCCTCTGAGCCTCTTCTTCGGGCTAAGCAACCCCAGCTCCCTCAGCTTCTCTTCATAAGGCTTGTGCTCCAAACCCCTCCCCATCTTTGTTGCCCTTCTCTGGACACGTTCCAGCAAGTCAACATCTTTCCTAAACTGAGGGGCCCAGAACTGGACACAGTACTCAAGGTGTGGCCTAACCAGTGCAGCATACAGGGGCAGAATGACCTCCCTGCTCCTGCTGGCCACACTATTCCTGATACAGGCCAGGATGCCATTAGCCTTCTTGGCCACCTGGGCACACTGCAGGCTCATGTTCAGCCTACTATCAACCAGTACCCCCAAGTTCCTCTCTGCCTGGCTGCTCTCCAGCCACTCTGACCCCAGCCTGTAGCACTGCATGGGGTTGTTGTGGCCAATGTGTAGAACCTAGCACTATCCAACCTATCATCCAACACTATCTAATCAACTAAACCATGGCACCAAGCACTCCACCAAGTCTCTTCTTAAACACCTCTAGTGATGGTGACTACATGACCTCCCTGGGCAGCCCATTCCAGTGACCAATAACTCTTTCTATGAAGAACTTCTTCCTAACATCCAGCCTAAACCTCCCCTGGATGTCATGCTGCTATTGCAAAATAAATCCTTTCTTTTTATTTTTTCTTAATACAGAACAGAAATTACCTAAATAGAAAAGGAAAAATATTAAACAGCAAGTAATTTGAAATGCTAAGTCCAGCTGGAGGCTGGTTGCTGGTGACATCCCTAAGGGATCAATGCTGAAGACAATAGTTACTGATTAACACCTTTATTAATCAATTAGATGAGATGCCAGAGCTCTCTCTCAGTAAGTTTGCAGAAGGTATTTTCTATTCAAGGAGACCTTGTCAGGCTGGAGATTTAGGCTGACAGGAGCATAGCGAAGATCAATAACAGCAAAAGCAAAGTCCCACACTGGTACCAAGTAACCCCATGCACCAGTAACAGCTGGAGGCTGCCCATTTAGAAAGCTGCTTTGAAGAAGAGCAACTGGGAGTCCTAGTGGACAGAAAGATGCCCATGGACCAGCACTGTGCTGTTGTGATAAAGAGGGCAAACGCTCTCCAGGGCTGCATTAGCAAAAATTCAGCCAGGTTGTCTATGTGAAGTAATCCTTATCTTCAGATGCACATCGCAGGTCAGCCCTTGTGATGTTCATCTAGAGAACAACATCCTGGTTTGGGGCTCCCCAGTGCAAGAAATATATGGACATACTAGAATGAATCCAGTGGAGATGGAGTCAGTATAGTCGAGCCCCCAAAATGGTTGTGGAGTAGGAGAATACAGCATATAAGAAGCAGATGAGGAAGCTGAGTTTATTCAGTCTGGAAAAAAATAAAGAGGAAAGCTTCAGGGTGATCTTATTGCTGGCTACATCTCACTGGAGGATGCAGAGAAGATCAAGAGACTTTTAGAGAAGTAAACAGTGACAAGATGGGGAATCCAAACTCAGTGTAGGGAAGTTATTTTTTAACACGAGGGTGGTCACAGCCTTGGCACAGGTCCCTGCAGAAAGTGTGAAATCTCCATCCTTGGGGACATTTGCTCCATTACTAAATTAAGTTGCAAGGTCCTTTTGTTGACATCTCAATAATTACTTTTTAAAACATTTTGAATACAGGCAGGAGAAGACAGATAATATAACCTGGTCCATCTCCAGGGTCTCAATAAAGCACATATATTTTCCCAAATGTAACTTTTGTTATGTGCTTCTTTAATGAAGTTTGCATATCCCACCTGCCTTAGCAAACGTGCATCTGGGATCTTCTCATATTTAGAAGGACAAGTATGTGCTGATTTCAGTGCAGTTGCTAACATCAAATAGAAGATGAAGGTCTGGTTACATTAGCTCCTCTGCCAGTACTCCCTTAGATGGTGAGGTAAGTATTTTCATGGTATTTCCCCTGGACTAAGAACATGTAAATGGACAGTTACATTGTCCATTGGCAGGTGTAACCGTGGTGTCAGATCCTGTGCTAAAATGCTGAGACAGCTCTAGGCATAAATTAGACAGCACTGGGGCACTACAATTCAACAGCTCTGCTTTTAATTACTAGACTAGTTCTTGAAACTGTTTTTTGAGGGTTTTGTTTGTTTGATGGATTGGTTTTTGTTATTCCTTAAGCCAGCTATCACTCTCCCAGACTATTTCTGGGCATAATTTGAAAGTCAGCATGGGCCAGATGCTTCTATTCAGACATCTTGTTCTGGAGGTTAGGAATGTTTAAGAGTTTGGAGACAAAAAAACACATGCATTTTATTTCAGATCCAGTAGAGAATCCCTGGTACAGTTAAGTTTGCTAGTAGAAATGTAGCCAAGGTCTTCTAATTTTTTTTCCTCAGCATCTTACCTGTACAATAACAGACAATAAATCTTCTTTTCTCTCCCTCTTTCCTATCAAATTGCTCTTGCCTTGGTCAGAGATATCTCTTTTATTGTGAAAAACAACACCTCACACAACAGTCTTCTAATCTTTCTGGAGTACCAGACAATACAAAAATATAAATAATTAACAGAAATAGTAATTACAAGAGGCCATCTGTCCTTTTGCAACTGTTTTACGTGGTACAGAATGTTAATACGAAAATATATTCATCAGCTTTAATAGGCATCAGGAGCACAATCATCCAGCAACCACTTATATAAAAGTTGATGCATAAAATAATTATCAGTGAAACATGGTAAATAAAAAACTGTCTTTGAAATCATTGAAACAGAAACCAGATTCTTCAAGCTTCAAGGATTAACAAGGAGAGAAATATGCTCCTGCCAGATTTTTCTACCATAGAGTGGTGTCTCTTTTATTTTCAGACAACTTAATTAGTCTCTGGATATAAACCCCACTGTAATAAACAAAGCCTTAAAATGTTAGGAAATGTGATCTTGATCTGTCTTGTCTAGATTCTTCCTCCTGTGCTCCCTTCTTTTTTTATGTAGTTTGCAGATTCAAGAACATGATTTACATTCAGAATGTATTCTGGCTTGTTACTAAGCAGACCCAATGATGCTGACTCCATTCTTTCCTCTCAGTACTGCTTATCATTGTGGGCTTTGCAAATAGCTCATGCAATGCAGTAATATCCAAGAGAACAAAGACTCTGTCAAAAAGATGAAGGGCACCTAAATTGCAATGAGATAGCAGACCTGCTTTTAGATCAACAATGTTGTTACTATTGAGCAACGTTTGCCTACCTTCTGTCTGGAAGCAGAAAATACAGCAGTGCTCTCACCATATTTCTGCATAATGGTATTGCCAGGAAAGTTGATACAGGATTGGCATTCTGTGATGTCTATTTAAATACTGACACAAAAGGGCAGATCAGAAACTACTGAAGCCAACATGTCATGTCTCTATGTATTTCAAAGCTCTGGATCTGTTTCCTAAAGCCTTGAAAAGCAAGTAAACTAATTTTCATCCCTTTGTCATGCAGAAATTAGTGTTCTTTTCTTCACTGAGTAATTTCCATGTGAAGTACATTTCCAATTGGGATCAATATAGGAACTAGAAAATACTATGTTATGTAGGGAGCATGCATAACAGTCCCTCTTTGGGTTATTGGATGTCCTGTGGGAGACCTGATTTGATCATCCCCGTGGCTGGGTCTTACTAAAACATTTTGGAGTGGAGCAGAGTCCTGTCAATCTTCTCCCTTGAATTACTCCATCCAGAAGCTGCTTCCTCACTTTTAGTCCCCAAATCTTTCTTCTTAGAGCATTAAAAGACAGCGGGTCAGTCAAACTGGAAAGACAAACTCGCACCTAATTTTGTTCATTAATAAAATAAAATTCCCATGCCCTGCATTAATTACCAGTCCCATGTCCTCTATCTTTTTTCTTTTTTTTTTTTTTTCCCCAAATAATCAACCACTGATTCAGTATAGACCCTAAATGGCAGCAACACAGAATATGTGGTCGATCCTGGGTTTTATTTTCTTTCCAGGTCTACTCTTGCACTTTTACAATTAATTATTTTGGAAAGTCTCTACTGAACTGCACATTCATCAGGAGCTGAGAATGGGCTATTGTTGGGAATAAAAGGAGCATGATCAGAAGATGCTAGCTTTGCAAATATCCCTTCCTTTAGGGATTTTTTTTTATTAATGAGAAGGATGTTGCACTTATTGGTCTCTTGCTGTCTATCATTAGGCATCTAATGATGCAGCATCTCTTGTCAATATGAAAATTCTCAAAATAATTTGCATTTAGTATAGACAAAACCCTCAGATTATGGAAAGAAAGATGGTAGCAGATGCCTGAATTACTCAGATATTTGTTGTGTGCTAATATGTAAGTGAATAACAGCGATTTTGGAAGTTTCTCCTTGCTACTAAGATATAAAAGTGGCAGAGGACATTCTAGATTATCTATGCACTGCCTCATTTTAAATGCCAGACATTAAGCCATCTAAATACCAATTAATTAAATCCATTTAAACACCTCTGGAGTCTATTAAAATTGTTTAACCACAGAATTTCTGCCTTTCCATGTTTCTCTGAGAGTTTCTAGTTACTTTGAAAAACTTCATCAACTTGTGTCTTATGCTAGGTGAACTCTGTCAAAAGAGTAGCAGAATCACAGAATCACAGAATGACAGGGGTTGCAAGGGATGTCTGGAGATCATCTAGTCCAACACCCCTGCTAGAGCAGGTTCACTTAGAGCAGAATGCACAGGATGGCATCAAATGACTCCAGAGATGGAGACTGCCACATCTATGGGCAGTGCTCTACTGCTCTCAATGTAAAGAAGTTCCTCCTTGTATTTACATGGAACTTCCTATGTTCCATCTGTACTGCATGCACAAGGTATATGAAGCAAAAAAGCCAATAGTGCAGAATGACCCCTTCCTGAGCCATAGTGATGTCTGCAGCATTCTTATTATCAGATGCATGTACATCTCAGTGGAGGATAAACATGGTATGAGAATAACTTTAACTCCCAAAAAAGCAAGGGGGGTGTCTTTGTTATGAACCAATGATTAGGTAGAAGTTGTTTATATGGAGAGGAAGAAAACACCAGAAATGTGGACTATCTTCTGAGTGAAGCTGCTGTAGATACTAGTATAATCTACAGGATTATGGGATCTGGGAACTTGATAATTATTACTCTTAATTAATAAGAGTAATAATTAAGTCATTACTCTTCAGAGAGTAATGAAACTGCTTATTCCAATTAACAGTGAAGGAGTGGTAGCTCAATGCAGGATTGAGGATAGTGGGAAATTAACTTCAAATTACAGAAGTTCAATTCAGGTTTTGATTTGAGAAGGTGGATGTAAAAGAATGTGTGTATTTCATTGTGTTTGTAAAGATGCAGCCATTTTCACTGACCTACATATTTTGTGTGCTGCTCCTCCTGAGTATTTATATTCTCCCATTCTTATGCTTTTTGTTAATATTCATTGGCTAAAGCTGAGGGATAATATTTTATTAAAAGTCTTAACTAAATTCACTGCAAAAAGAAAGGTAAGAAATATCTTCCTTTGCTCCTTGTCACTTTTCCCTGCAGAATATAAAATCTTTAATAAAAACTTTAGATTCTTAAATAATGGGGATTTAAAAGCCTGTGTGCAAATGCATAATCCCTTTTAAAATCAATTTGAGGATTTGGCTGTACCCTGGCAAGTTTGGGGACATCTAAAAAGCTTGAAAATATCAATGAGATTTTAAAATGAAACGGGAGGAGCCAGCTAGATGCATTAACAAAAAAACCCGAAAAAGTTAATTAGATTGCTAATTAAATGCTATCCAGGATGAAATGATTAAATATTTATAAGAAATTTTCTAAATATATTCTTCTTCAGAAGTCAGGAAGCCAACCTGGATTTGATTTTTACAGCAATATGAAGTGCCAGTCCCTTAAAAAAACGTCCTCCTGCCTTCAGCAGATACTGTGCTCGCCCAAGGGCAGAATTTAAGCAGCATGACAGTCGTTAGGGAGATTTCCAGCCCATCCTCCAGCTCCTCTTCCCAGAGGACCTTTTTAGTTACTACTGCAGGAGGATCCTGCTGATGCAATTATGCACTGCCTAACTGTACAGCATGCTTTTGCTGTGAAGTCTCATAGACCCACATCTGTGGCACTACTCGTGAGGTCTATGAGGGTTTATCTCTCAAGAAAGCAAATGAGCTCTTGCATGGCTGGTACCAACCATTCAGCTTTACCTTGCATCAGAGCTCTCCATAAAATGCCATGAAGACAGTCGTCAATGAGACTTGTTTGTAAAATACTGAGGTATCTGAGAGTGTGGATTGCAATTGCTGAGAATACATTTAATTTTTGATAAAATTCTATTCAAGATATTTGGATCATCAGTGCAGATGTGGAAGGGGGAGATATTTTCTCTTCAGAGCCCAAAAAGGCTTAGCAAGCATTTTTAGTGTTTTTGAAGACTATTATTATGACATGTTTTTCAAGTATCAGTAGTACCTCTGCAATCCCAGAGATAATGGAATAGGTTAGACAGACATTTGTGCATTACAAACATATCCCTGAAACAGTTTGAACTGCAATTCCTAACATGCACTTAGGATACGTGTGTGAGAGCTACTGTTTTGGATGGTATAATAGTAGCTGAATAAAGGATCTGAGACCTAAACGGCACAAGCTATTACTTTTCGGAGCTGAGGCTGTCTTTGTCTTGTCCTTTCTGTGATATGGACTCTTCAGAGAGTTACCTGTACAGAGCTGTTTTCTATAATGTTCTGCTCTACATTTTGGGTTATTTGGCTTTATGGAAAACAGAAATTAATAACTTCTGACTACTCTTAAATGAAGTCAGTCTCCCTTGAGCCAAAATGCTATTTCATAAAACCCCCAAACATTACATTTGAGGCACAGCATTACTTTTGAATTCAGCAGACCACAACAGGAGTATTTATTTCTGAGGCACAGAGAATATTAATATATTACATAAGTTCCAGAGGTGAAGCTGTACAAAAGCCTTCAGATTCACCCTTTTTCAAAATGCAGATTTCATGATACTGCATGAAGTTTTCCAAATTTCCAGTTCCTCAAACAACAATAGTATGATTAGAAAACAGACACTTGTCTATTTATTTTAATAATAATTGCCAAAAAGTTTAGATTTGAAAGAATCCTAATTACCAGATTTCTTTGGATTTAGGGTGGGAGAAATGTCTGAAATGGAAACAACTGTAGAAACCAAAATAATTTTGTTTCTGAACTTTACTTTTCATTTTTTTTGCTTGAGCTTGTACTTTCCAGGGGTATCAATGAACCACAAAAAAATAAATGAGTCTTCTACACTGATTTACCCCAGTGCAATTTCTGACACCTGCAGAGTTGAAATACAATTGGTTTTCTTTGTTCCATTTAAAAACCAGCATGTGACTCATTCTCAGCTCTGATTGCCAGGATATCATTACCACTGTCATTTTCAGTCACCACTATTTAGTCACAGCAAATTGTAGGCATCTGTACATTCTTGCATGCCTTTGGCAACAGAAACATCTTCAGACTGGATGGTGCTGAGGAACTCAGCAGAAGTAGCCTAAGTATCCTGGAATCACCTTATGCCTCATGTTGCTTTTGACTGCATGCTCACAGCATCCAGTGAGAAACAGGATAGAAAAAGGAATGAGGACAGGCAATTTAGGAGCTGACAAAAAAACTGAATTAGATTTTCTTCTATTACATTGATTCCTTTGTGCATGGGTTTGCTTTTAATGGTCCTTTCTCTCTTGTGGATTTTATACAAGGCATTTTCAAATATCAGGCCTCTCACTGCAAAACACAGGGAATATACACTGTTAGCTACTCTTACCTTGATTTAAGGAAATTGATTGTATCAGTTAACACATATTGTCATAAAATCCATGTGTCACCAAAAAAGAATTGGTTGAGTACACTCTAGTGGTCTTTGCTTAGATACAACCAATAGATACTTACTAATCTCTTCTTATAAACACCATCCAACCTAGAAGACAAACTATATAACAATCTTAGGTGGACTTTGAAATGACAGTGAGACTTGAAGAAGAATGGATTAAGCTTGTACTTCATTAGTTCCCATGAGTCTGATTTTTACCGGAGTGCTAGATTAACTTCACGGCACCTTCTATATTGTTTGAATTTGTACCAAATGAATGGAGTGCTGGAATTTTAATGGCAAGCTTATGCAACAATTTTGGTCATGAGATAAACAGCAAATGAGGTACAAAAACTAGAGCTCTGATTCTGCAATACATGCATGCCTGAGTAGAACTGATGCTCATCTGTGCCTCAAGACATTAGTCAGTAAAATCTTTTATAGTTTTAGTTGCCTCTCTGATCAGGCTGTGAGACAGAACTTGCACAATTTTCTATTAAATATGATCAGAAGTTGCAAAAATGGGCTTGCAAAAGATATCAGCACCACTATTTTCTCATTATATCCTTGCCAACATCTCCAGGCACATGCATACTTTGAATCTGAATTTCCATCATTGCTCTGGAGCTGCTTCCAGGTTAAGTTGTACCAGGAATGGTCTTCATGTTGTTGGCATTTTGTAATAGCCTTGAGAACATTCAGATACTCCTTCAGGCTGTGTCTTTGTTCTGTGTCAGTGGTGGTGTACCCTTGGACAAAGTACAATGGAGCTTTCCACTGATTTTCCCTTGATTGTTATCTGAAAAGAACTTGCATGCTTCCTAAAGCACAAGCTTATGCTGGAAAGTAGCTACTGTTGTGTTTTTAAAGGCAGAAGGACTGGTTTTGCATCTGAAAATTGAAACAGTCTCTAAGAATTCCTAAGTATTCTACTTACACAGCACACCCAAATCAATCTAACCTCTAAAGTAGATCTCACCACCCTTAAAAACATAGCATAAAGACTAAGCTGAAGAGAAATTACACTGTTTTGGTTTTCAATGAAACCAGAAAAGTGCCTCCCCTTCCTCAAATTCAAACAAAAATTTATTATTCAGCCCTAGGAAAAGTATTTATTTGCAGTTGCAAGTGACCATGCCAGTACCCATATCTCCCCTATACAATCAGCAAGAACAGCAGCCTCTTTCGTTCTTTGGCTCACCCAAGGAATTATTGAGGGTGCTTTTCTGGGGTGATGAAGAGTGGGCTGAACTGGATTGAACTGGGTTCAATCTCTCCTCACAAAGATGCTCAAACACCAGTTTACCTGTGCTACACAGACAGCCTCATCAGTGTCTGTGGCTGGTGGTGTTTTGCATGGCACAAACATTTGGAGGGGGTTTGGCTCATGGGATTTTTCTTCTTCAGCTTAACACTGTGAGAAACAGCTAACACTGACAGGGTTAGCATGGGCAGAAAAAGCCATAGGACAAAGTGAGGCCTGGAGGGGGGCTCTTCTCGAAGGACAGATCTGGAGTCAGGCTTTCTACTGGTTGTTGTCTTTCAGGGAAGAACAAAAGAATTTGGGCCAGTATCAATTTGCAGTGGCAAAAAAATAGCGAAGGCTTACATTATATTTAGGACTGAATATTGGTTTAAAGTAAAGTGGTTGTGATAAATCCTGCAAGTAGATCATAGTTCCTGGCATACTGGCAATTCCAGCATGTTTTCGCATGGCTAGGACCTTATACCCCATGCTTTATGGACTTTGTGCTTTCCTTAAAGCCCATCTCCAGTGAGATAAGAACTCACAGCTATATATTCCTGAGGTCAAGCAGCTGTAACAAACGTGATTGTGCTATTAGGTGTGCACTTAGGAAAGGCAGTGTATCTAACCCCTCCTCTTTGCTTTGGCTCTTTGGTAAAGTACAAGCCAAGTTCCTTTTACCACCTGATCATGTCAAAGAACATTTTGTAATACAGATACCATACAGCTGAATGGAGCCACTTATATCTAGGGCGGCCTGATCTTGAAGGGATTTAATGTGCAGATGGAAGGATCATGGCCTTCCATTTTTAAGATTCCATTCAACACTATTTATAATTGACTGCATTCATAGGGCTTCATGTACTTTGAAAGGCTAAGGTTATGTTTGTGATGCAGAGCCTGGGGAGACAAATTTATTGTCCCAATAGACCATCAAGATTCTTTGTAAGGCAGAACTGTAAAGGAGTTTTAGCTAGTTTGCCCGAGAAACACTTTGATGTTTGCAATGTGATGATCAATTCACTAACTTGGATGACTGATGCAACTTTGAATTTTCAGAATAGACCCTCAGTTTCAGTGTGATTCTCATTTGCTTTGATCCTTACACCTGCAGATGGTAAGCAAATGCCCAAATAGGATTTCATCAAATAAAAATTCCTAACAATTTTCCAATGCTTTGGCTCTTTTGTATTTAACTTGTAGAAATTACAAATAAGTCAGGAAAGCTGCAAGCCAATGAAATATTTGTCCCAATACTAGCTGATTCACTTTGACAGTCTCCTTTGGATTCATAGATAAATTTCCCTTCATCTTTAAATCACACCTTTCCCCTAAGGATTAGCTTTAATTTCAGAAAATCACAACAGCAGCACTGCAGTGTCCCGTGCTAGGAGTGTTTCCAGTACAAGGATCTGACTGCTCATCTCCCTCTGCCTCCTGGGCCAGGGGGAGGAGGTAACTGCAACAGTAGTTGCAACTGAATTTTCCAACGTAATTACTTATATCAGGTGATAATATGTGAGCCTTATGTCTGGGGTCACTTGGAAGCAGCTCTTCTTTCAAGCCTAGTCCATCGCATAGCAGGAATGTGGTTGCTTGAGTTTAGCATTTTCTAAAACCACAAACTGATTCTTTAAATACCAGCTGGATGAGTATGTATTATAAATGTTTGGCCTCAAAAGATGTCTCCAGCGAGATTAACAACAGAGTCCTTACTGAAATCATCAGACAACAGTTAGATGAAAAAACTTTAAGGTAAGCAAGACCTGTCAAAAATACTGATTTTCTTGACTTGTCACAAAATCTGGGGGACTTTTATAAAAATAATGGGGGAAAAAAATGCAGAAAATAATGCAAGGCTGCTTTGGGCATTTTCAGAATGATTTTAATACAAATTTTACATTCACTTTAGAGGTATTTTTCCAAAGCCTGATATAAAATTTCAGCTGTTGTGAAGAAATTGTTTCTGTTCACTGCAATTTAATGTTTGGTTTGGAGTTTATCTAGTTAAACAGTTGTCACATTAGATACAGTGCAATCTAGTGAATAGAGCGTTGGCTGAATAAGCAAAGGATCCAGCTCTCTGCTCTGGTATTGGGTTGTGTCAGCTTACAAAATGCTTTAATATGGGGTATCCAGTTTTGATCTGGGAGCTGTACTGCCTGATTTCGGGGGTGCACATGCAGGCAAAAGGATATCTTGCTGTTCAGAGCACAGCTCCTGCAGGAGACTATGACTAAGGGATTCTGCGCAAGCAGTCCTGCCCCAGAATGCACACCATTTTCAGGGAGCATTCAGTAGATCTTCCATCCTTCAGTAGATCTTTCTTTCCATCCTTCAGTAGAGGAAAACCCTCTCTTAGCTTCATTTTGGGGAGGCACCATTTGAAGGCTTTTCAGCACTGCAGGCAGAAATGAGATCAGCTACCTTAGGATGATATCCAAAGATGACAAAACTCACTTTTGCTGTGGCAGCAGTCTTGGTTCAGAGAGGAAGGGTTTACTGCAGGTTTGGATAAAAAACAGGGATACAGAGGTGAGGGACATTAGTGAGATCCCATCAAGCTTAGAGTGGGATTTGGGTTCTGTAAAGGTTTAGTGGGGCCTGAGAGAGTTTAGATGGGGTGGAGAGCTTTGCCTTGCTGCTTGCAGTAGCTGCTACTTCTGCTTTTAGCAGCTGCCAGAGGAGGTGGCAATGCATCGTTTGTACTGCAGGCTGGAGCAGCCAGTTCTTCCACTCTGCTGATTCCTGTTGCTAAACATTGGTCTATTGATCTTCAGCTTGTCTTGAGTCCTTTGTACTGTCCTTTCATGTGGCTAAGAAAGTGTCATGATGCTCACTCCCAGGAGGTCACAGGTAGGCAGAGCCTGCTCCTTGGTGGAAATAGCCAGGAAACTTAACAGCTTCAAAACCTAAAAGACACAATCCCCTGTGTCTGCTACATGTCCCAGCATAACCATTCTTAAACCTGATCTGCAACTTATCTGTGGGGCCAGGAAGGTGCTAGTGCTGGTGAAGAAAGGCTGGTATTTGTGACTGGTGTTTCTGAATCCACCATGATTTCATGGGTCTAGATAAATTTCTTTGGCTGCAGTCACCCAGCTGGGGTCTCTGTTCTAGCACTGATGTTTCCTTTAATGACATTGGCATCTTGGCTCTTTTGTAGTATGTATTCTGAGTCCAAGTTATTGTTTCTGCTGACAGGCTTGAATATTTGTACAATAAATTTACTGTGTGCAGCATATAATCTATGTGTTATGCAAACAATGTATGACTTTTTTAGATTGGCCAACTGTGATGGTACTTTTGAAAATGCAAGACAGAGGATAGTGGAACTGGCCAAGTGTAGGATTCAGTTCAATTTGATACTTGGCATAACAGAAGTTCATTCAAACTGAAGTTGGAGAAGGAATGAGAACAGGTGCCAGTGGTAAGTCCAGTGCTTCCCTTTCATTAAACTGTGCCAAGAAACTGCACACCAAGTGAATGGCAGAGCTCAGCAGACATATTTCTGGGGAGATGAAAAAAAACTCCAGCATCACCCAAAATCAACACTGCCACAAAATGGAAATGAACCCATGTGATTCTCTGGGCAGTTCTCTGGAGGCTGGAAAACAACAGGATCTCTTCTGCAGCAAAGAAAAAAAATTCAGTTTATAAACCAACTGTTTCCTCCTGTAGTCAAACTGTTATCAAGACTCAGATATACTATTTCTTTCTTTGTAAAGCTGATATTTAACACCTTGACTGTCATAGAAGCACCTTTTTACTGGAAAAATTAGCCAGTTCCAGTTCATCCCAGTGTAAGTACCTAGTATGCTCCTACTATGGCAAGAGGTTGGAGGAAGGCATCCAAGCAAACATTTTACTGTCACCAGGGAGCTAAAAGCAATGGCACTCTGGAAAAGGAACAGCTGAGGGTCACTGCTGCCAAAGGGTTTTTCATGGCTTTGGAACAGGTAAGGCAAGCAACAGAGCTGTGATGGATATGCAGCTTTGTGGAAGACAGGCACCTGGTTTCCCAGACAAGTGGGGTGGATCTGTCCTGTACCAGGACCTGAAGCTCCAGACGAAATTTTTCTCCACAAGCTGAAGTGTTGACTGAATCTCCTGGCTGGGTTAAGCAACATGATATGCAGAGACCATTTGGCTTAGATGCCCCAATTCTGTTGTGTGCTAGTAGCAGCCCAAAAGAGAGCACAGAGTGCTTCCCCACCCTACAAGTACCTATAATCCAATACTACAGAACAAACAATAAATTTCCTTCCAAAACAATAGCATTTTGGTCATCAAAATGAGGCTGTTGTGCTGGCAGATCTTAACAGTCACCTTTTTGGGGCAGTTTTCAGGACAGAAGAGATCTCAGAAGGTATGAAAGCAAGCGGCGAAGCTGGCTTCCAGATGTTCACAAGGACAATCAGCATGACAGTCCAAGCTGAAGGTGTCTGAAAACGTAACATGCTACTGATGTCAAAAGCAGCCCTGATGCATTTGTGCTACATTGAATGAAAGAGCCCTGGCAGGTCTGGGATAAACTGTCCATGCCTGATATTTGATGTCTTAGACAGCAGGAACTGAAAGAGAATTTCAAAAAGCAACAGAAATATTTCTCAAATTGTGGCTCTCCATCTCTGAGGCTGGTGTTAAAATGGGGCACCAAGCCTTAAAAAAGATCACAGAAATCCTGGCAGAGCTCAGGGAACAGGACAGCAACTCTGCTTATCAGAGCCAGGGATTGAGAGATGGCTGCAATGCATGGCTGCAAGTGCATACTGAGGATCAAGAAACAAACTTCAGGCTTCACCCTGAAGGGCATTTAGCTCAGGAGATAGGAAGAGAGTAAGACAAACCTGCTGCCAGTGGGTCTGAATAAGGAGGAGGGTGGGCAGGAATTGTGACACAGGAGAACAAGGACATAGCTGAGTTTCCTGCTCTGTGAACAGCCAGGAAAAAGACTGTAAGGAGAAACAGTCTGAGATATTCCACTAGTTCTGACAATTTAGAGCTGCAAATAGGTTAATTTAACCATAAAGTCATCCAATAATGATGAATTTTCAGGTTGCCTTGGGAAAATGTTTCAATAACTTTCCTGGTAATACAAATATGTTTTCCTAACCATTATAGCGTATTATTATTATTTGTGCTACATTCATGATCTGGATCCCTAGGCAGATTCATCTGCATTTGTGCCACACAAATATAGGACTCTGTATGTTTGGAGACTGTAAAATAGGAGATGAGTCAGGAGGTGGAAAGCTATGTCAGGGAGTTGTGTTGAGTACCACAGAATAGTGAAAGGACGTGACAGGAGACACACTCACACACACACAAGTGAAGAAAAGCACAATGAAAAAAAGATTTTGGGGGGAGGGGGGAATTATCAATAAATGTCCCAGAAAAAAAGGAAAAAAAATAAAATAGATTAGAATATGAGGGGAAAGACTGGGGGGGGGGGGGGGGGGGGGGGGGAATCAATGAACTAATAGCTGCTTTTAATCTGAGTTCTGCACAGCACAGAATTGGCAACCCTTGTGTGTGACAACACTGGCAGCTATGCAAAAGGAACGACAAGGTTAGCTCATCTGTTCTCTTGCTCTTCTAATGAAGAGAGACATGCTGTCTGCTGGACATCAACAGAGGAGCTTTGATTTTTTCATGGGTCAGTTTTTTTGCTGCTCTCTTTTAGCTTTGCTTCTGAAACTTTTCTGGGAGAAATCTTTTCTTACTCTCTCCAAAGCTTCCCCTACTTTGCATTTTCCAATGTATTTCTGAAGGTATGATTTTATTTTCTTTTAAGTTAAACCCTTTTGATTTTATTTTTAGCCTTTATATCCTCCTTTATTTCTTAGTAATAGCTAGAAAATAATAAATTAATAATTGTGATATAGAAGTGGAACAGAGCTTCCCTGTTCTGAATCTGCTGACTTAATTCTACACAAGCACTAGCTGAGGGGGAAAGATATCTCTGAGTTCCCTTAGAAAATGTAGTTATAGATTTAATTCCCTGGTACATGTTTTGCACGGTGCTGCAGGAGTTGGCCAGCTCCGTTCTGAGGCCACTTCCTATTACATTTGAAATGCTGTGCCAACTGGGGATACCCTGTGGACTGGGGAAAAAAAAGGCAAAACATTTCTCCAGTCTGCAAAAGATCAAGGGAGAACTGACTGGTCATTCTTGGCTCTTGCCTGGGAAATGACTGCAGAAAGTTTCCAAGGAAGCTATTTCCATGTGCCTGAAGAAGATGAAGGTGAGTAGAAACAGATGGATTTACTGAGGTAAAATCTTTCTATACCGACCTCACTACTTTGTGTGAGGAGAAGATGGAGTCTGAAGGTGAGGCAAGAGAAGTGGATGCTTTTCACCATGACGTTAGAAAGTCTTTCACATGGTTTTCCATGGTACCCTTGTGGTCATACTGAGGGATATGGGCTGAACTGCAGATAAAATGGCTGGATTTAGCAAGCCTGTGGATTAGAGCCAATTACAACAAATTAGGGGAATAGTTGATAACCTGGAGGACAGATTTATTATTCAAAGACTGACTGTCTAGAAAGAAATTTTACAAGAAAGGCATCTTTCCATCTATCCCATCGTCACCTGCAAACTTGCTGAGGATGCATTCTGTCTGATTATCCAGGCCATTGATAAAGATGTGGAATAATATAGTCCCAGAATCAACCTCTATTGTACTCCATTTTGTTACTGGTTGCCAGCTGGATGCCACACTACTCATTACTGCCATTTAAGGCTGGTAATCCAACTAATATTCAGCCCATTTAAATCCATTCATCCAGCCTGTACTTTTCTCAATCACAGAAAATGCTCTGCAATCAGATGTCAAAAGCTTTACTCAAGATATTTAACAACTACTGCTTTTCACTAGAGAACTTACCCAGAGTGAGGAGATTCAGCTAGAAGTAGCAATCAGATGGGGCTTAGACAATGAAGAAGGAATTACTGGTACCAGCCAACATGAAAAAAAATTAAGGATGTTTTCAAAGGGCAGTTAAGGTTTTGCTCCACAGTAACATACAGACTATTTCCACTCAGTGTCACACAAGCTGCCCTGACCTGGGAAGCTGGCTATGTACATGACCCTTCTCACTAGCCTTGGTCTGAGCTGCATGGTTTCCAAACCAAGACTGGGACTCAAGGGACAAGGTTGTGGTTAGAGGAACTGTGTCTCTGTCAATGCTTGTCTGCAAAAATGCCACTTACTTTGAAAATCCCTGCTGGTCCTGAGAATGGTCTATGGGAACTTATTTGAGACTTAACACACCTATCATTATCTCTTTAAAAATTTAATTTAAGCAGATTGTTTTGCCCATAATTGAATAGAAGTAGAGAAAACCCTGCTGAGAGGCCAACTAATCACAAATCTGTTTTGTCATTCTTTTATGTAGTGGTCATGTGTGCAGCATGTGGTGCTTTACTCATGTTTCTAGGGGTCACTGTATGGTTGGCATTTTTTTTCTCTGCTTCAAGAATACTTCAAGAAATGGAGTATTCTAAGGTACATCCATGGGCAGGACCTGCCTGTGCCACACACACTTTGCTGCACTGACTGCTGCTTTTGCTTGCCTTGATCAGGTATGAGTGTTTTCACCCTGAGCACAATGTTCATTGTCCTTGGGAGGAAAAAAAAAGACACTTGTAACGATTTCCTGATTTATGTGGTATGAGCACAGTAGAAAAGTGCTGTGGAGTTTTCCAAACTGCTTTTCAGCAGGATCAAATAAATAAGAGGAGATGCTCTTTGCTTTTCAGACTGCTGCTGAAGACAATAATTGCCTGGGATGAAGAAGTAGAATGTAACAGATCTACTACTCCATAGTATTGTCCCTTCTTCATTTGCAGTCATCACATATAATTGGATTCAAAGAGGTTTCCTGTTAAATTAGATATAGCTGTGCTACTTCTTTGCATTTCATGAGGAGTCTGGATCCTCAGCTAGTGAAAATTCTTTATCTAGTTCACCTCAGAAGCTGACCCAAACTCAAAACCTTTGCAGTACACTTTGACTTCTCTCTCATGAATGTTAAGGCTACAGCTGAAGATGTCCATCTGACACACGTACTCATCCATCTAATTAAGAAGAAAACTTCTTACTTTGAGTAAAGAGTAAGTTATGTGTCCTAAGCTAATTTGTATACCAGCCCAAAATCTGCTGAAATCAGATGATATTCATTTGAAAGCAAGATTCCCTCAAATTGATGAAATAACCCTAAAAGATGCATTGGCAATCCTCATTCTGCATTTGTGTATAGAAAACACAGCAAGGTGACTGCTTCTCAGCCTTCTTAATTAAAAATCAGACCTCAAGATAGGCAATTGTCCTTCAGGCCCAAGGATTTGCTTATCTCTTGCAAGCTCAGTAGCCAATACAGCCTTTATCCAGAAGCAGGATAAGAATTGAAGGGCCAGACTACCCTTTTCTGATAAACCTTGTAATATGCCTCACAGAAAAAGACACCTGCAAGAGGATGCTTGCCATAGTACAGGAAGAACAACAGCATGTGGCATCTTAACAGCACTGAGGCATAAGATTGTAAGTTGCCTGAGCTCCAAGTGAGATCAGGGCCTCCTGTCATCTTTTCAATTTGTAAATGCTTGCAGAAATAATAAGAGAGCAGCAGGTAGAGTCATCTGAGCCCAGGAAGTAATAAACTTATCTAAACAAGTGGAGGATATAGCAGATCTCTGTGTATTTTACTGCCAGCTGCACCATGCTTCAGCTATATTAACCATAATACATTCCACTGGGATCAATGAAATTGTGTTAGCACATCAGTAAGATACTTGAGGATCCAACGCTTACAAATAGTTCCCATGGTATTATGATCTCCTGCTTGGCCTGCCAAAAGATACATCTCAGTACTGCTGAAGAAATCTGATCACAATAAAAAAGTCAGAGAAAAACAAATTAATACATTCTACAGCCCCCGCTTCTAATCTAGCTGGTATTCTTCTTGGGATCCTAATGAAGCTGTCATTTAATTTGTGCTTGTGTACAGAAAATGTGAATAGAGAAATTCTTTTCTGTATTTATTTCTGTCATAATGGATACTCAGGTCCACTAATGCATACCAAAATTATGAGGGTGGGCAGCTACCTCTTCCTGCATATGGTGAAGAGAACAGTTTTATGGCGGTTATACAGCAGGGAAGGAGCAAAGAAAAGGTGATAAAATTATATGGAGATTGGGCCAATTAATCCGCAGGTCTCACTAATGTGATTTGCATGGGCAAGGGATCTATTGTTTGCCCTGAAATATTTTCTTGTGACAGTTAGAATTACTTATATGCTCCTTTTCTATATATATATATAAAAAGAGAGCAACTACATGTTTTCAAGTAGAAAGCTTAACACATCTTCTCTGCAACCTCTTTCTGTGAACAAAATGTAAAATGGCTGCCAGATGCTCTAGTTAGAGCTTTTAGAGATTTATAGCTTCAGCCTACAGGCAATGAAAAGAAAAAAAGGGCTACATTTAAAGACCTTCTTATCAGTATAAACACAGAGGCATGAAAAAATGAAGAGTCATTATATGAAGGGAACAAACTTCAAGAGAAAAGACCACCAGGAACTCAAACAGGCAACTATGAGAATAAGTGGCCTCTTCCACCTTCTTTAAACTCCATCAAAATTTTCATGTGAGAGCTCAAAGCCAAAGATACAGTTTAAAGCAATGTAGCTCAAGCTCTTTGTAGGAGAGCTTGCATAGTCCACTTGGCAAATGGCCTGGTCAACAGCCTCTGTCTACGAATGTGAAAGATTGTAGAGGACATGGATAAAGCAGACAAACTGGAAAGCACATGCCCCAAATTCATCATGTTAAGTAGGAAGATGTCCATCATATTAAACAGTAAATGGTGAATTACAAGGGATGTTATGAAATGAAATCAGAGTTATCCTAAAATGAAGTAAAGAAACACCATGAAAATTTGTATTGGTGAAGAGAGATCTTGAAGTGGGAAGAGCAGTAGAGTGAACTTGGTTTAGGACTGCTAGAAGTTGCTCTGTGACATCACTAGCCTGCTCAGGATGGGATGAACATTCTTTCCTGGGATGCTGCAGCAATCACAGGTTGGACTCAATGATCTTCAAGGTCTCTTCCAGCCTTGGTGATACTGTGATACTGTAATCTTGAAAGGGACAGCATACATAGAAATCTATAGGTATTAAGATTTGAAAGGGTTTAGTTCCATGATCATCTATCCTGCTACTGATCCTGACTCTGAGTGTACAATTCACCATTTGTCAGTTACTTATGTGTTGATTAAAAAAACTGAATAAACTGCTTTGATTCTGATTAAGCTTAAACAACTTAAGCAGGTTTTCCTGTGCAATATCCTCTCACTCCAATTGTGACTGCAATCATTTTATAGTACCTTCATGTATGTCCCATTAAGTTTCAGGTTCTGCATTATGGAAGATAAATAACACATAGACTCCACATTTCTGGAGCTAAATTGGCTTCCTGTGGAGAATCCTCTTTACCTATAGTGTGTGCTTACAGATTGGTTTTGTTATGTTTTCTACAAACTTTTATTTCTGCTGTCTGTGTTCCTCCCTCTCAAAATGAAACTGCTACAAACTGCCCTGAAGCCACGAGACTTCCAGAATGATGATCAATCAGGGGCGAAAAAAATGAGAGCAACCAAACCTTTTGTCATCATTGTCTTACAAATGTCTTTGATTTCATATTCTTCCTTTTCCTGAGTCATGTTATTTTAACTTATAATTAAGTCTAGCACTGGGAAAGATTCCTCCATTTTCAGTATTGAACCTTGACCCTTCAAGGGGCTGTTCTTAGGGAGTGGAGATCTTCTTTTGCTTTATTTTTCATATCTTTCTCAAGCTGGAACACAGCAGCGTTAAAAACAATGCAGTGCTGCAATAAGTACTGTATTGAAATTTTAACAAAGCAGGAGCTTGATTTGTACACACAATCAAATGCCACAAATTGACCTTCACTGAATGAAGAAATATGTCTGACAGAAGCTCTCATTTTATTTGCTTTCCTCTTATTATGATTGTATCTCTCTATACATAGAGTACACACTGATTCCTGGACCACCATCACTCAGAAATGTTTAGGACAAATTGTCTCCTCTGCTCAAACATTAACAGGTATGATTAAAACTGGGAAAATTAACAACCCCAATCTGAGAATTATGGTTGATAAGACTTTCCCCTACCAAATACATCTGGGAGAAATCATCCCATCTTTTTGTGTTCTTCTCAGAAATTCTAGTTTGCTAGCCCATGTCTATACAATAGTCATAGTCGTGTAAGATTCCCATTCTCCCCATTTTCAATATTATTCTGCTAAATAAGGCAGTTGTGGGTGATAGCTGTTATTCATAAAGTTTAAATTAAGCACTTTGACTCTAATATTTTGGAAATGTTCTCACTGTGATTAACAATTTTTAGACGCTTGGGCTGTTTCCCCCTATAAAACATGTGCTGTATAAAAGTAGCTGAGCTAACTGGAAACTGTCTTGGAGATTACACAATCTTTAACCATCCAAAAGCTAGGTCTATCTTTGCTCTGTTACAGTGGTTTATGCAAAGCTGTCCTGGGTTATCTGTGTTCTATAATCAGTGTAGACACTCTTAGAGTCAGCAAGGCTCAGAAACGAGTAAAAAGAGCCAAACTATCTGATTTTCTTATTGCTTTCAACTTGAATAAGAAATTTAGTCTAGGGAAGTCTATTTTATCACTATTATCTTTCTCAAGGCAAAATGACCAAGTATTGGCTACAAGCTTAGTAATATTCTTGTTTATCTTCTGTGGGTTTTATTGTAGAGAAATCTTATTTTTTCAGCTACCTTCCTATCTGTGAGTCGAGATCTGTATCATGGAGGAGTGCTGCAGCACAGATGTGCTTTTGTTCACATAGTCGTCACGCCTGGGTGTCCCTGTTAGAGATGCGCAGTAATCGACAACGGCCTCTGCTGGTCTAATAGCATCATTAAAATTAATAGCACATGCAACTCACTGAGCTGAACAAGAGTACTCAAAAGCAGAATTCAGGTCTCAATGTCAGAAATGCTTTAACCCTCTCTCTTTCTTTGGGAATGAGTGGAGTTTCTGCCATTTGCCTGCAAGGTTGTAGAGAAAACATCTTGGTTAGGACTCTGCTTAGCCAGGTGCTTGTCTCAATGATTTTAAACACTGTTAATTATAAGAAATACTTGAACATAAGTAGAAATTATCCTGGAAAATGAAGTTCCTATTAGAATGAAAGCAAGCTCTTGGTGCAGTGAAAACAACCATAATTTCCCTGAAAACATAAATATTTTTCATTTCAGACAAACTAGTAACATGTCATTCAACCACAAACAAGCAGTTGTTTGCAGCACAGCCATATTCCAGCCCCAAGAAAACATCTAACCTACTTTCATATCCTGAATATAGTATAGGTCAGACACTCCAGTTCATGTATCTAGATTCTCTTTTAGATCATTTTAGAATAGAATAGAATAGAATAAACCAGGTTGGAAGAGACCTTCAAGATCATCATGTCCAACCTATCATCCAACACCACCTAATCAACTAAACCATGCAACCAAGCATCCTGTCAAACCTCGCCCTGAACACCCTCAGCGACGGCGACCCCACCACCTCCTCAGGCAGCCCATTCCAATGGGCAATCACTCTCTCTGTGTAAAACTTCCTCCTAACCTCCAGCCTAAACCTCCCCTGATGCAGCCTGAGACTGTGTCCTCTTGTTCATGAAGCAGGCAAGGACAGGAGATTTCTTCTTGCTTCCAAAGCTGCTGTGGCTGCAGTTCCACCTACCCATCAGGCTTCCAGTGTGTTACTATGTTGACAGCACTCTACTAATACAATTGAATTGGGCTGTTTGGCACAGGTTATCAAAAGGCTTTATGAAGACTTTGTTCATGCGAGTAACCGAGTTTTTGTAAAACAGTGGCTGAAATGGGGCAACACTGATTTATGAACAGTCACAAGGATAGAATGACCTTTTTTTCCCACCTTCTTTTCCATCTCTCAACCTCTTAAAAAAAAAAAAAAAAAGAAAGAAAGAAAAGTTTCACATCTTGAAGTTGGTGATGAGCATGTTCTTTTCCCCCATGACACACATGGTAAAAAGAAAATAAATTCTTCATGTAGCTATAAATAGGAGTTCCAGTCTCAGCTCTCAGTCATTCTTTCAAAGTGGCTTCAGATGACTTTGAATGAATAGAATAGAATAGAATAGAATAGAATGGAATAGAATAGCATAGAATTAACCAGGTTGGAAGAGACCTTTGAGATCATCAAGTCCAACCTATCAACCAACACTATCTAATCAACTAAACCATGGCACAAAGCACCCCATCCAGTCTCTTTGTAAACACCTCCAGTGATGGTGACTCCACCACCTCTCTGGGCAGCCCATTCCATTGGCCAGGCCAATCACTCTTTCCATGACTCAGACAACATATTGAATGTTAGAGTGAAGAAGCAGAAGCAGAGTGCCAATATTGTCAGTGCATGAGATAACCTCTGAATCAACACACCTATTTTATGACACGTGTCTTCTTTTCTCATCCAGTGCCAAACACTGTGGAAAAGGAACTGTCTGGCTTTGAGCACAAGTACCTTTTGAAATTACTGTTTCTGTTTCACTGTTCCACAGGGTTACCACTAATATCAGATCTAGCATACCTACTTACAATCAATAAAGCATGAGTTAGGACAATTTAATCGTGCCTAATCTTCAGTCCTCACTTTTTCTTGGTCTCAGTGAGTATACTTCTCAGTGGGTAGATCCAAGTGCAGCTGGAGAATCACTTTTTTAAATGCCTTTGTTAAAGTTCCTACTGACCCTTCTATGCAGACAGCCTGTGTTTTGTCTGTGTATCCTGCTGGAGTCACTACATGCTCACATGATGCGCCTCCCTCTTTCCTTCACCACACTTACACATACAGCTTTGTACCCCGCCAGCCTGTGACAGGGACAAACAAAGGTGAGGACAGCTGGGAAGGGCTGAATTGGCACCAGTGTTCATTTGCTTTATGAAGTTCCAGACAAATAGGCAAAGTGGATTAGGTGAAATTAAGACTGGATGGGTTGAATGTGAATATTTCATTAAGAAACACACAGTAAAGAACTAAGTATCCTCAAAGCATTGAGCTCCCAGACATTTCTGAGAGTGTAAAGGAAGACCATAAGAAACTAAGTGCAATGACTGGTAGTGTGTTTGATCTGCACAGAATCACAGAGTGGCACCAGTGCCTTTTTATTGGGAAGCAGCACTGTTACTCTCATGGTCTTCTTCAAGCCCTTCTTCGATCCATAGCATCGTGCAACTCAGAAAAAAAATGATACTGACATATATGCAGGACTTTAACAAACAGTGAAATCACCATCTGTCCACAAAGGTAGGGAAGGTCCTTAAATACATACTGATATCTCTTGAGAGTGAATTCACAGAGACATGAGGATGGAAACACAAATGGGAGTATATTGCGTCTGAGATGTAAGGGTCTTGTTAGGTCATAGCAACTTGACGCAGATCTTGTTCATTTGTTTCCATGATGCCAACAAGAGCTGAAGCCCATAACTGAGCTCTGAATAGTCTCCAATTTCTGATATCAGCAGAGGCAGCGAAGAAGGGCCACAGCCTCAGTGAGTGAAGCTGTTGTCTGTTTCCATACAGGGGGAAAAAAAATATCCAGAGTAATGCAGAGCTGAAATACTGCATTCTACATGTGGTGAGAGTGAAAATGACCAATGAAACAAACAGATAGAGGTCAGGAATGATGGCAGGTTTTTTATAGTCATTTATCATTCTCTGAACCCTCAGAGGTTATGAAGCTTAAGTGGCTTGGGAAATTTTTGCACGATCATTTTTGGTTACAAAATGAAGATGCAGTGAAAATGAGTGGTGTATCCATTCAGTATAAAGGGAAGCTTCTACAATACTTGTCAAACTATCTGTTTTAGTATTTCAGGGGTAAACAAAGGTAACTTATTTTTCACTTTCCCCATCTACTTCAAACATTTTAAAACTTACATAGCATAAACCAAGAAAAAACATACACTATAAAGAATCTAAACAAACTGTCTACATGGCTTTTATGCACAAAAAGTGCATAAAGAAGGGTCAGCAACTCCACTTCCTTCTGGAAGTTGGTTTACTTTGTTCCCTATTCAATTCTTTTTCCCAAGTATTAAGTCAATGCAAAGGAAAATAGTTGTCTAAAAAACTATAAGATGCTGTTTTCCACTTCCATTTGCCTCTCCAGGTTAACATTTGTGGGTACTTCAAGCTGATTCGGAATTGTTTTACTTCCTTTTTTAATTGAATTGTTACTAATTAAGTTTAGAGACACTCCCTCTGTGGAGTTACCTCCCTTCCAGATTGTTATGCAAAAACTACCTGCAATATTAAGCTGTGAGAGCTGAAGTAACTTTGGATGAATTCTGCAAGTACTCAAGTTGCAAAGCACTTACTGGCTCTGGAAAAATAAATTTAACCAATTTGGAGGTACACTGAGGTTTCTGAAAGTAATGGTGCTATGTACAGTCCTAAGATGTGAATGCACAACATAGGTAGTCTCACACTTTATTGCAAATTTTACAGGTGGAATGCAATCTTATGACTGTTAAACACCAATATAGATTTAATGTTGGGTGTTGGCAGAGCAAAGCGGTGTGTCAGCATTGCTTCCACTGTTGAACATCGTGATTTTGCAAGGCAGGTACAACCTACAAGACACACAGAGAGAGAACAGTATGATGGAGGAGACTGCATCATGAGCACACTGAGCTCTGCTAATTGTTAATGTGTGTCTAATATTATTCTCATCCATCCATGGGTCTAATTACTACCACAACTCCCATTGAATTAAATGTTTAAGAGAAATGATAAGAGGTGATGAAAGCCAGACTGCAAGGTTATGAAATCTAGCCATGCACCATTATGCTCCAATTAAAAGATTCTAAAAGTGGCATTTGTAATCATTCAAAAATTAATAGAAACAGAGCTGAAATGCATGTCTTCATAAGAGAATGTTTTTCCTCAGCTATGACAAAAGAGTTCATGTTTGAAGAAACACTCATTTGAGGATGCTAAAAATTTGTTGGGGTTTTTTGTTTGTTTTGGTGGTTGTTTGTTTGTTTGTTTGTTTGAATGGAATGAAAGAAGGGAGGGAAGAAGTCCCCTTTAATCAGTGAGTTGAAAACCTAGACTGCTGTGCAAAATGTAAGACATTTAATTTAGTATATTTTGTTATCTTATACAGCAATTCATAAGCCACAGAGTCCCCACAAAGATGTTTAAAATGCAAATTGTGCTTACATTATTTAATCTAATACTTTCAATACCTGAGGGCTTTTTTTGCATCCCAGTGCCTTCCGCTCTTTTATGATGCACTGTGCTCAGGCAGGACAGCAAAAATCCTCCCAACCAACCAAATACAAGGCCTGTCTTGTATTTCTCCATGCAATGCTTCTCAGCTCCTGTTTCTCAGGTATTTCTAGTTACCTACCTCCCTAGTCTTCAGCCTGTGGAGTAAGGCCCTTGAGTACTTCTTGTTGCGGTCCTAACAGTCATACATTGTCACAGCCACAGCACCACATGGTATAGGCAGAAGAGGTAATTTGAAGACTTTATATTCTGACAAACATAAATTGAAGGACATCAAGTTCTTCATATTTAATTAAAATTTAATAATTAATTGGATGTATTGTTTTTGCTTAATTTTACTCTTATGTAGCTCTCAATTCCATATCCAAGCCCTTGAATAACACATCCTATTCCTGCTGCTGTAAATCTGAAGCTGTAGAAAACCCCTCAATTTGCTGCTATCCCATTGCTGACACTAGAGCTGAGCTTTAGGGTTAGGGTTAAGTCATAGAAGTCTTCAATACACAGGTAGAATTTACCTGAACTGTATCAGCAGACATTGCAGCTGATTGATTTGCTTCTGTCCTAAGGCAGGTTATAATTCACTTCCCCCATGTCAACAGCAAAGCAGAGACCCCTGCCAGTGCAGGAGAGGGAAAGGATGGTAGAGATTGGTGAATGTTCCAGCTCTGCAGGATGTGTGACTTCCCAGAGACAGATCTGGGACACTTGCTGTCCTTCACTGCGGCTGCAGCCAGAGCAGTACTCAATACTTCCCAAGGCTGCCTGCCTCAGATGACTGTGGCTTTAATGTGTAAAGTTTTATTTGTGATTTCCAGTCTTTATCATTTAAGGTCTGGTTCTCTGACCATCAGAATTACAAATGTATGTTCATTTCATATGTGTGAGTTCACTAATGCCAAAGAGGCTACAGCCATAAATAACATCTGACATGAGAAAGGCATTAACCTTTCTAATCTAAGATGTGTTGCAATGGTAATTGGTTCTGCCATCAGATGAAAACTGAGTAGTATCTCACTCTACCAGCAATCCCACTGAAATAAATGCTATTTCTAACAAAGAAAACCCTACTTATTAATCCTGAGCCAGACCTGGAGTATATTCTCTGCAGTACAAGAGGAAGTCAAAGGAAAATATTCCAGATGAACAACCTGGTTTCTTAACTCCTCAGGGCTCAGTGTCTAGGTCTGCTTTGCCAGTCCTGCAGTCCAAGATAAGTCTTTCTTTTACTCACTTTGAAAATTAATAAGGCTGAAGTAATTATTGAAAAACCTCTCCCTAAGGAGATCAAAACTCTCTAGTCATTTTCAGTTGGCTTGAGGAGGGCCATCAGTGTTAAACACAAGCTTGTATCCATAGCGATAAAGGCTTCACCTAGCCAAGATCTTCAAGATGGAAATATTCCATAGGAAAAGCAAAATGAGCATTTAAAATCTAAGCCCATCTTTGGAGATTGTTGACTCACAGAGGCTCAAAATGAGGAGCGTTAGGAGGTGAAAGTGGTCAGCTCAAGGGATGACCACACCAGCTGCAGCTGGAAGAATGATAACAAACTGGGTGACAAAAGAGGAAAACTGTTTTTCTAAAATAAATTTAGTATTTTCTAAGAATACAGATGGATTTTTTACTATAGTGAGAAATTATCAGTCAGCCTTCTGCATAGCTGCACTGAATTTGTGAAAATACTGGCTTTGTTTCACAAGTTTCAGAGTAGTTAGACCTTGGCATAGGAAACTCAGCCACTGTCAACAATGATAATGTCAAGACATATTTAATTCTTCAGTAACATCTTGTGCCTGGATTTTGGCCATAATTGTTTATTTTGCAGAAAGTGAGAGATATGAACGCTACATCATGCTCAGAATATCATTGGGTTTCTTGTTAACTGCTGGCTAGCCACAGTGGTAGTGCTGATGTGCCTTCCATAGGACTTATCTAGGATCCAAGGAATGTATGCATTGTATCAAGCACATTTTATGCTCCATTAACAGCATATTTGCAGAGGGGATTGTGTTGCACCTAAGCACCTCATGTCATCTGTGCATATTAACTGGCTGGCAAGAAACCTCAGGAATAGAAATATCAGAAAGAGACAAACAACTCAATTGGACAGGAGGATGACCTCTATTTGGAATAGAAATTATGGAGGACAAACTGGAAAGGTGTTCACTGTTCCAAGAAATAGGAAGGCTCACATCATCAAAGTAGGCAAGGAAGCAGAGGAAATACCTACAATCATTAGTTCATTGAAGAGAGCACATCCAGACTCAGGTGAAGTCAGGATGTTTAAAGTGTAGTTGGAAATGATCTGATCCTCATGAAGCATTGAAAAAATAAAAGAAACTACCATAAAAAACCCAAAAAAAACCCACTAAAAAATCATCACTGTTCTTAGTAGTAAATTATTGTAGTGGGAAACTGTGCAACTTCCTCTGAGAGTGTTTTCCAAGGTTAGGATGGTAGTTACATATATTGAGGAGAGGAAGGATTGTCATGTGGTCAAAACTGAAATATGGGGCCTATGACAGCCATTTGGTTTTAATAGAGACTTCCAGAGGTGGTCACAGTGCAGCTACACTAAATGTAGGTGTCTAACACAATGTGAGATGTCTGGGGTTATCCTGCTTGAAATGAGGCTGACATCCCAAAATACTTCAGTATCCTGTATGTTCAATGTCACATTTGCCAGCTCCATCAAGGTATCTTTGGACACCCGAGCTCACCTCAAAGACACCTTTATTTATTTGAATTGAGCCCTGATGTGCCTTTTCACTCTAGATTTCTGGAACAGGAACAGGATTTCAAAGGGTTCATTTTCTATAATTTAACCAATGAGATATTTAGCACTCTTGATGGACTTTGTATGCAGGGATCAGTATGAAGCTTGTACAACATAACTCAGGGGCCTACATGTAAATGTCTACATGGAAACCAAGTGTCTAAATGAGCAGAGAGGTAACCAATCTAGTCAGCAAAGCATAGAGAGAAATTCAGCAAATCAGTCATTAGGTGCCTCCTATAAGGAGGTCTGAATCCCTCTCTCAAGCTGTTGACTGTAACAGAGGATAGAATAGAATAGAATAGAATAGAATAGAATAGAATAGAATAGAATAGAATAGAATAGAATAGAATAGGAGTAGAGTAGAATAGAATAGACCAGACCAAGTTGGAAGAGACCTTCAAGATTAAGTCCAACCCATCAACCAATCCAACCCACCTAAACAACTAAACCATGGCACCAAGCACCCCATCAAGCCTCCTCCTGAACATCTCCAGTGATGGTGACTCCACCACCTCCCCACTGGCCCAAATTTAATTGTCTTAATTAACAGGGATTGGACCTTAGTGTGATCTGGTCCCATAAATGGAGGTGCCATCTGAGATAACCTAAAGTACCCAAGACTTCCAAATGGATGGGGCTGTCAGATAAGACATGGGATGAAAGGGACAGCAGCTATAAAGTGTCCAGAGGCATCTCAGATCACACTGGATGTCTTTGTAAGGGCATTGCATTTAGTGAAGAATAAATTTAATAAGAGATGAATCCCCTCATGTTCTATCCAGTCCTCAGAGATTAGAGCAGCCAGGGGTGACCAGACTTATCTCTTAATACATATGGCAATTATTGTTGTGACTGCACACCTGACATCATAAGCATGAACAACCTGTGTCTGTACATCTGGCAGTATTCAAAAGAAGCAGCTGGGTGCACAAACAGTTCAGTTTATTCATGTGCAACATGTACAGATTCTTTAAGATTTACCATGATAAATGCATTCAATATAGAATAGCTCTACAGCTTTAAAACATGATCACAATTACAAACTTCATCTCCTGGGGAACACTTGGAGAAGGCAAGGTTGCAAATCTTACCAACAGGCAATCTCTTCTGGGGTTGGTGAGGAGGATGAATCCATTGATCTGTTCCTGCCATTTAGTGTCTAGCTCTCATTCCCCTCCAAATGAGGCATGAAATTGGGGTAACATTTATACCTCGTTATCTGCTGTTATGTAGAGAGTGTGGGTCAGATCATGATCAACCCATTGTTTCTGGTGGTCAACCATTGCTCCTTGATCAGTTGCACAAGACACTTCTTATTTTTGGTGTATCTCCTCTGGTCAGCAGTATTGCAGCTGATAAGTGGAAGAATGGAATCGTGGGCCTCCCTGCCTTGCCCTTCTGTTCTCCCTAGTGCCATCACAGCATAAACCACCAGTTCCTCACCTAGCCTCTAGTCACATATGTTAACCAGCAACATTGGGCATTGTAATTTTCCACTGCACTGTGCTTCCAACAGACCTTAGCTATGGATGTCTTCGTTTTTATATCCTCTGGGTCTCCTGTACATGGTTCAAAAGATGCTTTCCAATACAGGCTTGCCTCTGAAGCAGCTGCTGGAGGTCACTTGGGCTGCCCCATAGCACCTAAAATGAGGAGTCACTTTAGCTGAATGTATTTAGGAAATCAAATTGTGCCCAACATCGACCTACCTCAAAAGATGCTATGAGCTAACTTCCACTTATTACTGAGTCATGAGAACTCTTGTCACAGAAACAGGAGTTTTTATGTCTCAGTTACCAGAATAGTTGCTGTATTTCAAAAGTTAAAAGTTAATTATAGGATGTGTCTCATTTGCTTTTTCAAGTCCCATCAAGTCTTATTGTTGGTGATCCAAGGTTGAAGAGATGAATTTATATTTTGTATCTTTGTTTTTAGCTGAGTTGCTTCCTCTAGGGAAATTTTCTGCTTTTCTATTTCTTATTAGCAGAATTGTGTTTTTCTATTCAGCATCTCTATAGAGAGAGGCTTTTTTTCCCCCTTCTTCTTTTCTGAATTCTAAACTGCAGCATTTTTAATAGGTGAACAGATGTTAGTGGGAGTGTTTTAAATATACACTTGAAAATATTACACTTGGAAATAAAGTCTGCCAGGTCTAAAAAGAAAATTTAGGATTTTTAATAAATTAGGAAGAAATAAGCTATCTGCATAAGGAACCTTGCAAGATGCTGTGAGGACAAATACTGCTGCAAAGCTGGAAGGAAGCCAGTACACAGTAAGCCAGGAAGACAGAAGTGAAACTAAATGAGGGAGAGAAAATAGTAAGACTCAAGACAAGTTGATAGAAACAGAAAAATGGGCAAAGTACAAACACAGACTTGACGATAGATATAGAGGCTGTAGAATGGGATGGTGAGAAAAGGAGCAAACCCCAAACCTGGTGTGCTGTAGCACCATCTGGTTGAATGGGATGCTTAAGGACAGGGTGCCTTCACAAAATGCTGCTTTTGTTAGTAAAACTGGGTTCAGAAATACATGTCTTCTCTTTCTGTTCCCAAGCAGTGGTTCCTACATGCATTACATATATCCCCACCTCCTCAGATGTGCTACTTGGACAACTTCACCTTGAACAGCTGCTGTTTGAAGGGATGTCATTTCAGCAGCTATGTCGTTTTCTCAGATATGACCAAAGATATGTTAAAAGAGGTGAATATGCAATATTTGAGGAACATGAAATGTAAAATGAACAACACATCGTGTGCCACACTGGCTTTATCATGGTTCTGTAAGTTCAGAAATCTCAGTGATGTAGCCGCAGTCCTGTAAGCCCAAACCCTGGTGGGAGACTCTGCTCCAGAGGCTCATGTCCACTGCTATCAATGTCAGTGGTAAAATGATGAAAGGAGGATAACTTGCAATTTCAGCCACCACTCTATAGCCTGCATCTGAGAAACTGGCACATGTCATATACTTATTCCCAAGAATTTAGCGAGGCATAGGATTAATTCAAGTGCTGCCTACCAACAAAAGCTTGGCAATGATGATACTTTAGTAAAGCTCTGGGCTGTGGAGTCTTAAGTGGAACACCAGAAAAAAAAAAAAAAAAGAGGATAGAAGCACAAGGGATTACACCCTGATGAGGACTTAAGACAGGCTGAATGTTAGCTTAAATAAACTGTTAACGCTTTTGCTTGTGTTTTGATAGTACCTGTCTTTCTGAAGCATGAATGTTACTGGTTCTCTTGAACTGTGAGAATGCTCATGATGTTGCTGCCCCATCCCTGGAAGTATGCAAGGCCAGACTGGATGGGACTTTGAGCAGCCTGGTCTAGTGGGAGATGTCTCTGCTCATGGCAGGGCTGTTGGAACTAGATGATATTTAAGGTCCTTTTCAACCAAAACCATTCTGTAATTCTATGATTCTGTGCCACAGTTCAAGGAATGTCTGGACAAAGGTTTTCTTCATATGGTTTAGGTTAAGAAGTTTTGTCAGGAGCAGAGAGTTGGACTTTGTGATCAGTATGGGTCTCTTCCAACTCCAGATATTCTATGATTCTATGTAATGATGCTAATGCTAAGAATGGGCTGATAGGCTTTCTCCCCTGAGCAAGTAAAAATGTTGGTGCCTTTGAATTTTCCTAGTGTCAATGCTTTTACAGACTTTGGTCTTTGCTACCGAAGAGGAGGAGAAGGGTTAACAGACTGAGAAACAGTACACGTGTTAGACAGAAACCTGACATGGAGAAGTATCTGTCATGTCTTTTGAGCCAAATAATGCAATTCCTCACAAAGCTTATACTCTGAAATTATTGCTTGATTCCTGTGGCCTACACTTAATTGCATAATTAGATTTAGTGCCTGCAAGCTGCCCTGCAGCAGCCCTGGGAGCTGATGCTGCAGAAACAGATGAAGTTTCTTCAGAGCACTGTGCAGCACAGGCCACAGTGCTTCCAGTAGCAGAAGTTCAGTCAGAAGATAAACATAGGAAGGGGAACAAAGACATAAATATTTGGATGCAGCTGGGAAGGTAGCAGAGATTAAGACAAGTGCTAAGGCTGGATGTCATATGATGGAAAATCAAGGGAGGTTTATAAATGGTGCCAACAGGCCCTGCGGCTACACATTTGTAGCAGTAGACAATTTGATGATTTTCCTATTTTTGTCCTCCTATGATTACAAACAGCTACATTACCTGTAAGAGAAACAAACAAGCAAACAAAAATCCAGAAGACTTGAATGCTGTCCAGCTGAGTTTTTGTTTATCTGGGTGGGTTAAACCATCACATGGAGATAAGGTAAGAATTTGCAGAAGGGGATGACTGCTTCTACTTCAAGAGTCTGCTGGTTTTGGTTTTTGTATCCCAGATTTTTTTACTTTAAGCAACTGCTGTCAATTTGAAGACAAAGGGAAAATTTTGATGTTTCTGGCATTTTTTCTTGTAGCAGTGCTTTGAAATATTTAACATGACTTGGACAACTGTGAGAGCACAACCTGGATCTTTAGGTAAGTCATCCATAAAGATGTCATGGTCTTGCACATGATTACAGTGTCTCAGAAGAATCACAGAATGGTGGGGGTTGAAAGGGACCTCTGGGAATCACCTCGTCCAGCAGGCTCACTTAGATCAAGTTGCACAGGATCATATCCAGGCAGGTTTTGAAAGTCTCTTGAGAAGGAGACTCCACGACCCCTCTGGGTAGCTTGGTCCAGTGCTCCATTATCCTCACAGGAAACAAGTTTTTCCTTATGTTCAGATGGACCTTCCAGTGTTCTTGTTTGTGCCTGTTGTCCCTTATCCTGTCACTGAGCACCACTGAAAAGAACCTGGCCCCATCCACTTGACATCTGCTGCTTAGACATTTACAAACATTGTTAGAACCCCCTCATAGTCTTCTCTTTTCCAGGCTAAAGAGCCTGTGGTCTCTCAGCCTTTCTTTGTAAGAGGGACATTCCAGTCCCCAAATCATCTATGTAGCCTATGTAGTAGGCTATGTAGTAGTTGAACTCTCTCCAATAATTCCCTGGCTTTCTTGAACTGGGGAGCCCAGAACTGGACAAATTACTCCAGGTTTAGTGTAGCCTCACTAGGGCAAAGGGGGAATAGAACCTTCCTCCACCTGCTGGCCACACGCTTCTTAATGCACCCCAGGATACTGTTAACTCTCTTGGTTACAAGAGCACATTATTGGTTCATGGTGACTCCCATGTCCTTCTCCACAGAGCTACTTCCCAGCAGGTTGTCCCCTAACCTGTAGTGATTCAGGGGGTTGTTATTGCTCAGGTGCAGCTCTCTACACTTGCCCTTGTTGGAATTCATGAGGTTCACCTACACTCAACTCTCCAGGTTGTCCAGGTCTCACTGGATGGCAGTTCATCCTTCTGGTGTGTCAGCCAATGTTGCCAGTTTTGTATCATCAGTAAACTTGTTGGGAGTATACTCTGTCCTATATTCTCTGTCCTGTGCTAGCTACTGAAGGCAGGTGCATTATTATTTATCCTCCATGTGTTGGAACAAGGCTCTATTCACTACATTAAGTACTGATGGGAAGTGCAGACACCTGTAAAACTCTTGCATGGTTTTGTCCCCCCTTTGGGACATAGCATATACCTGCCAAAAAAATCCTCTCAGCTAAACCCTCATGGATTATGCACAGGCAGGAAGATTGAATCCTGTGGCCTTCATGCTAATCCCATGATAAAACTACTCAGAACCTTGACAAGTGTTTGGAACACATGGTTCTCCTGTGCCTCACAATGAGCTCCTGTATTAACTTATTGCCCTAGATACAAAGAGTCCAAGTAGAGTTAACCATGTTTAGAGCACACCACCAGACTATATGTGAATCTAGTTCACAATCACAACACTGGAATACTTAGAAATTTGATTGGGAAACTACCAGGATAGCAACTGAATCTAAAACTCTTCTAAGTTTCCATCAAGAGCTTAATTTTGTTTATTTTTATTATGAAATGGTAAATCAAGTCCTACATTTTTCATTATCTGTCCTTCATTAAGTCTGTGTCTCTGAACAATGTGACTTTTTAAAGCAGCTGTTGTGACATATGCAAATTTGTTACATGGTGCCAATTTTGCCTAAGAACCTGGATGAGAAAAGGGTCTGCTCAGGGACAAGTCATGGACAGTAAAATCAAGTAAGATTTAATCTGGCAGCAAATTGGAAAGTTCATCCATTTTGCCCATTAGAATGCCCTAATGCATTGCAGTGGGATCTCTTACTGAGCATACTGTTACTGTACATTATTTGTAAGTGCCTTATGGGAGCCAGAAGTGCAGCTATGTTCAGTATTACCTTGGTGCCTGACATCTTGTTAACACCACCAATCTGTTATAAAGAGGCAGTGTTGAGTTTACTCTTGAGCTCTTAAACACTTTCTACTCTAAGTGTGGTGGTGATGAGTGGTTGTAGAGTAAACTAAGCTGCTGTAGTAAATAAAAAACTTTGCCCCTCCCAAGCTGACCTCAAAATGCATTGAATTCACTGACTTTTAGAAATCCCTGAGCCAGACTTTTAGTGAATCATTGTAGCTTTGGATAAATAAATGGAACTCCAGCAGCTTACAGACCTCCAAAAGACTCCAGGACTTCAACAACTACTACTGTAGTACTCTACTTGGATAGAATTATCAGATGTGAGGAAAAAGAAAAAAAATATTTATTTTTCCATAATTAATCTAAACTGCTTTTAACCCCTAGAGTGGGATGAGGTGAATCTTAGTTCTGATTTTTCTCCATGGACTACAAAGAAAGTTAACTAAGGGATAGCTCAAAAGGAGGCACAGACAGCATGAAGTATACAAAGTTAAATTAAGTTCTTCTATCTGGGTATTTTATTTGTACTTAAACATTCAGAGTTTGGGAAGCTAGGGAGTTTATTTACCATTCATACTTTGGGAAGCTCAATAAATCAAAACTCCACTTCAATTTACTCTGCATTTAAAGGGTATGGAAGATTATTGTCACCACTTTTGGTTTAGAGGAAGGCTTTTACAGCATTTCAAATCAATATGTAAATGTTGCACAGTGGTTATCTTGTTCTTTAAAGAAATCTGCCCCTGTAATGGCAGATTAATATTTACAGCTGTTTTTATGTTTTAGTCTTGTTTAGGTAAGAGAAAGAATCATTAGGGTGTCTTTATCAGTGAGGACTTGAGCAGCGTATTCTTGAGCAATGGAAAGCACTGCAAAACTGAATATTCACTGAGATTCACCCCTTTTGTTGAGTTCTGAATGCATTTTCTTTGGATGGATATTGCCTAATTTTATATGGAGTCCCCTTTAGAGCTTGTAAAACTCTCTGGATTAAAAGAACCATAATGAACTGTGAATTAAAAGAACCACAGTGTACCATAATTCAAAAATGACTTTCACTTTTCACTCCATTTCTGAAGTGTGCAACCATGAGTGCTGCAGTTCTGATGATAAAATTCCAGGCAATGATACAAATAGTGGGACTATTTATACATTTTCTTGGTAATGTTCATAAAGATTACATCTGCTCTCCACAAAGGCTGGTGGAAAACACCCGCTCATTTGTAATGAAGTCTGAATAAGAAGCAGCTCCAATAGCAGACATATCAAACAGCCCTTGGGATCAGTTGAGCAGACAAGAGCTGTATGACTAAAAGTTTGTTCATGTGCTATAGTCAAACTACAGTTTGGAATGTTTAATTCTCTTTCTAGTTTTATTGTACTTTATTCTATGACCTTCATAAAGTCCACTAGGTCCCTCTACTAAATCTTTGTGTAGCACTATTTTACAGTATCACACAGAGTCATTCCTTATTTCTGGCAACATTTTCACTACAAACAAAGAAATTATAGAGCAAAAGGCCACAAATATGTATACATATATATATACAGATATTCAGGAAAAATCCACCTTAAACAGATTTTTTTTTGCAATAAGAAGCACTAATAAGCACGGAAGTAAGGTTTAGTGAACCTTAAATCTCTTAGCATGTGTGTATGTGTTATGATGAAGGATGGGATGCAGAGCTAATGCCTCTCACTTCAGGCCTTGAAATTCATTTCATCCTGTCCTGGTTTGAATTAGAACTGAGATAATTCTGCTCATTCAATTTATTAATGTTTTCCCAGCTCATTCTTTTCTAGGTAACTGTACTTTCAGAAATTAACAGCAGAAAAGTGTCTACTTCTAGTAGCAATACACTTGGTGTTTCCAGTCAGTACTAAGAATTGGTGGGCAGAACAAGGTCACTGCTAAAACTTGTGTACTATGTTGAGGGTGCAGAATAAAAGGCTGCACCTCAAGAGAGGAGTGGACAGTACAGGTGACCCTAAACTGACCAACAGAGTATTCCAATCCATATATGTCATATTTGGTATAAGGCTGAGGGATCATGAGGGTCAAGCTCTTTTCCTCTTCTTTTCTTCAATGGCCGGTGCCCAAGGAGGACTGCGTCTATTCTGCCTGTTGTCTCAGTCTGTGAGTTGCTGAATCCAGTTCCAGAATCCAGTTCCCATCTGCCACTGAGTCCAGTCTGGGACTTCTGCCACAGCGTCAGTGATGATGGTGACTAATTGCCATCAAGGGGCCTGAGTTTGATGTTGGCTTTGTATATACTTAATTTTACTTTTCTATTTTTTATTAAAGTAGTTCTAGTTTTCTTTTTCAACCCATATGTCTTTTATGCTTATTGCCTTCCTTTTTCCTTTTGAGAGCAGAGAGGTGTGATAGAGAATGCCTGTCACTTGCTGAGTGGCTGGGCCAGCCCTTACCCTTGACACAACGCCCAGAGAGAAATTGTGCCTAGTGTCTTTTCTCACTTGTATTTGGCTAAGTTTTTTAATGTTTTCCTACTTAATCTCAAATTTTTGTTGATAAAGCTTTCAAAAATATTTATTCATGAGGTTAGGGTTGCCTGTTTTGAAGAGACAATTGGTTATTGCATTCCTAAACCTCTGCTGCAATACAAGGCTGATAGATGGGAACATTAATGCTTCTCAAGTCCCTCGAATAAGATTGGAAAGCTTGAGTGATTACTAACCTCCATTAAGGCTATCAATATTGTGTTTCTTTTGCATATTGTTTAAGTCATTAAAGCACTTCCCCAGAAAGAAGTGAATTTGTGAGCTGGCAAGTTTGAGAACAAATAAAACTGATTTCCAATAAGGATTCATCTTAATGCTATTTATTGTCTTCCTGTCCAAAGAACACTGACAAGTTTCAGTACTCCCTTGCATAAGCCTTTGTATAAATATTGAAAAAGAAAATATAGTCCTAGAAATGTGAAAATATTTGACATTAAAAAGACCCAACAGTGAGAATGAAGAAGGAGAATGGTAGACAAAGTGATTAGAGAATTAAGTAATGTTAGAGCAAGCATGTTTCACAGGATAAGTACTTTATAATAGTTGGTTCTTATGTGAACTTCCATACAACCTTAGGAAAAAACCTGTTTTCTAGCTCTCTGTCTGTAAAATGGGTATAATTTTTACCTTGCTTGCAGGAACATTGAATTCCAGGATATTTTATTTTGGAATGAATGAGTGAACAAATGAATGAATGAATGAAAGAAAGAAAGAAAGAAATGAATGCAACTGATATCATGGGATTGTTCAGAGAAAATAATGTGGGGGGTTGGTTGGTTTGTTTTTAATATAAAATTTACTGGAAAATGTTTCTGATAAATGAATCTATTTTGATAGAACTGTCATTGCCAGGTCTTTAAGTGCTTTCTGGAGCCCAGCGACCTTAGATCATGCTTTGGCAGCAGAGCAGTTTTCTCACTTCCCGTGGACTGTTATCATTAAGTGCTTTAATTCTGGGATATTTTTTTGGGGGAAATGTCAAACTTTCACAAATGTTTAAAATGTTGTGGACTAATAAACCGGTTTTCACTGGCCTTTAACTACTGTAAACATGACAGGATATTCATGTTTGTATATGTGTTTGGATTAATAGCTAACTTATGAAACAGTGACTGTCCATGGTCAGTCAAGGATGGTTTTGGAGCCAGGTCCTGATATTGTCAATGATCTCATGCTATAATGCACCAAACCTCAGCTGTAAATAGAAATTGAGAAAGTGTTTTATAGTACACAAATTGATAGATAGACAACAACAGATAATTCTGTTTTGGTTTTTTGTTTTGCTTTTTTTTTATAACACTATTGCCTTCTGTGTAGGTTTTGCAGTTATCTGAAGATATAATATACTTATACTTTAATTGAACCTCTTGAGTTTAGTGCTAATTTCAGCATATTTCTTCATACATAAAGGATGGCAGAGTCATTGTCAAAGCTGACCATTAAATAAGTGACAGACTCTATTAAACCATCTGCCTCTACAAAGGGAAGAGAAAGGGAATAAGGGAGAGAGACTTATGAATTGGAAAAGAAAACTAGAACCATTTTAATGAAAATAATAACAATAAAACATAAACAAATATATAAAAAAGCCAATATTAAACCCAACCTCCCTGATGAGAGCTAGCCACCATCACCACTGACACTGTGATCAAAGTCCCAGACAGGACTCAATGGCAGATTGGAACTAGATGAGCTGAGATTAAAGACAGGATGGACAGAGTCCTCCTTGTATGCTGGCCATTGAAGAAGAGAAGAAGAAAAGAAGAAAAGCACTTGACCCTTGTGATCCCTCAGCATTATAGCAACTGTGACATATATGGAATGGAGTAACCCTTTGGTCAGTCTAGGGTCATCTGAACTGTCTGCTGCTCCCTGCAGGTGTGGCTCTCAATATAGTACACAAGACATAGAAGTTATCTTGGTCTGCACACCAATCCTTGCCACTAATTATGAACATTGAGCGGTATCAATGCTGGAAGCAGACACTCTGCAGTTATGTTGAAGAGACTGAGCTGAAAAGTAATATAACTGGACAGGATTAGTTCTAACTCAAATCAAGACAACCATGTGTCTCATTTCTGAAATTAAAAAGGTAAATATAAACTTTGAATATTATGTTATGTCTCAAGCTTCACCAGGAGAAGTTTAGACTCGAGGTGAGGAGAAAGTTCTTCACTGAGCGAATCGTTCGTCATTGGAATGGGCTGCCCAGGGAGGTGGTGGAGTCACCGTCCCTGGAGGTGTTCAAGAGGAGATTGGATGTAGCACTTAGTCTAGTCATGAGGTCTGTGGTGACAGGTTGGACTCGATGATCTTTGAGGTCTCTTCCAACCTTGGTGATACTGTTATGTTATGTTATGTTATGTTATGTTATGTTATGTTATAGTCTGTCAGTCAATCAATGTAATTTAAAAGGATTCAGCTTAGCCAAAGCAGATGCCTACATTTATAAGTTGAGCTTTGACCCATGCTCAGATACCCACAGGAGGAAGCCCAAGAAAGCCTGCTATGAACCATAATGATGGGAAGGTAGTTCACCTATTTTCTCTTATTTTCTTTCCTGTGATATCTCTAAGAATCTCCTATTGTCACAAATGCTTCTCACTTTGTGCATCAGTCTGCTGTGGTCTTATAACAGCACAGACTTTTTCACTGATGCAATACCAGTTTGCAAAGCAAGAAAGTAAAACAGAGGCAAACTGAATTTATTTTATTAGGTAACAGTGACCTGTAAGTCCTTGGTTAAAATGCTTGCTCAACTCTTCTCTGCAATTATAATGAATTCATAACGTTCTTATGAAGAAAGGACTTCCATGTAAGAGGCTTTTCCTCAGTTTACATTTGTTTTCACTCTAGGCAGTAACAGTAATTTTCAGTCTGGAAGGTACACTTCATGAATAATTTTTCAGTTTCTTTATATTTTTTTTATCCAAGTGAAATGCCACAAGCGGACCTAGCTGCCTCTTAAAGCTGCTGCCCCTGTGAGCCTTGCCAGCTAACATTAGTCATGGTCAACGGCGCTTGAGTGGTTTGCAGAACACAATTATATTTGGAAGAAACAAATCTGCATTTCTAGTAGTTATTTATATGGGATTGAAATAGTACCTCAGAGAAAAGTGTTTGTAAACAGAACAGATTCTAGTGAAAAGAGTCATATTACTCTTCATCCTTCGCTGGATGTCAAACTATCTTCACATTTTCAAGGAGTGAGCCATCACAGTTTCAAACTGAACCATGTCAGATGGGGGCAGTGGCAGTAGTCAGATGATGTGGCTTCACACAAGCTGAGGTCTGCATGATGCCAAAGTCTTATCCATGGTGGGATTTTGCAAAGTGCTGCTACTAACATCTCACCCTTGATTCTCCAGGATTGCTAGAGCCTAAGTAGATGCAGAAAAAAGATGGAAGTATAGAAAAGAAGAAAGATGTACCTTTTCCTCCAATGATCTCTGAAGTCTTTTCCAACCTTATTGATTCTATGATTCTATAAGTTTCCAGGGAGCAAGATCCAGCTTGTTACTGCACCCTGGTTCACTTGTCATTCTGGGAAGCAGATGTCTTGGTCTGTTTCAGATGTCATCATAGACAGCCTGGATACACTCTGTTTTCTTCATCAGTGGATATGGGTAAAACTCTTCAGGTTCAAATTGTCCTTGATATTAAGGACCACAGACTACTTTTATCCACTAATCTTGGCTTTTTGTAGACCATGGATAAAAATTGATAAAATTCAAACATCCCAAATTAATGGGCTCATTGAAATATTAACTTGTACACCCTCAGGGGTTGAAAGGAATCTCAAAAGATCATCTGGTCCAACCCCCCTGCAAGATCAGGATCACCTAGTCAAATGGAAGGTTATTTTTTGTGTGTGTGCATTGTTATTTTTGTTTCTTTGTTTGATTTTTAAAGGTTTTATTTGTTTGGTTTATTTAGTGTTTGATTTCTTTGTTCATGTGTTCATTTGTTGTCTGTTTGGTTTGGTTAGTTTGTTTGCTTGTGTGGTTGTTGGGCTTCCACTGGTTGGTTGGTTGTGTGTGAACAGTTGTTTGTAAATATGGTGCTGGAATGCTAACTTCACAACCTCTGCTGAAAAATACTAAATCTACTGAGATACCTGTGTCACATGTAATATCAGTAAATAGAGCATACACTGAAATCCTTCCTGCAACTTTATCAGATCCTTGAAATTAATTAAATATAGCTGACACAATACTTCTAATAATGCAGTGATCATACTCCAGCAATTGTGTTTCATGTTTCATGAATATGGTGTTCATATGTTCCTATTTCCATGATAGAGAGAGAACATGCCAAAAAACATGGGTTTATTGGAACATCACCTTTATTATTTTTCAGAAACCATGCTAATTTCCACCCCTCAGTGGAATCTATCCCTTCTAAAGCATTTATTTGTTATATAGAAAGAGAATATGGGATCTTTACCTGCAGATGTCTCTGCCTCATGGAGCTGCAGATAGGATGTGTTTTCTGGCAAACAAAACCACAAAGCCTGAATTCAAGCCGAGCGAAAGCTGCTTGTGCCTGCAGTTGCAGCTATTAATGAATGCCTCCTATTTTAAGAATGACTGTGATTCTAACTATCCTGCCATGAGCTGGTGGGATTTGGGGAAGGGAAGGGAAGGGAAGGGAAGGGAAGGGAAGGGAAGGGAAGGGAAGGGAAGGGAAGGGAAGGGAAGGGAAGGGAAGGGAAGGGAAGGGAAGGGAAGGGAAGGGAAGGGAAGGGAAGGGAAGGGAAGGGAAGGGAAGGGAAGGGAAGGGAAGGGAAGGGAAGGGAAGGGAAGGGAAGGGAAGGGAAGGGAAGGGAAGGGAAGGGAAGGAAGGAAGAAAAAAAGAAAGAAAGAAAGAAAGAGAGAGAGAGAAAGAAATAGAAAAAGAAAGAAAGAAAGAAAGAAAGAAAGAAAGAAAGAAAGAAAGAAAGAAAGAAAGAAAGAAAGAAAGAAAGAAAGAAAGAAAGAAAGAAAGAAAGAAAGAAAGAAAGAAAGAAAGAAAGAAAGAAAGAAAGAAAGAAAGAAAAGGAAAGAAACCCAACAATGGCAATGGCTACTCATTTTGTACTTAAGTCCATTTCTCACAGAAAAAAATATATCATCCATGACAATGGTTTTCTGCCTTTTGCAATCTAAGGACTCTTAAGACCCACATAACTATGGGCTCCTGCTTACCTAATTCAAGGCAGTGACAATAAGTTTGTTGTCATTTGTGAGCTATTATTAAGCAATATAGTGTGCAGCAGATGAGTTATAACTACTGATCTTGAATCCATGAAAAGATGAACATGAACATGAACTTGTATGAAATTGAGAAATGTGGTACTTTGTCTTCCTTCCCTGATTTTTTTTAAGTGTGTGCAATGTATTCTGATCCCAGACTCATTGTGCTGAAAATCTGGGCTGTTTCTTTATCTGGACTACAGGTCCAAATTTCCTTTATGAAATCAGGGATTTTGATTTTAGTAAATTTTGTTCTCAGTCGATCAGCAGAAGTATTTACCTGCAGACCCACATTAATCTGCCTCAGAATACAGGGTACTGTGTCATCTTATAGCTCTGTAGTATGTCCAGCCTCTTTGAGCAGAGAACTTGGGACAGAAAAGCTTTTAGGCCTCTTTTCAGGAGTGCCTTTCAGTGGCTTTTAAGCTGTGCACTGCAGCAGAGATGTTGTTGCTCTGCAGTTTCCAAAGAAGCAAATATATCAGCATGAAAATGAGCTGGACTAGTTGCTTGTCTATGGATAAACATTTCAGCTGAAATTAATATTTTGTTAATGGAAGAAAGCTCTGAATGGTTTCTGGAAGGTGGAAGGCAATGCATTTAGCCTGGTACATTCCTCATTCTGCTGAGTGGGGCAGTACTATTTTGCCTGACAGCTGGGCAGCTACTGGAAAAGGGTGGAGGGAAAAGACAAGCTCTGAAGAAAATGTACTTCTGGAGTGGGTTTAAATTTGTTCTACTGTTAGTAGAGGGAAAATTTAAGAATGGCCAGATGCCAAATTGGAAAGGAGTGAAAGCTAAGAACGAATCTGTTACAAGCTCAGAAAGAACATATCCAAGTGGTACATTATGTCCTCTTACATTCAAACCTGTCCTTTGCTGTATTTCTTTAACATCTGTACTGTAGGCTCAGCATTCCAGCAGGCAAGTCCTGTCTTACCTTCTTTAAATCATCTAACTGAATTAATCTGTTTATCATTTACATTTAAAGAGCCTCAGGGCCAGGTAGTTAAAGGTTTTTAAGAATCTGGAAATTCAGAGAAGAAGACCCTACCTTTAAAAACCTGGCTTCAGTGACCCACTAAATGGCAGGTTCTTCTGCTTTCATGCTCAGGTCATACTTTGCTGTGTGTCAGTAGATTAAAATTCCAAACAGAAGTCATTAGCCTTTTAAATTTTAATAGGTGAGAAAGAGCAGTTGCATCAGAGTAGAAAAACACACATCAGAGCTGGAAAGATTTGAGTCAAGGAAAATGTGAACTGGGATTTGGGGTTTATTTGATAGTGCTATTTGCTGAAACTTGTTCACCTATTCTCAGCTTACCTTTAAAGAGTTGTGTTAGCTGTTGTAGATAGAATTAACTCCATTCCTGCTTTTTTGCCTTTTGTTGTTGTTGTTGTTTTGCTATTGTTCCACTCAGAGATGCAAAATAGTTCAGGACAAAAAATATTTGGAACATGTCATAATTATCTGCATTATTTAAATAGCATGCAAGGTCTCCGTGTTACTCCATACATATTCCTTTCATTCCAATCAGCTACAAATGAAGAAAACTATTACCATTTCCATACAGAAAAGCAGAAATCCTAAAATCCAGACCATCTTACCTGGATCTCTCACTTGAATCATAGAATTGTAGAATGGTTTGTCTCAGAAGGGACCTTAAAGATCATCTGTTTCTAGCCCTCTGCCATGTGCAGTAACACCTTGCACCAGACCAGGTTGCTCAAAACTCCAGACAACCTGACTTTGAACACTTCCAGGGTTAGAGCCTCCACAACTTCTCTGTGCAATCTGTTCCAGTGACTCACCATCCTTCTGGTTAAGAATTTCTTTGTAGTATCTAATCTCAATCTTAGCTTCTTCCAGTTGGAAACTATTACCCCTTGTCCTATCACTATATGCCTTTGTGAAAAATCCTTCCTCAATCTATCCTGTAGGTCCCCTTCCAATACCAAAAAGTTGCTGCATGGTCTCCCTGTTGCCTTCTCATCTGCAGGCTGAACAAGAGAAAGTATGAAGTGCTCAATAAAATAACCATCTAACATAGATGGGTATGATCCCCATCAATTCAATGGAGTGAGACACATGGCTTGAAAGGCCTCTCATTCTGAAGGTCTGATGAAATGTGATATAGGAGAAATTGAAAATATATGAAAGGGAATGCTTGTCAGCCAAAGATGTATCTGGCTGTATTCTATAGCCGCTTAACTCTGGTGCTTCAACTATCTCTCTGTATTGACTAGGTGACAACTGTACATAGCAGTGAATCATTCACTGCTCTATTGGTCCAGGTGCCACAGTAATTGCATTGCTGTGGGCAGCTATAGCACAGGGATCAAAAAGGACCTTTGCTGCAGAACTAGACATTTTTCTCCCATCACTAGTGTGATGTTCTTAGCAATGTTCAAGGACAGATTCTTAACTCCTGTAGATGGCAGAATTATGTATTCTTCTAAAAGTTGTTGCTAATTGTGCTAGGTTAAGCCCAGCCCAGGAGGAGGTGGGCTGAAAAGAATCTAGTCTCAGGAGTGCAAAGAAACCTGATCCAGGTGGCCAGAGAGACCTGGCCCTCTCCCAGGGGAAGGGTCCCTGGGTCAAAGGCTATTCCACTTGAACTTCTTGCCCATGACCCTATTTAAGGGAAAGCCATTTCCTGCCTTGCTCTCTTCTCCTGCTCTTGCTTTGCTGAAACCCTGTGCTGCTGTTAACCATGTGGTTGGGCATGTTCCATGCCATTCCAGACACCAAAGGGAACTGCATCTAAAGAGAATTCATTTTACATCCAAAGAATTAATCTTACATCCAGAGAATCCTTTGCCAGCTGTATCTGGTTTTATATGTATTTTTATTTATCTCTTTTCCCTATACATTTGTAACCTTCCTTTTTACTCAAATGCCTGTTATATTTTGTTAAACTTTCCTTTTTCACTTCCAAATTGATTTAAGACTGTTCTTTTGTAGTTTTACCTCTCTCCTCCTCCTGTCTAATTTGCTTTCCATACCAGGAGAGGGAAGAGGGGAGGCAGCCTTTCCATTTGGGCTTTTGGGCTCCAGGAAAAGCTTAAACCCCAACACTAACGAAAAAAGAGATCAAGAAATACTGAAACACATTGTTCAGCCTACAGATTTTGGTACAATAGAAGATCTTAACAAATGCTTATCCTTAGGATACTGCACACTGTTATATTTTTCTTTTCTTTTTATGTTCCAGAAAGAAGAATCTCATGTATTTTTCCTCTGTTCCATGGAATTTCTTACTTTCTTTGATACCCTTCTCTAAATCCTCTGCTCTGTTGAAAGTGGGGAAATCAGGACAGCATATCATATGCAGTCTATAGATGTACCACAGAATTGTGTAATAATACTTGCTTTGTTTTCCAGTTCCTTTCAAATCAGTTCCTAACACCTTGCTTGCCCTGTAAAGCACTGGTCTAATACTTGCATTGAACTGGCACCTATGATTCCAAATTCTGTTTTCTTGGTGGGAATAGCTAGTTCAGAGCTCATCGGGGGTTACCTTCCTGTGTGGTCAGTCGTTAGTTTGGTTCCAGCACAGGATTTTGGGATCTGTACTTCTCATAGAATCATAGAATCAATAAGGTTGGAAAAGACCTCAAGGATCATCAAGTCCAACCTGTCACCCAAGATCTCATGACTGCTAAATCATGGCACCAAGTGGCATGTCCAGTTCCCTCCTGAACACCTCCAGGGATGGTGACTCAACTACCTCCCTGGGCAGCACATTCCAACAGCTAACAACTCTCTGTCAAGACCTTTCTCCTCACCTTGAGCCTTTTGATCTACTTATGTGAACATTTTGTTGAACAGTGCCGTGAAGAGCACCACAAATATTGCTTTCAGGAACTCCATGCATCAACCAGAGGAAGTGACCAAGAGAAAGGCACAGTTGCCATCCAAGAATCAATCTCTAAGCAGGCTCGTTCTGGTTCCACATACAATTCTTTGAGCTAATACAATACCAATGTGGACATGTCCTTGCAAGTGTTCTGATGTGGTTCCTCAGAAAGGAGGGGAAAATATACCAAATTTCCAATTTTAGCACCCTGGGGAGTGATGGGTGATGTTAGTGTTGGGTCCAAGAAAGCAGAGCAAGATATTGCAGACCACCTTGTCCTCTGAAAGACTGTAATCATAAAGAAATGGATTTGAGAAGTATGCCCCTGCTCATCATGGGTAAAGCTAAGCGATTTTACTGGTTCACAGTGGATTTCCTCATTCACCACACATGTTGCATCATAGCATCTCTCTTGTCATGTGATTGCTTTGATAACTTACAATCCATACACCTTAAGGTGAGAGCAGTAGTCACAGCAATCACTCTGGTCCTGTCATTCTATATTACAGCCTGCTGAGATTTCCCTTTACCTTTCTTCCTTGAAAAGAGGTATCAGCGGTTCCCTGGTGGGAAAAGAAAAGAGGGTTTGACAACAGACTTGGAAACAGCAACTCCCAGAATGCCTGAGCTGAAAGCCAAACACCTGGAAAATGTGAATATGTTACACAAGAAAAATAGTTTTCTAGAAGAAAACAGAGGCATGCCAACAATGGTCAGAAGTGAAAGCAGCCTTGACACTGAAAGAATGCCAGGTAATGGGGAGAACCAGGAACCAGCTAGAAGTTAGAATGATCCCCCCTGAAGATTTTGTTTTCTTAATCCCAGTGCCTTTCATAACCCACTGAAACGTATGAAGCGTAGCGTCTTGGAAGGCTACAAGGTTAGACTTGTAAGAGGATCCATTAATTATCAGCTTCTGTTCCACTGAAAGGGACAAACTTTGCTCTGAGCTGTGGTAGTATAAATCAGGGTCATCTTCCTCTGAGTCAGTGAAAAAGCAGCATCGTAACATCTGAGCAGGTGAGATCAGTATCAAGCCCAAGGTGTTTTACCTGACAAATGGTACATTATTTAATGTGCAAATCTCCAGACTCTCAGAACCTGCTCTGCTCATTATTATGTTCTCTTAAGCCGTTCCGCATCTCCCTTTTATCACTTCAAGCTATAATCCTTAATTTTCCAACCTCCAGGATCCCAAACCTGTAACTACTGTGTGTTCTATAGAATATAAATAATTTTTTACAATATCAACTCTCTGGCAATTAGAATTCCTCTGGGCACCACTCTGTCTTCTGTGGGATTCATATTTTGCACTAATGTTTTATGCTTACAGTAACTTAGCAATATATAGTCAGACAGAAATGTGTATTCTTAAAACTGGATGGAAACACCTGAGACAAAGTACTTAAGTCTCAAACAGAATCAGTTTAAACTTTTTGTATTTTCACTGCTGTAAAGCAATGCAATATCATTGTCATGGTTTAACCCCAGCTGGCAAATAATCACCCCTCAGATGTTTTGTTCACTCCCACTCAGTGGGATGAGGGAGCAAGTCATAGAATTATAGAAACATTTGAGTTGGAAAAGACCTTTAAGATCAAGTCCAGCCATTATCCAACTCTGCCATATCTAGTATTAAGCCATGTCCCTTAGCACCATACATATTCAACTTTTAAACAACTTCAGGATTCAGGATTCAATGTCGATTCTACCACCTCCCTGGGAAGTGGTTGCCTACCCTTTCAGTGAAGAACTTCCTTCTAATATCCAATCTAAACATTTCCTGGTGCAACCTGAGGTCATCTCTTCTCATCCCTAAGAGTCAGAAGAGTAAAATTTTAAAAAGGCATGGGTTGAGATAGGGACAGTTTAATAATTAAAATAAAATATAAAATAATAATGATATGAAAAGAGCAATAACAATAAGAGAAAGAAATAAAAGCCAAGAAAAGCAAGTGATGCCAATGAAAGAAAAATTAATCACCACCAACCAACCAGTTCCCAAGCAGCTTCCCCCAGCAACCTTTCTTTCCATCTAGACTACCTGCTGAGCATGATGGAATATGCTATGGAATATCTCTTTGATCAGCTGGGGTCAACTGTCCTGGCTGTGTCCCCTCTCAGCTTCCTGTGTATCTGCAGCTTCCTCGCTGGCAGAGCATGAAAAGCTGCACAGTCCTTGTTTTAGTATAAGCACTGCTGTGCAACAACTAAACCATCAGTATATTATCAACACTATTCTCATCCTAAAAACAAAGCACAGCACTGTACCAGCTACTAGGAAGAAAATCAGCTAACTCTATCCCAGCTGAAACCAGGACAGTCACAAAGGAGCTGACAACAGCACTCAGAGGTCACAATTTTACAGAACCAATGCTGTATTTTAGTATGGCGACACAGTAAGTCTAAGTTAACTGTTTGCTTCTTGTCTCTAACCTGCTGTTTTAAGGTGTACAGGCTTGATAAGGTACATTACAAAAGGCAACAGAGAATGCACAGTAAAGAACAATTCAGTTATATGACAGGCAGATGGATTAAATAAACCTAATATACCTCTTCCAACTCTAAAATCTATGATCACTGAAAATAGTGCATCTGGACACAGTTGGAATCTATTGATTTTTATCTCCTGTGAGTTAAAATGACAGAACTTTTCTCTTCTGCCCCAACAGTTCTCTACTTCTGTATCCCCTTTTCTACTACAAAAACGTAGATACATGCATATATATTCACTATCTTTCAAAATAAAATGTTAATATTTTTGTCTGATAAACAAGGTTGTTTGAATGACCAAGTTGTGAATTGACAAATAGGCTGATATAACATAGATGTATATATATGTAGATGGATTCACAATGGTTGCACAGAGGACAAAGTCGTTGGCTGGGATACATGTTCCAACAGAGGTGGAGGAAGCCAAATGTGTCTCCTGCATTGCCAAGATAAAAAATGTCACCAGAACAGCCTATGTCAACCATTAGCAATGGGCCAGTAGGTTAGAATTAGAAGGTCACATCATTGTTCAACACATACATTTGTGAAAGAGATCAAGTAGGCCAAATCATGCACTTGCACTCACAGAGGGAAGACCAGCCTGTGCAGGAGCAATTCAAGCAGGGGGTTGGGAGAAAATATGTAAAATACGGAATAGGTGGTCTTGAGTCTGCTAAAAACACATAGAGGAGGGCAAAACAGCTGTGTTAGCTGATGAATGTCTGTGGGCCAAACACTACACATTAAAATTATTCTAATCAACTATAAAGACACCTAGAGTCAACTAATTAAATAGCCATCACTTAGATGTCTACATATTTTCAGAAAGTAGACATCCTGGAGTAGATAGAAGAGTTTGGAAGAATCATGGTTTAAGACTGTCTATATGAGAAGCTTTCTAAGGTGAAAAGTCTAAAGACAGCTGTACATATGTTTGTCTAGTTTTACATCAAATGAATCACTGTGCCTGGTTTTATCTGCCCAATACAAAGGACTTTAGGAAAATGAGTTTTGTAGCCCACATGGTAACCAGCATGCTCTGTGTTTTACAAGTGGAGAAAGAAGGGAGAGAGGAGAAAGAAGGGAGAGAGGAGAAGGTTCACTCCCAGTAAAATGCAAAATTTCAACAGAAAACTCAGCAACATATAAAAATATTTGGGATCTGCTTACATATGCAGCACAAACTCTATGTATTTATAGGGGAACACAAGTGAAAAATAAATTTCTTCCTAAAGAATGTTCAGTTCCTCCCAACAAATTAACTGGGAATATACTAAAGGAGATGCAGCTAATTGCACAGATACCTGGAAATGTTTGCATTCTGCTCCTGTGCAGTTTTGGAGTACCATCAGGACACCTGCAAGCAGGATGCCAGTCCTAACATTGCAATTCAGCATTAAAATAAGTGGACATTCAGAAAGTCTAATGTTCTGATGGAGATGTTTTACCTGCCTTTAGCCAGTAAGGTAGCATGATGTGATATATATATATATTTTTTTTTCTAACTCTGTGCTCAGCTTCAATAATTATGCTGTATTTATTTTCTAACAGACAGGAATTTCTGTGTTTATGGGCTACATTTTTGCTTTGTTGTTTTCCATTCTTTGCTACAGTTAAAATTAACCTTTGACCATATAATATGTTAATACTTGAACCAAGAGTACTTCACTGGATCAGATTCCACAGTAAGGCTGTATCTGCTGAGGAGCTAGGATGAGATCTGCTCAATACAAATTTGAGTTTTCCTCAGGTGCAGGTGTTGGGTGAGCTCTAAAGCAGGTTAGGGTGCAGATCCCTGTGCTTCAGGACAGACACAGCATGTGTGCAGCCTCATTGCTGTTTGCATCCTGGACAGAGTCAGGGTTTATTCTCTGGCCCCGAGGTCAGCTGACATGCAACAGCTGTTCTCCAAGATATTAAACTTCTCAGGCCAGGACCATCCTTATAATTTAATAGTGCCACACTGTAATTGTCTTTGGCACTGTACAACTTACTTACACGTGTATCCTTGAACTGGTTATAGGTGTAATCTTGGATTCCTGGGGGTATTCTACCATGTATGCCCCTCCAAAAATTGTGTTGATGTCTTAGACCGACACAAAGGCCATGACAGGCATGACAGAATCGACAGGATGTTGGAGGTCAGTCTGATCTGCAGACTGTGTGTGCATTTTACAGAAGGAGGTCTTCTGCAAGGACCACCAGCTCTTTGGAGAGGGAGCATTTGTAGTGGGAGATGGCAGGGTCAAGAGATGCAGAAATACAACTGAGTTCACCAGGCAGACAGCTCTGATGATTTGTGAAAGACAAGGACAGCTAACTCCTGTTGAGCTTGTAACCAGGCTGGAAATATACTTTCTCCAGAGCTAAAAAGTACCATGTACATAAAATACTCAGTAGTCTTTTTTCTTGTTGCCAGTGGAGACTGAATTAGGATAAAATTCCAACTTAATTGGATCAGCCTCCTAAAATCACTAATAAGGGATGCACACTGCCCAGCCTCTTATTGGATTATATATTAGACACAATGACTGTCATGCAGCAAGTAAATTCCCATTTTTATCATTAAACAAGCAGTGAGGACTCCCATTTTTTTCTCTTCTGGGAACTTTTTCAATGCCAGGTTTGTAAACCTTATTCAGAGCCAAAGAACAGTCTAAAAATCTAGCAAGTAAGAGGTTTCAAAGAGAAATTCCCTGCAAGTACAGTGCCATTGTTGTGCTGCATTTTCTTTTGAAATGCCAGCAAGAAACAATTAAGGAGCAACACTTGTAATGTATAATTGATGGTTTGCAGGTATCTGGAAACTTAAAGCAATTAGGCCCAGGGTGCAACATTACTTATTCATCACCATCTGGAATTTATAACTTTATAAGTCCTGCTATAGTTTATGTTTGTCTGGCAGAAATGACAACTTTAGTGTTTAAGTGCTGCATTATGCTGCAGAAGGTAAATATTTAATAGTGTCCCCACATAATGCAGCTGAGTGAGATAAGATGAACATGTTGTGTGGTCAGAGCAGAGCAGCATGTATGCAGTGTGAAATATAAGGAACAGAATGCCCGCCTGAGAGCAAGAGGATGGAGAACACTTCCAAAAACAGCAGCATTTTTATTGCATTGACAAAAAGCTGTGGCATTGATCTAGTAACAGCTATGACTGAACTTTAGATATCATTCAGATGAGTAAAAGAACTACGACAATTTGAGAATCTCTCACTTTCTTTGAAGTTAAAACAAAGGTAGACTAAAGATGGATAAGGAATTTTGTGAAAATGGTTTCTTTCTATAAAAAAATGGAATTTCATCAAGTTTCAAATCTCTTCTAGTTACTGCTTTGACAGATTTCCTACTGGGGAAAAATAAACCAAACCAAGACCCAAGGAAAATGCAAACAGAAAGAAAAACAAAATTAAGCTAGAACTCCAGAAAAGTTAATTATATGCCTCCAGTGATCTCCTAAATGGTGAAGTTCCTCCTCAGGAACAGAATTAGTTTTTCCTTTGTGTTATCCTCCCTGAAAAGCAAAGACCAAAACTGGGTGAAGTGTTCTGTCTGGCTCTATTCCAATGTTCTCAGCATCCAGAGCTCAAAGTCATGTTCATGAGATTGTCTTCATTTGTGACTGGAAACTTTTTTACAGCACTGAAATTCTTATGATTGCCTACTCTGCTCTGGTTTGGCAACCTATCCCAATTCAGCTGAGATGAGTGGCAGTGGATTGATCTGTCCCACCTCCAGCCTGCACACAGAAAGGAACTCAGCAGTTAACTACCTTTTAAAGAAGCTTGATAAGATTAATTTATTTTTTCTGCACCGTCCCCTGTCACACAGGTCCTGACAAGCACAGTCAAACAGCTCTGAATATTTTGGAAGATGATAATGTTACACCTCAGTGGGTGGCCTACATTAATTTAATATCCAATGGTGCAAAATGTCTGTAGTGCTAAGATAAAGGTCCAGTTTTAACTCTTTACATTAAACAAACCCAAGTGGGTGATACCCTATTTGGAGACTTGAAGTTCTTTGGCATACATGTGTTTACAACAAACTTCCTTGGCAGGAAAAGGACCCACTGATGAAAACAACTGAGTCTTGGTGGCTGACAGCAAGCAGGTTACAATTTGTTGCAGCCAGCCTTTTGGAGACTCTCTCAGGAAGGCTGTGACGCAGAGGTACCGTGCAAACTCTTTCCTTGTTCTGCTAGACACAATTTCACTGAATGTCATAGTGCAGTAGATTATCCTGTCTCACAGAGTGATTCAGAAAGGTGCTGTGTTGCTCTGATCTTCACAGGCCAACAAGTATGACATTCACCATACAAGACTGGTATTGTCTTATCTACAATATCAAACTAAATGTAATGATTGTTCATTTTCCCTTCTTAATTTGTTCTTTCTGCTTAATTGCCATCTCACATGTATTCCTATTAACCTAATTGCTCAAAACCTGAAGATGAATAAACTCAACACTTTTACTTTGATTGTTATTGCTATAACCTCATAACTTATGGGGAAGCCCAACTCATGACATGTAACTGAGGATAACAATAATTAGACACTTCAATGTTCAACATTCTATTAAACAATATTACAAAGCTAAATAAAGCCCTAAGCAAATGAGAAACTTGTCTTTGCTTTCTTGTGTACTCTTGTAAAAGAGATTAAAAGTATGCATTATTAGTATAACAGTAGCAATTGCTATTGTCTCTGAAGTGCCTTGAGCATCGTTTATTAACATGACTAAAACATTTAACAGCACTTTTTAGAACAATTTGTAGGCAAGGAACATCAGTTTTATTTCAAGCATAATTTTCACCAAATGGTCATGTTCACTGCAGGACCAATTTACATTGGTATCTTATGTTTTCAGGCATACTGTTTATGATGACTAAGAACAGAGGCATAATTGTGTGAAGCTGGAGAGCAGTAGCGTTTATCACAGCAGACTTGGGGCTTGATTAAGTTCTCTCCATCCCTGACATTAGGTAGCATCTGCCATGGTCTCTAACATTCTTTTTTTTTTTTTCATAAAATCTGTGACCATAGTGTTTGTGCAAGAGAGTTCACTGTCATGAATCAGATGCAGTGCTATAGTGATGTCCAGGCTGAATCTGTTAAGACAAAATCCCACACCTCTTTGGACCAGGAGAAACACAGCAGAAAACTCCATTGCTCAATCATAGTGGCTCCCTCTCCATTTTCAGAGAAGCTAGAGGCATTTACTTTGGAGGTAACCATCCTTTGGAGAACAGAAAACAGAGCTTTTCTTCCATATGTCCTGTTTGGAAAAGGCAAGGTCTTTGCAGCACAGCAGAACCCTCTGTCCTAGGCCCAATGCTATATCACAATTCCTCTGCACAGGGCAGTGTAGGTTTGCCTGAAACCAATGAGATCATTGCTCTTCAGAAGACCAATATTAATAACGAAAAACATGAACAGGTAAACTGTCATAGGGAATTCGTCCTGCTCCTGCCCTCACTCATGATTACTTCTCACCACTCATGAAAATCTGCAGGGAAAATCTCCCTGAGAGCTATATGGCACATTGCTGAACAGCCTAGTCATCATAGAGAGGAATTAATAGCTCTGTAGTCCTGTTTTCTCATGTGGCTGCATGTCATCTGGGATGGATGAAAGCACTTGGCACTAGGAACTGCCACATGAGAAGATGACCATAAAGGAGTAAAACTGTAAGGTCACAGCAGCTGCCTATAATGACTGCAGAGGATCTTGGATCGGTCTTTGCTTCAAGGAAGGACAAAATTACTGTAACCAGCAGCTTTTACTGTAGTCTTAGAGCATGCAGATGGATACTCTCATATCTCTTAATTGCCTTTCCCATAGAATTTGGGCCAAAAAAAGGAAAAAAATAAAAAATCTATAAACATCTTCCAAGCTTGAGTTATTTATGCATAAGAACTTGAATAGAAATATTCAAACTAAAGGGGTTGCATCCATGGTGATTATTTGTCTGTGTCACAGACAAATGTGGGAACAATTTCCAGGCTACTAATGGACTCAGTTTCTACAGCAGGAATGAAAGTCAGGCAAAATGCTATGTGGTTAACCACAGATCTGCACTCCTGAATGGTAGCAACAACCTCCTACCAGAATAATGAAAAAGCTCCTCTCCTTGAAGGGGTCAGCACCCAGAATCATATCTGAGATCTTTCCTGCACACCTCTTCTCTTCTTCAGTGACCATACTGACTGTCAGTTACCCTGTTGCTACACTTTTTCACTTACTATGTAGGGGAAGGACGGTGGTGATTTGGAACAAGCAAGCAAAAGTACTCCAAAGAAACTTGGTAGGGAAGTCTGAATTATTGTGTTAGCAAATAATGGCACAGTCAAGAGCTACTGATGTCGTAGCTGCCCTACTCCTCCATTGTGTGTTCCCTAGCTATTTTTGATTGCATTGCCTTTGAGCAGGATCTAGAGATCTGTACTGTGTTCTACATTGCAGCTCTTGCATCACTTTTCTTTGTGCAGCATTTGTTACACAACTGTTTTTTGGATGGGTTTTTTTTTTTCAGCCCAGATTTATTTGTGAAGGTCACAGAGGACTGGCCACTATAAGAACCCCAAAGCCCACACCTGAATTGTTGTTTGTAATTTACTGCTGATTAAAGACTGTTACAGCCCTGGAGATCAAAGTCTCCTTTCCCCCTTAACACCTCAAGCTTCTCCTCAAGGCACTTTTGGCTTGACTTAGAGGTAGTACTGGTTCCATATCCGTGAAATCCTTCACCCTTTTCAGATGAATCTCATTGCTGTACATTTTGGTAATGGTTTTGTGCTGTGAACATCTGTTCTCCTGAAATTAAACTGTCATCTAACTCCTTCTAGTGACTTGGCTGAACTCAGATCAAAACTGAGAGTGCCTGTTCTATTATTTTTCATAATCATCCAGTTGCTGAACTGCCATTTGAGTCTTCAGGCACAGTCGCTGTCAAATTCACCAGCTACAAGAAAAGTGGCATGACTTTTCAGTTCATCCACATGCAACTAATACAACTTTTTTAAAAGCTACTCAGGGCCTGGAACACTTCAAAATCCATATACCGGGATTTATATGAATAATACCTTTGAAGCGTGAAGACCAAATTGCCTCTGATAAATTACCTCCTACTAGACCAAGTTGATCAAGGCCCCATCCAACCTGGTTTTGAACACTTCCAGGGTTGGGCACTCCACAACTTCTCTGGGCAGCCTGTTCCTAGCTTCTTCCAGTTTGAAGCTATTACCCCTCATCTTATCACTACATGCCTTACAAAGTACCTCTCCAACTACCCCGTAGGCTCCCTTCAAATGTTGGAAGGATGCTATAAAGTCTCCCCAGGACCTTACCTTCTTCATCCTGTCTTTGTAAGAGAGATGCTCCAGCCCTCTGATCATCTTTGTGGCCCTTCTCTGAACTCACTTTAACAGTTCCATGTTGTTCTTGTGCTGGGGGCTCCAGAGCTGGGCACAGTAATCCAGGTAGGGTCTCAAGAGAGCAGAGGAGGGGGAGAACCACCTCCCTCTACCTGCTAGCCCTGCTTCTTTTGATGTCGTCCAGGATTTGGTTGGATTTCTGGGCTGGAAATGCACATTGCTGGCTCATATTGAACTTTTCATTTACCAGCACCCCCACTTCCTCCACAGGACTGCTCTCTATCCATTCTTTGCTCAGCCTGTACTTAGAATGAATGGACCTTCTCACATTAGGGGGTGGGATGGCATGGGTGGGAAATAAAAGGCTGTGTCACCTAGTTCTGATCCTGGAGATCTTAGTTATGGAAATTTATAACAAATAAAAAGAAAAGCACATTCTGTATTTATATTTTATACTTGTATTCTTACAGTCATAGCAAAAATATCTCTTATAAGTTCTCCAGATCCTGCTTACACAGATGGGAAGAAGGGACTATGGTTGCTCTTAAATCTTAGAACAAAAATAAGTAAGAAATCATTGAGCTGAGGCTGGGGTGGTGCAGGAAGCACTGTACCTAATAACTCTCCAAACAGAGAGCTGACAGAAATAAAAATCAGTGGTCATCGGTTTTGTTCCTGCTTGGCCTTTGCAAACACTTACAAAGCCTTTCTCTTAACCTTCTATGTTTGTATCTTTATCTCTGAAACACGTTTATGATGAAGGCTGGAAGGAGGTCCCAACAGAACACAATGGTGCAAGCACATTCTTATAAATAAGAATGTGCTTGTGTCTGCCCCTACTCAGCAGTGTTCAGTGTCTGTTTGTGTTCAGGTTTCTTGAAGCCTTATTAACACATGTACAAATTTATTCCATGGCTGCCTTTTTTAAATGAAGGTGCATGCCCTTGGCTTTCTATAATCCTATCCAGTCTAGACTGACTGAGCTTTTTGTGAGATGAGCAAAAGGATTTCTAGTCATTTCTTGTCCAAATTAGCATTCCAGTTTTGATTAGAGTATGTGGTGTCACCATTATTCCTTCCAAGTTCATGGATGATTTCTCCTGACTTCTCTATTTATGATTCCTTTTTTGGAAATATAGTATAGTTCCTTTTATTTATTTATTTATTTTAAATGGGAAACTGAAAAGAATCTTGATCTGTGCCTACTGATTACAGAGGCATGATTACTGTTTAGGAGGATTATTAAGATATTTTCCTTCAAAGCTGAAACATAAAATTACCTTGAAACTGTCCAGTACCAGCACTTAGCTTCCTACTCACACAGCATTCTCCTTTTTTAACTCGCTACAAGAATTCTACAGTGAAAAGTTCTGTGTGAGGTCTAGATTCTACCATTGTGTTTTGCAGTTGATTTGCAATGGCAGCTAAGAGTGCTGAAAAGTAGATTTTATTTTTCATGGATAAGTGGTGCCCAAGCTGCTTGGGACAACATAGTGGAACCTGTCTATTAAAGCTGTATTTGCATTCTTGTGTACATCTAAGTACAAACATTAGCAGTCTGACACCTCCTTTGTTGCTAACCTAACACTATTTCACACTTAGGAGGATTTGAAAATTGAAATGAGAATAGCATAAGTAAATAGTCTACTGCTGGGCTCTGCTTAGTGGCAGGTAGACACTAGTTTTAAGTAGACACAGAGACGTGGTGGTGACAGGGTTCCTGATTCTGCCATCAGATGTCCCTTCATCTACTGACAGTTTTCTCAGGCAATGTAAACTGTTTTTTCCCCAGACCACAGCCAGTTTCCATCTCTCAAGAAAACAGCAGCAGCTCCTGTGCCGTGAGGCCATAGGTAGGCAGAGGTGTCCCACCATACACTATAAAACTAAGGTGTATACCAAACATTTCTAGTTATGTAGACTGCAATTCCAAAGCCTGAAGAAACATCATCTCTTCTGACTGCTTTCGTTAGCCATGTTTAGTGAATATAGGCTGCTGTAACAGATGTGGGCATCCAGATTGACATTTAATCTATCCTCTGAATTTTAAAAAAGGTTGATAGAGTTTAATCCCAGTCAAAAAATGTCAACACTGTCACTAAGCCTTACTTTTATCAAACTCACATTAGTATTCAGCTGTTTACAATTAGCTGAGCTTCCCATGCAAGCTACCTCAATAAAGTGTTCAGTAGCAACGATAAGAACATGTAGCAAGCAGAATCTAACCTTCTGTGGGGGGGAACAACAATTAATTATGTAGAGAAATCAGGCTGCAAACAGATTACTTGAACATTATATTTCTCTTGATTTTAAGTAATGAGCTGTAAAATCTAATCAGTGTGCCTCTAGGGGAATAGTACTCTTGGGATAGAGCTAACATCACTTTGGTCCCTCTACCTGGAAGATTTCTGACTGGTATGACATTCAGCTATTATCTAGCTATGCTTAATTAGAGATGTCATAGATGTCATAAAGACCTTGTATTAAGGACATGTCAGTCCTCAATACCTTGTGGGTGTTGATTCACAGACAGCTGAACATGAGCCCACAGAACTGGTGAGACCACACCTTGAGTCTTGTGTTCAGTTTTGGGGCCCTCACTACAAGAATGACAGTCAGGTGCTGGAGTGGGTCCAGACAAGGGCAGCAAAGCTGGTGAAGACTCTGGAGAACAGCTTTTGTGAAGAGCAGCTGCAGGAAGTGGGGTTGTTTAATCTGGGTAAAAGGGGCTTAGGAGAGGTTTTCTGGCTCCCCACAACTACTTCAAAGGAGGTTGGAGTAAGGTGGGTGTCAGTCTCTTCTTCCTAGTAGCAAGTAATAGGACGACAGGAAATGGTCTCAAGTTGTGCCAGGGGAGGTTTAGATTGAATATTTGAAGACATTTCTTCACTGAAAGAGTTCACAAACATTGGTACAGGCTCCCCAGGGAGGTGGTTGAATCAACATCCCTGCAGGTGTTTAGAAGATGCAGTGATGTGGCACTAAGGGACATAGTTTAACGCCAGACTTGGAAGAGTTAGATAATGGTGGACTCAATGATCTTAACAATCTTTTCGAACTAAAACGATTCTATGATTCTATACGAGAAATAGCCAGAATAGAGCAGTGAGTAGACAAAGGAGAAAGAAACTGATGATATTAAATTGTTCATTAAATTTTATTTCATCATCTGTTTCTGGGTTACTATTCAGTTTCATTAAAAAAAAAAAACCAAAACAGAATTACAAGCTCATGCAAACAGCAAATACAGAGAGGTTGTAGAGTTGAGAGGGGGGATAAACAGTAGTGTTCATTTAAGTGGTATGCGTGATTTTGATAAGAGCATTCTGGCAGATCCCACTAGTGCTCAGACTCATTTGTCACCTTTCGTATTCCTCATGAACTCTTATGGAAGCTTCTAATCAGAAACAGTATGCTTAGCTTTTTGATGAGGTTTCACAAATCACACGTGCAGGCTGCTTAACAAAACATGATGAACAAGATGCATGTTATGGGCTGATTCTGCTAAATGATATCTTTTGTACAGCACTCAGTAGTCCTACACAGCATTCATTGTATGCAATTATCTGCCCATTTCTGATGCTGTGGATTTGTGTTTTGGGTTTTGTTGTTTGTTGGCTTGTTGTTTTTTTTTAGTAAATGTGCCATGCTTTTCGTCACTAGGAGAATAATACATAGAATCATAGCGTCACAGAATGGTTAGTGTTGGAAGACAACTTAAAGATCATCTAATTCCAACCCCCTGCCATGGGCAGGGACACCTCCTCCTGAACCAGGTTGTTCAAGGCCCCAGCCAACTTAACTTGGAACACTTCCAGGCTGATCTCTATTCATTTTCCACCCACCCTGTATTTATGTTTGAGGCTGGCCTGACCCAGGTGTAGTACCTTTCACTTGGCTTTACTGGACTTCATGAGCCTGGCACTGGCCAATCTCTCCAGCCTGTCAAGGTCCCTCTGGATGGCATCCCTTCCCTCCAGTGTGCTTACCCCACTACACAGCTTGGTGTTGACAGATTTGCTGAAACATGAATCAAACATGATCTGGGCTATTACAGAGAGCTGTTTGTTGCAATAATGACAAGTTATTTAATATCTGAAGCTAAAGCTTAGGAGTCAGAAAATGATTTTACATACTATGATGAGGATAAATTTTGTTTTCTTCTGAGATTCCTAGTCAAAAGACACATAGGCAGAAAATACAAGGAGGTTCATGTGAATTATGACATAATATAGCTTAGAAAACATGCTCTTATTGCTGTGAACTCCTGGGAATCCACAGAATGACAAGCAGGTAAGAAGGACAGATGACATTTTTACATTTTAATCGATAGAAAGCAGCCTATTACAATGATGATGGTCATATATTCACTAAATAAACTGTCCTTTGGTTTCCTAATGGTAGTCTCCCAGGACGGTGAATGGTCCTGTTAAGCTCTCAAGCACTCAGACTCAAAAACCAAAACCAAAACCAAAACCCCAAGAAGACACAGATTTATGTGCAAGTTGGGAATCAAAATTTGAGCTAGTCACTGACATGGAGCATATCTAAATTGAAGTAGATGACATTTTTACTGCATTCAACACCTGTTTTTCAAATAGCTGTCCTGGGAAAGTTTATTTATTGATCAAGACATTCTGCTTGTCAGGAACAAGAAACCCAGTGGTGGGTGAGAAGACAGGAAAGTAGCATCCCACATGAATAATCATTCTTTGGTGCTACAAGGAGCTGTAAAAGAGTTCATGGAGGGAAATGAAATGAGGCAATCCAAGGGATACAATCATGGTGAATAGAGAACAGATATTAAAGCCATTGCTCTCTCTATGCCTATTAAATATGCACAATGAAGACAGGTTGCTAATAGCAAGGTTCTGCTACTAGAATATTTCCATATTATATATCCAAATGAAAACACGTAACTCAGAGCTGTAGCTTTATAGCAAAGGGGTTTTTTGCTTATTTTATCTCCTTCCCTGGTAACACTTACCCCCCCAGCCCCCCCTCCCCATTCTGGAAGAAAATCAAATGGTCAGGTTTCCAGAAAAACTCTTTTCACTTTGCAGGAATCCTTAATAAACCATCATCAGTAAATTAGCAGATGACACCAAGCTGTGGGCAGGTGTTGATCTGTTAGAATGTAGGAGAGCTCTGCAGAGAGACCTTGACAGGCTGGACAGGTGGGCAGAGTCCAAGGGCATGAGATTTAACACATCCAAGTGCTTCTACACACTGGTTCTACACACTGGCCACAACAACCCCATGCAGTGCTACAGGCTGAGGTCAGAGTGGCTGGAGAGCAGCCAGGCAGAGAGGGACCTGGGGGTATTGGTCCATAGTAAGCTGAACATGAGCCTGCAGTGTGCCCAGGTGGCCAAGAAGGCCAATGGCATCCTGGCCTGTATCAGGAATAGTGTGGCCAGCAGGAGCAAGGAAGTCATTCTGCCCGGGTACACAACACTGGTTAGGCCACACCTCAAGTACTGTGTCCAGTTCTGGGCCCCTCAGTTTAGGAAAGATGTTGAGTTTCTGGAACATCTCCAGAGAAGGGCAACAAAGCTGGGGAGGGCTTTGGAGCACAAACCCTATGAAGAGAGGCTGAGGGAGCTGGGGTTGCTTATCCTGGAGAAGAGGAGGCTCAGGGGAAACCTTATTGCTGTCCACAACTACCTGAAGGGAGGTTGTAGCCAGGTGTGGGTTGGTCTCTTCTCCCAGGCAACCATCACCAGAACAAGAGGACAGAGTCTCAAGCTGCTCCAGGGGAGGTTTAGGCTGGATGTTAGGCAGAAGTTCTTCATAGAAAGAGTTACTGGCCATTGGAATGGACTGCCCAGGAAGGTGGTGGAGTCACCATCACTGGAGGTGTTTAGGAAGAGACTGGATGGGGTGCTTGGTGCCATGGTTTACTTGATTAGATAGTGTTGGATGATAGGTTGGACTCAATGATCTCAAAGATCTCTTCCAACCTGGTTAATTCTATTCTATTCTATTCTATTCTATTCTATTCTATTCTATTCTATTCTATTCTATTCTATTCTGAAAATAATGACATTTGTGACAGTACAAATGCATCAAAGGCAGAGCATATAGTAATTAAGGGCAGCTCAGAGAGTGGCAGTTTTTGCTGAAGCTGGCCATTTTTTGTATGCTTTTATCCTTTATAACTGCATGTTTTCCCAGGAAACATCTTATCATGCAAACATTGTTTTGGCATCCCAGAACATGACAGAGTGTCATTAGATAAAGGAGAAGGTTAATAAAATAGAAATCCAGGTTACAAGCAATGTTTTAGCCAGAGGCGTCCCATGGGTTGTGGTGAAGCGAATGGCAAACTAGTCAAGTGCAGCAAATTACTGTCAGTAGAAGAGTGCCAAATATCCAGCTCTTATTCAATAATTTGCACATGCTAGCAGAATCTCAAATAATCCTTTCTGTTGAGATATTTCGAGTTTCTTTTGGTTTGTTGATTCCCATTTTAATATCCTGATAATCTGGGGAGCACAGTGTCTTAAGAAAGGCTCCTTCAAATGTTATTATGTGAGGATAACATAAGCAGGGAGGGCTTTTGTCCCCTTTCTTTTGTTTCTTTTCTTTAAGCATTTGTGGAAGTGCCTGGTTGAACCTGTGGATCTCAAGTGGAATCAGAGCGCATAGGCCTAGGGCAGAGCAGGATTGCTTCTCTGCCTCATCTCTGGTTGAATAATTTTCTGGTTTATAGGTTTGCAGGGTTATGTTGGAAACCACAAATATTTCTGCAAAGGAGATATCATTTTCTGCTAGACACAGAAGTGAGCATTATTGCCATGCCTTTAGGTGGATGGAAATTACTCATTCAAATGAGTTATTATGATTGATGCTTGGTTGATGGGTTGGACGCGATGATCTTGAAGGTCTCTTCCAACCTGGTTTATTCTATGTATTCTATGAGAAAACACAGCTTAGTTAGTGGTTTGGAAGGTAGATTTTTCTTTTTTTCATTTTTTTTTTTTCTTCTGCAGAGATGTCAGTGAAAAACTATGATGGAGGAAAAGAAATCATTTCAGCTGCCATCTATGTAACCTGAGCATTGCAGTATGTTTTCTGATGTTTGTAGCAATATCAAGCCTTCAAAATATACTTAAATAATAAATAACCTATCTTTTATATGACCATCTACTCCTGTTCTGAGAAAAGAGGAGGGCCATTAATGCCATGAGGAAGAATCTGAAGGACAAAACATAGCAAGTTTATTGCAGAGGTGAAGGGATATCTTGGAGCAGATCATAAACATGTTTAGCGTCAGGACAGATTTACACTAATGGAGGACTTAAGCTTGCATCTCCATCCTGGCAGATGTACCTTAACTCTTCTGAAAAAGATTTCCCTTTTCCCCACTTGCTTTACTTGTGTGACTTGACTTTGTAGCCCTTATTGTACTTTTTGATGGTATTCAAAATGCTGCTCTTTGCTCTGATGTACAAGGAAACATCCTCTACCAGAGTTGGCTGGAAGGCTGATTTTCCTGTGATCATAAGAGGTTGGTGCGTCTATGGATTAACTTTGTTCTCTACAAACTTCCTGACAAAACTTTTAAGTCTTTTAAAAGGAGAGTTAGGTTCATGAAGGGCTTTTGTGAAGCTTCTGTTTTAGATCTGAGGTGCACAGGGCAGAAGAAAAGAGCAAAGGAGATGCTGGAGAGAACTACTCTACATACAAGGCATGTCTTTATTTCTTATAATATGGAGGTTAGGTGTGACTCTGTGACTGGTAAGAGAAGACAGGAGGTGAATGGCTACAAGGAAGGGAGAGACTGAAATGACAAGGAGGAAACAAGGTTTTCAAAAACTGCTCTTGTATCTGTCAGGATATTTCCCCCCAGTCTCTCCAAGATGGCACAGCAGAAAGATCACTCTGCTGTCACTGTCATCTAGGCTTTATATAAATGACCCATACTGAAAGATATTCTCACAGAAAACTGATCCTGGAGACTTACTGCCAAAATTAATAGTCTGCATGCATGTTTTTACCCATCATTTCCCAAAGTTTACACCTATATTGGTAGTTACACCTTAGTTAAACCGGGAACACTTGGTGTGCACTCTTTTCATATGTATGAGCTTCTCTCTCTTACCTTGTATTATAGCTAACTAATTATTTTAATGCCTATCTTACCAGGTTTTCTGCATTACAATTTGTTATTGCCTCACTGCTTGAATTGATTACAACAGGAGGAAGGTGAGCGTGAAAGATATTCAGGATGGTGACTGTGTGGCTTGTATCTGTATCTTATCTATGCACAGCAAAGTATAAGAAGTACTGTCTGCTACAGTACAGCTATGTGAAGAGAAAAGTTAATGTTACTCTTTGTTGACTTCTGTACAAAAAAAATGGAAATTCAAACAGAAGTAATATCTAAAAGACAGCAGACCAAACACTCCTTCCAAGTCTACCTTTTATAAAGTTATCAGGTTCCTCTGTGAGTTAAAGTTTTAATGGCAATCTATTCAGCAGAGTGTTTAAGCATATATTAGCCTTCTGGGTATACTTATGGCTCTTGATAATGCCCTTTCATGTCTAAGTAGGCATTAAGTAAAGCTCTAAGTATTTCTCTGAATCACAACTTCAGCATATTCTGAAAGGTCTGTTTAAAGACTTTGTTGTCTTGTCATAGTTTACCTTGTGCCTTCTATCATTTCCTGACACAGCTTCTTTACAAAAGAAAGAAAAAATTTCCTCCTTATTTTCTTACTGTAAAATCATTTTGCTTGAATATGCTGGTAGAAACTGGATATAAATAATTATATGTATGTATAATCTTTCATGAAGGTAGTGGGGATCCACCACCTATGTAGAATTTGCTGCTTTCAGTGGAAGTGCTAATTGACATCTCCTTGTTGCTGCTGCATTATCAGCAATCTGCAAGAAGAGAAAAGGTACCATCACACAGATTTGCTGCAGAGAGCAGCACACTGCAGGATGAGTATGCTGGCCAGTGTTTTTTATCTTTTTTTTCCCCTTTATCACTGATTGTGTATTAGACATGGAATAGCTTCTGAATGAGGTAAACATTTCCACTCTGAAGGGTTCATTTAAAGCCTAGCACTTTCCTTAGAGGGTTACTGTACCAGCCTATGACATGTAGACAGGTTACTAATTGAGGAACCTGTACTTCAGCCACTACTCTACAGGCACTGGTCTTACAGAAGCCCTTATTACAGCAACCCAGTTGCTATTTTGAAGAAAAAGAAATTATATAGACAACTACAGTAGCTATCACAATGGAGCTTGTAACACAAGCATAGCTTACATTTTAGTTGCCTGCATCTCAGGTGTAATACTTAAATCAAAGCAGCTCTTTCTTAAACAAAAGCATTTAAAAATCTTTAAATCACATACACTACAGAATAAAAAAAATCCACCCATATAGCTACTGAATACTGTGCTTAAGAGCATGATGTCTCTGGGAGAAACATAAGCTTTTCTTTCTATGAGCTAATCTCAAAGGAGTTAAGGAGTGATTTGATCACTGTCCCAAATACCTACATAAAAAGGAGAATATTTCTCATGCTTGTAGATACTTTGCTACAAAGGAAGAATATTCTAGAGGATGCCACACCTACAAATTAAACTAGACAAGTAGCTATAACAGAATTTACTTACATTAGGATGAAAAGCACAGTGCACTCTTTGTGACTGAAAATCTTTCATAAACCCAAAGCTCTGAAAGAATGAAATCCAAGCATTAATCTCAACTAAATAAGTTACTTGAAACTGACACAACCATAAGGGATGAATTCCAGTTCCCTACACCTTTTATAGTTTTTTGAGTTACCCTACAGCATACACATGACCTTCAAGTGCCAGTCATGAAAATCGAAGTCCTATGTCCTACCTGATCACTCTGCAAGGGTGTTCAAATAGTACTAAGCACCTTGACTCTGATAAATGATGTGACATATAAGGCATTTTATCAGGATATCAAGAAGAATCTGAAAAGCAGACAAAAAGCACAGGGAAAGCCAAAGCAAGAACAATTGTCAGTGAGAACCTACATCTCCCGAGACTCCTCCAGACCTGGATATTTTTATGCCCCAATGAAAATGAGCAAGCTATTGCAGGTGATACGCAGCTCTAACTTTCATTGCATATAGCTGAAACCATTTCCTTACTTGCCCCAATGTCTAGTCACAAAATGTCCACTCAGGCTGGACAAGGAAGGTGTTCCCCATGGCAAGGATGCAGCTTTAAGTATTGTCAATTTATTTCCCTGGTAAGATTGGTGCTACATTGCTGCTAAATGCTCATGAGCCAGGAGCCCTGAGAGAACGTTGTTCTGGGATGTACATCCTTAGCACATCTTTAAAGACATATATCCTTAGTCCAATGGGACTGAGGTTTTGTAACATAGACTGAACACAGATAACACCTGGTCTATACAGGCATATGATGCTACTCATAACTGCTGTTACTAAACTAAGATAATCCCATTTAAACATTCTCCTCTATTCTGTCATATAGAAGTTCTAATGTAGCACCTTCAACATATGCAGTTCTTTGCACTGAGATGTACTTTCTCGGTGCTGTGTAGAGGTCTGTGATTTCCTGTGTTGTATAAACAGATCTTATTTCCTTAGATGAGTTAAGCAGACAGTTGCTTCCTTTCACATTCCACAAAGCAGTTAAGCATAAGCTGAAGGTTCAGTGAGCGCAAACTAAGCATGAATTTATGTGTTCTGTTGAACTCCGTGGCATTTTAATTTCTCAGGCTCTGCTGCTAATGTCTTAAGATGTGCTAGCCTTTTGATCTGTAACAAAGGCTCTGAGCACAGGAAATTATTTAAAGGAACACATGCACAAAATTGCCTAGGAAATTATAGGAATAGTGTAATCATAAATTGCATACTTCCTGAATATATACCCAGGCTTGGAAAATTATGGAATTGATGAGTGAAGCACTTGGTGGTTAAGGAACTGTCTTGATGATTGTAGTCAGTGAGTGATGGTCAGTGACTAAGGGGAGACAAGTGATGAGTAGTGTTCTTCAGTGGCTGATACTAGGACCAGTGCTGTTTAACATCTTTGTCAGCAACATGGGCAGTGGGACCAAGGCACTCTCAGCAAGTTTGATGACACCAAGCTGTGCAGTGAGATTGACATGCTGGATAGAAGGTATGTCATCCAGAGGGACCTTGACAAGCTTGAGAGATGGGACTATGCCATGATTATGAAGTTCAGTAAAGTCAAGGGCAAGGTCCTTGCGCCTGGGTTGGGCCAATTCCAGGCACAAATACAGGCTGGGCAAATAGAGCAGTCCTGAGAAGGACTTGGGGATGATGGTTGATGGTTCAATGTGAGCCAGTAGCATGCACTTGCAGCCAAGAAAGCAAACCAAATCCTGGGCTGTGACAACAGAAGTGTGGCCAGTCTATCAGGGAGGTGATTATCCCCCTCTAGTCCACTCTGGATTTGTGTGTCTGGTTATATAGTGTCTTTTGAATGTCTTAATGAAGTAAGAACAGGAAGGTGTTTTCAGCAGGGTCAGGGCATTCGTGATGGAATACAATATAATATAAAATATGAATATAAAATTAATTTTAAATTAACACTAAAATCCTGGACAACATACAACAGACATACTTTTTTTTCCCCCTTTCCCAAGCTGAAAATTAATATTTTATGGTAAAAGTTGTTTCTCTGATGAATAAAAAAGTCTGTGATTGAGACTAATTTGCCTGCTCAGATTTTCTGATAACCTGCACCCAGGAACTCATGATTTCTATGCATTTTGCAAGCAAGGATTTTGTTTACAAAGAAGCCAAAGTGTGACTGACAGGAGGTGAATGACATATGCCTCAGTTTCACTCTGATAAGGAGCTGGGATGGTGCCAGAGAGGAATATAGACAGACCTTAAACATTGGCTTCATTGCAGAATGCATAAACCTCTTCTAGGAGGAAATACCAGAAATAAAACAGCTCTTTAATCTCCCAGACAAATTCCAATTACAAAAACACTACGCTTTCTACAATAAGCGTGATTAATTGCTGAGAAAACTACCAGTAGGATTGATGAATTCACCATTTCTTGATGCTTTCAAGTCAAGACTAGATGCACTCCTAGAATTTATATGACAGCAAACACACGTTACATTCAAGCACAATGCTTCTTACTGCAGTTAATATTGTAAATTTTAGTGGGGGTTTCTTTTTCCATACAGCAGAGGTCAAACAAGTGGCTTAAAACTCTCTAAACCCCATAAAGACTCTCTATGGACAAAACTTACCTGTTCTGCATGTGATCATCCTCTCATTTTGCCCTTTCCCTGCATTGTCTGTGACATAGGTCCTCTTTAAAATTGAAGCTCTGTCTGTTTATGCTTCTTCATTCTCTAATAAATAAGTTATTGTATCTAATAGGAAGTTAGTAGATTAATAAGATAAATGATCCAAAACACTTACTTGGATTTGAGTGCAAACATCTTCCAAGAAGCATTAAGCAAGCAAATGTGTGATAAAATACCTAATATCCATTAGTAAGATTCATTTTATTTAGCTTTTGTTCTAGTTCCTCATGAAAGCACAGACTGGAAAGAAGTTCCTGGATCACTAATCCAGTTTCTTGATATCCTTGAGAAGTAGTTGAATACTCCTCAACATTGCATGTCTGCAAAAGGATAGAAAAAGTCTCCAGAAAGATGTAATTTAACCATAAGCATGTACAGAGATTTGCAGATTACCTTCAAGTTACACCTGTGGATAGCTCACCATGCCAATTGCATCTCTTCGTTAAGGGTTTAGAGTCACCACAAATACTGGCAACATACATAATGCTATTTCCAGATGACATTTTCTCTTTGCAATCGGGTTATGTAGGTTAATCTTGTGCATGATTTCTTTTTTTGTTTGCATAACCATTAAAATATTGGGTAAATGTGAAAACAGGATATAAATTACAATACAACTGTGTCTTTGATGGCTGCTGCTAATTAGTTAGTCCTGGATGGTTAATATAATGCTTAAATTACTCATTAAATGCAATGATCATATAATCATTGTTTTCAAACAAAGAAGATCCCCTTATGATGTGTCTCTGCAGCTAAATGCTGACTATGTTTTATATCAGGGAAGTTCTAAGTTTCACTGAGGACTATAGAACTCATAACCAGTTTCATTAAAAGCACTGCAATATTTGGTATCAATGACTGGATCTTTGTCACGAGGCAGATTATTAATGCATGTTTGGCATCTAATTACCTCCAACTGTTTCCATTGCTATATATTAAATTAAGGGAGACTAGAAATGAGAGAATACAATTTTAAATTGACTGCCAGCTTTTAATTGAGATTGTTTCTCTTGAGATTATGGTGACTGGAACTTGCATTAGTAGCTCATCAAAGCACATATATTTCTTCTGATGTATGCCATAGCTAGATCCTATTATTGATCCTGAAATATTTGTTCTGTTTAAAAGTATCACCATGAAGGTCTCCCCTCTGGAAATTGTTTATACTGTAATTATGCATTTTGCAACACTCCAAATAGTTATAACATTGCATTCAATCGGTATGCCACCAGCTGGTAATACTCTGTGGACTTTACTCCATTGTTACTTGTTTTGCAAAAGTAGAAATCTATTATATGATATTTTTCCTTTCCACTTAAAAAAAAGGTTTCATTATTTAGTAGAATAATGAATAATAATCCTTTTCAACATTTCTGTTGCTATACTGAACTGTAGTGTTGTGATAATGCTTGTTTACTGATGTCCGTAAAATGGTGCTGCAAATATGATTTACAGATTTGGGTGGCATAAATACTAACTGCTTGATTAAGGATATCTGTCTTACATATAAAAAGGCTGAAGTTAAAATCTTCAAAATCCTCAAATATCTTATCAAAAAAAACATTCCTTTCAACTCAAAACATGCTATGAGTCTATGATTTCTGTTTCCAAGAAAAATTAAAACACTTTATGTGTTGTAGAATCCTTGTGTTGATGTTACCCCTAAAGAATCACAGGTTAGGGAGATCAAGTTAGGATCTTATGTTCTAAGAATATAACCTTGAAAAGGACTTCATGCAGGACCTTTGCATATAACTTTAGATTGGAATTTGAACATACTCACTTTTTGATACATCTAGATCTTCGTTGTTTGAGTCTGAAGCAAACATGCATTCCCTGTGGGAAAAGAACCCGAGTACAAGCCCACTCAAACAGCAAGTATTAGGAGTGTCTTAGCACCATGCTGCATCCTCCTTCATCCCCAGTCAGTAGAGAGTATTAGTCCTAAAATAATACTGCAGTAAAAATCGTTGCTCAATTTTTAGTTTGAAGTTGGTTTATACCAGCCTAAATTGGAGCAAAAGGCAGAGCTCCTAATTGCCTGGAAAAACTTGTGGGCTTGTGTCTTTAGTAGATAACCTTGATTCTTACAGGATGGTTTGAAAAAGAAATACAAATCAGCTTGACTAAAGATGCTGGATTAATTTCATGTAACTCCTGATGTCCAGTCTGTACTTCTATGTGTTTCAGGTATTCTTGACATAGACAGTAGTAACAAAAGACATTTCTAGGTTGCAAACAATCTCATCCAAAAATAGTAATCCAAAATAGGTTAGATGAGTTTTACAGTTGACAATTACTTATTTCCTTGACTGTAAAGGAAAGAAGGAGATTGTTCATCTGAGGAATGCTTAGATTTGGCCAACATCTGTGGGCAAATCCCCAAATTAAACCCTTTCTAGCTCTCTAGATTCCATAGACACTATTGACAAGAAGTCTTCTGTTAATATAAGCTTATGCTCTTAGTGTTCATAAAACCACCTGGTTTAGTCACTTAAATCTAGGGGTCACAATTCATAGAGTCATAGATTGATTTAGGTGGGAAAGGATCATCTAGTTCCAACTCCCCTGCCATGGACAGGGACACCTGTCAGGTGTCAGGCAGAGGCAGGAGTATTTCCAAGATGTTAACTCCTAGTTTGCATACATCTGATTTAGCTAAAGAGGTGTTTAATTTCCAGTGTCAGACCACATCATCCTGAACTTCTGTCAGCCATACTCCCTCTCAGGACAGGGAATATATAGCTGCTACTGGAAGAGACCTGCTGCCTCTTTTCATATGGGGGTTTTGCTGCCTTTATCCTTGCACAGCCCGTATTAATTTCTGTTTGGGAAGTGTAGCCTGATATGAAACTTTCCATTCAGATGAACAGATTTGACAGATTTGTCTACATATTAATAGACTAAGTTCAGCAGAATTTAAGATGCAAATTTATTCTTGGCCTATTTTTCTTTTTGCACTTTCCATCTCTGTTTTCTCTCCTGTGCTTTCCCCCTAGCATTTACAAGCCCACATCTCCTCTGGTTCATATCAATAACATTAAGTATTGTAATCTTTTAATCTCCCATAATTCACTACATTGCCTTTTAAGTGAGGAGAGGTGACTGGAAGTTTGCAGCCTTTCCTCCCCATCTTGTACTTTTGAGACAACTCTTAATGATATCCCAAAGGGAAAAGTCAGGCATGCCTCCTCTTCAGCAGCCAGAACAGACAGAGGGCAAGCTATGACAGCACAGAGAATAAAATTCTGGCAAATGGGAAGGGCAAACCAATAACAAATTTGCTGAACCTTAGCCATTTCTGGAGGCTATCAGCAGCTGTTCTGCAGTGAAGGCTAGTCACCAAGGAGGACGTTTTGTGAGGAGCAATGGCCTCACCAGCCGCTGTCTTGTACTTGCTGAGAGGAGGAAAATGAATGCTGCTTAAGATGGAGGGTGGCTCTGTTATGGGTGCTACCAGAGCTTCTCTTCCCCCATGGCCAAACACTGCAAATACATCTGTTTTGTCTGAATCTTTTTGGTTATGATGAGAGTACCAAAAACCTGAGAGGTACAGGAATGTACTTCAGTCCAATGAGTGAGTGGCATGGTCCCACAGTGAGGGCTGTTGCTCTTCTCCAAGGGTAGCAAGAGAGAGATGAAGTCTGCCTCTGCTGTTCCTTGAACTCTCATGAAAGAGTCTGGCAATGTCTTCCATGTCAGTGTATCTGAGGGCTAATGGGAGTTGCAGGTCCTGCTGTGTGGGATTCTCTGCTACTGGAGTCCTCCACAGATGGGTAGATGGATTGCTGCTTTGTCATGGCAGGGGACAGGGGGCATGAGGTTCCCTAGACTGCGTGGGGACCAAAACAGGCAGAGCTCTGCTTTCCTGTCTCAGCAGGACAGGCACTGCTGAACCCATTAGGATGAATCTCACCTCTGAGGCTGAGACAGTTGGTTTTGCTGATTCATGGATCAGAAGGCCATAGGAAGTCATAATGGACATTCAGCCTTACCTGCCAAGGACAACCGACCACAGCACTTCCCATTCTCCTCATTCACTTTTAAATCAGAGGGAACATATATATATTTTTAGGAAATAATAAACCACTCAAGCTCAGTTGAGTATAATTGCTGCTGGGAAGCAATGTGAAGCTGATGCTGCTACAAGACCTGGGCAGGACCTTGACAGAAAGATGCCAGGATGCATGAGCCATCTAAGCATGTGCAGTCCATTAACCAGAAGGATCCCCCACCCCTATATCTTCTCAGTCCAGAAGGAGGATTGAGTCCTGTGGTAGGCCCAGGAAGAGGGATTTTGTTTATAACCCTGACAACTTTTGCCAAATTAAAAAAACCAAACCAACATTGAAACTAAACTATTGTCTGAAATACTGCAGTAAAATTCTCTTTGAAGGAAGAGGGGACTTCAGCATCAACTTTCTTCTAAAGACTCTCTATGACTGTCAATTCTTTTTTTTCTTCTTGTGACTCAGTTTTCAGTATGTAATATCCATCTTTAGCCAACAAAATCAATAGCAGCTGATTGGGTGAGCACATTATCATAATTCAGAATTATAAGGTTTTACTTTGTTTCCATTTTTTATTAGTTGTGTGCTGCTACTGATTTTTTTTTACTTGGTGTGTTGACTCTTGTAAGGACTTTTGAGACAAATAAACCTCTTGCTGTAAAATGACCTCAAAATACCTAGAGATGTGTGTCTTCTCCATTACCATGACCATTATCACTACCATGACCATTACCATACCATTATCAGCATTATATAAAGTTTGATTCCTTCTATTTTTGTCAGGGAATTGAAAATGTTGACTTTCTTTGTATGCATTCCTCCTTGAGATGTAATCTTATGTCACCTTCTGCGATCTTTCTTTGAACGTTTTCTCATACTACAAGGCGTGCCAGCTGCTTACGTGGCATAGAGCAAGCCAGGTTCAGTCTATTAGGGGACTTACCCCATACACCTAGCCAGCTTTGGACTGAAACTGAAGATCACAACTTCAGGAACTTCAGCTACAACCTCATGTAGTTTCCATGGTGGCAACCGCACTGTTGGGCAGAAACGGCCACTCTAGTATGCGGCTAAAATAATTTTCAAAATGCTTTTTCACTCTTTCAAGCTATTTCCTGCAGACTGGTGAAAAGCAGTGATTGCATGTAAGAAGGAAGTATTTGCTGAAATTCTGGAAGCCAAGGTAATTTCCTGCCAGTACTCTGGATGTCAGGAACTTTCTACTCATGGAGAAACGATTCTGGGGGAAAAGCACCACACCTCCACCTCAGACTCTGTCTCTGAATTGTTATTTCTGAGCAAAAATTTTCAGTATTTTCAAATGGAATTAGACAATATGTCAGGACAATAAACCAGTATTCATTTACTGTAAATAATTATATTTTTTTTGATTGCTTGTCCTACTCCATCTCCTCTGTTTGCTTGTTGAGTCTCTTATTTTGTCTCTTTTTCCTGTCAGTTTGGAAGAACCTGCTTTTGTATCGTTCCAAGATATTTCTTTCCTCAGGTGGCAAACATTAAAGTTTAAAAACTCACCATGGTCCTCAGTGCTGTGAATAAACAGCTGAAATAGCCTGACTACGAAGTTGTGGTGTCATCACTAGCAGCTGAACTGAACTGTGATAACGGTAACTTTGTACACAGACAGACATGAAACCAGACACACTTTTGTGAAGAGAAAGGAGAGATTTTTATTTGTCACCTTAACTGAAAGCATAATGCAAACATTGGCAGATGGGATCTGGGGTCCTGAGACTAAGAAAAGAAGAAATGTACCCTGCAGTGTACCATGGGTCCCAAGCCCACAGTATTCATAATGTCTAACTCAAAGATCCTACCTAAGAACCAGTCTTTAAAATGGGAGAGGTCATTTGCAGGGAAAATAAGGGTTTGCATGAAAAAAAGTCAACAACAACAACAAAACCCTATAAAACTGTGGTTTATTAATTGCATGTGCAGGACACACACTGGAGAAAATTAATAGATCCTGTCACACCTGAAATAGAAAAAGGAAGAAGATGATGGTGGAATGGAAGAGACAAAGTGATACATAAGGCATGACATAAAAGCCAAAGTCAGATAAAGTGAAAGACCAAAATAAGAAAGAACAGTGACACAATGTCATAGCAGATTCTTAACAAGCCAATGTCAAGACAAAGGATCATGGATGTTTTCAAGCTGTCTGCAATTTTCTTCAATAAATTGGCTTTAAAGATTTGATAGCATTTCCCACAGGAAGGTCTGCAGCCCTATTAAGATATATTGTATTGGCTAGCCACAGGTTCAAAGTCCCAGTATTATGTCATTTTCAGTTCAAAGTAAAAGGTTTCTTCTATCAGAAATTATCATTAATAAGAAAATGTCTGTCAGCTGAACTTTCTCAGCAAAAATATCACTGATAAAATCTTTCTAACAATCTGATGTATGTCTCAAGTATATCACTTGAATCTTCATTTTGGGGCCAAAATCTCATCTTCAGCTACATGTTCATAATTCTCATTAATATCAGTGGAAGCTTAGCTCAACTCCAAGGGCAAAAGTTACCCTCCATTCCTCAAAAGAGTCTAATGTGGTATGATCAAGTTTAGGTTTCTATAGATTATAGAATCTTAAAGATAGAATCTTAAAGAATCTTAAAGATAAAGATGGTTGGAAATGACTCCTAGAAGTCTATAGTCCAACTTTTGATTCCCCTCCCTGCCCCTTCCCTCCCCTCTCCTCTCCCTCTCCACTCTGCTTCTGCATATTTAAAGGGGTGAAAATTACTTAATAGAATTACAAATAAGTGTTTTGACATCCAGGACAGTTAAGTGGTTGTCTCACACTTAGTGAAGACAAGAAAGAGCTTAAAACGTAACTGCTTGTTTACATAGTGTAGCAGAGTAATTGTCCTGTGCTAGTAATATACACAAGGTTTTATTTTGGAAATCGTAATTTTAACTGAACCATGGTGTTGACACTGTGAAATTCAGTGAAAATGTAAGATGCAGTGCTTCAAAATCTGCTCTATAAACCATTTGAAAGACTTGATTTGTAGTTTTAGTGTAGACTTCAAAGGTATAATTCTCTTTAAGATAAAAGATCAGAATTTAGGTGCCAACATGTTATTGTTTACAGGTGCACTAGGAATGGAATTCAGCTGCTGGAGCATAAATGCTTTGTGCCACTTGTGGTTCCCTAAGTTATCCAAGCATCTGCATAGGGCTGCACATTACAAAGATCCTAGGGAAGAGCTGAACCTATCTGGAAAGGTTGATAGTGGCCAGATAAGGTTTCCTCAGACACGTAAGATGGCAGCAGAAAGCTGTGCCAGATTGTCTCTTATTACTATACTGGAAGGAACCTATAGATTGATTCAGCTCAGTCAAAAGCAAAGACCAGGTGTTCATAGGTAAGTGTCTACAGGTACCACAACTGTCCTAGCTCTTATTGTACTCAGTGGAGCTTTTAGGCAAATTCACTTGTAGGCACATAGGTGCATATTGCATTTGAGATGCCAAAGGGATGCCTGAGCTGTATGGATAGGGTTAGAAGATATGATTAGTAATTTACAGCATACCCATATCCTACAGATCAGGCAGATGGAGACCAGGTGGAATATCCAAGGGCATCTAATATAAGCAGAAGCCTACTGATTTTGGCAAGGTGTGGGAAGTGAATAGGAAGATGTGGGTGTTAGACAGACATGCTTAAATTCTGTCAGTATCCAGCTCTTGTTGCTGTCTGTATATTATAGAAACAGTTGACAGCACATATTGACACTTCCCAGTGTAAAAATTGTCTCAGTGTCAGTGTTTCCCAACAGTTTAAAGTGTTGACACCCTAAATGATGGATCTCAAAGAGAGAAGGAAAATAAAAGGATTCTGTGAAGGAAGGAGGAGACAAAATGTATAAAGCAATGATAATTTCAGGGCATAATCTCTGGCACATAGACAAGATACTCAGACCAGAAGGAACTCTGCGTACTGGAGGACAGGGACATAGCTGTGAAGGTGGCTTCCTGAGCCCCAAGATCTGGGAAACACCAGAATGGATGACTACCTTGAGGAAAAAAACATACAGCAGATAGCAAGGAGAGAGGCTTGAAGGGAGGTATATGTATTTGCTACACCTCTAATGATAGGCAGTACCAGGACCTGTTCACTGGCCCGGAAGCCATTCTGGATACTGCATTGCTGTTAAATATTCTCTGCCTCTAAATAAGAAAATATATGTCCAAGATTCCTGTTGGGAATGTTTCTGGTCAGGACTAATGATTGTGTTCATAGGAAGCACTACAGCAATGCTAGCTGACTGGTGCCAGCCCTAAGAGTGACGATATTAATGACAACTGTGTGCCAGGCCTCAGATTTCTGTTCTGGTTCTATTTGTGTTAACAATCAATGTTAATAATATCCATTCCTGACAGCTTTTCCCAATGGCCACTTTGGATGCTGTTCTCTTTTAGGTGCCAAGTGAGTCTATCTCTGTAGTTACAAACCACTCTGTGCTGACTGCCCTTGAGGATGCAAAACAACCCTTCTTCCACTTTACTTGTTAATTCAACAGTCTTCCCCAAATGGGCAGGAGGACAAGACTCTGACTTTTTGATAAAGAGGAAATCCCCTGGTCCCTGGGAAAATGATGGAAAACAGCATTAGGGACAATAATACCTTGATTTTGAAGGACAGGAAGAGAGGAGTTTTAAAAGCCTCCCCAACATCATAGGTGTGAGGAAACATGGACTGAAGCACTGCCCTCTGTTTTATGTCTTTTCGGGTTTCTAAATAGTCCCAAACAGAGTGAAAGTCACTGAAACTGCACCATCTGAGAATAGGAACAATGACCTATTTGTAACCTTCAAAGATGGGATATGAAACTATCCCTTAAAAGGTTTGAATTTCATACAAAGAAGCCAATAAGTTAACCATCCCAGACCCTTCTTCATTCTTTTCCATAAAATTGATCTGTGCAGAGTTTAGTGCAGAAATTTTATTTGAAAGAGGAACATTTTAAAATATATTCCTTTTTTTTTTTTTTTATTCAGAACAAAACTTCCAGAATGGAAAATCTTCAGTCCATAAGATTACCTCAGATCTTTGGACCCGAGAAGATCTGTGTTTTTTAGGAGAGTCTGATTTCCAAGAACTGATTCAATCTATTGGTATGTTTACCTTGAATATTTAGTCTGTGATAGTCCTTCTTGTCAGGAAGCCAAACAAGCTTTCAACAAAATACTGCATAAGATTTCTGGAGCAACATTTTCTGAGCTGAGCAGTCCCTACAAATCGTTTGATTGTGATCAACTAACAAATGAAGCCGGAATATCTGAGTCTTTCTGAGCAGCTTTGTTTCTGATTAGTAAATCCACTTGTGCCCTTCACAGGTCCATTTCTCTCCTGCCGTTTCCTGGACAGAAACAGCATACTGCCTTCCTGCCACATTAATTTACTTCCCTCAAGTTTACCAAGTTGCTTTTCCTCTGATAATTTTCTGGATTTATTTTTAACTCCTTTATGCATCCATAGATCTACTGTCACCTCTATTTTTCAGTTGTCTGAGAAGAATCCACAGTGAAATCTCAATTCCTTTAAGAAAATTGAAGGATATATAAATCATCAGCATACAGAAGTCATCTGTGTGATTGCAGGTAAAGTTCTTATTGTTCTGCTGGATTGTTGTTTGTTATCCTTAGAAGTAAGAATATGAACTTCTGTTAGCAAGGATGTTAATCATATGAGATCTCATCAATTAAAAACATGTATCACAAATATCTCAATAGTGTATTATTTATTAAATTACAGTAATTTGCTCTTTCTCTTGCAGTTATGGTTAGTGGTACTGATTGCAGACAAAGATGACGCTAGCTAAACAGGACATGAACACAGAACACAAAAGGTCAAGGCCAGGGAAGTACATAGCATAATGAAGATTGGAGAGAGCATGTGGGCATAATGAACCAGGCTGCACAGGAAAACAGTTGGACAGTTTCCTTCTGCAATCAATCCAGCTGGGTCAGATAAGAGATTTACTGCTTGTCATCCAATTGAATTTTATCTTATTTTTTGCTGAGTGAGACAAACTCCCCATTTAGAGCAGTAACCCAGGAGATGACTAGGACATTTATAAGGATGTATCATTTGTAAAAACAAAGCCAAATTTTCTCTTCATGCTCTAAAATAGATACATAGATTGTGTGCAAGCTAACTTGGAATTTTCTTGCCTTTTTTACTTTTGTTTTTTTCAGACCTTAGGAAAGATCTCTGCATCTGAAAGTTTCTCCATTTTACATCAGTTAATGGAATAGAAAATACAGTTTCCCCCTCAATATTCTCACTTCTTTTGTTCTCACTCATAAATGATATCTGGATTAATTTTATTTTTTTATTCTAAAATATATTTTATCATTTATCTAGGTCAAAATCTATCTATGTCCACATAATGTACAGTAATTTCCTCTGCAGTCTTACTCTAGTTCTTGGTACCTTCATTCTCCTCTTAGGCACTGAGTTTTCTGTTAGATTGCAGACAAACCTACAGTAAAACTTGTTTTTCCAGCCTCAGCCAAAGGCTTGCTTACTGGCTATTACCTAATAATTCTGGTTTTGAGAGCCATGGTCCGAGCAGTGAACATTACTAAAAGGAGAAAGAAAATGACACCCTGATTACTGCTCCTAAAAGGCATGTAATAGTTGAAGGGCTTACTAGATTGATGAAGAGGTGCTTGGACTTAGTTCAATAAGCTGAAGATAAATATTTGCATTTCAGAAGATCATGTTTTGAAAAAGCAGATCCAAATGAAGTGATTCAATGTTTCACATTTCCCAGAATTTTCTCTTTGAGGGAAATGTCAGTGCTGTGTCTGAATATCAAAAGGTGAGGGGGTGGAGGATTTGTCCATAATCAAATCTCCAAGTGTCTTAACCAGTCTATATTCATGAAGCTAACTTTTCCCCCATGAGGTGTTCTTTTGTGAAGATCAATAGTAGCTGCCCTTTGACATTTTTCCCCAGGTTTTTATGCAACTGCATAGTGCTTGAAAGCATTTAATGTTTACATGACAGCTTACTGCTGTAGTACGCATCCTGCCATTGTACAAACTGTAGCCCAAGCAATAAATTCACATCCCATCTTATGCAAGGAGCAGAGCTGACATTGCATTGCCTGTGTGTTCAACACTGCCAGTATTAAACACAGGCCAGAGCCCCTGTACTCCCATTTTGCTTCACTGACTTCAGCAGGCATTCTGATGCCTTCTCATTATTTGTAACACATTCTTATTATCTTTTTATACATGCATAAGAACCTTGAAGAGAAGCTAAGTAGATCAGATCACTAATACCTGAGAGCTAAGAAACTGCATTATTTTCTCCTATGTTCTCTAATTTAAGCTCCTTTTGGCCTACATTTTTTTCCTGTATTTTTTTTATAGTCAAGAAGGTCAGGAGCAACTGTAGCCAATAAACAAAGAAGCAAACAATAATGTGACAATAATAGTTAGAAAGATTAATGCCAGTGTCTGAATTTTCCTGAAGACAGTCATTGTTCCTTTTCCTAGGTCCAACACAAATCGAGTAAGTGCTATCCTAATGAGTGACCCTGAAGGTTACACAGGTTGATGCAGCTCTTTGGTAAGTTCCTGGACCTCTCAGAATTTGAGCAGATTTCTTGAAGTCTTCCTCAGCAGAATCTGTGGATCTTGGGGTTCCTAAGATCTTTGTAGCCCTTTGGATGTTCATAGTCTCCTCTGCTCCCCGTGGATGACTACTGCATAGCTACCTGTATCTGAGCAGCTTTATTGGATGCTCGTCAAAGACCTGAAGTGGACTCTTAGCATGACATTCATCTGACCTGCCTCAGGAGAAACTTAACCACTAAGTCCCTTACCCAGATCTTCCCAGCGTGCAAAGAAGTGTCTGCCTCAGACATAGCTATATACATTGAGACAGGTGAATTTCACCACAGTGTAGGACCAGAAAGGTGAGCAATAGAGTACTCACAGGCTGTACGGAGCCAGACTATGCTGTCAGCAGATGAATTCTGCAAAGAGAACAGAAGTCCAGCTGACACAGATCTCTGATCTGGCCAATCTGCACAGTGCTGCATCATGTGTGAATTAATGGTTCAGAGACCAGTCTAAACATCTCTTTGCTGTGTGGCAGGTTGCCTGGTGTCTATCTTGGCTCAATACATATGCATTTGGGAATGCTTTTACTACGCGCAAGCACTCTCCTATTTTGGCAGTGCTATCATCTTTTGTGATTGAATTACAAACTTCCTAGTACTTACTATTTTCCTTTCATTTTCCTGAAGGTCTCGTTCTTTAATGTCCTGCTGTGTAAATGACTGAACTTTCGTTTTGAGAGAAAGCCTTCTGACCTGGTGAAATATTTGAAAACTCAGTTCCACAGAAGAGAAGTTGAGGTAAAAAATCAATCAAAACAAACCATGACAACCACCCCCCTGATATTATTTCAAATAATAGGTAATAGTGATTTTCAGTTTTTAGTGGGGGTTGGATTCTGACAGTGTTTCTCCCTCATCAGTCTTGATTTTGACTACTGATATGTTGTTCTTTTGATTCATTTTTCTCTTTAGTATTTACATGAAAAAGGAGAAAAGAAAAAAACAAAAACCAATCACTTTTCTTTTTGCAACTAACCACAAATCCTGATGCAGTATTCCCTTCCAAGGTTAAATTCAGCAATTCTCTCTGTGATTTTCTTTGCACGGAACAAAGGGCGTGAGATAGACCTGGCTGAGTTGCACTTTTCTGCATAGCTCTTCTCCATGAATTTTCCCTGTTTAGCTCCCTTGCCCTGCTGTACTCTGATGGTCCCAAAAGATGTCTCTGGCAGTTGCAGGAGGTTTGGTACCCTGCAGTGTGCGGGGGCAGGATGCAAACAAAAAGACCATCTGCTTTCTGAAGCTTTGGTCACTTAAGCTTTGGTAAGCATCCATCCCTTCCAGCTAAGCTCAAAAGAAAAGTGTGAGAGCTGGAATGGGTGGAGGATGCTACTTTTGCCAGTGTAAGGTACTGGATATGTGATCAGCTACCCAGACATATGGTAATTACTTCCTGCAACTCAAAATACCTTACATGAATCTTTACTCAGCTAGAACTGCTGAGTATTTTAACTCTTTTCATCAAGGGAAATAAAGAAGAAGGTAACTTAGCAGATGCTCTGTTCAAATTCTATTTGAATGTCGATTGTAACTGAGGAACTGAGTTAAGTTTCCCTTGCCAAAATGCTTTTGAGTACAGAAGTAGCTGCTACCAATATATTCCCAGAATCATCTGAGTCTCACCCCACCTATGCTGAGGATTTCAGACCTTTGTCATGGTAGTTTGAACAAAAGGAATATCAGGTGGCAGAAGAACTTCTAAGCTTTCTCTCTCTCTCTCTCTTTCTTTATTGTAACTTTAATAGTATTTCTCTTCTGCCTTCTTCCTTCCTTGCTCATTTCCTTCCATTTTTCTTTTCTTTCTTTTACACAGACAAACCAGTAACATGTGTTGTTGAGTTTAATATAACTCATAAAGCAGAAATCTGCATCTTTTAAACAAGCATTTCCTAATTTCACACAGGTATCAGGTCTCTTCCTCCTGTCATGTCCCAAGTCTAAAGAACTTTAAAACTGATAGAAAGGACAAAAGCTTTACTCCATGTGATGCCATTTGAAATGTTAATTTGAAAGGGACTAAAACCTCTCAATTAGAAACAGTGCCATGCCCTTTGGGTATGATCCCCTAATTAAAGTTTGCTCTGATGACATTGTTCTGCATATTTTATGACTGGATCTGATAGATTTGGGATAGGGTGGAGTTTCTGATGAACAGGGCAGATCTGAAATTATCTCCTTCTTGCATTTGTAATTTAAATAAATCTCAGTGGAATTAATTGCTTGTGGTACAAATACTTTGTTTCTAAGTCAGAAGTGGATTCATCAAGGATGATTCCCTTCTCAGTTGCACACTTTCTTCAGTAAATGTGTCACTGTTCAAAAAATTACTTGCAAAACTCATGATTTGTACCAGTGAAATTAAAAAAATAGGCCTTTTCTTTAATATTTTTTTAACTCTCCCTCTTTGGAAACTTTGAAACTTTTCACACACATTAGTGTTGTCTCATCTACTACATAGAATCTCATAAGGTTCTTGGGGGATTCCCATGTAAGCCTTCCTAACTGATGGTTTAGCAGAGAGGAAAATACAGGCTAATGAACCAAATATCCCATTAATGACTGCCCAAGGTCAGCAGCTTTAATAAACAGCTCAATCTTATCGTTAAAAGAAATAGTGGTGCTGTTGTAATGTGAATAATTGATAGGTGCTTTAGCAGCACATCAGTGAACATTAACTGGAAGAACATTAATGGAAAGAGAAGTTTATGAGGGTTGTGAGCCAAGAGGAGGCAAAAATAACTGCAAAGATGAAAGACCTATAGCTTTTTAGTGGAGTAAATGTGTCCAAATATTTTATTTGTTTATTTATTTATTTGTAGGTAGATACTGAATTATTTTACACATCTTCCCAATGTCATAGCCCATCTTCCCAGCCTGCCTGGCTCACTCCAGGCAGCTGTCAGAAAGAAGGAAGTTCCCCTTCCACTCTGCATCTACAATGAATGAAGATGTAACCAGCCTCAGGTCACTCTTAGCTGTTCCTAACCAGCAAAGTTACTTCACCTTTCTACCAAGCAGCTCAGCAGCTTATGACCATAATCATTAGCTGTACTGAGACAAAACAGAGCAGATTTACTGAAATAATTTGGGTCATTGATACAAATGACAATATTGCTCAATGATGAAGAGAAACTGAACAGGAAGATTATAATCATCAGGAAAAAGTTTAGGGTGAACAACTGAGGAGGGGCTGGAGTCAGTGATTCCAGCAGGGCAGTGATGAGAAGCAAAGACCTGCTTGTTTGCTTCCCAAACTGCAACTAAAATCACATTTTAAACTACAATTGGGAGGGATTTTGTAGGTGCATCTTTACAGACTCTCTCTGTTACCTATGGCTTTTTCTCCTCTCACCTTCCCTGTGCACTTCAACATGCACAACTATTAATGACAGGAATTTCTCCTCTGATGCTCCAGTGTTTTGGAGCAGCCCTCCTCTGTCTCTGTCTCTGTCTCATCTTGCTCATCAAACATCCACTAAGAACAAGTATTTGTTTTCCCTTGTCTAAAACATTCAGTTGTTTCCTTCCTCTCAACAATGACATATCTCTGTATTTAATTAATTAACTGTTTGGCCTTTTGAGGTACAGCTCTTCCTTAAGATGCCACATAACACAAAGATTTGTAGTAGGCTTACAGATGAAAAAGCAGATGTGTCATTAAAAGCTTTAATTTATGCTTTTGTAACATTCCAGCTGCATTTCTTTGAATCAAGTGCATACATTTCTGCACTGTAGAAACTGGAAAAGAAAGGGACGTAAAATGGAACATAAATGTGTTCTGGGCATTGCTCACGTTTCATCTTATCAGATGTAGACAGCAACATTTATGACAGAGGCAGTGACACTGGGCCCCCTCTGTACAGATTGCTTTCTGAAAGTACATTTTCTATTTCTTCAAGAAGAGATTATGTTGACTTACTCCAATTTGTACATGCACCCTGTAGACATCTAGCTTAAGTGTTCTACTTGTAGCAGCTTCTTGTGAAATAAGTGCACAGCCTACTCTACTCTGCTATCCTTCTTTTCAGAGAAAACATCATTGTGGGTAACAGAAAGGAATACAAGAAGGAGGAAGGAACATAGCTAAGGAGCTATTAAAATGAAAGCTGAGAAACATCTGGGAGATTCATAGATTGGGCATGATGCGCTAAGTATGAGGGCAGTGACATCTTCACTGTAAAAGCTTTGTTTGCATGGCACAGCAAGAATAGTATCTGCCTGAGTGAAGACACAATGGGATTTCATAAAAAGAGGATAGAAGCCCGTGTGGCTTGATTCATGTTTTTAATACAGGGCACGCATGCTATTATAGAACTCCTGATTAATTACATGTTTTCATCTAACTCACAACAAAAGCTTCATGCTGGGATGAAAAATAGGATGAACAAACTCACCAGTAAAGCTATGGACAAATTTAGCACACACAGTTAAAGTCAGATCTGCATTCCATAGAGATCAGTGAAAAAAACCCTCAAAGACTTTAGTAGGCCCCTAGTCTTTTTGCCCTCTGCTTAATTATGTTACCCTCTGCTTAATTATGTCCTGGTGGTATTATAAAGCTTAGAAACTTTTTCAGCCTCCAGATGAGCCTGTCCATATTAGATTCTGTTTTTTTTATATAACCTCTTTTGATGCAATTCTGAATCAGGCTGTAAAAGCTGCATCCACAGATTCTCCTGGAGGATTTGACAGAACATTGCAAAAGAGCACTTGATTTTGTCTTTATTGCACCACACATGAGTGCCTCCATCTCGTTAATGTAGGAAATGTGTTATCTGAGGGAGAGGAGCTTGGAAGCTTGGAACACCAGTGGTGCATTTTAGAGCCTCTGTTTTTTCATTTTATCTATTAGATGGCATGGCAAATTAAATGCCTCATCATGATGAAATAGCAGCTTTTCCAAAAGTGTCCATTTGGCAAGGAAACTGTACTTTTGTTAGTGCACTAGCCTCGGTACCACAAGGGGATCAACTGGCTTCCAAGCTGTAATAAAGGAAATGACATGCTGGGTTAGCTGTCACTGGGCTCTTCTTTTTGTGCTGAAAACATTTATTTGTTTGCTTTCACAGGGGATCCTTCCCTGAAAACTTTTCCAGATAGAAGCCTACATAATTCAGAGAAATGTTAGCCATGGAAAAGAGGCCTAGGAATATGTGCATTGCTTTCTGCCCCTTCTGCAAGACTGCTTTTGCCCAAGTCTGTGCTTTCCTCTGCTCATGGCTTTGTTCTTCTTTGTAGACTCCCTTACAGCTGAGCATACCTCAACTGATAATTAATGATTTTCTGACACTATTACTGTTTGTTAATGCTCATGTCATCATTTCAGTATCTTGGAAACTCTTGAATCTGATAACATGCACAAATCACAGAGTGAGCTTCTAATTCCACATACATATACCCCCTCAATTTATTTCTTACCTCTGAGGCCATGTTTTCACACCATGTATTATGTTGCTTCTTAAACCAGGAGACCTCTACAAGGCCCTTCTGCTGAAGAAGCAGGATGCGCAGCTGCAGGAGGGGCCTGCTGTCCTCCAGGGTCTGAATATGTTGTCCATGTAGCATGGTCAGCTCCTACACCTCTGCTGACCAGGAGGCAAAATCAGTACTGAAGGTTGAGCTGTTCAAATCCGTAGATGAAATATGTTTGGAAAGGATTGGGTGGATGTTGAGGAACCATGAGCCCTAGAGGACCCAACTCAGTGTTGTAGTGGGATACAAACACAAGAACTTCAGGATAATGTACAATGTTATACAGTCCTTGCATAGATACTGTGACAGGCTCTTCACCACAGCTTGTCTTTAGGCTAGAGGTGAATTTATCCCTGCCGATGTCATAATAAGTTCTTCTATCAGTCCGGGAAATCTTTTTCCTGAAAACTATAATCTGAGGAACTGAAAATAAAGTCATTAGAATTGAATTGAATTGAATTGAATTGAATTGAATTGAATTGAATTGAATTGAATTGAATTGAATTGAATTGAATTGAATTGAATTGACAAGGTTGGAAAAGACCTTTGAGATCATCAAGTCCAACCTATTAACCAACACCATCTTATCAACTAAACCATGGCACCAAGTCCCTCATCCAGTCTCCTCGTAAACACCTCCAGTGATGGTGACTCTGCCATTACTTTGTCCTGTACTCTGTTTTATCCTATCTAAATATTAGAGTACTTTTTAACAGCAGCTATGTTATACCCTGTCTGGACAAAAGCAAAAGCCTGTAGCCCTTAAGAAACCTCATCTTGACTGAGATCATGCAGCAGCAGTGAGCATAACCCCAGATTTAACAGACTCACTTTCAACCAGCCGCTTTGTCCCACAGGGACTAGTATATCAAATTTGAACATCTTACTCTATAACTGCGATAATGAGGGCAAGCCTGCCTCGTGGATGTAAAGAAACTTGAACCAGCTCGGCAGCTAAGTCTGGAGAAATACTGTATATTGGCTGAATGCTTAGATCTTCAACAGCTTTGGCATCTCTGCACCTTCTTTCAAACCATGGCATAAATCAGCCCTTAATGAGAGGGAAAGAAAGATATCTGAAAGCCTGCAAAGAAATCTTAGCAGAGTTTTTCAGCCCTGCTTCTCTGACACAGGGGCTTCAGCTCTCAAGGATCAGTATAACACTGTGGATAAAATAAAAACCCAATACACATCACAACTCTGACTGGCTTCAGGAAGAGATGTAGGTTTATTTTGAAATCCTCAAAAGCAAAATATGCCTGTTCTGTAACAACAGCAATACAGGCTCACATTTCCTCCCACCTCAAGAGAGGAAAGCGATGCATTAAGGCTCTAGATGATTAGACCTTTCACAAGAATGTAGAAATCTCTAAGTGGAAAGACAGGAAAGGACCTGAACAAGATGTCACACAGAAAAGCATCATGAAAAGACTGGAAAATGAGGTCAAGGTGAGGATGAGGACTGAGTTTGGTAAAGAAGAAATAAAATTTTTTAAAGTCACCCTTTTCTTCTTAAAGTGTACTTTTCCTTCCCTAATGTGTACTTTTCCTTCTCTAAAGTGTATCAGAAGATTATCTGGTAGAAAAACAGACCCAAGAATAAATGATCTCCTTATCCACAAGACTTTCATACTATGCCAAATTAATCTACACAGAGGCTTTCTGTCCTATCTAAATATATTTAAATATAAGCTGCTAATAAAGATTTTTTTTTCAAGTTTTATTAGAAAAATAATAAAAGATATTGGTTGTTTGTTTTTTTCCAAAGGCCCAGAAAAGCTGCATAGGAGAATGGAGGGGTTTATTGCTCACTGAATATTTTATGTTGTTCTGGGAAGATCCACTCCTGGCCTCCACAAATTTTAGAACAGTCTAGTAAATATATTTTCAAATTAGCACACTTTCTATACTTTTATTTTCAATTCCAGTGTGTCTCATAGAGTGTAAGAAAGAAATTCAGGGGAGAAGAATAGGTGATGATTAAAGGTATCTTTAGGCAAAAATTAACCTGCATCCTGAGGCACTTAGATTGTCAAGGATATACCTACTGACTGATTAGTGCCTACTTTTCAGATTACAAAGTGATGAATTCTGGTTTTGGATTTATCCATTTAGAATCAGTATGTGGATGGATATACTTCAGAGCAGAGTTTGGACTGACCCTGTTCTTTATGAGAAATACACATTGTATCACCATACTAGGGACTCAAAGTCATTGTATCTGATTTTACTTACATGAGCTTGTTAAAGTAACTTTTCTTGCTTGCTTTTCCTTAGATAACATCCAATTTCATTTGACATATATCTAATTTATGTCTATAAATTTAGCTGAATTCAGTCTTCCAGGACATTTGCCAAGATTTTAATTTAGATTAATTCATTTCAACAGAATTGATAATTATCAGCCTGTGTAGAAGATGACACTCCATTTTGTCCATGGGCAAGGAGATAACATCCATCTCTTTGAAATACATGCAACAAAAAACGCTTGAAAACATGTTTTAAAACATGATATTTCACTAAGAACAGGACAGCATATTGCTATTTAAACCAGGCCATCTTTCTTTTCTATTACTGTTAGATTATATAGTGTGTTTAGTAGACCTATCCTACATTTAGCCAAAATTTCATTTTGTTTTTATAAAGGACATGTTCAGAGGCTACAGAAACTTGGTGAATAGAGTTAAAGTCCTTGCTTTTCTGTCCTTTAAGAGGGTAGTAGGGTAGTAAAATAGTTAGGAGCATTGGCACACGTGAAGTTTTTACCAGTTTATAATACACTTCCTTATTTATTGTGATGTCAGCTTTTTAATTTTGGAAGAACCATCACCTTTTATGATACTATGGGCCCCTGGGTTTTTTTAATTGTTCTTATAAATCCTGGTGAAGTTTTTATATAAATCTATTTAGAAATTTTAATGGAATATGAAGCTTCAATGGGGAAAGAAGCAGAGGGACCTTGACAGGCTGGGTGGATATGCAGAGTCCAAAGGCATGAGATTTAACATATCTAAGTGCCAGCTTCTACACTTTGCCCACAACAACCCCATGCAGTGCTACAGGCTGGGGACAGAGTGGCTTGAGAGTGGAAAGTAAGAAGATGTCAGGCTGGACAAAAATGCTACAATTGCTCCAGAAAGTGGGGAAGAGAGAAAGTCTTTAGTCCTCTGCTACCACTCTTTGGGGAAGGTAAGAGGCAGAAATGGCTGGGGCTAGAGGAGGCCATTAGAAAATTTCCTCTTTGCTTTGACAGAGAAGCCATGGGTACCATGACATGCTCTGATATCCTCTGTCTTGTGAATCTGTCCCCAGAAACACTAGTAATTTTGCCTGTTTTCTGCTTTTTTTTTTAACCAGAAGCCCCTGAGATCACCTGTTAAGTTAATGGGACAAACTAACCCCTTGGTGCTTTATAACAATTACTCCATTTATGTGGCATTTTCCACAATATCCTTGTTTCCTGTCTATCAAAATGTTGCTTTTAGATTTCTGATGCTAGATAAAACTTAGAGTTCAAGAGTGACTAAGCAAGACTTTCTGTGGTAAAATAATCCTAGCTCAACTAAATTTATTCCAGCACAGATAATTGGGAGGTGTAAATAATGCAGATTATTTCCAGGATTTCTGTTAAAAATAAACACAGCAGAAGACATTTTTTCTTATCTAGAACATACTTCACCACTTTAACTGTGTTCAAGCATTGAAACACTAATTCAAGAGAGCTTCAAGTTAAAGAGCAGGAAGTATAAAAAAGTGTGTTAAAGGAAAGATGAGTTTCATGAGCGTATTTCAAGTATGACTTTCTACTGTGAAAGCATGACAAAGTATTTAAATATTGAAACTGGGGCAAGAATTAGAAGTTTATTTTCTCACTTTCTTCCCATATCCCAAGGCAATGCCGATGTCGTATCTTCGCTGTTCTCCTGCTCCCTAAAAATTACATTAGCATTAAAGGGAAATGTCTACTTAATATTTATACAAATAAAGACATTGATGGGTAACATCTCATCCTTTCCTCTTAGAGAAATTGCTTTAGGAACATAATGCCTTACAAGCCTATCTAGGCCAGAAGTCTAATCAAATTAACACCACTTCAGTGCTAATGAGGACTGGTAGTCATTCACCTTAATTAGCCATTCTGAGTAAATATATTTTTAGCACCTTGATATTTAGGAGCTCAGGTCTATCTCCCAGCTTCTTATGACCTTAGCAACAAAGTTACAGAAGAAGGAGTGACAGCAGAGTGAAAAATTTTGATGCTCCCATTACAAAACAGGTCATGTCCTTGGTGAATGTGTTCCCAATATAAAATGCAGAGGATTACAGTAATATGTTACTATATTTGCAAAACTGAATGGGACTTGCAGATTGGGGTCTACTTGGTCCCAGTGGGACTTCTAGTTGCTGGGAGGTGCAAATCTCAATGTACAACAGCAGCATCAGACATGGCCTGGCAGTGTGCACTGAGACCAGAATAACCTACCCGTCTCTTACTCATTTCAGATTTACCTTTGGTAAAGAGAAGTTTCCTGCATGTTGTAAAGCTGTTAATGCACACCTTCTAAAAAGTAAAAATTGCTGATATGTTGAGAGAGATGATTCTTCCCCTCTATTCTGTTCTTGTGGGACCCCCGCTTGAAGTATTTTGTCCAGCTCTGGAGTCCCCAACACAAGAAGAACATGGAACTGTTCGAGCAGGTCCAGAGGACAGCCACAAAGATGATCAGAGACCTGGAGCACCTCTCCTATGGAGCCAGGCTGAGAGAGTTGGAGTGGAGAAGAGAAGGCCCAGGAGACTCCTTAGAACAGCCTTTCAGTATCTGAAGGGAGGCCTACAGGATAGCTGGGGAGGGAATATTTACACAGGCATGTAGTAATAGGACAAGCGGATGGCTTCAGACTGGAAGAAGCTAGGATTAAGATTAGACATTAGGAAGAAATTCTTTCCCACAAGGATGGTGAGGCACTGGAACAGGTCAACCAGAGAGGCTGTGGAGATCCAGCCCTGGAAGTGTTCAAAGCCAGATTGGCTGGTTCCTCATACAACCTGGTTTAGTAGGAGGTTTCCCTGCCCAAGGCAGGGAGTTGAAACTAGATAAACTGTAAGGACCGTTCCAACCCAAACTGTGCTATGATTCTTTGACATTTGTTTTATCATCGATTGCCTGAGGTGGCAGAACATGACTGGAGGAATGTTTGAAAATTCATCATATTTTAATCTTAGTGACAGTCTGCTTTTGTTTGATTATGTTAATTATGTTTGGAATTTATCCTGACTTTCTAAACAACAAAACAGGCTACCAAGTCTTTTAGAATAAAGGACATAAAATGCAGGTTCATTGCAGTAAATTACAGGTGCATTTCAGTTTGAATTTTAGCTGCAGAATTCCATCCATACAATTAAGATTAAATGAAGTGCTCAGTACTTGCTCAGATACAAATGCAAATATATCCCTCTAGTTGTATAAACAATTAGACAGGCATTACATGGAGAAAATAGTTTTGAAACAGCATGGGAAAGATTTGTTTCACTTCCATGGGATTTTCCTTGATCAGGTCACAATTGTTGAGACAGAAAGGAGACTGACTGGGGATCTTCCTATGTACATGTTCCAGAGAAAAATCCTTTCAGGTTTAGGACAAGAGGAAATGGCCAGAGGAGGTTTCGATTGGAGATTAGAAGAAAGATCTCCACTGAAGGGGATATCAAACATTGGAATAGGCTGCCCAGGGAGGTGGTTGAATCCACACCCCTGGAGGTATTTGAAAGACAGAGAGATGTGGTGCGAGGGGACATGGTTTAGCATAAGACTTGGTAGAGTAAGATAATGGTCAGACTCTATGACCTTAAAAGTCTTTTCCAAGGAAAACAATTCTAGGATTATAAATTGCTGTCATTAAAAACAAAGGTTCTGCTGAATGTGGAATATTATTTTTTTTTAGATGGGGATTATGCACTGTTATTGATTAATGTCACAAACAATCTCTCATTTCTTTTTCTTTGCTAGAAGAATTGTCCTAGAAGGAAAATCTTTCAGTATTTATGACTCAAATGCTGATTCTATAAATCCTTTAATCACTATCATGTATGCATCTTTCTGTGCCAATGCAGTGAATATCCTTAAGTTCAAATATATGGATAAGGTTTGCTAAGATAGATTAAAAACATGATTATGTTATCATTTGGATTCAGAAAAAGGAAAAACCTCCTTTATAAATTTCCTTTAGCATTAAAGCAAATTATGTTTTTTTCTTACCACAAACAAATCTTTCCATGGCAGTCATTGACAATGATTGTAAGATTTATGGATTCAGATTGCAGGTCCATCTTGGATTTAGATACTAAAAATGTACTCTTGAGAAAAAATAAATAGCTGAGAAATAGGATAGAATTGCTAGAGGCACTGTCATTTTTCTGAAGAATCTCTGAGTTTCTTAGAACAGTATCTCCACCCTACCCCCTGACAGTGATCAAGCAGCAGACCAAACTGGGGAAGGCCTCCTGTCAGACTGACTTTCAAATTAATGAGAGAAAGAAATCAGTGTTTCATGACATTTTTACTGGGTGCTGTAAACTCTTTGGAAAATTCTTACTCTGATGCTGACTCATTCTTGCTCCTTGAGCCCATCAATGCACACATTTCAGAATTATTCAGTTCCTTTAGACATCTCCTTTTCTAAAGTTTGCAGATTATTTTCAGAGCTTATTTTCAGAGCTTCTTATAGATGGTCTGGAAAAGATGTCTTTGTTTCGTACCTCTAAAAATTGTGGTCCTTAGCAACCACTCAAATATTGGCCTCTGGCTTTTGCTTCCCACACATTTGTGGATTGTTACCTTGAAACCTGTATGACACTGTCTTGAACAACTGAGAAGAATTACCTGGAAAACTGTCCTATTGCACTGTTTTTACAGTTGACTTTCCAGGTTAAATACACATCTTTATCCAGATACATCTTTCTGTTTATTTCCTAACAGTGTGTGGTTTCTTATTTTTGTGACAGTACAGTTTTGAAGAGTAAGCTTAACACATTTTAGTTCCCATAAGGAGCTCAGAGCTGACAAACAGCCAATGTCTAGTTGGGATGAAGATGGAATTGTTACACAGTTATAGTTTAATGAAAGAGTTTTAGAAAGAGAATAAATAACATTTCTTAGACAGTCTTACTGAAAGCTGGAGAAGTACACGAGCTTTTGGATTCACTGGGTCTTTGCTGCTAATCTAAGCCAGAACCAGAGAGCTTCATGCTAAGCAGAATTTGGAAACTGCTCTGAATTTAACTCAGTTATGTTGGCTGATTAGACAATTTCAAAGAAAAAAGCATTTGTCATCTGAGCAGAGCAGGACACTTAATCAGAATAGAAATAACAGCATTTGTAGCCCCAGTGATTTGTAGAGATAGAAAGTCAGGTAATTGTAACACAAAAGGCAGTGACTACCTGGAATGAGATTTCAGGAAAGTTGCTGTGTGTCAGATCAATGTATCACTGATACAATTATTTCTGTCACCCAATACAGTTATGATTGTGCTTCTAGGCATATTTTTGCAGGCCATTTGTAAGGTTTCATAAACAGGACTGAGTAATTATATACAGAGCTACTGTTTTCTGAGAAAAGACACACACAGTGTGTGTTCTCTGTCAGTTGACTTCTGCGGTTTCATGATGGTGGCCATCAGTGGCTTGGATTCACACATACAGTTTTCCTGAGTACTAGTGATGCAATGGATGAAGTATTTCTCATTTGGAGATTCATTGTTCGTTCACCTAAGCTGTTCAAATCCTTATTTCATCATTAACAGTTTGGATCACTGCTTTTTTACAAACTAGGTAAAAATGTACAAAACACATCCATACACATCTCAAGTAGCACCAAAGAATCTTTAATGGATAAATAAGTAGTCATTCCAGATGCAAGTTCACAACACAACTACTGTAAAACATGTCCTTATGCAAAAATAGTGATTTCTGGTTGTTTCATATACATATGGAGAGCACATAGTCAGACATACTGACAGAACCTACATTTTACAAGTTTTCTTATGAGTAGAAAATTTACTGAAGCCTAATTTCCTAAGGTTTTGTGCCTTGTGAATGGAATTTCTGCTGTTTAATGGCACGAAAGCCTGTGCTGAGTCATTTCCACTGTCTAAAGGTTTTGCATCTGAACTTTATGAAAAATTAAGCTCTTAATGGAATATTTCCTATCAAATGTCACTGCCAGAATCTCATTGTTTGTGCTGTTTTCATGAAAATTCCAGAAGATTGATGTACCTGATACTTTTACTCCTTTGCCATATTTGCATGAAACTGATCCTAAAGATCAGTTGTTTAAAATGATGGGACAAGCAGACAATATACACTGACAGCATGACTGCCTTATCTTCCTCCCTCTAAGAATGCAAGCTAGCTATCAAATCACAAGCCTTTATCTCAACCGCAGAAAAAGTGCCTCCAGCTACGATGAAAAGCGGGGCATTAGTTATCAGTGCTAGCAACTGAAGAAAGACTTGCTCCAACTCCCAATGACATGGTGTGGTAGATTGTAAACTAGTTATGTGAATAACTGAAAATGCTTGTATGGGTTGGCTTTGAATTTGCTGAGTGTGGTAGAACTTGGATCTTAACTCAATGTCACATGTGCAGAGGTGAAGGAATCGTTAAGCCAAAGCAATGATGGTCTTCAAGTTTGTAGTGTAAGAAATGTTGGGTTCTGAAAGTGACAAAGAAATAAAATATCAAACTTTCTGTAATTCAAGAGCCTATGGAATTCAGGAAATTAGAGGCTCATCAGTGCTCCAAGTGGTAGGATTTTGATCTTGATACAAGGGCAAAAGGACTTGAAAGAGTTGAGCCATCAACTTTGCCTTGAGAGCTTGGAAGTAATAGCTCAAAGGGGTATTGTCAGTCAGAACTAAGGGGCGTTTGGTAGAGCAGAACAGGAAAACAACATTGAGAACCTTCTAGTTTTGTTCTTGAATTCACCCACTTTTGCAGATGTAGGAAATGGAGTACAAGCAAAGACCAGCTGACAGAACATAACTGATTACTTCCTTATGAATCACATAGCCTGCATTTCCTCTCTGGATCCAGAATCTCCAGCAGCTATTTTACCTGGTAGACAGGTCTGTGATATTCTCTAAGCAGACTGACACCCACACTAGTCACAGGTTACCACTGCAGCCTAACATTCATCTTCTGACTGATGTGACATCCAGTATGTTATATGATGGGGTATTGACCTTTTCTCACTCCTTGGGAATGAGGCTTCTTAGGAGGTCTGAAGATGTCTCCTGTCACTGTGATGAAATTGGAGCTTTTGTGTGTAAGACTGCTCCAGGTGTCATTTTAAAGCTTTTAGTCAGTAGATACCACACTACCTCATGCAAGCAGATGCTTGTAGTTCACTAAAAAGAGCTGGAAACAAAACCCTATCACAGGAAACAACGCATCTGAGGTACATGAGACACACAGGCCTATCAGTTAAACAAGTAGATTTTACCTGTTCCAATAATTTGAACAATGCAAGGGCATGGGCAGACTCCAGAGTTCAACTGTAGCATGAAATTGTCATAGCCCACCCACCAGTGTTTTGGTTGAACACATCAGAGTTGTTTCAGAGAATTCCCAGACAATTCCTGAGAATTGGAACAGCACAGGATCAGTTTCAGAAATCCCATCTGGATGTTTCAGATGCTTAGAAAGTTGCTGTACAGATAAGGCCAAAATATATAAGCTGACCTTAAGGACACAGAATGTCCCCCTGATGTTTAGTTACAGATGTAGCTGTTGCCCAGTTGTCCAGATCCCCAGGTGATGTTTCAGCTTTTACATGATTCATTCTAAACCTTGAAGCAATCCTTAATTAAGTCACACATGGCAGGTGTGACACAACTCACAAAATACCATGAAGATGGTGCTGGGGCCACCATAAAGTTACACTCGAGATCTATCCTTTCACCACTGAGTATTCCTGTCTGTCAGCTTTAGGATGAACTAGGCTACCCTCTAGGATGCACTGACTAGGTTATATTACATATTAATTTTTCTGACTAGATACCCATTGTCTGATGGGAGCCAAGTTGTACAGCTGATGTATAGACATCTCCATGTAGACACACAGAATTAAATGTCTTTACCTGAAGATGAATCTCATCCTCTGTGGCTGGAGATATACTGCAATTTGGGCGCATAATGTCCGCCTTAGAAGCATTCAAAATGTTTTATAGGACTATCAAACTCTCTTCTAGCATGCAATTTGCTTCTAGTATGCCAACCTTTTTTGTGAATGAGATTGGATGAGGACATGGAGCTAAGAAAAGGTATATTTGCCTTTGGATTATGGCAAGTTTTTACTATCTGTTCTCTTGGGGATAATTTGCTGCTTAAGATGTGGCTATGGAAGAAAATACTTTCTAGTTCCATTCTGTAAATCTCACTTGTGTAAGGCAGTATTTTGGGCCAAACTTCCATGTTTTTCATTGTAAAATCTCAACTTAAACTTCTATGGAGTACTTTCATAGAAATGCTAATACATTGGATTAATATATAAGCACATTTATTGTAATTACTATCAATATTCTTTGGCCTCAGTGTTAAGTGTCACCCGAGGAAAAGGCAAGGTCATAATTTATTTAGTGGCACAAGCAGTCTTCATATTCTTGGATGAAAGTGAGTCAATGTATCCTGTGTCATCTCAGACACTCAGCTAATCTCAGATAATGACATAGGTTGCTTGTAAAATTTTCCTTTTTGAATAAATACTTGAAAGGAGCAATTACATTAGTAACCTCAGGGGTGGTAAGAATGGGAAAACTGCAAGGAGAAAGAACTCTTATTCAGTCTATTTAAATAAAGTAAGGATATGCTTAACCTATGCACATGTGCTGATGTGCTTAATGATCTCACATTTCTAGTTTTGTTCATCTCCGGGAACAGAAACTTACTGGGTAAAACAAACAGGCTTAATTTAAAACACTAATTAAATACATACACATTTTATCTCTGTGTCTAAAATGATGTGCTGGATTTTGTAAATACTCTTGTGCTGTACAAGAACTCATTGGAAGTTATAGAGAAAGAGTCAAGGGAACTGGACAAATGGGACAGGTACTTCCAGTCTGGGGATGATTACTTGTATACCTTCTCATGAACGCCCTCACTTTCTTTTTTTCTGTTTATGCATCTCTTTGCCCATCATGTCTAACTGGCAAGTTAATTTGGGATTCACCTCACCTATCTTGCTGCCTATAATGCTGACATTTATTTCTGAGCTAACCCCTCAGGCTTCCTCTCTAATCAATGGAGAAAGATAGGTTCTTTTAGTATGCATTTCATTTGAGTTATTTTAGTCATCAGCTAAAGCTGATGAGATAAATTCTCTCCTAAATATGTTTATTTCTCTCAGCTGACTATGAAGAAATCCTGGAGTAACTGTTGTGGGTGGAAGTGTCAACATGTAATAGAATAAAATTCATGCTTTTGGAGATAGTGTTGTGCAGCACCAGTATGTAGCAAAAGAAAAAGGACTGGCAAAGGACAAAGCAGGACTAGTATGAAGGATAGCTTAATTTAATTTACACCATGTGCAAAGGACAAGAAAAGGGAGAAACATATTCATTTTTGGAGGACTGTTTTAAACCAGTGGTGATATGGAAGCCAGTGACATCAGAGGAACTGGTTCCAGAAATGTTGGATCTGACCATACAACTGCACTGAGCAAGATGAGCTCAGTAACAAATCAAGGTATGGTCACAGGAAGCATTCTTACTGCTTTTGCTGAAGTATCCCCAGTATAGCAGCTCTTGTAAATCCTCACTATTTGTCCTTGTGTGAGATTCTTCATTGTGATGGTTCAAACACATTTGGTGGAGCTGCCATGCTCTGCTCAGCTTTTACTGTGAAACTACGTCTTTGTGCTCAGTTTTTAAGTCAGTCATTGATGTACGAAGTTAACAGAGTCGGTCAATATTTGAGAGTGTCCTATCAGTGATGTGAGAAATGTTACTAAGGAGGGATCATGCCCACCAAGGCATTAGATGTGATGTGCATCAGTCTGCCTAGTGGCTAAGGAAGGAGATTATTCAAAGCAGAAGCATCTGATACCTGCTGGAAACCATGTCCACTTGACGGTGTTTTCAGCACAGGTTCTTCCATGTTCAGCCTTAGTCCCCATAGTCTCATTTCAGTAGCAGTGATTTAAGATGCTGCACATGAAGTAAAAACTAAGCATGAGTGGCTTAAATTTAGATCAGCTATATTTTTCGTGTATCAAGGCATGATGACTTCCTAAAAAGCTATGCACTGTAGCACATGAAATGAAAGAAAGAAACTCGACCAGAAGGTGCTGTAGGCTATACTGTTCAGCCTGGATTTCTGCTGGCCTTCTCCACATCCTTTGCTTCCTCTCAGGTACAATTTAGAGGGTAGATTGATAGCACATGCAGCTGGAGGTTTTGATTCTAGACACATAAAAAGCTTTAGGTGGCCTTTTGTGGTGACAGAGTCTATATCCCCGGGCTGTATGTTCCACCAGTGCTTCACAGGCACTAAGCAGATTGGAGACTGTCAAAATAGCTAAAACACTGGGGAAAGGGCATGTGCTCTGTCCTCCTGATGTTTTCTTTTCCTTGGAGAACTAAATGAAGTTACATGTATGAAAACATTTTTGGTAGCCTAAAATTAAGCAGATTAAAGATCAAAGCTCTCTCAACAAAGGGAGACAGAAAGGTCCTTCTGTACCCTTAGATCTATGTGAGAAAGCTGGTTGCATCTCATCTTCCCTACTAGCATAGCATCAAAAATATGACCATGCAATTTGCTTCTAGTATGCCAACCTTTTTTGTGAATGAGATTGGATGAGGACATGGAGCTAAGAAAAGGTATATTTGCCTTTGGATTATGGCAATTATTTACTATCTGTTCTCTTGGGGATAATTTGCTGCTTAAGATGTGGCTATGGAAAAAAATAATTTCTAGTTCCATTCTGTCAATCTCACTTGAGCTGGGATCGTTTAGCCTGGAGAAGAGAAGGATCAGGGGTGACCTCATTGCCCTCTACAACTACCTGAAAGGTGGTTGTAGACAGGAAGGGGTTGGTCTCTTCTCCCAGGCAACCAGCACCAGAACAAGGTGACACAGTCTCAAGCTGTGCCAGGGGAGGTTTAGACTCGAGGTGAGGAAAAAGTTCTTCACTGAGCGAGTTGTTCGTCATTGGAATGGGCTGCCCAGGGAGGTGGTGGAGTCGCCATCCCTGGAGGTGTTCAAGGGGAGATTGGACGTGGCACTTGGTGCCATGGTCTAGTTGTGAGGTCTGTTGGAACAGGTTGGACTTGATGATCCTTGGGGTCTCTTCCAACCTTAGTTACTGTGATACTGTGATACTGTGATAGTTCCAACTCCCCTGCCACTAGAGCAGGTTGCTCAGAGCTACATCCAGCCTGGCTTTAAAAATCTCCAGGGATGGGGCTTCTACCACCTCCCTGGGCAACCTGTTCCAGTGTCTCACCACCCTCATGGTGAAGAACTTCTCCTAACATCCAATCTGAATCTACCCATTTCTATTTTTTTTCAGTTGCCCCTAACCCTATAATTACCTGACACCCTAAAAAGTCCCTCCCCAGCTTTCTTGGAGGCCCCCTTCAGATACTGGAGTCATAGATCAGGTAGGAAACACAGCATGTCCAGTTCTCATTCCTCTTCATACCTACTCAGTTCATATGCATAGGTAAAACTGGATGCAGCCGTAAAAGGTGAGGATGAAAATGTGATAGCAGGATGGTTAAATCACCCATCAAGAAGGAAATGAGCTAGGTTGGTGTTTTCTCCACCAGGGAAAATCTCCCCAGTGATTTCAAGTATGTTGCACAAATATTTTATTTATGAGGTTTTATTTCCTCTGCATGAATTGAGCCACCTGACAGCACAGGTTTCTGTGACTCAGACTGACAAAACACGATTTGTTTATAACCTCAGGATTTTATGAACTAATTTCTCTGCTCTAATTCTGATTATGCCTGGTCTGGTAACCAGATAGACCTTGGAAATGAAGGAAGAAAGGATAAAAATGTGTCACTTTAGGTATAAGAGAAGTTTCATCCTATTCATGAGATAAACTGTACTTAGGTGATGTTTGTTATGAGGAAAAGGGAGATGTTTCTATTGTACTGGAGTGGGAAGGGGAGAATTCCTTTCAAGAAGTAAGGGGTAAAACCCGTCCCATTCTAAATAATGGAGATGAATGTGCTTCATTAAAACATAAGGTTTGAGAGACTCCATGAGTCTATTGATAATTTTATCATTAGCTGGCAATAAACAACACTTTGACTGCCCTAGTTTTCTCATTTTAAAATTAGTATTATGGAAGTTTCTTCATGGAGACTGCTTAATTAATTGACATTTGTAGAGCAATTTTGTATCCTTAGAGGAAAAAAAACTGGAAAATTAAGCCTCATGGCACTAAATAGCTCACAAAACTTAAACTCTTTTCCAGATAACTCTATGCTGATGAAATAAACAAGGTCATACACAGGTGGTTTTACCACACTGATATAGTGTGATCATTGTTACTTGTTTTGCTTCTCCTGGCCATTAATGCTACCTATAGTAAAACAGACAAAAGATGCAAACAGAGCTAGAAAGGCTGTTGAGTTCTGCATGAGGGAGAGAAACAAAAAGTTCTTTTCACAAGGTCAAAGGACTAAGTTTAGGTGAAAAGGGAAAAATCAATTAATGAAGGCAGAGAAGGAAATAAACAGGTTGCAAAATGAATGTTAATGTAGCCTTATGGTGTGCCTAAGCTCTGTACTTTACCATATAGGTACCAGCCAAAATACAGATTTCTAAGCATGGAGAACAGGATAGGGGAGGGAAGCTCAAACTGAGTCACTGTTCCTCTAGGACTGTCTGGTTTTCTAAAAGCTTCTTTTATCTTCTCAAAAGCTGAAGATAAAAGCAAGTGGAGCTGTTTCCTCCAATGTTTGAATCATTGATTCACTCCTTCCACATAACAGGAATGTTCCAGTTGTTTTAGGCTGGAGTGATGGTGAAGATGTAGTGTGCACCATCTCACTAGCTTCTTGTTTGCTTAGTTTTATGAGACAGTCTTTCTGCAACAACACGGTTTCTTCTCTACCAAATGAACTGTGACACCAGATGCAGCTAGTCAGCATGACAAGAAAGTTGTTCAGTAGTTGATCTGAGAGATGCTCAAGGAGCCAGGAGAACCATGCTGGCTAGCAGGTAGGAGATGGATTTTCTGCCATGCAACAAGAAGTGGGATCACATTCTGAGAAACTCTCTCTCTCATTATGAGTTTTCAAAGGCAGAGTGGTAATGAACAGCATACTGCTGTTCACAGAGCAATACTTGGGAAGCTACACCCAGCTCTAGCAGCAGCCTCCTTCCTTCTGAGACCTTGAGGAAGTCTGCACTGCCAACAGACCAGATGTTTTTCCTTGAGTTGCCAAATCTACACCAGATATCACTTTGACATACAGAAGTTCAGAAAATGAAGTGCAGACATCATTCCACCCTCATAATCTGCTCCTCTGTTACAGAGAAGCCAGTTCTGATGGACTGGTCTCTTTAAAATGCCATCTGTAACTCCTCATTAGTGAGGAAAAGCAGACAGAACTGGACTAGAAGAAAATTTGAAATTGACTGAGAATATGGGAACTGTGGTTTGCTCCTGCTGTAGGAACAATGGTTGGTGTTCAGTGCCAGAGTAATCCTTTTCCTCCCACTCTCTGGGAAGGCAGGATCAGGACCAGTGAACACACTTTATATCTGTACCAGGGATGAAGAAGCCAAGAGCAGTAATAATAAATCTGTATCCCTTCAACAGTGTAGCTTCTCATCTTTGTTCATTAAGTGTAGTGGTTGTGATATCACATAAGAAGCTGTTTATCTGCCTTTTGAAATTAAACACAGTCTTAGGGGACGCAGCACAACTTTTGCCACTCTAAGCTTCAGTGGCCCTACTGTTTTAAGGGTTAATAATTACAGCAACTCTTTCTTGGCTCCATGGCATGGAGCCATGTGACAATCTGAGCATAGCTCCTGCCACTCTTCTCCTCTAGCTGTGAAATCCAGATTCCTTTCTCACAGAGGCATTTCACTTTGGTTTACCTTAACCCCAGTCTCTCAGACTTTGTACTTCTATGTTCCAGCTTCTCTCTCCATTGCCAACTCCCTGCTCAGGTTTTGTTCTCCCTGTAAAACTCCTGCCATTTCTCCAAAAAGACCCTCATGGTATTGACTTATTTATTCTACTTTTGTTCCTGTTCCAATTTTTAAATTTACTTCTATATTATTTGGATCAGAAGTTCCTTGCAGCAAAGACTACCTGTTCATCTACACTCAGTATGGCCGGGATGTATCCTTTCTCTTCTCACTTTTGTAATAAAACTAATTCATTTTTCACTGAGGTGTTCAGACAAGGAAGTAATGGAACCTACATTAACAAGAAATATCTTCCTGTATACATGGCTACTTTCAGGACCAGATTCCAGACTTGAGACTCTTTCTTTTTCTTTAAATTGCTTTCATCTAGTTTAAATGCAGCATATTCACATGACACTCTTCATCCCAAAAGAATTTGTAGCATTTATGCAGAGGCCTGTCTGTTTTGCCAGTATATCTCTGAAACAGTCTTACTAATATCAACTGAGTTAATATTTAACAAGACTAGATCAAAGACTGTATGTGAAAAAATATTTCACCGCAACTTCGCAGCTAGATATTTACAGTTCTCTGGAAACCTCATTCTAATACTTGGCAACAGTAAAAAAAAAAAAAAAAAAGGCAAATAAAATGTTAGGATGTATTGGGAAAGTAATGAAGAAAGAATCAGAATATATCATTATGCCATTGTTTAAATCTATTGCTTGCCCATATCCTGAATACCAATAAGCCCGTCTTGAAAAGTAGCTGTTTAGACCTTGAAAATGTTGAAAGAAATATGGGGCATGATGATGCCTAGAAACACCCAAAATGTTATGCAAGGAGAATGGAAAAGAGCTAAGATGTGTCAGCTAAAGCTTTATGAAACTATGAGCATGCTTGTTGGAGAGAGAAAAATCTAGCAATGAGAGAGGGCCACTGAGAACTTTAATGTAGTGATAAGAATGTTCTTTCTACGCTTTGTGTCATGGTTTAGCTGATTAGGTAGTGTTGAGTGATAGGTTGGACTTAATGATCTCCAACCTGGTTAATTCTATTCTATTCTATTCTATTCTATTCTATTCTATTCTATTCTATTCTATTCTATTCTATTCTATTCTATTCTATTCTATTCTACTGCTATGCTATTCTATTCTACTGCTATGCTATGCTATGCTATGCTATGCTATGCTATGCTATTCAAATCAGAAATTCCCTAAAAAATAAGGCAACTGGAAGCTTGGAGTCCACAATCAACTGCTCAGCATCGCTTATTTTGTATGCTCACTAAATGCCTCCTGTTGAGAATTATGAGAAGTGTAAGACTATTCTAGATGCATCTTGATTTTGCCACATGCTCATAGAATCATAGAATGGTTTGGTTTGGAGGGGACCTTTGAAGAATACCTAGTTCCAGCTTCTCTGCCATGGATAGGAACACCTTCCATTAGACCATGTTGCTCAAGGCCTTGTCCAGCGTGGCCTTGAATGCTCCTGGTAGGGAGCATCCACAACTTCCTCCTGCCCACACCACACAGACTTACAGGGTTTTGAGAAGGCTCAGTTAGATTCTGCATTCAAACCCCTCCATATCAAGAGGCAGAGAAAATTCCTTACAGTTGTGAGGAAAAGAAAGATTAAATAACTTTATGGACAAATTCAACAAGAGAAGACTGGACTGATACTGGAACATATTTTATTCCAGTACTCAAGCTCTTCCAGAGCAGTTGTTCTGTCCTCACACAAATCTCAGCACTGTTGATGTTTGAATTATTTTCACCAGAACAATGAGACCATCTGCCTCATGAGGTTTATATGCTCATTCATCCTCCACCAGGGAGAAACCTGTGTTTAATGTTGTATTTTGTTGGGAAGGAATTGGCTTGGAGTTTTCTACAGGTGCAGGAACCTTTTTTTTTAGGTGACCTCACATGGCATCTAAGATGAAGGAACTGGTGTTGTTTAGCCTGGAGAAAAGAAGGCTCAAGGGAGACTATTTCTCTCTCCAACTACCTGAAAGGAGGTTGTAGTGAAGGAGGGATTGGTTTCTTCTTCCAAATAACAAGCAATACGACAAGAGGAAATGGCCTCAAGCTGCACCAGGGGAGGTTTAGACTGGACATTGGGATAAAAAACCAATTCTTTGCTGAAGGGGTTCTCAAGCAATGAAACAGGCTGCCCAGGGAAACAGTTGAGTGACCATCCCTGGAGGTATTTAAAAGATGTATGAATGTGGTGCTTAGTGACATGGTTTAGGCAGGGGGGACTTTGCAGCACTGGGTTAACAGTTGGACTCAATGAGCTTAAAGATCTTTTGCAACCTAAATGATTCTCTGTATCTATGAAGTCAGGTATCTGTCATTGCTTACATATTCAGGAGTGATGAGCAATCTAGATTAGCTACTCAGGAGAGCTGTCGGACTGTGGCACCTGCATCAAGTAGATAAAGATCTTCTTCTGGATGCTTTCAGAGCCTTCCTTCATCCCTCCCTTAATTCTACACAGAAACAAGCATGTTATGAGTTACTAGTTGCCAAAGTAATGAAAATATTTATGCAAAACAGCAGAATCAGTTAGGTGAACTAGATGTCATATTCTATCCCTGGCACAGAGGGGATGAAGGTGCTCAGTTTAGGTACTGTAGCTCTATTAAGACATCAGGCTTTGTGGTGCTGCTTGTTTCCAGACACTTCACACATTTAAGATGCAATATGCCAGTGATAAAGGGAAAATCCCTTGCTTCTGACTTTAATCAAGAAATAGAAAAGCTTGGAGCAGAGAGGAAAGGAGATGAGTGGGCGGTCTGACATAGATGTAGTAAAGGGAGTGGGTGGCATTTGATTTTTCTTTTCTTAGAGTGTTGGTTTGTTGGGTTTTTTTTGTTTGTTTGTTAAGACAGTAGCTAGGCTGCTAAATTTAAATTCTCAGAAGGTCACTGAATTTTAGGAATTTCATTAGTGCATTACTTTGTATCTAAACCAGACTGGATGTGGGTGTTTTTTACCTATTTTAAGTCAGTAAATTCCTCAGGGCCTTGCCTGTTATGTTTTAAAAAATATCTGATCATTTCTTAGCTGTACAAAACTCACTGGAATTTGAATGACTTCAGAGCCTTACATTGTTTCCAGTAAGTTTTGGCTATTATCTTCCTACAAATTCTGATCTGGGACCATCATTTGTTAAAAGGCTTGTTTGTGATGCTGCCATTCAGGACATACTCCATAGATAGCAGATGTCAGTCAGAGACTTGTGATTTCTTCTGTCCACTGACAGTAGAGTAAGAAAAGGTTTGGTAACTCTGGATAGCAAATATCTGAATCAGTGTCTTGAACTGCAACACACTTTATCTATGGCAGGTTGTCTGAGAATGGACCTAACCAGGGTTGTATTGATGTAAATGGGAACCACTGCAATTGGTTTTGGCCTCTAGACTGGTAATTAGATGGGAAAATGAGTATTATCTCCTAAGTCTGTCTTTTCTGTAATGCTGCCCAGCTCGCTCCCTCCCCGTGGAGAGAAGATGGAATTCTCCTAGAGAGAAAGGCTGTTTGTGTTACCTGCTTTCCATGTAGATGTAGCATCTGTGTCTGAATTACTTGGGTGCCCAGCCACAGAATGAATGAGACAGGAAATTATGAAGAGGGAAAAAGATTGGTCAGCCTGCTTGGTTTCACTGCTGTAAAAACATACTGAAGTCACTTCTCTGAGACAAACAATGTGGTGCTATGACAATGGCCATACCTCAATTCCTATTCTTTGAGGAGCTGCATCATCACTAAAGCATGGTTGAAAAAGGATCATTTCTCAGCATATACATAGAAGCCTTCTGATTGCTTTCTTCAGAAGACAATGATGCCTTTTGTTATCAAGCCAGTAAACCACAAAAGGCTCATAGAAGCCTTGCTGGAGCATGTTGCTGAAATCCAGCAGTTTATGGATTGGTAGCAGGGCTATGTATTGTGCCAACAGTTTATGCTCATTAAGTATATTTGCTGAGGACCTTCATGAATGCATAGGAGCAGCTATTGTTACTATACTATGATCTGTTTACATGAGTAAATTACCTGATTAGATTGCATCTGCTGTTTCTGTAACCAAAAGCAGTGGCCCACTGAACAGTATAATGACCCTTACCCTTTCAGCTTGAAAATAAACCTACATCTGAATGAAAAACAATTTTTCCCCCTATCTTACATTCAGTAATGCAAAAATGAACCAAAATATCACATACCTGCAGTTGAACTGAGTGAATGGTGATTTCATTCTAGCTTTTGGGGGAAAGATGCACCACAGAGTCCTGACATAACCTTTTGGACTCTCTTGAGAAGAACCACTTGAGCGTTTGCAAGGTGCTCTTGTACCAAAGGGCTGCAGAAAGCATGTGAACATGGAGCCATTTTCCATCTAGCTCTGCAGTCCCAGCCTTCTACCTGGTTTTAGTGTAATTATTTACTGCATTACAAGGCATAAAGAATGGTGAAAGAGTTGGGGCTATTCAGTCTGGAGAAGAGAAGGCTCTGAGGATACCTTATTGTGTCCTTCCAGTATCTTAAGGTGGCCTACAAGAAAGCTGGGGAGGGACTTTTTAGGGTGTCAGGTAATGATAGGACTAGGGGCAATGGAAAAAAAAATAGAAATGGGTAGATTCAGATTGGATGTTAGGAAGAAGTTCTTTATCACAAGGGTGCTGAGACACTGGAACAGTTTGCCCAGGGAGGTGGTAGAAATCTTATCCCTTGAGGTTTTTAAAGCCAGGCAGGATGTGGCTCTGAGCAATCTGATCTAGTGTGAGGTGTCCCTGCCCATGGCAGGGCGGTTGAAACTAGATGATCCTTGAGGTCCCTTCCAACTCTAACAATTCTATGCTGCTACTGAAACAATTGCCATATGAATACAAGAATAGCCTTAGTTGTGTCCCAGCAAGCCATAACTATAGGAACAGATCTACAGTGCACAAAAACTTAAAGAGGGAACACTGCTTTCCTTACATATCTTTGACATCCTTCCAGCTGCCACTATGGATTCCTGCTGCTTTTGATGCCACTGCTGTCAGCAATGTGATGACATGACCACTATCTTGAGCCTATTTACCCTTCCTTGTCACCCCACAGTGACTGTGAGAGGGAAGATGCCTTTTCCCAACCTGCTCTTGCCATTGTCATAGGTACAATTGAGGGATAAAAGGTCTGGTCCATAGACCCCTTCACTGTGTTACTATTCCTCCTCTTTACTTTTCCATTTCTTTTTATATCTTGACCCTGACCCACTTTTAAGATTGGTAGTATATATTTCCCTTTGAGGAAACCTTTTCAGACTGACATGCTTTGCAAGCAGAGCCCTTCTAATTACATTTCTCACAGGATAACCATCCTGAAGGAGTTGCATAATCCTCCCTTGCACTGTCCTGCTGATGAGCTGAAAATTGACACTATGTAAAAATAGTTGAAGCTTGGCCTCCTTTCTTCTTTTGAGACTGTTTTAGAGAGCTTCTCCTTTCTTCAGAGCATCACTTACAGATTTCTTTATTTGCATGTGGTGTGACTCCTGTTTTATTCACCTCTCTCATTTTTCCTTTGCATGCCTGTAGTATTATCTCTGGGCTTAACTGTTTTCCAGTGCATAGAAAAGCTTGTGTGGCTTATAAAGAGGAATGGAGCCTTCATTAGTGTATATTTCCTCCGTTCAAAACCAACCCTTAGTGCTTTTACTAATTCTTAGTAAAAATGTAAGAGCTTTGTACAGGACCAAGTCAGAGAAGTAGGGTTTGTCTCACTCATAGCCTTAAATGTACCTTAAATCCTATTTAGAATTGTGACGGGGGTCAAAGAATAAGGATTGGTTTACTTTCTTGAAGCTGAGTCTAAACAAAAGTCTGTGAAGCTCAGTGGGGTGAACAGGAAGAAAAGACCAAATAACAGAGGCAAAATTTTAAAGAAGACTTGAGAGAACAGAGGTTATTTGCATGATGAAAGCCTTTTCACTTTGGTCTAGACTCCTTGGAGTGAGTATTCACAATGAACGTTGCAAATATTCTAAAAACAGATAAGTTCCTGGCAGGCAATCTTATTGATCATGACTGATAATAATAAAAATGTGAATTGTATTATAATTTCATACCAAAAATGTCATCCATATAATCTGAGTAAGCTGATTGGTTTTATATTTTATTTTTTTTCATTCTTTTTGCATGCTCATACCTTTCAGAATGACAAACACCACAAAAGTGTCTGGATAAGTGGGCATCCAACTAATTAAATCTGTAACTCAGATAAGAAGTGCATTTGTAAAAGCTTCTATGCAAGCACAGTGGATGAGAGCATCTTTGCCCTTACACAAAATCAGCCTCAAAGTAAATGGATAAGATAAAGCAGTAAGTGGAGAGTAGGTAAATTGCAGGTTTTGCTTCTCACAAAGTATGAGTTCAGAGAGAGATCACTGATTCAGATAAACAGTTGAGACACCACAGTCTAAAAAATTCTCTTGCATCAGCTGAGCACAGTAATTTATTCCTCTGCTCATTGTAGAAGATACTAAGTTGACTGATTTGCCATTGGTTAGCCATATGCAAGGGGACAGTTAACATCTCAGCAAAAAATGTGTGCTAATACCACCTGAGAGCATTGTTGAGTTCATATCTGGCAAGGACGAGATCAGAAATGAATGAGCAAAAACTTTTCAGATGAAACTAGGAAAGAAAAGAATGACAATATACATCTGATTTCCTAGAGGACTTAATATGACATTTGTGTAAGGTGAATGAAATATAAATGGAAAGGCTCTCTATCTTTACTTCCTGAGATACAAGATATGTTACCACAAGGCTTGTGTTCTGCAAGTTTTTTTCACTAGACCAAATGTGGAAGATTTATCTAGTTTGTATCCCATCTTCCAAGGCCATGTTAGGCTTGTGTCCTTGTTTCTTCCTTTCTTTCTTTCCTTTTCTCTTCCTCACCCACCCCCCTCTCCCCACCCCCACAGTTTACCCTTTCTCTCTCTGCTTTATTTCTTATCTTCTTTTCTTGCCATTTACAGATTGTGCTTTGTAGGAAACTATGTCCCAAAATCAAGTGGTGTGCAAGTGGCTTGATACAATCAGGTACAGTTCTGATAATTCTTGAAGGGAGTCAGGCCTAATGAGTCAGACCTAATCAGTCAGACCTAGTCAGTGTTGTGCTGAAATAATTGCTGAAATATGAAATGGTGTTTACACCGCTGAAGATAGTGTTGTGTAGCTGTCCTCTTCTGTAGTGGAGAGAGATGCAGACAAGGCATTACCTCTTCTGTTTGCTTCTATCTTCTTCTCTGCGACTGTTTCATATTTTGCTTTCAGGAAAATAAGATGATTCTCACTACAAGTAAACATGAAATCTCCAGCCTATCTTAACTAATATTTTCCTCAGTTTTTGCCCAAAGGCAGTTTGGATAATGCAATGCCAGTTAGAGGCATCAGTGTTAGTTTCAGGGTTGTAGTTCATGTTTGCCACTTCAAGAATCTTTCTTGATTTTTCTCTGCCTGTTTTAGTAATGGATGAGCTTTTAATGGTTATCATTTATTGATGGATTTAAAAAGGTTCTATGAATAATCAGAACTTCAAACCATTTATGTGATCATTATTAATGTAACAAAGATAAAAGCTACTCTTTTGGGTGGAAGTTTCAGTTGTGCACATCTTCAGATTCCTTCAATTGCAGTTGTATGCTTGTGTTGATTATATGGGAGTACAAAAATACAGACACATTTAGGTTAACAGCTGCAGAAATCTACATGTTGTACACTGCTGAAATACAGTGCAAGGGTCCATGCAGAAATAATAGGCATGTTTGCTGCTATTTGTCCTTAACCTTCCTGAAGGTCGTATTTAATCTTTAAATTCTCATTAATCTTTTCTGTAGCTTTGAGAGGGTGGTATTTCCTCTCTAATCAACCATATGATCCTTCAAGTTGTCTTTTCAACACTGAGAATAGAAAATGTGGGATTTATTTCTGTACTAAAGGAGAATTTTGAGTGTTATGTCTCTATGCTCCTTAAAGCAGCAACTGTAGGTGTATTATGTGAATACATTCATGCCCACCCTCCCCTGTCTTTCATGATGACCTGAAGAATAAGGGAGGTTTATTGATGGGAAAGCAGTTTGGAAGAAGAGATAGAAACAAGACTGATCTAATAAGAATATTAGTACAGGAACTTTAGCAAAGGAGAAGGAACAGAAAGATAAAGAAATGAAAGAGACCAAAGTTCTTAAAGATCATATTTCACAGTTCTTTATTGCCATCTGCTCCTTCTTCTATATGTATTGGGGAAGAAAAAATAGAAAAACTGCAAGTACAGTGATAAATACTTCTCTGTGGTGCAAATGACTTCATAAAACCTCAACTTTCACTTGTGTTTTATCATCCTTTCACCAGGCACTATGGTGTGCTTTTTATAGCTGTGTAATTCACAGTACACTATCAATTATCCCATAGGGCATTTCCTGACTGTTGGTTGGAGGGCAAAGGAATATCCCAGCTGAATGGCACACTTGCAAATACAATTTCATTGTGGGGTGCCTATGGCTGGGATGGAAACGTTAAGATAAGAGGGCACCAATATCTTCTGCCTCCTTGCTTTGTGCCAAAACGCAGCTAAAATGAGCGGAGGGGAAAAAAAAAGATCTCAGCTCTCGCTTAAGCAACATTTGCTTCAGTCACATTTTGACTGTTCTTTATTGAATGGGGTATAATGCTGAGGAAATAATGTTTTTCCTTTTTCAGAGTGGTACTGCTTCTGGTTCGGACAGTTCAGAACTCAAGTGATGAAGGTATGTTTCCTTCTGTCCCTTTCAGTGTACATATGTAATTTTTAAGATTTGTTATTTTAACATTTGTCAGTGTAAGGATTAGCAAGCTTCCCATGACAGTTATGCAACACAGATGTAGGCCTGAAGGGTGGAAAGGATATTTTGTTTACCTGAGAAGATCTGCAGTGAATCATTGACTTCTACTAAGTTTTGCCTGTGTTGAGCTCAATTTTTTAGCTTTAAATTACTTTTGGCAACACAGTACCTTGAAGGAAGACATCTTACTTTGGAGAAAAGAGTCTGGAAATCCACCATCAGCTAAGAGTACAGTCCCTGCCCGAATGCTCATTGCTAGATGTTCACACCTGGTTTCTTACCTGCTTTTCTTCTGGCATCTTATCAGCTAGCTTCCTCTTTTGTTCAGAAGCGTGTGCTCACAGGACATTGATTCCCATCAACCTGATAATTTGCATTTCACTATTCCTTACAAAATGCAGAAAGCAAAACTATACAGTAGCAGGCTGGCCTTGGTTTTACTAATAACATACAAACAACTTTTCCTTCCTGGCTTTCCTTTTTGCTTCATAGGCTCCACAGGCACTATTCTGTCTATCTGCAATGCAGCTCTTGCTCCCGGAGATTATTTGCCACAGCCAAAACCCAAAAAGTTAAAAAAGAATAACCAAGATCTCTCTTTTTGCCTGCTTTGCAATGCTGATTTACAAATTTGCTTATTCTTTCTGAGTTTGTCAGCAGCATGTTTGTACATGCTCAATGAATGTTTGATACCAATATAATTTTAAAGAAAGACAACTAATCTCTTCATTTAATGATTTCACATTAACAGCTACTTTGAGATTGGCTTGTTGTCTAATCTATTTAAACTGGAATTTATTAATACTGCATAGTTCCAATATTTCCATCAGATCATTCTGCTAAGTCAAATGCCTTGCAGAAATCTAAGCACATTATATCTCTACTGACTCCTTTATCAGCTGAACTTGTAGTGTCCTGAAGGATATCATCAGGCTTATGTGACATGATTTATTTTTCAAGAGATGCTGTTGAGAGACAGTACTTATATGCCTTACCTCTCTCTAAGATAAATGGATGCTCAGTCAGGTTTTCCATTAATTTATTGGGGGTTATAGAAATATATTTTTTTTGTTACTTGGGTTATCCCTGCTCACTTCTTTCTGAATATCAGAATGTTAATGTTTCTCCAGCCTTCCAGACTGTGCCTTTACCAGGTATAATGAAAATAAACAGCAGCTCTCCAAAATATCCTAAGCCAGCTTTTTGGTTTTGGTGTTTTGTGTTGTTTTTTTTTTTAATCTCTGGTGAAACACATTTGCTTTTGCTAAAAAGTTTTGCTCCTTGTGTTTCTGGTGTAAGACCCTGCTGAGTTACTTATGGACTTGAAAATAGTTTATTGTGCTAAAATGGTGAGTGTAGATAAACATTTCTTCTTTCAAAATAAAGAATAGAATAAGTTTTTAAACACAACTGCCTTCTCTCCATCATTGTGCACTTTACTGCTTCCCTACTTTTGTTAACATTTCTTTTCTTCCTTGAAGTATTCTTTCAGTATATTCTTGAAGTACCTCTTTGAGTATTTTTCAGCCCTGCATGCCATTTATTTTTATTTTTTTTGCACAAAGATTATTTTTTCCCTTCAATTTTCTGCATTTGGGAAACAACACAAATGAAGTATTGCCCCTTTCATTTATACACATATCAAATAGGCAACTAGAGAGCTTGTAATATCAGTATGTCTATTTCTGTTTCTACTTCCATCTAACTAACTCCTGTACTGCAGTATGAGGAAAAATGAATTTGCATCAACTCCTGCCAAATGTGATGTTCCTACTTAGACTCAGAATCCTAGTACTGGTACAGATGCTGCTGAAACATTTTCTTAATAGGTTTTGATATTTCTGTTCACTTCTGAATGGCATCTGGCTGTTTAAAAATCTTTTTAAATGGATGCTGCCTCCCTGTCTCCTCCAGTCAATTGTCAGCCAACTATCAGCCTTTCCTGTCGCTGAGATTCAGTCCCCTCTAGTTGCCCATCTCTCTTTTGGAACATATGATCCTGTATTTCACAAAAATAATCCCTTGTTATGTGTTACAGCTCTCTACTTTGCTTCCAGCATTTCCAGCCATCCTTAGTTTGGAAAACAAGGAAAACTCCAAAACTATCATCTGAATTTCCCCTGCTCACCAAAAAGATCTCAGAATTTTTCTGAGTAACCCTGTAGTTATTTAAGATACCAAGAATATTTTGCATCAGTTCCTCCCTTGTAACATAAGACCTCTCAGCAATACAGAAAGGGACTCCTCCATGTCACTGATAAAGGTGTTCAATGCCTAGGTCCCCAAACAGGACCCAGTGGTGTCCCACTTGTCACTGACCTAGAATTGGACCATAACCCATTAACCACTGCCCTCTGAGACCAATGCATTTCACCTGGTTGTCCACTCATCCAGACCATAATGTCTCAATACAGGAATACCATGTGATATAGTGTTGGAAGTCTTGCAAACACAACATTCATGGCTTCTTCTTTCTCCAAAAAAAAAGCTATTTTATCACAGAAGGCACTTAGGTTGCTTAGGCATGATTTCCCTTTGGTAAGTGTGCTGATAGTTCCTGATCATCTTCTCCTTCATTCTGCACCCAGAATTGTGGGTGGAGAGGGCTTGCTCTATGGTTTGAGCAGGAAATTAATTCCTGCCCAAGAACTTCCTGGATGCTGCACTTCACCTGGGCCTCAGCTGTTTCTCTCCTTAATCTGCCATGCTTTTCCCAGCAACATTTGCATCTTTCCTCCACCTTCAAATCTAATGGCTCAGTTAAGTCAAATAAAAGCTTACCCAGAGTATTAGACATCTGGGGCTGTCTTCTCACATAATTAATACACTTGGCTGTACATCTCCAAGAAGTGTAATTACTGTTCACTTCTATGAAGCTTTGCTATTCCAAACCTAAATGTCTAAAAAAGTAACTAGAATTGTAGGTAAATCTAGCTAGTAGTCAAAATGTAAACTTAGCACAAAGAAACAAATGAAGAAAGAAAAGGTGCAAAAAAAAAAAAGAGAGAGAGAGAAGTTCACTTCAGACAAAACTGTAATAAAGCTATGTATAGGACAGACCAGAAACACAGCATTTTGGCTTTTTCAGTAACTTTCTTTTTAAGTCTTCATTTGTAAATAAATTATCGGTTTCAATATGTTTTTTTTGGGTTTGGGGGTCTTTCTTTCTCTTTCTTTCTTCCTTCCTTTCTTTCTTCCTTCCTTCATTTTCTTTCTTTCTTTCTCTCTTCCTTTCTTCCTTTTCTTCCTTCTTTTTTTTCTCTTCTCTTCTCTTCTCTTCTCTTCTCTTCTCTTCTCTTCTCTTCTCTTCTCTTCTCTTCTCTTCTCTTCTCTTCTCTTCTCTTCTCTTCTCTTCTCTTCTCTTCTCTTCTCTTCTCTTCTCTTCTCTTCTCTTCTTCTCTTCTCTTCTCTTCTCTTTCTTCTCTTTTCCCTTTCTTCTCTTTTCCCTTTCCTTTTCCTTTTCCTTTCCCTTTTCCTTTTCCTTTCCCTTTTCCTTTTCCTTTTCCTTTTTCTCCTCCCTTCCTTTGTTTCTTTCTTTCTCTTCTTTCTTTTTCTTTCTTTCTTTCTTTCTCTCTTTCTTTCTTTTTCTTTCTTTCTTTCTTTCTTTCTTTCTTTCTTTCTTTCTTTCTTTCTTTCTTTCTTTCTTTCTTTCTTTCTTTCTTTCTTTCTTCTTTCTTTCTTTCTTTCTTTCTTTCTTTCTTTCTTTCTTTCTTTCTTTCTTTCTTTCTCTTTCTTTTCTTTCTTTCTTTCTTTCTTTCTTTCTTTCTTTCTTTCTTTCTTTCTTTCTTTCTTTCTTTCTTTCTTTCTTTCTTTCTTTCTTTCTTTCTTTCTTTCTTTCTTTCTTTCTTTCTTTCTTTCTTTCTTTCTTTCCCTGCCTTCCTTCCTGCCTTCTTTCCTTTCTTTCTTCCTTTCTCCCTTTCTTCCTTTCACTTTCACAACAGAAATTTTACCTGTAAAACTTTAACTGATTTTATCTTTTTTAAACTTTTGTTTACTTTAACAACAGGTCTTCAGCTCCAAGAGCAGGCAAGTTTTATTAGTTATTCGCTATGTTCACTATTATGCCATGTTATAACTGTATTGCAGGTTCTCTATGTTTTTGTACCCATTAATACTTCAGGATTGCCTCCATATCTGACTAGAGCACTACAACTATCTTCCAGATGGGGGACAGTAGATATTACAGCTTCCTTGAGTTAAAAAAAAACTCATAGTCAGGACAGTGCTTAGTTATCATATCCAAACCTTGGAGGAAGATATTTGCCTTCTCTGAGTTGCTGTGCCAAGATTCCTGTATAAATGAAAGGAAATTTGATTAATGAAGTTGGTTGCCAGTGAGATTTAAAAAAAAAAATACATATGTTTAAAATACATAACTTAATATTTTCAACAAGAATTTGCTAGAAGTGGGCCCTGAAAGCTCTTTCTCTTAATAAGAGAAACTCTCCCCTTTTATAGAGAAAAAAATTAAATGCAAATTTTAATTAATAAGAAAAAAAGATTACAGCCAAAATGTTGGAAGCACCAGTCTGATCACCAGAAAAGTAGAAAACAGTTTATAATGCACAGTCAGTTAAGAATTCTCTTACTGTGATGAATGTTTGGTGTTGGCATTAAATGTGAAACCTGGTAGTTGCAGGGATGAGGTCCTGTATTCATTAACACTGTATTTAAGGATATGTTGAAGGCTTAATATTTGATTAACACCACAATCAAATATTGGTTTCAGACTTCCATGGTTTTACTCTGTGATTCCCGAGCTGAAGCTGGAGCTCAAGCTCGTGAATGATTTTTCTGTCCTCTATCTACCTCTTTTCTGATTCATCTGAAATATGCAGGTCTGGTATCATTTTTCCTTCCTTTGAGTTTCATAAATAGAGTTAGAGGTGCCCCTTTTACTCTGAGGATGTCTGTCCTATGAATTTAAATAACAGACTACAGGCAGATTGTCCAAAGACACATTCACCTTGGGCCACTCCCATCCCACAGAGGACTAGGCATCTGCAGTGGCTGAAATTGGATGGAAGTGATCCAGAACTTTGGGTTACCCAAACCAGAGTCACAGAAAATTAGCAGCAGCGATTCCACTACTTTAGTTGCATCAATATGTATTGAGGCAATTTCATCAGAGGAACATCATGTCGGGACCTTTCTGGCTTTGCAGTGCTACAAAATTTGATTTGATGGTGTGGTGGTTATCCAGTTCCTCAAGCTTTATCATCATCTCTGCCATATTTAGAGGCTGCCTTTGCACTCCATGCCAAGGCAAGACTCTTTTTATCTACAGTAGCAGTCAAGCTGATCTGAGTTGCTGAGATAAGAATAAATCTATCTATCTTTGCAAAACCTGCAGGGGAACAGATTTTGCCGCATTAATTAAGATATTAATTATTTGTAATACAGAGCAGTAGAACCTTTGTTGTAACCAGTGTTGATGTCTCCTTGTAAAATGCATTATGCGAACATGCAAGGAGACAAAGGGATGTGTTCTGAGGGATACAGGAATAAGGTATAGAAGGCACAGGTGTACACACACATGGAAGAGAGGTGGGAGAGTGAAAGAACAGTTGGAAAGAAGAGATGCAAAACACTTTGTGAGTTGAGGCATGTGTGGTGTTTGTCCTTGACTTGCATTTTGAGGGCAATAACTAGGAAGAATATATGGCTATGAGGCGTCAGCTAAGGCAACGGAAGGAGCCAGTGAAGAAGCATTGATAATAAGATGAAATGCAGATAAAATAGAGCATTTTGTTGACATTATGTAAGCAACTGAGTGGCAAGATGAGGGCTTGGTACATACGTGCTTTGGAGAAGTTTCTGCAGTGAAGCTATTTGTGAAGAGACAGTAAAATCTAATTTGTTTGAACTCTACCATCTGTGGTGTAATTGCCTTATTGCCTGTGGGATTTATATGAGTAAATGAGCACTAGAAAGAGAAGGAATACTAATAGCAGGTTTTTATTTTATATAGGGGTATCTCTGTTCATCGGTGTAAACCGTATGAAAATAACTCAATTAAAACCTATTTTATATAGGATTATCTCTTTTCAGCTGTGAAAATTATATAAAATATAGGTCAATTGCAACAAAACTTCTACTAAGGAAGAAAAGCACACTATCATAAAAAGAATCTGATTGCACTCTAATTGCAAAAAATAAAAATTCACTGCCAATTCTAAGATATATCTTCCAAAGAAGAGAAAAAATAAAATTGAGAAGCTGAGATCCTTCTTTTACAAATAGTTCTGAAGGCTGCTGGTTTGACAAGCTTCCAAACTGACATCTTCTATTTATACATAAAGTCATCGCAATTTTTTCCCCCAGCTGATATTTGGTAACAAGGCACTTAGCAGATGGTATGCCAAGTTGGATCACTGCTTTTGTGATATTGAACTGTGCTTTTTAAACCTCTTTCCTATTAAAACCTATGGATCTTGTTCTGTAACAGCTACCCCTGTTGTTTACAGAGACATTCCTTCATCTTCAGAAACAGTCCTAGTTAACATATCAGGCAGACGTTGGTGATAGGTGAATTGAATTTTGTGTTGGAAAGAGCATTTGACCATTTCACATAAATCGAGACCCTTGGAATATTGTGTATATGGTCATCTTAGTACTATTTTGAGGACAGACTGATATCCCGACGTCCCATACACAATGCCTAACAGTGTTGACCCAAAGTTGGCCTTCAGTAAAGTAGCAGAATGGACAGCATTGAAATTACAGTTCCCCTTTTTATAATAGTTCCACTGCTGTGATTAGAGCTGATAAAAGCAGATCAAGAGGTTGGAATAGAAAAAGATCAAATTCAATTGCGTATTAGACAATGTCCTGTTTCTTCAGCTTCAGTCCATGTTCTGCATTTGATCTGATCATTCGGGTGAGGGAAGATGTGCTGTTATTATATGGTACATTGAGTAACTTCAGGTTGGACTCGATGATCTTTCAGGTCTCTTCCAACCTTAGTGATACTGTGATACTGTGATACTGTAACTTGGCTGTAGTTTTGGAGCTGACTAAGACAAGACAAAATTTCTGCAGGATGTTGTGGTGTGGTGGACAAAGAGGGATTGCAGGGGTTTGTGTCCTTGTTCTAAGTGGATATGGAGAAAAATTGAGCTTTGTCTAGCAATGCTTCTTAGTAATGCTTATACACAGAATAATTGCTAATCTGCTATCATTACACCAAAAACCTGATGATCATCCTTCACTCAGATAATCCATTCTGACAAATCATTTCACAGATTTTGTTTTGGTTTTATATCAGACTCTGGATGAGATGTAGAATGTTACATACTTGTGGATGAAACAGGCAAGATATACACAGAGATGCACAAAGATAACATTCTTGTGGAGATAATAAAATAACAGCTCTTCTTCAGTTTATTTCTGCTGTCCAGTTAATGTTTATTTCACAAGGGAATACATGTTATAGTGTTTGCCTACATGACTGTGGAAAATAAATGAGACTTGATCCATTTTTGTTCTTGTAGGCAGGTAACCTCAATGGAGTATTTAGCTGTTCACATAGTGCTAGCAGAGCCCATGGGAGACAAGCAACACATTAGGCAAGACATAGAAGATGTGGAATACTGTAGGGCAGCCCAAATGTCTTTAAATTCTTCCTTATACCTGTGGTGTCAGTGTAGTTTTTAAAATGTGGTGGTTTTATGTACTAGTATTACTGAGATCTATTTCTGCACTATTCAAGTATTAGCATATTAGCATATCAGATGACAGTTTAAAAACCAAACCCCTTGCCATCAAGCCAAAGTATAAACTAAGATCCTAACTTACTTGATTCCTCCAAGACAGGCTAATTCAAACTGAGTGGCAGTCATTAGCATTCAGCTCCTACTGTTTCAAGCATTATCAGGATCCAGTAATAAATCTATCTTAATCAAAGTGTTCCTGGAAAATGGACAATGGGCTCTAATGAGTAATATCCTGGCTGCAAAGAATTTCATGGGAGATTTTGCTAAGTATTTTTTAGGAAATGAAGGTTTTTTTCATAGCCCTGGACTGAATGCACATCCATGCACGTTGCCATTACAAACAATGAAACCAGAAAAATAAATCTAAATAAAGCAGTATTTTCAGCTTCACTACATTGCACTTGGTGCAAAATAATACTACTGAGTTTTTTCTGTGATGCAGAAGGGTTCGTCCAGAAGGCTGATTGAGCCTTGTACAAACACAAGGGATAGTAAAAGTGGGGGGAAAGCCAGTAAGCATCAGAAAACTGACAGTTCTCAGTGATACTTGCTTTATGTCTTTCAGTAAATAAATACAATTGGGCATTCTGATACAGAAATAGTGTGGTCTATCATTCGGCCCACATGTTCAGCACAACAGATTAAAAGTATAAAAGTAAACTCACCTGCTATGCACAGCGAAGGTGAATTTGTCTTTTGTTTCTCTATCTACAAATATTAGGAAGGCCTGAAATATTAAAGCTCTAATTTAGGTTCCTATATTTAGGAACACCAAACCAACCAAAAACAAAACAAACAAACCCCACCAAAAAAAACCCAAAACAAAGAAAGATTAAAAATATAGACATCTACCTTTTTACACAGCCTTAGCAATTTTGGTGACCATAGTTTTTGTACTGACAAAGTGATATAAAACATATTTTAAAGCCCTGGACTTGCTGTATAATTATCACCAGAGTTACCAGAGTTTCCACTGAAACTCTTAGACTGTGAATCTGCTGGCAATTGTTCAGCTGAAACATTCTCCTGTTGAGAGTTGTGAAGCTTCATTTCCTTTAAAATTTTCTAGGGACAGAATGTCAGTATAAGCAGAATGTCCTTTGGGGGATACAGAGAAACTTGGGATGGGGGTGGTGAGGAAGGCATTTAAAAGGCTTGTTATTCCAACTGCATTTTTACAGTTCTCAGAAAACAAAATTCTTGGGGAACTTTTTGCAAACATAGTTGATGCTTCGAATATATTTTTCTTCTGCTTCAGGATGAGAAAAAGTGCTAAAACATTTCAAGTCAAGGCACACGTTTGCTTTTGGTTTTGTTTTCTTTTCTTTTCCACCTCATTACCAGTCTAATACAGAGGTCTGGTTCTTAAGGAACCAGATGTGGTTTTCAGTAGCAAAACAGTATTTTTTACCACAGTGAATACCTATGTCCTAGTGCTAAAGACTACTGTTGATTGCACTACAGATTTAAGGGGAAGATGACGAACTGACAGGCACGAAACTGATGTCTTTGTTTATTGTAGGGTCAGGAAGCTTCTTTTATGACTGACATGTTAACCAGCTTCTGGAAAACCTAGTTTAATTACTCAGATATCACAAGCTGTGACAACTGGAGAAAATCCTTTAGGTGGGGATTCACCCCAACCTCACTTTAGCATCTACCTGAGGTGCTTACACTGGCAGGCTAGCTATTCTATGTCCTCCCTGTAGTCAACAGTGAGTGACAAGGAGGACTCAGGAAGTGACTGAGCTCAACTAAGATCTAACCTCTCTTCTGTTGCCTACAGAAGGACCTCCACTGATTGCTGGTTAAGCAGGGTAAATCTAGACCTTTGTATCTTGTTTTGCCACTGTAAGTATAGAATGTTTCCTCAAGTTTTTGTTAGTCAACACTTCTGTCCCTGAGCTTAGGCATTACAAAAAACAAGGAAAAGATGTGTGTGTAACATTAGCTCTTAAGTCATGACATTAGAATTCTTTGGAAAAGTCTCGAAAACATTCACTTGCAACAGCTTTTTTCTTTCTCTACGTACTGCTTAAGATGAAGCTAGCAGTCTCCATTATACAAATGTCTGAGAAGCTAATGCATTGCATTTATTTACAAGTCCATGTTAAACTGGTTGCCCTTCCTCTGTGCAGCTCAGGAATTCTACACGTCATCCAATCTTGATGGTAGATCCATATGCTGCCAGCAATGGCACCGTTTACTACAATGTTTCTTTTAATGATAAATTTAGCCAGCTAAAAGGATGAGGCATGTGCCCTCAGGTTGATTCTAAATTGAAATTACCACTTAGCCTGCAATGAATTGCCTACATTTTGATTAATAGGCTAAATTCCAGATCTGACCTTTTCAAAATTATGGAATTACTAAATCCTGAGACAGACAACAGAGTTCCTCTTACAAGGAGAAGTGTATTATGCAAACATGTAGGGTCACCTAAAGAGGAATTCAGCTCTTGGTACCTTGTAACCCATACACACAGGTGTTAGCCAAGATGCCATGTTAATCCATAACTGTGGTTTATAGCTGCAGGATAATGCTTCTTCACTGCTCTAGCATTCCCCATGCTACAGTCACAGAGAAGTTCTGGAGGCAAAACAAGTGGAAGTATAACTAGATGATCCTTGGAGGTCCCTCCAAGTCCAGCTTTTGTGGAGTGGTTCTGCATTGCCTTTTCTAATTTCAGCTCCTAAAGTAGCATTATTCTATTTCTAGAATGTCCACCTTTACACTTTGACTGCATAACACTCATGCTAGCTGAAGTATCTCTAAATAATGCAGTGCTGTACATATGTCCTCAATCGGATTAGAGGCCTCTGCCTATCACTCTTGAAAACTCATTTCAGAAGGGAAGGTTCCAGGTCCCAGAAAAGAAATTAAAGCCTGCTTTCTTTTTTTACATTGCATGCACAGCACATAGAATTCACAGAATCACAAAATAGTTGAGGCTGGAAGACACCTCTGGAGGTCGTCAAGTCCAGTCCACTGCCTTGTCCTACTTGTGACACTGAGGATCTTGATATAGCCCAGGATGCTGTCGGCCCTCTTGGACACCTGGGCACAATTCTCTCTCATATTGAGCCAGCTGTTGATCAACATCCTCAGGTTTTTCTCTACTGGGCAGATTTCCAGCCACTGTTCCCCAAACCCATACCATTGCATGGGGCTGTGTGACCCAAGTGCAGGACCCAACACTTGGCCTTCTTGAATCTCATACAGCTAGGCTTGGTCCATTGATCCAGTCTGTCCAGGCCCCTCTGTAGAACCTTCCTACTCTCAAGCAGATAAGCATTCACACTCATCTTAGTGTCATCTGCAAATTTACTGAGGATGCACTTAATCCAACCTGTCCTGATCATTGATAAAGATATTTAAGAGAAGTAGCCCCAATACTGAGCCCTGGGGAACACCACTTGTGACCAGGTATTGGCTAAGTCTCAGGGAAGCTGCAGTGTGTTCATGATGAAACTGGAAACATAGGTGAAGGTAAATGCTTGTAATCCTGCTGGTGGGGACTGAAATTCCTAAGGAGAGATGAAAGAAAACTCCATTGGCCTTGGCATATAGAAGAGGATTGCATGGAATTAACCAATAGACAGAGCTAAATTTTCATTGTTTGCTTTATCAAAAATTGAAGCATTTTTGATAAATTAAGAATTCATGCCAAAAATCAGAATAAAAAACTGTAATTGTAATAAAGTCTGATCTCCCCAGCTGTAGCTTAACATAAAAGGTTGAATTTTCTGCATGATGTAGTGCAATCACATGAGACCAGAACTTGTAATGTGAACATTTTAGATAAAATACATTAAAATTATCTCAGAAGTTTCTTCTGGGTAACAGAGTCAGGTTGTGTTTTACTGTGGTGTGGTGTGTGGTTTCAGAATAGAAGCTATCAGAGCAAAAAGGAAATAAAGATGAACTGAAAAAGTAGCAGCTGAAGGAGGGAGGCTGGTGAAGGAGAAATGAAGAGCTGCAGAACAGTCAGGCAGGGCACCAAGGATGCTATGCATTCCAGCATGGAATGGACCAGAAACCTGAGAGCATTCAGATGACAGCAAGTTGTTGGGGGTATCTGGTGTGGGAAACATCCAGTTTCTCTGTCAAGAAAGAAGACAGGAGGAATATGTTATGGTGGTGTTGTATGGAGAGGAGAGGAAAGGGTAGCTGGTTGTTTTACAATGTCATTTTCATTTCCTTGTCTTAATTTTCTCTCTTCCCTCAGGATGATAATGTTCTTTTAAGCAATTCCAGAGTTGGAAAGAAGGAAATATTGCTCAATGAATGTGAAGTGACTTGAATTTTTAACTTTTCCACATTTCTAAGTGCAGGTTCAGGACATTTATTATCAGCCCTTACAAACTGAACCCAGCTCTGTCTGCTGCCCTCAGTGTTGATCCGAGTGGCTCCACTCCACCAGAGAGATTATTTTTCATGAATGATTATTCCAAATTTACATGTCAATCAGGGATAGAGCTGGAGAAGACAAAAAGCTTTATTTTTTTTCTTCATCTTCTCATTGCCAAAACACATGAAGTGAGACTGACCAAACCAGCTTATGAAGTCATGTTTAATTCATCACAGTTTTTTTTCTAAAAAGAAAGTTTTTCCAAAACTAGCCATGTTTCGTTTCAACATTTTCAGAATGAAATCCTTACAACAGTGAAAGCACCTTAAAAGCTGCTACTCCATGAATTAAAAGAAGCAACAAAAGGCAAAATTTTGCTTGGCACAAATTGATTCCAAGCCTTCACTTCAGCAAGTGAAACAGGATAAAATCAATCATTTCCATTTTACTGCACTCATCTGTCATCACTGGATGTGGCCTGCCAAACAACACCAAGTTACGTTTCCATCAGCAATTTGCTGTGATTCATTGGCACTGCCTTTAGACAGTGTTTATTTTCCCTTGGATTTCTTTTATAAAAGTAATATCTATTTTAGAAAAAGTGATACTAATTTTGGCTGGATAAGCACTAATCAAAAAAGCTTAGGTTTTTTCATAACCTGTATAGCCAGGAATTATGGCTGTGCTTTTGATACGTGAAACAAACTCACGGTGAGTACCCAGGAAAGTGCTTCTGAGTTTAGTGTGCAGTCAGGATAGAAATAGGCTGAGGGAAACTGGGGCCACCTTGGACTTTTGCAGCCTCATTTTTTCTGAATTTGGATTTCTAAATGCTAAAATCAGTTGAGAATTCACATAATTTCTGTGTATTCTGTGATTTCTGTGCATACCCTAGTTTCTGGCCAAAGTGCTCACTTGAGTGTCCAATGTGCCGCAGCACCAACACTGTAAGTAGCTGATTCCTTTGAGCACCTCTTCAGGAGCCTGAGATCCCATGTCTTCACCTGTCACATCCCTGCCCTTACTCATTACTGAGTTATGTCTACATTAACAGGCAATGCAGACAAGCAGAAACAAATTTATAGAGTGAAAAAGCAGGTGCTGCATATGCAGCAACATCTACATTTACATTTCAGAGTGTTTTGCTTTGGTCTAGGTCCAGCCTGGTCCAAGGGACTGCACATAGCTGGAGCATGTCAGCAGTATCTTGTCATTGCATTTTCTTGTTCAGTCTCAGCCAAAAGGAATTCCAGTTGCAGTACAGGGTAACCAAAATGCTAAGATAGATACTTGCTCTAATGCTAGGTTGATGGCTGGACTCAATGACCTTAGAGGTCTTTTCCAACCAAAACAATTCTATGATTCTATTTCCTGAGAGAGGAGTCAAGATTTAAGCCTTGTTCCTCTATGTATTTCTTCTATACGTTCCACTGGGCTATTTTTATCTAGAGGGAAGCCAAATTTGATTGCTTATTCCTCAGCAAGAAGAGACCTGAGAATGCTGTACTGAAGCTGTGTTTGCTATTGGAAGCTCTGTAGTTACAAGGCTCTTTTCCTCATTAAGATAGGAGCTGCATCTTACTGAATGAGGCTCTTGAAGCATGCACTCCAGATAGAGCTGTCCCTAGTTCAAATGATATTTGTCATGAGGACAGTTGTGCAAAGAATCACAGTGAGGAAAAAAGGTGAGTCAGGAAATAGAAAATCACCTTTCAAGGGCAAATAATTACGCAGAACGGTGTGGTTTGGTTTTATGCAAGAGCTGTTCTCCACTATTCCTATTACAAATCAGAGCTCTTTGGAAAACAAAACCAAACCAAACAAACAAAGAAACAATAACAAAAAACTAACCAAACACCTAACGACCCCCCCCAACACCCACCAACACCCCCCCACACAACTTAGCAAGCAGTTTGTGATGTTCCTGCTACATTTGCAGAAACTTCCTTCCATATATTCAAATCATATGCAAAACTTACCAAGGAATGTGATCCCATGGTGAGTGATAAACAGATAACCCTAGTTGTGTTACAAGCTGGCCAGAAACCATGTTTTCATGACTTGGGCTTGGGCAATGGGTATGTATGCCCTGTACAAAATCAGAAGAATCATCCAACACTTGTCTTTGGTGCTAATTTGTGAATCCTCTTGTTTTTTGGTTTGTTTGTTTGTTTGATGAGTCTCATTAGAGGCTAGTTGAAGGCTGCCAGCTCCTTCCGTACAGACTGCTGAGCAGGCTTTCAGCTGTGCTTGAGAGGTTAGATTTCAGCCAGCACACTAGCAGCACATCAAGGCTGGATGTTTACTTCCTTTCATGATGGTTTTGCTTTGTCTAGTTGATTGTGGACTTGATTTTTACAAGTGCTATTTTAAAAGTCCATATTCTTGATCTCAGCTGGATTCTTGCAGCTGTGGGGAGGGGAGGAGATAGGAAAGCAAAGACTCCATGTTTTCAAGAGCAAAAAGCTCCTACTCCATAATTTGTGCTGATTGCTGTCTGATACTTAAAGGAGGAGTTAATTAAGGTTCAAACTCCATTTGTTTCCCTTCACAGTACAGCACAGCTATTTTTATTTTGTTGGCTATCAGTTCACTGTTCTGTTTGTGCTTACATTAAAGACACACCTCAATGCATTTCTCAGTCAAGGTCTCTTATACTGGAAAAAAAGTTAGAAAAGAAAGAGGTTCAGCTTCAAGATTATAATGTCAGGGTCTCAAAGAGGAAGGAACGCATAGATCCTGGTTACCCAGTCTTACACTAGCTTCCTGGAAAGAAAAAATATGCCAAAAAATTGTCACTACTTTTGAATTATGGAGGAAGGTTTTCCTGGTGAGAAATCTTCTCTTTTCAGACTCCCCCTACCTCTGCTTCCTTACCTTCACTCTCCACCAACCCTTGTACCAGTTTCTAACTTTTGGCTATGCCCTAGCCTTTTAATGTGTTTTGAGGTTCTGGGTTTGATTGGGGTTTTTTTTGGTTTTGTTTGGTGTGCAGTGTGGGTTTTTTTGTTTTGTTTCATTGGGTTTTTGGGGGGGTTGAGTTGGTTTGGATTGTGGGGGTTTTGTTTGTTTGGTTTTGTTTGTTTCTTCATCCTTTTCTCCATTCAAGCCTTCACCTGACCTTCTGTCCCAGCCATTACTTAATTTTAGTATTTTTCTCATGTTGCTTCCAGTTGCCATTTTGTATTGAAGCTAGACTGTCTTCTCCACTTTGCCTCACTGTCATGCTACCAGCTGCAGGAAGCACAGGAGAGGCAGTTTAATCTTCTCACTCCTGGAAAATCCTCTGGAGAAGAAATAACTTCAGGTAAAAGTCATATTTTGCTGTAAAATAATCTATATGGGGTAAGTTCAAGCAGCAAATAGGGACAAACCCTATAGTAGGCTTAACCAGCCTTTGGAATAGAAAAAATTCAGCATCAAACTTGACCCTAATGAACAAGATTGTGCAAATAAGAACTCTGAATGTTTAAACAGTGACTAAATTTGCTTAGTTTGTCATGGGAAGGGTAAAATGAACATTCATAATATTACATAGGATCCCCCCAAAATCACACACCTCTCAAATTTGGAATTCTGCAAGAATCCTCAGTGTAACTGTTGTAACATTATATCGGATGACGGAGATTGGAATCAATACAGCTGACCAATATGATTGTTCCAGTATGGCAGGCCTGTGGCGCAGGCCTATGGTGTGAGTATAGCGCAGTAAAGCATGGAAGAAGAAGGGATAGGAAAGGCAGAAGTGCGTAACAAGGGAACTGCTACACCTTATATAAACTTGGAGTGCCTTGTTGGCATGGACTCATTGGTTCCCTGTGAGTGACCACACATCACACTACTATAGATTAGTGGTCCAACTACTGATGACACACGAGGTTTGTTGATGCAGGTGCATGTCCTGCTGTCTCAAGATAACTTGCTGTGTTTCTAGCTACCAGTGCCTTGTTTTAGTTACATGCTGCAAGACAGCACTGTTTGGTACACTGCTAGCTGGCTCTGCACTTATGCTGAGCATGGCCTACCACCATGTCAGGCTCTAGGTCTGCACCGCCAGATTGCTCACACTGCTCATTGCTGGCATTGCCACAACATTTGAATTGGTTTCAAGTTTTGAATGGGAAAATTCCTGTATTATATTTTCTTCCTTTGGAAAAACTTGAATTATTTTTATTGGCCCTTCTTTAGAAATGTCATCTTGAAGGGTAGACTTCTTCAGGGGTGGGGAAATATAAGCAGAAATCACAAATTCTGGCAGTTATTCTAAATACTGGAGAAACAAGTCCTTCTATGGCAGCTTTAATGGTGTCTGTGGCTTATTGCATGCCTCATCAGAAGGCACAATGAAACTCTGATTTCCATGACAGCATCTGACTCCTCCCATACAAACAACTTTTTCTAAAAATTAAATTGGTATCTCTCTCTTGCTGATGTATGGAAAAGAGAAAAGCCTAGCCCTAAGAAGAAGATGAACCAAAATTTTCTGAACCCCTTTGTATTAGATGGGTACCATAACTGATTTCACTTGGCTTGGGGAAGCAAAGAAACCCTGGCTTCTCTGGTATTTGAATTTCATTGTGTGGCAGGTGGTATAGTCCTCTGAAATGAGTTTTTCCAAGAAATATAATAAAGTAAAACTGGAACATAAATAGAAACCATGAGGAATATAAATCTTAAGGCATTGAAAATGCCAATACATTAAATTTTCAATTTAATCAAAGTCATGGGTCATTTAATGCAATATGAAGAAAAAATATAGAGAAATTAAATCACAGCAGTCTCTTCTGCTTCGGTTTGCCTAAAAGATTCAGATTATATTGACTCTCTCTAAATCTCAACTTCCTTTTAACAGGGGTGCCCAGTCAGTCTAAGGTATGTGGCATTATTTGGTTGCTGTTAAAAAACTCCCATTGTTAACAGAGAGGCATGCATGTGCTTACAGCAGTATGTGGAGTCCAAAGAAGTTCATGGCTCTCAGAAAAATACTTTCTTTGGCATGGCCTAAATCTAAATCCCATTGAACTCAATATATTCCTGATAATTTTGGTAGCTGTAATGCTGGATGTAAAAGAATTAAGCATTGTAATAGTAAATATTAGAGCCAAAGGTTAAGGCGTGAGATTGTTGTGTCCACTCTTGAAATGCTTGGAATCAGAAATGTGCTCCACCCTTCTATTCCACCCTCTTTTATATCTTGTTGCCAGGTCTTTTGTGAAAATCTGCTCAGAAATTTGAAATGATGTTTTAATGCTGTGCTAGGAAATAAGGAAATATGAAAACTTTCTGTAAGAGGTAAATACAAATCCTGAAAAAAAGAATAAAGTTGGCAGTTCATATAAGTTCAGACTGCTAAACTGGGGAAAAAACACATTTGGGTATTAAGTGGAAAGGATACAAAAGATTCCTCCTACCCATGTGAAATTTCTTACATTCTTATTCAGAAAATAAACTAAATCATTCTGTTTGTTTGTTTCCCCCAACAGTGTTCAAACATCCTCCCTATGTGCCTCCTCAGGTTGTTTCATTCATGTCTGATGGGGCAAGCCATGCTTGGCATACTGCACAGAAACACTATGCAGAGCTAACCACCTCCAGAAGCCTTCACTCCAGGTGCCAGAAAACTTATTGTGGGCTTTGTTTGTTTACCACTTAAATGGAAAAGACTCATCTCTGCTTACTGCACCTAAAACCAAAATCAAAATGCATTTGATTCTGTCTGCTGTCAAGGTAAGTATTGTATCAGAAATCACCTTATCCACACTGCTCATCCTTTACGCTGATGGGGAAAAAATATACTTGAAAAGTTTTTCTTTTGCACATGTTCAACTTAACCATAGGCTTGCTATTTCTGAGAAATCAGTGAAGCACAGATGATAGAGAACTCTTGTGTGGTTTATTATTTTCCAAGTTTTTCTCTCCAAATCTGGCTTCACACTGTAAACAGCTACCACAGTGGTGGAATTTGATGGGTCTGTCCTCCACCATATAATTTAAAACCTTTCTTCTATCTCAAACTTCTCAATTAAAATCCTAATCATATTTTTGTGGGGGGTCTCAATGTATCATTCACTAGGTAGACCCAAGGGGAGAAACATAGCTTTCTACCAGAAAACAGGTGATGGGGTATCTCTGGCCAATATATTAATCACGTTGTAAAAAAGAAACTAGAATAAGGAAATCCAGAGCTTGAAAAGATGTCAGTCTGTATTTTGCATTCAGCAAGATGAATTAACTGGGCATGTAATCATCTTTTTCTTGCAAATTGAACCAAGATCACTTTTAACAGCTAAATAATTACAATGTGTTTATTTTTAGGCCTTTAAGGAAAAAAAATGAGGTCATGCACAAAAGCCATGCAACAGAAGTACTCATTGTTCTCTAATATTTTTGAGTACTTGGATTTAATTCTTCACTGTGATGACTCAGATCGCTGAGATGCGCTGTGGATCAAGGCACACTGAAGGAGCTGGATTTCACTTAGATGAAATTTCAGACAAGATATTAATTGCCTTTGGTAGCCTCTTTCAAGATGGGCTTTAACATTGCTACATTCTCTGGCACACTGAGTCACAGATTATGGTCAATGTTTGGCAATACTGCCATAAGTAATACTGCTGATTTTGAGTTATGAAAAGAACTGGAAGACTAGCTGAAAATTATGAGGTTTAAAAACAAACAAACAAACAAAAAGAGTCGTTTTCATCTGTCCTATTTTCCAGCACATTCACATATCCAAACTTTCTCATGCATCAGTAAGAGCTAGAAACAGACTTTCTCATGCATTAAAAAAAAAAGAGAAGCTGAGTTTCCCAAGTTCTGGGAGCTTTGACTGTAAGAAGGACAACAGAAAAAATTCTTGGAATTGGTAAAGCTCTGTAATAGAAATAGCTGGTGACAGTTGGAATAACATCACATTCCTCTGACTGCCTAACTTGGATATTGAAATTATCTTGCTACATGCACTTTCTCTGAAAACAAAACCTTATGTAACTGGAAAAGGATAACCTAACATCATAATAGAGTTTTGTTGTGGCCATTAACCTGCCTCTCCACTGGGGATAAATATCTATTATTAGTTCAATCTATCACAAGATACTTCAGTATTCAGGAAATTCCCTTGGGTTAACATTGTACACACCTCCTATAGTAAATCTTAAATTGTGACAAATAATGGCTTTCTTCCGTGGGTGCCCACTGTCTTCCCTGTCCGTTTGTCTTCCAGAATGTAACAGATTTCTTTTATGCAGCAGAGAAAATGGTGGTTAATGAATGGTAGAAAAGCATCATTTATCCTATTAATGGCAAGCCTTTGTTTCCTGTTTCAGTGTGGTTTAGCCTTCGTTGATGCAGAAACAGCATGATAAATATTTTATGAACAGGATCCAGCAAACACACAGCAGTAGGATGCTGCAGTGATTAAAGGAAATATTTAAACTTAGAGATAGATCCTGGTTCCAGCTACCACGCAGCAATGCTTACTCACTCTGGAACAGGATGTCCAGAAGACCTAGATAGCCCTGGCATGTATACCTGTGTCTTCTCTCCTCCACTTCACCTCCCTGACAAGGTCTCTCAGATGTCCTTTTGTTTGTCCTTGCAACTAATCTATTCAGGAAAACCACACCACTGATAGTAGCAGAAATACCCCAACACTGCACTCTCTGTCTCAGCTGCCCATCCCCAACCTGCATGGAGCCAGCAACAGAATTAGATTTGCCAAAGAGTACTGTGCAAATTGCTCCTGCCAGGAAAATCCTCTACAATTCCAGCTGCTTCCAAATCCTCTCAGTTAGAGCAGACATTTAATATCCCCTCACTTTGCTTCCCTTAAGATCTTCCCACCAAGACCAGCAAAGCCTTTATGTCACCTGGCACAGGGACAGGCTGGCTGCCTCCTGCTTGCCTAGCAGGACCCTCCGGCCTGTCACCCTTCAGGGAATTACGCCTAATTACAGCAAAGAGCTTCCATATCAGACTCCTGCCACTAAACAGACCTCCTGAGCACCACAATCCAATCACCTGGCAGGGAAAAACACCTCTTCATCCTGGCACCATTGACTGACAAAACAGAACAAGGACAGGTAAGCCAAGCTGTATGCTTTATGCAATTTTGCAAAGGCAAATATCTTCCTTAATAAAGAGGTAGTGGGAACAAGATTGTACTATTGGTAAGAAGGAGGAGATTTACTCTGAAAAAATGATAGCCACTCCATTATCAGGATGTGTTAGTAACATGAAAGTTCAAAAAAAAGATAAATGAACAGCTCGTGCCAAGCCAAACAGGGTAACTCTTAGCTGCTGAGAAACATGGAGTGAGAAACACTGGAACAGTGGGTGAAGGTGGTATCTATATTATTGTATTGCTGTCCAAGTGCCTGCTCTGTGAACTGGCCCTGGGTTAAAAAGAAATTCACATGTTCCTTCACAGAATGAGAAACTAATCCTAATGCACTTCCCCTTTATGCAAATATGAAGGAAAGCTGCAAACTAGAGGAAGCAAAATCCATTTTATTATTACTCAGTCACCAGGAGAAGGCCCAGAGTCACCCAGAGGTTAGAGATGGATTTGCTCTTTAAACTGCTCACCCCACAGTAGTAGGTCTGGAGCAAGAGCAGTTAACTTCACTCTCTGCAGTCTGCCATTGTGTGGGCTCTCTCCTCTTCCTCTTGCTCTCCCAGCCTGCTCAGCACTTTCCCCTGAGGATGTTCAACAGCTCCTAAGGAAAAGCACAGACTCATTTTCCTTTCCCCCCTAGTTCTGCAGTTTACTTGATGTTCAGCAGAGAGGAAAAGGTGTCTGTCTTCCTTGCTGCTTGCTCACGGCTTTTTAGTGGAGCTAGGTGCACTAACACATACTAAATAGCCCTGGGAGGTTCTGAAACAGAACCTGGGCACTGCCATTTCACTCCTCTGTGTGTGCAGGTTCGTGTATGTGTTCCCAGAGAAATCTCAGTAATTGCACCTGAATATAACATTAATCTGCTAATACAGCCACTTCTGCTGAAGAACCTTTCTGCTCTGTGCCCTTTCCATGCCAGCTCTGAAGCTCTGCTTGAAGAGCCACTGAGTAAGGGAAGAGTACAGAAAACTGAAAACAATTCTGTGAGCAGAGTTTGAATATTGCTGTAAGTGCTGAAAGCTCCATTGACCAGTTGGATGCACTCAGGTGGTAATTTTTTGTCTCACAGAAAGGCTATTTTTAAACTGTCCTTTTTTCTTTCCACATTTTTGATCATGCAACATTTATATGACTCAATTTTCTGCAACAGCACCTTGATGTGTTCAATTTAAACATTCTAGAGAGAAATGAATTATTTGCAGATGAAATAACAGATAAATTACATTAGACTTTTAGAATACAGTGTGGATCTCAAATGGTGTTTTTGTTCTGACAGGAAAGTAAAATTTTCATGACAAAGGGGAGTAGGCAGTGAAAAAAAAACTTATCAAAATTTTAGGAAAACACTAATACTTATTTCTTTATTGCTTCCTCTAGCATATAGAGTATAAAATACATCCCTATATGATATCAGATCACTGATAACGGGACACTCTTAGGAAAGAGCCTGAATGGACAGAAGGACAATTAGTGGTACAGGTGTCAAAGTGACAAATTACAGGTTAAAGAGATTCTTTAATGGAATATCACACATCAAGATACTCTCAGGCAATAAAAGGCAGAAATAAAGAGTGGAAATAGAAGCAAAATGACAAAAAGTCAGAAAGGGATATTATATACTTTAAGAGAAAAAGAAACAAACAAACAAATGGGAAAATACAAAGCAAACTGAAGATTTTTTGTCATACTTTGCTCATACTTAGTAACTGAGAACTTATTCTCCATTACCATCCTGTAGTCTAAGGAAAGACTTCCCCCTTTGAGCAATGAAATTAATCCGGTTTTTACACTTGTTCTTTGTTTTCTTAACTGCACAATGCCATGAATTATTATCAACCCAAACTGCTTGCATCAGCTCATTTATTTATAAGGGCCACCAGCTTTCAACTCAGTTCCAATTCATCTGCTGTCTGTGTGCAGTTATCTCTCAAGAATATGCATAAATTTATGCTCAGCTAATGTTTGGGTTTCAACATCTTTGGCTATGTGTGCAGTGTCAATGTTTGCTGAATTAAATCAAGAAATGCAAAGATAGATTTATTACCTGACTCATTATATTTATTTATTTTTTTTAATCATTAGGTGTTTATACCCACAACACCTTTAGAAAAATATTTGATCATCACTCAGAGGTGATATAAGATGGTTGGCAGGACTATGGGGAACAAGCATCTATCTGTGGGCCCAAATCCAACATCTATGCAGGGTGAAATGAGCCATTCTCTCTATTCTCCCCACAAGCCTGTGCTTCATTGTATCTGAAGAGGGGTTTTGGTGTATTACAACTTGGTTCTTCAACAAGTTTTCTGTCTCTGTGGTTCCTCTCCTCTTTCTGGCATGATTCAGAAGTTTTACACAGGTTTAGAGGCTGGCTAGTGTCAATGATCACTAGATAGTAATGCTGACAAAAGTATTACTTAAGTTAGTTAAAGATATAAATGTATATACCCGACTCACTCACACGTGTCTCCCAGAAAAGGCTGGACCTTGCAACTGCTTCTGACCATCTTCAGGTGTTTTGCCATCCACAGAGGTAAGGAAACCCATAGAGGTGGAGCGGAAAGCAAATTACTTGGAGCTGCTGATACTGAAGCAATATAGACAGAAGACTTTGTAACTCCCAAGTTGGAGCAGAATTTGGCTCCTGAATCTGAAAATTTTACTTTCTTGAACACAGCTGCTTCAACATCAGTTTAATTCACTGATACAAGGCCATCAGAGCCATAACATTTTTAAACAGCTATTGCTACCCCTCTCTAATCTCCTTATCTCCCAAATATATAGTTCTCAGTTAAGGCTTTTCAATCCTTTAAAGAAGGATCCTCTAAAAAAGACACCTTTTTTTTTTTTTTTTTCCCCTTTTCTCCCAATTTGGCTTCCATTAGCTAAGCCAAAGACAATGATCAATCTATTTAAAATCTTGGAGGTGGTTTCATTTAGATTCTCAGAGCCTTTTATATAATTTATCCTGCTTTAAATGTTTAAGCGTAATTCAAGCAAACTTTGGGCTCACATGACTGAACATATATGTGCTACACATGCCATTAGTTCAAGATCATTAGGAAAAAACACTATTTCTTTGTTTCCACATCTTCTGTCTCACTTCCCTTGTGTAAAGAAATTAGAAGGATATGAGTAGAAATGTGGTTAATACTGCTTGAAATTCTTGCACTAGTATGTAACTGTAGAGAAATGTATCTTGAAGATACCCTGAAAAACTGAATCTTACAATCCTTTACATGTAGAGATCATAAAGATCATAACTTTTAATGTCTGAACAGTATGATTCAATATGCAGCTGAATAACATCTATAAAAGGAGTCAAGTTTAGAACTTCTATTTTCAATAAATGAAGTTCAGAGCCCAAAATTTCTTAACCATACCTTGCAGGGAAATTGCAGTCAGAATCTTATTTCCCAGGATTTTTTTCAAACTGCTTGCTCCTTTAAGAAAGTCTTGGCCTTCAAGTTAAAATCCAGTACAGGGAAATTGAATCTGAATTGAATGTAATGAAAGATGACAGACTCTAACAGGAATTCTTAAACAGGCATATTGGACAAGTGGAATGGCTATGAGACTCCAAGTCTTGTAGATGAGCTGTGTAACAGAGGGCATGTTCATAAAATATGCTTTCTCGTTTATGTCATTGTAACTAATCCTAGCAGCTCTTAGGAACTTTACTAATTTTGATCCTGCACCTTCAAAATAACAAAAACTCATCAGCTATGAAACCAAAAATCAAATATAAATATTTCAGCCTATAACCATTTCAGGGCATCCCATGCCATGGGCTAAGAGGCTTTACGAGTGGAGATCAAATCCAGTGGCAGCTGGATCTCTCTGTGCAAGACCTCTCTCTGCTTGCAGCTGTCAGTATGGGAGGGGACTGACCTTGTTCCTACTTTTAAGGACAGGTATGGTAGCTGATTGATACTATGCAGATGACGGCTAAAGGATTGAGAAGGAACAAGTAGGAAAAAAAATAGAGGACAGAAAAATGTATGTGTGCAGTTATCCTGTTCCTTGTATTCCTGGTATGTGTCAAGAGCAGCAGGAGACCAGTAACTGAACAGCTTTGTCTTCTTGAAGAAATAATGCCAAAGCCTGTGCTTCTGTTCCCTAGTCAGACAATGGTTCAGTCTCTGAATAAATCTGCAAAAAAAGGGAATTTCTTCCATTAGGAAACATGCACTATCCTTTTATATTTAAGATTGAATTTCTTCTCTGGGGCACGTGACAATATCAACAACTGAGGTGATGTTTGGGCCTCACCACTATTTAATTCATTAATGAAGATACAGCTATAATGTCCAACTTCAACAATTACAACCAGCAGCTCTCTGTGGCTACCAGATACCCATGACCTGTATGCGTGATGTGAGAATTCCATATTTAACAATATTGTTATGAGTGATCCCTGATGGCCCTCTGTGTACCCAGACATCAAAAAGTATCTGTCAGCAAAGAGTGTACTCTTGAACTGTTATGAGATCACCAACTACCAGCTATTTTATCAAATGCAAAACAGCAGTAGAGACTGCAGTTGCACTTTATCTGCACTACCTCAAATGTGTCACTTGCTTGGCTTATCAAGTGAGCATCTCACATGGCTTGATGACAGCCAACCAAACCTGCCTGCTTCATATCAACACTGTAAAGACAGGACAAGGTCTTTTTTGTCTCTTTTGGGAACTCTTGAAGAATACTTTAAGAACTACTTAAGCATAAAATAACTCAAGTCCCACAGAGCAGCAATTCCTTGCCTTGTGATATCTCAAAGCCAAAGTGTAGCTCCTTCTTTCTCAATGGTGCTTTCACTGTGGGCAGAGGGTGAAAAGATCTCACCACATCATGGGACCTCTGCATGGCAACAAGCCAGGGTTCTGGTCTGCCCCTCCAGAGCCCTTAGAGAAAAATCAAACAACCAAGAGACATAGATAGGCTTGACAAGTTTGATTTTCCCCCCCGCCCTGATAGGATGAGAGGAGCAATTGAACTATTACAGTAGTTTTTGTCCAGATGGCAAATTACATGTTAGCTCAATTTAACCTATGCACAATTTCACAATCAGAGCCTAACCAAAATGTGCTTATGTTTTCTAAAATTAATTGATCAAATTTGTCTTTAGATTATTATTATTCCATGTTCTCAACCAAAGAAAACAGCAGAGGAGTTTTGGGTTTATTTTTGGCTTTATTTTGTTTTGGTTTGCTTTTTGTTTCCCTCCAAAGGAGTCTATGCTATAAGGGTTACGGATACTTCATTAGAGAATGGAAATTCCACTGACTGACCAAATGCAATTAAACTATCCAGCTCATTTTAGGATGTGAATTTATATAAGGTTCATCTTTGTGGAATATGCCTCCCTCTGATGAACATTTCAGTTTTGGTTAAAGAGAAAAAGAGAATAATATCTTATTATTCACACAGCTCTGCTATTAATAGAGATATCTGGCTTGGGTCATTGCCAAGCTGCAGGGCAGTAGCAATGTTTTTCTGAAGCTGAAGAATTTTTTTTTAATGTCACAGAGAATGAAGGAAGAAGAGAGGTATGAACTTAGACATGTTTTGTTCAAAGTCTTATATTGGTTTCCCAGGAAGCAGGATCCAAAATAACCACCTGTATGAATGGGGACATGCCTAGGACTAATTGTTATGCAATATGTGCAGAGAAGGGTGTTGAACTTCCAAATTGTTCTTCTTAGAATCTTGGGGCAGAATAACAGGTCCATGGAATTCCAGACCAGCTGCTGCCTGCTGAGGGTGGAAATTCTACCCATAACTTGAAAGAATTAATCTAAAATAAAAGATCAGGCTTTCTCTACAAAGAAATACACTGCAAAGTCTGGCTTTAGTCTAATAATCATATGTAGATCATAGTGTCACAGTATCACAGTACATTAGAGGTTGGAAAGGATCTCCAGTGATCATCAGGTCCAACCCCTCTGCCAAAGCAGGATCACCCAGGGTGGTCTGCACAGCAGTGCATCCAGGTGGGTTTTGAATGTGTCCAGGGAAGGAGGCTCCACAACCTCTCTGGGCAGCCTGTTCCAGTGCTCCATCACCCTCACTGTAAAGAAGTTTCTCCTCATGTTGAGGATTCATAATTGTAGGGCAATATTCTATCCAGATGGGGTTGTGTGTGAAAAACTGCCATAGATTCAGGCTCTCAGAATTATTTCTGATTTTTATTTTATTAGTTTATTATATTTATTTACTTTTAATTTAATAGCTTTTCTTTTGTTTCCTGTGAAATACCTGAAGGATTTAGGATTCCTCTTTAGAGCTCTGTTAGAAAATGCTGTCTCATAGATTTGGAGTTCTTCTACCTCATTTCCTGAAGCCATGGGCCTTCTGCAACATGTTCGATGGGAGTAATGAAGAGAGTCCTTACTTAATTTTCAGGCAAAGGATAGAGGGGGTAGAATTTAAAAGAATTCACTGCCTGAGCATTGTGAGCAACCTAACCATAAAGCTGGTTAATTTTGTTCTCTAGTTGACTGATGAATAGTAATTCCACATTGCTGATAGTCACTGATTTCTTCTAAATTCAAGTGTCTACCTTGGTAAAGTAAGGGCTTTTGGGATGATGATTTTGATCTTAAGTACCTGCATCCATATAGATACTATTACATTATGTGTGTGTCATCCTAAAGTCCTCGATTGGCTGTGGATTTTACTTTTAATAAAGTTAAAATGGTGGGGAGCAACTAGATATGTATCTGTGCCTCACTCCTCCCCTCTTCTCAGCCCAATTCTTCACTGACAACATCTAGTAGCTTGCAGAAAGACTAGCTAAATCACTGGGACATCTACCATTTTCCTAGACTCAGAAAATCAGAGAAGATAAATGATAATGGTTAGCTGTTGTAGCACATAATGCTTTTCATGTGCAAAGCATGCAGCTAATATTCATACAAAAACAGAGGGGTTTATGGAATAATATTCTACTTACAGACACTTTCTAAATCACTGTAAAAAAGACTATTAGCCAAAACCCAATGAGGCATTGGCTCAGACATTAAACACCTTGTGGCTGTTTCTTAAACTCATAACAGCTGGATTTTTGAGGAAATTACAGTTCAAACAGTCGAGAGAACATAAAGTATAGTTAATTTCGCCCTTGCCCTTGGAGTTATTTGCTTTAGACATGCAGTACCCTTTCAGTGTCTATGCATCTAAGTTTAAAACTAGGCACTTTTAGGTGCAATGTCTCTGACCTCTTTTAGACTTCCGTTTTAAGATGAAAGAATTCCATCCCAAAAGGCCACAGTTCTCTTTACTGAAAGATAAGGGTGGTTTAGTCAAGGGTAGGCACTTTTATTAGAGGCAACCAGCTTTGGTCAGATGAATGCTATTTGAAGTGAGTACAGTGGATAAAACTTACTGCCTGTGTTGTAAATAATTGTGGACACTCTGTCCACAACAAATATATATCTTTTCATTGTTATAAAAAGATTGTTTAGGCTATTTTTTTATGTCATTAAATATTTTTATCAGTTTTGCTATGCCATATATAGGTCTGTCATACTTTGCCTACATTAGTGAAAAAAAATGAGACTGGGACATGGGTCAAGTATTGCCCACAAGGGCCTATGCTGTTAGTGCAATCCCCAGATCCAAGACTGGTTTATGACAATCAAAACTCTTCCAGATGTTGTACAGGCCTGAAACAGGGAATAGCATCAGCCAGGGACAGCTCCCAGTAAGCAGTTTAGACTGAGTAATGTACAGAAGCAGATGTGCAGAGATGAGGTGGTTTATGCTGTTTGACCTCAATGCCAGAATAACATCCTTGGGTTATTTTAAGTCATTGTATAAACATGGGGACATCACCTTAAAATGTTTGAAGACATTGCTGAAGACTTCAGTAGAAAACATCCAAAATGGCTGCAATGTAATATTGACATTTGGCATTTGGTCAAAATGAGGGCTAGATGTAGTGATGTATGATTATGATGCCTTACAAGGCTGTCATCTTTTTTCTTTTTTCTTTTTTTCTTTTTTTCTTTTTTTTTTTTTTTTGTGTTTTTCTTGCTTGCATAAAGGTCTTTCTTTTTCTTGCATAATGCAGTGGATGCTCTGGTACAAGCTTGTGCTCTCTGAGGCAGAATCATCTGTCAGATATTAGAGCTGAAGGTATTGATTTTATTTTTGAGGCGTGACGAAATGAGAAAGTTGGGAGTGGGCTGAATGGTTTGATGCAGTCAGTCACAGTTCCTTCACCTGACTTCTAGTGTCAGTGGAAACACACAAAAACACCAGAGCAAACCATCTTTACCTCTATTACTAAATATAGATTGAAAAATATGGTAATATGAATTGCTGTGGCAAACATGTCTTCACTGATTTGGTATCTTCTATGTTTTAGGCTCATTACTACACAAATTTATGATAAGTGAAGAAGCTGTAAGACTTAGTTTTCAAACTTTCACTTAACATGTCATTTCTGACAGCTGTGATGATCTGATTTCCTGCCACCTCCCTGTGATTTCAATTCAAACCTGACTGAGCACTTGTTAAAAAAAACTTTCTTGGCTGAGTCTGCAAACAATATTGGGAACTTTCAGTTAGTTCTTGCATGGCTTTGAAAACTTAAGGCACAAATTAATTAGGGCCAGAGCTGATCTCAGCTCATGAAGTGTCCCACAACACTCATGGAAGTCAATAGCTCTGTGATGCAATCTCACAAAGCACTCAGCAAGATGAAAAACTCAGGAGCCTTGATGGGTGCCTAGACTTACACAGCATGTTGCTGTAGCTTGATTTAATACAGCACCCAAACTAATCTGTTTAAAGATACCTCAGTTAGCAACAGTGAGGAATGTGCTTACTTTGTATTGATGGCAAAAGAAGAACAGTAGTTTCCTGTAGCATCAACAAGATTCAAAGAGCATGAGAAACAAGCAAAGAGACTTTGATTGAATTATTAATGAGTTATGGCAAATGTGATCTTACAGAAGGAACAGAGATAAAATGGATCACTCTCACAACCAAAGAGAAGAGGAAAAAAAATATGGCCTGTATACTTATCAGAAGAGTAAATTCTGCTACTGAGGCCACTTTGGCAATGAAAAACTGAAATACCATGAATTATTGAAATTCTTTCATACATGTGACTGCTCTGAATAAAGAAGGTACAAAGGCATGTCAAAAGAGTGGGAAAATTAGCACCTGAATTTAGCAGTTTATAGGAAAGGCATCCATATACAAATAATCATGACAGACTAAAAGAGTAAGCAATTGGAAAGGGCTGAGATGTAGAAGCTGGGTAAGAAGGTGAGCACTGGCTTCATGTGGTAACAGAAAACTACATTAATATTTGGTGAGAAGGCTTCTCATAAAGATGGACAGAGCTATCACAGCTATCATGCCCTGAAGAGGCCAGGAGGCGTATAGGCAGCATAACAGAAGGCTGGAAAAGTCAACCAAAAAATGGAGGCCAGCACTGTGCTCATTTGGGATAGCTCGAATTAAGAGATTAGAAAGGTTTGTGAATTTGTTCTTACCATGGTTTTGAAGCAAAAACACTACCCTGTTGTATATTCCCCATAAAAATTTAAGTTTTAGCTCAAATTCTGATACTACCAGATGTTTGCCTCCAAGTGAAACACTCTATTTGATGAATGATGTTATGCTCCCTCACAGGAGTAACAATCTGAGTGATTTAAAGCTTTCTCTCCTTTGTAGGTAGAGATTTTGCTTAGAATTCATCCCCATGAGTTATACCTCAAAAGAATTGTAAGCCAGTCACGTTACTGAATTCAGGAAACAGGGACATGAGGTTACTGACCCATTACTCGCATGAGACAGCCACAAGAACAAAGTCATTTGAGTTTCAGGGCATTCAGTTTTTCAACACAATTCTGAAAATATATCTTTAAAAGAAGCCTTTTCTGGGAAAAATAGCTTTAATCAGCAATCCAATCTTGTGTTGGTGAAAAAAATTCAGTGCAAATTCCTCAAGTGTTTCTGGAAAAGAAACCTGATAGGGTGTGAAATGTCACACTGTAGGTGGATTGAAATGGAAAGGCGGTAGAGTTACTACTAATGGCTAAGTTGCATGATTGATCAATAAGATGGAATGTGATGGCATCAGAGGGAACAGGTAAGAAAGGAAGAGGAGAAGGAGGAAGAGTAGAAGGAAAATAATACAGCATGACAGCCTTTCATATGGTGGAGCTGGGTTCAGAGGAGTGAGCATACAAGGCAAAGAGCTGCAAGCAAACCATGTAGCTTGAACACAGTGCAAACTGCAGAAGCTTTTTGTTTCCTTCTCTTCACATTCTGAAATAGGAGGTAAAAGGAAAACAATGAAAAAAGTTAATAAAAGGAGGGGGGAAACAGTGAATTCCTCTCCCAGGCAAGGATGACTATAGCATTCCATACCCACATTGCTATTAATGATAACATTTTAATTCAATTTAATGTTTTGGCATAATTTCTCAGTGCAGCATGAAAGTAATTAAACCAAATATGGAGGTCTGCAGAGGTATCTAATTCCCACCTCCCAGCTGTGTTACAGAGGTTAAGGCTGGTGGATGCACACCAAACAAAAAAGTTTGCTAAATTTTTATTTCTTAACAAAATGTGCCCTTCATTTTCCCTCACAGAAAAGGGTCATTGTGTCTTAGTCTGTCAGTGGGATTCCTTTCAACCTAAACCTGATTTTATACAATGATTTTTATTCATAATCGTAGCTGTGGGGCTTGGTCCTATTTTCACATGAGGAAAATGTAGTCGATTTCAATACAGTCAGTTGTGGTCAGACTTTGGCAAATGAGATTAGCATTGAACCTCTGTCAAACACAGTAGAGCCAGAAAAAGATTTATTTATATCATTGAACTCTTTGGGTGAGGATTTGTCCCATTAAAATGTATTATCTATTATACTTTGGACAGCATGGCCAGACTTAACTCACACTCACAACTGGATATTTGGAAGGAACAAGATTCTATTTTTCCCTTTCAGCATAAATTCATTTGAGAGATTTTGCTGATCTGGGGACATTTTAAAGAGCCAAAGAGACAATCCTACAAAGATCATGAGGACATAATTCCTGGTCTGGACTGTTTCAATGAAACAAGAGGGTGTTGCTCTTCAGGATATTCTTGAGTTTGAGGCTGCACACTCTTTTATAGACATTGATGCATTGGCTAGAAAATGTTTTGCCTGCCCAAGCCTGCAGTCAATTTGTGTTTGCGGTGTGAGCAGGACATTGTGTTCACTTCAGGCTTGTGCAACCAACCTGCTGAATCACAAGTTTCTTCTGATTCTCATTCAACAGTATGTAAAGTAATTCTATTTCTTTAGCACTAACCAGAAAGGAGATGCAGTCAAAACATCCATCCTTATCCACAGGAGTGCATATCCTCATCTTACCAGAAGCCTAGAACTTGCCAGAACTAATCCTGCAAACTTCCAGCATCACCCTCAGACGCTCTTGGGTGAAACAGCTAGAAATATGGTTTTCAATAACTGCAGCTATGTCTGCCAACTACTTCTACAGGCAGGATCCCCAGGAGCAATGTTCCCATTGCCAGTCCTGTTTATGAATTTTCTTGTTTGACCTTGAATATTTCTATTCCGTCTCTGCCAGAGATGGCTGTTGTGGGTCCCACCATTTACCCCAGATAGCCAGGCCTCCAGTACAGTATCCTAACTACATTAATAGGTACCTAAATTCCCAGTGAAATTCGGGTGGGATTATAAATTTGAAAGGATTCTAGGCATCCAAATATCTTTGAGAATTTGAAAGCAAGCTGTTTTTTTTTCATTCTTCTACACTGACCTTTATTTCTTTCCCTTGAGTTTCCCTCTGTTCCTTCTATTTCTTGAGGTCTCTGTGGTGCATTTGATCCCATCTCTCAAAAGAAACAGATATCCTGATCCTGTCTCTCTCTGCAGATCTCTACTGCTTCCACTGAAGCCTTAAAATAAAACTCCTTTTCATTACCCTTGGGCATTCATTTCTGGGTACAATACTAGAATAGTAGCAGTATTTACTAGAACTATAAAAAGAACATGAAAAGCTGGTGTGATGAAGGAGTAAAATAAACAGGAAAGTAATACTCCTTAAACTAGCCCTTTTGAACTTAGATATTACATTCTAAAGATGCCACAGTGCAGACAAAAAGAAATAACATCAAGAAATGTGAGTCATAACCCTGTTCAAAGGACTACACCGTAATTAGGTTTTTTCACTTTGTCAGACTCACTCAATAACTGTTGAAGGAAACACTAATGGCATTGGGAGAGCAGGGGTGCAGAGTCCACACCACCACAGCACCACAGCCACCCCATTTCTCTGCTGTGGGGTCCTGAGGTCACTCATTACACTGATATCCAGTCTGAAATGGAGACTTCAATGTGGAAACTGCCATTCCTTTACGGATCTGGGAATGGGTTAAGAGGTCAATGACCTCTCAAGCTGAGAAATGTTAACTGATCATTAGAGAAGTCCTAAATCCATGCTAAAGCAAGTGAAATGGGTTTTATAAAGGAAAACCTCTCATTTTTTTTAGTCCACATCTCACTGAAGTCAATTAATAACCATTTTTTAGCTCCGGGTAGAAAACAGCTCTTGAGGCTGAAAAGGTGAGTGGTGCTAGTCACCTCATTTGCTGTTCATCCAGATCTATCTGAGAGATGTACCTCAGCAATTAACAATTACTGATGTCAGCTACCCCTTACAGGGTTGTTTCATGTCAGACAGCTACTGCATAAGCAAATATTCATTATTTATATTTACTGTTCCTTCAAGAACGTTAGTGAAGCATTTCAGGGTGTATATAGTCACTCCTATATATGAGCTAGAAATCAAGGAAGTCAAGAAATTATGCTTGCATTGATATAGGAAAAAAAATAGTTGCAATCATAAATGTGCATTACCTGTGTTTAAATAAGCAATTTTAGTATTTGCAGGCACAAAGAACAGTCATATGGCATTTATGAAATCACTAATTACAGGAATAATTAGCTGGTAGTTTACATTCAAAATTTAAGTTTTAAACAGGCAGGTGGTCAATGCACTGGGAATAACCCTTACCTAATTTGCCTGAGTTTAGAAATTACTTTTGTAAAGGTTCCAGGGTATCTGGAGGTAGGAACCTCAGCCTGATCACAAGTTCAGTGCCAGGGAATGACAGAGAAGCCTTCTTTTATTCTCATATCACCTAGTATAAAATCATCTGGCTCTCTGTACAATTATCAAGTGTTCTCTATATTAAATTATTTTAATTTGTATAAAGTAAGTAACTGTAGACACTGGTAGTCTAAAAATAGCAAACAGGTGTACCTCTTGTAAGCTGGTTTTCTGATCAGCATGACAAAAGCCCCAATCTATTGTTTTGGGGTTTTTTTGCATATTACTACTTAGCACATTTTCTCACACTCTTTATTTTCTAATAAGTAGCAGCTTTAAATTGTCATTTTATCCAGCATTTCCCCCATATTGTTATTTCTGATTGCTATTGCTTTTCCCCCATATTGTTCATTCTGATTGCATTTTCTATTGCTGAGAAATTAAGGCATATTAAATGAATAATACTTAAATTATAGGCTTTATACATTGCTGATGTAAAATCAACAGAGGTTGTCCTGCAACATATAGGTAATAGGATTGGGGGGTGGGGGGGAGCAAAAAAAATAGCACAAAACTAGTCAGCTGATCTCCTTCAATGAGAGATAAGGTTTCAAAAATGGACCCCTGCCACCAGGCTGTGAGACCATGTAGTCCTCTTTGAACTGAATAGGCATCCTGCATTCACTGCTCAGGAGATGCACAATGTAGAGATCTATTAATCATAATAAGGATTGCAATAAATCATAACAAGGGTTCTGCCTTAGACAATGAAAGGAGCAAACTCCAAATCCAGGGCTGAATGAAGAGATAAGTTAATTAATCAATGAATTGTCAACAAAGAATGCACCTTAATCTTAATTACTGATAGACCACCATGTCAGAGCTCTGAAACATGTCTGAGTGTTAATACAGAGAGCAAACAAAGTGTCAGCATGGAGTGATGTGCTAATTTCACATCTTGAGGTGATACTGGCTATAAATGGGAAAGCTTCTTAGATTTGTAGACACCTTTAAATCTCGACCATCCTCTCTTTTATGCATGATGCTGCCACGGATGGAGCACATCAGCCAACAAAACTTCCTTTCTCTGCTTTCTCTGCTGGAAGCTTATGGGTCTTAGGCTGCTAAGGAAATGGTATTTTTTAATTTGCCTTTGAGCATGAAGTAGATGTTGGTCTGTTCTCCCAGGTGACAGGACAAGAGGAAATAGCTCATGTTGCACCTGGGAAGGCTTAGATTGGACACTTGGGAAAATTTCATTACTGAAAGGGTTGCCAAGCACTGGAACAGGCTGCCCAGGGAAGTGCTTGAATCATCATCCCTGGAGACAGTTGAAAGACATGCAGTTGTGGTGCTTAGGGACATAGTTTAGCTGTGGAATTGGTATTATTGGGTTAATGGTTGGACTCAATGATCTCAGAGGTCTTTCCCAGCCTAAATGATTCTATGATTCTATGGTTCTATGACAGAGGAGAACATAAGGCTTCTTGCCCCCAGACAATGTAATCTGTACAACCTTACAGTCAGCCCCCTGGTGGGGTATTAAGACAAATATAGTTGACAGCAATGATGATTTTTATATGTGACACAGCTGTCAGGAATCCTTTTTTAATAATGGAGAAAGAATTAGATGCTTGTAAGCTGAAATGCAATGTGACTTTTTACTCTTGGGAAGGCAAGACAATCATTTTAAGAAGTCACATAAATATGTAGGCTTCCTTCCATTCCACTGTTAGTGAGATCTGTGTTTACTCTGTCATTAAAGTGATGCTGGCAGAGGAGGCCTGAAATCCTCTGTGGCTTTGTCTACAAAAGGTGAACACACTTTTATTAAGTCCCCAAATACCTATTCCTTACTCATTTTTATATCCAGTGCATTAAGAGCATCAAAGTATGATGACCTAGAGGTGCTTAGTTACAGTAAACCTGACTGAATTTGGGGGTAGGTTTTCTTCAAGTAAGAGACTGCTGAATAAAGTTTTTAAATCTGTATTTTTATCACAAGAGGAAAATTAATGAGTTTGTGTGAGTGTTAAGTACCTGGTAAGTCACACACACCATGCTAGCACTAGTTTCTGATCCAGTTTAGGGTTTGGTTTTTTTTTTTTTGAGAAAGAAGTAATTAATCAAAATACTCTGTGCTTCCTTGCCAAGATCTTTGTCTCTAAGTGCTGTCTTAGGCAGTGTATTGTCAATGTCATTTATTTCTTTGTCTAAATGCTATACAAGAAACTTTTCTATCACTTTGGAGCTTCATCCTCAAACATATTAAAGAGATCTGCATTCTCTTATTAATTTCTGCCATTATTACACTCCCCTCTTTTGGATATTAACACCTGATGCAAAACAATGACTGCTTTTTTTCTAACTTGACAATTTTCTAACTTGACAATTTTTATTTGTGGTTCATACTGCTTTAGTTTCAAACTTTTCTTTTTCCTTATTGCATTTTTTATTATACTTATGACTGTGAGCTGTCCCTTTCTAAGGTGACCTACAAAGGATTTTTCTTTTTTTAATTGGTCTTATACTTTGTCTCTTTCTGGTGTACAAAGATATTCTTTCTTTTTGTTTGTTTATTCATAGCAATTATTTTTTTTCTTGGCTATTTCAGGAATGTCAGTGCTGGCCTTTTCTGATTTTTCTGGATGCTCCTTTGAGTCTTCCCAAGGACAGTTATTATTAGCTCTTACATTGCAGCTGACTGGGTATGAATGTTGAAAGTTTAATCTGTTATCTCCATAAAATATAATTACTTGTACCCACCAACCTTGAAACGAGCCCATATTTATATAAAACCCCTAACAATTTTTCAGTGAAAGCAAAATTTACTAGCTACCTCGTATCCTCCAGAAATGGTCTCCAAAACTGCTAGCTTCATTAGATATATATCATCTTGGATAAATCACAGCCAGGATTTCTTATCTTATAGATGTGCCTAATATTAATAAAGTAAAATCATGCAACCTCCCACTTATTACATTAAAAAAAAAACAACAACAACAACAAAAAAAAAAACACACCAAAAAAGTTGTATTTAATTTCTTTCAAAATTTCCCAAGGAAGACTTTGCTGACACTGTGTAGTTGTCTAGCTAGCTGTTTCTTATCCTAATATTATTGTTTAAAGCAGGTCAGATGAATCAAACTCTAATCGCCTGTTTCTCTTTGAGTATGAAGAAGCATGCTAGCTCGTGAAGTAGTACTCATTGCTAGGTGAGATGAAACTTGTGTCTTGTCTCTATTCCTTATTTTCCATTCCTCAGAATGTTGTTCTTATCCTATGTAGTTTACATCAGATCATATGACATGCAATATATACAAACATTGGCCTCTGTGATGCCAGAAGTAGCAGTTAAATTGCTTATGAACTTGAAAACTTTATGCAAAGGTTGGCCTTGACATACACAAACCACATGCAATCTGTGACACTGGAACTCTGTAAAATATGTGTCCAGGAGGTGACTTCTGCTAGCCCTAAGGCAATACATTTTGAGCTGTAATGCACCCACATCACCACAATGAAGTAATGCCTAAAAGAAAAGATCACAGTTCCTCATGTCTCTTTTGCACACATTTTCCACAGCTGACAGTGTCCCTGCCCATGGCAGGGAGTTTGAACTAGATGAGCACAGAATCACAGAATTATTGAGGCTGGAAATACCTCTGAGATCATCAAGTCCAACCTATGACCTAACACCACCATATCAGCTGAACCATGCCACCAAGTGCCACATCCAATCTTTTCTTAAAGACCTCCAGTAATGGGCACTGCACCACCTCCCTGGGCAGTCCATTCCAGTGCTTAATCAGCTGCACCCTGCGTGACTCCCCACCATCTGCAGGAGAGAAAGGGATCTTTGAGGTCCCTTCCAACCCTAACAGTTCTGTGACTTTAAAAACATTTTTGGTGACAGTTTGGGCCTTGAGGCTAATTAGTTCTCACTCTCCAGGTTTAATTTTTACCCCAATGGATTCTCATCCCTCTCTTCTCACTGTTTGTTCTATTACACTGAATAGACCAAGATCCTCTAGTTTTCTTTTAACAGGAAGATCCTATTGCCTTGTAGACCATTGCAATTTCTCTTTCTTGATGAAGCACAGTCAGGACAACATTCTAGATAAAGCCTTACAGGGAATTTCTACAGGGCCATTGATCCCTCTAATTTTATACTAATACTTAACTGTTGGGTAGAAAAGAGGACAGTGCTGAGGAGGAAATAGGTAGGACTGTTCTACTCAGCAAAATGTCTCTCCTCAAATTTTGCTACTATTGCTTTGTGGCCATTGGGTGGAATAAACAGCAATCCTGTGTTAAAATAAAGGGATCCATGACTTGAATACCAGTGAAGAGAAGTAGCTGTTGAATTGTGTCCTCGCCTGCTGTGGCTGACTAGCTCAATGACAGAGATAAATGCAAGTTGGCAGTGTTACTAGATCCATATTTTAAACAAAATTGAAACCTCCCTTATACAAAGTGCTGACATGGCTATGTGGAAGGATGAGCCATTAAGTGCAGGATCCATCCCTTACCTGCTGTGATGAGTGCTCTGCAAGTTGATATTTCACATACCAGCCGAAAGAGTTGTTTGATGTATCTAAGCAAATCTTCGGATTGGAAAAAATACCCTAAAATCAATCAAGGTCAGAAGCTCTGTAAGGGAGAGTGAGTCTAGGGCAAAAGTGTTTGGAGTTAACTGTCCAGTGCTCTCTGGGATGTCCTAAGATACTGTGTCTGGAAGCAGGTTTTACTACATACAAGGTGGCTATCTCTTAGACCTTAGATGTGTCTTAGATGTTCTTATGCATCTCATATACCATCAGGCACATGTGCTGAGAAATTAGCTGATGCCCTAGTTCACCAGACCCCTAAATGTGAACTGTTATGTTTAACTGTCATAATGACAAGTTGACTCTTATCATTGTACTTGGTCAGCTGAATCCCAGCTCATGTTTTTATCTTGCTATACATGCTTGCAAAGGGAGACTGTGAGTTGAATTGAAAGTATGGAAGCAGGACATGGTGACCTGGTCTGTTGGGGCCACAGACATACTCTTTGAGACCAAAATACTGTCATTATTTCTTGATTACTTGGTCCTAACTCAAAGGAACATGCCATTTGTTTCTACATAGAGAATTAAAATTATATCTGTGAATAAGATTCTGTCAACTGAATATGGTCTAATCCAAGAACAGGTTCATAAGAACATAATTCTTTCTCATAACAATTTGTTTCTGATTTGTTTTAGAGATTCATCCACCATGTGCAATTTCCAAATTTGTCCTACATGTCCAGAAAATTCTGTATGACTTCAAATAATTGGTTGATTGTTCAGTGAGAACCATTTGTAGATGTCATCACCTTCAATCGGATTCCTGAGCTATTTATTGTCTGATGGAGAATTTCTTACTTCTTATGTATAAAATGAAATGTCAAGATAGTCCATGTAGGCCATGTGCCCTATATTGTTATCCCTATTCCCATAATTTTCATGGAAGAGTTTGCTGCATTTCATATATGATAGTTGTCCAATTGCTTATACAAACAGTAATACTGATACCAAAATTATCTGGAAATGGTAAACATACTTCACTGTTAAATATCACCTATAAGAAAGCCTAGAATAAATGGTCTAGGAATTAATCTAAAGTATCTTAACTAGAGCTTTACATTGAATTAGAGAGAGTTGGAGCTGTGTGGCTAATACAGTGATGATTCTTCTGCATTTCCCAGAGCCAGAGTCCCTTTGTGCTGCCTGCTAGGTGCTTCTTCAGAATTATGTATTACCTTCAGCTATATTCAATTTGCTTCTGTACCACTACTGTCTGACAACAACAAAAATGTGTGCTCTTAAAAGTGCAGCCATTATGGTATCTTCTTTTATTGTCTGGTAGTTGCAGTGTGTTCTATTACATGAAAAATAGAGTCTGTCTGTTCTGTGATTAGATAGAGAGGAAAGATGGGTTCTGTATTTTGTCAGAATTTACAGCAGCTGATAGGGGTAAATGAATAAAATATTCTAAGTTAGCATTTACCTTGGGTTTTTTTCTTTGCTGAGTATTGAGATCACTTCATATTCTTTCCTTTCATGTAACAAACTCAGCCAAATATACATTTTTCTTTCCTTTTCCTTTTCTTTTTAAAATCTTCATCATATTTAGTGAATGCTGGAACTTGCAGCAGTGAATCCAAGTCATGCAGGGAATGCCTGCTTCCTGAGTGGGCTGGGGGAGGATTTTTCTCCCACTCCTTGAAATGGGTCTTTTAAATTAAAGGGCTACAACTGATGACTATTTTTGATCCTTTAATTCCTATAAAATCATCATTGTCTGAGGACTGTTTCTTCTGCTGCTGTATACATGTGGGTGGAAGCAGAACAGTTCTGTAACAGATAAACCCAAAGCCAAAACCCAGAAATAAAGACTTTTTTTTTTTTAACATTGCTTTTTTTCTCCCTAGGTATTTAGCTTTTAATGCATGCATTGTTTTCCTGTTTCTCAGAAAGCTTTGGAGATCTTTCACATGAAAGCTGCCAGAGAAAAACTAGCACAGGGAAATATGCGTGAAGCATTCCTGGTATCTATTACTAGCTCTATCAAAATCTAACCCAATAGAAGAATATCATGGCCCACATTTCTAAAGGAGGTTAGCAGTTTTGGGATGCCTAATTTTCAAAACAATCAAGCACCCAAAAATGTAAATTAATTCCCTTAGAACCATCCTTGACATCTCACAGTCAACTTATGTGTCTTCCTTTGGTCATGATCCTTTTGTTTCTTAAGGCCGAAAAACAAAGATGGCTTTGGAAATGTAGACACTTTGGAGTATTTGGGAGAAATAAGTTTCCATTTATGCAAAACAGGGGAAAAAAAGGAAGGAAAGAAAAAAAGAGAGAAACAAACTGTTTTATATGTAATCCAAACCCCATTTCCCATGCCCCATTTAAATATCGGTATATTTCTAGTCTGACTCAGTATTGCTAAAACAACATTTGTAATATTCACTCCTTTACTGTACTTGCTTTCTTCTCTCTTTTAGTCATTCTGAAAAATAATACCATCATCCTTGCCAATCAAGCTTATTGTTTGGGCATGATAATCACCCATAGCAATTTCTGTCCATGATGCCAAGCTGTTTCTAAATCTCACAGAGACTTCTAATCCATCCATCCATCCATCCATCCATCCATCCATCCATCCATCCATCCATCCAATTCAGTTCTATCCAGATTCTGAGTACCTACCTGATGTCTCAAGCATTGACAAACATATTTTTGGCTTATTGATGACTATCTAGAATTTGGTTGCAAAAGCAACTTTTCTACCACATCATTTTGAGCACATAATTAATTTCTCTATTTCTTTAACCATGCTGTGTCTTTTCTGTTGCACTATTTTTTTAAATTATATTTTTCATGATTATACTTAGGTCCCTATATATTAATTCATCCTCTATCACTGTTAAGTATTTGTACACTACTTTTTCTTATATATTTGTACTTTTAAGTGAGGGAGGCTAGTAGTTTGCCTCTCACTGTTAAGAGATATTTTTCTCAAGCCCTTGTTTCAATCATAATGCCAGCTTACAGCTTCATGTTTTCTCTTTGTTTTGTGCCAGATGCTTGGAGTGAGTTTCCCCAAAACAACCTTCTGTTTAATATTGGTCTGAACATGAATAAAAGTCCAGAACAGCAATTTGATACAAGTCAACTATTTTACTGACTAGTACTGGGAAGAGTGCAACCAGCTGTTAACTTCAATGGTTTTGCCAAATTCTGGTCTGGTATAGAATCACAGAATCATAGAATCAATAAGGTTGGAAAAGACCTCAAAGATCGTCAAGTCCAACCTGTCACCCAAGACCTCATGACTACTAAACCATGGCACCAAGTGCCACATCCAGTCCCCTCTTGAACATCTCCAGGGATGGTGACTTTTCCACAGTGTCTGTAAATGAAGATCAATTTAAGAGATGATCTTGGACAGAAATATTTTTTTCACATTAAGTTTAATAGAATCACCCAAGCCCCATCTAAGTCAAGAGCAAAAGTAAGAAGTATTATGGTAAAAGGCGTGAAAGTTGCAAATGTGACTCAACTAGAAGAATTATTCAGTAATTCACAGCTAGTACATTGTGCACCATGGAAAAAGTTCAGATGATACCTTAATATAACTGTATTTACAATGTAGCACTATATAGTCCATGTGATGATAAGTAAAGAAGCTAAATTAAAATAGCCAAATAGCATCATCTGCAAATGATTTATAAGGTCATGCCTTCTTTGTTCTTCATACTTTTAAACTCTTTTTTTTTTTCTGTGACATCTATGAGAACTTGATAACATTAAGTGGCTGCTGCAAACCACTGCCTGTAACAACATCAATTTCTTTATGACTGCTTTTTTTTTTCCTGACCTATTACAAATTACTTGCTTAAGGAATTTCACAGTATCACAGTATCACAGTAACTAAGGTTGGAAGAGACCCCAAGGATCATCAAGTCCAACCTGTTCCAACAGACCTCACAACTAGATCATAGCACCAAGCGCCACGTCCAATCTCCCCTTGAACACCTCCAGGGACGGCGACTCCACCACCTCCCTGGGCAGCCCATTCCAATGACGAATGACTCGCTCAGTGAAGAACTTCTTCCTCACCTCGAGTCTAAACCTCCCCTGACACAACTTGAGACTGTGTCCCCTTGTTCTGGTGCTGGTTGCCTGGGAGAAGAGACCAACCCCCACCTGGCTACAACCACCCTTCAGGTAGTTGTAGAGGGCAATGAGGTCGCCTCTGATCCTTCTCTTCTCCAGGCTAAACAATCCCAGCTCCCTCAGCCTCTCCTCATAGGGCTTGTGCTCAAGGCCTCTCACCAGCCTTGTTGCCCTTCTCTGGACACGTTCAAGTGTCTCGATGTCCTTCCTAAACTGAGGGGCCCAGAACTGGACACAGTACTCAAGGTGTGGCCTAACCAATGCAGAGTACAGGGGCACAATGACCTCCCTGCTCCTGCTGGCCACACTATTCCTAATACAGGCCAGGATGCCATTGGCCTTCTTGGCCACCTGGGCACACTGCTGGCTCATGTTTAGGCGGGTGTCAATCAGCAAGAAACCACTTTTTGCTTACACATTTGATACGGTCATTGTAGAGACCACACTAAGTTGTTTTTTAAAAGAAAGCCATTATATTTAAAGCGAATTACTCAGGCCATTTCTAAAAGTTAACTGCTGTTTAACAATGCTTTGAAACATCTAGCTTCACTTTTAGCCAAACACCAGAGCCATGTTGTGAAATCCACCCCACATCCCCCCTTTATTTAAGATAATAACCTTCAAATGAAAGGAAATCTGGAAAAGTTTGGAGTTATCCTTCCCTGTAAGATTCCAAGGCACACATTTTAAATGGGACCAGTGTTTACCTCTCATCTTTACTAAACTTGCTTTTTCCAGCTTGGTTAGTCTACAAAATGAATCTAATGCCTTCTAATAATGATTGGCACAGAATGCCGTGCTACTTGGACATATTACGTGAATTTTACATAAATTAATAAGTAAAGTAATGGTGGCTGTCAGTGCAATATTTATCATTACTTGCTGAATTAGAAGTGCAGAGCTTAAAGGACAACTTACTAGCAGTGAGAATCTGCGCAGGCTGTTGTAGCTAGAGTCACCTTCCGTGATCTACACATCAGCTGCAACCTAGTGGTCAGCTGTATGAGCTGTAATTCATTAGTAAAAAAGAGTTGTATTGGCAGAAACCACCTGCTCCTCACTGCTCTTCAGTGTTGTATAATTATGATCCTGCACCAACCACCAAGGCAGGAACAACTGAGTGAAGACCTTGTTCATTTGGGTCTCTCCTGGAGGGGGATGCAGGAAGCTGTCCCACAGGATTCCTGCCACATCTTTCAGGGCCAGCAGGGTACTTCAGATGATCTGGTGCATCTCCAAAGGTATTAAAGATTGATGTGTGAGAAGTTGTGTTGCGTCCTTGGGTCATATGTAAACATGCCTGTAGACACTTGCAATTAAGTGTGAATCTAAACTGGAATACCTTTCAAGGTGTCTAGACTATGACTGACATACACTGACAGACACAGAGTGTCTGAAAGTGAAGCAGTTCCTCTAAAGACACAGGGAAAAAAATGGTCTCTGGATCTTTGCATCTAGCTGACCAGAATAAAGTAACTGCATAACACTTAGGAAAACAAAATTTGGGAAAATAATTTCTGGACACACACACGCAAAGGAAATAACATGGAAACTGAGTTCATTATTTTCATCTAATAAAATCTGACTGCTGACACATAAAAGGAGAGGAGTGGGGTTCATTAGCACTGAAAGCCCATGAACCTAACAGAGGAGCTGCAGAAAGGGTTGGTACAGGCCAATCTGAATAGCCTGGAGGCTGTGTTTTAGGAACACACCTGCATGTGCTAAAGCCAACATAACATGCCTACATTTGCTTCATTTTGTTGAAGTATGTTTCCCATCTACTTGCAGAGGTTCATGAACTGAGACTGAGCTTGATAAGAAATTCTTATACCACAAGTCCTTCCTGACAGACTGCAGAGGTGAAAAATCAGCCTCAACAAGCTTATTTCTGAATATAAATGTGCAAAACTTGAGTTTGGTACCAACCTGCCAGGGTGTGAACCCAGCAAGAGATGACAGAAACTGATACCAGAACAAATCCAATTCCAGGAAGACAGTAACACTCCAGAGGGGAAAGTTCTTACTAAGCATAGCAAACTATCTATAGTTCTTGGTTTGTTCAGTTTGAGTTTCCTCATTTAGTACTTCATAATTTAAATAGAAGAAATAGCATCTCACAGAGATCACAGAGTTCTTTCAGGACACAGTTCATTTTACTAAACATCTACTGCCCAACATTCAGCCAGATAATCTGAGGTGGTAGTCTCAGTTTCTACTGCAGATTACCTCTGGGAGTAGATTTATCAAACCTGTTTTGGCACCTAATCTTGGATGGGATAAGCTCATTGCAGAAAATGCCCTTCTCATCCTGCTGACCATGAGTGTTTCAGACCAGACATCCATTGTGTGATGGCCAGGGTCAGGCTGGATGAACCATATTCCCCACTGAGAAAGTCTAAGCAACAGCCTGCAGCTCCACTTTAAAGTACATAGTTTGAGTTAGGAAGTGATAGGTAAATAAAGATTCATAACAATAAGATTTCCTTTGACATATTTACAGTCTGCACACACTGGCATGGTGTAGGACCCCAGTCTTATGACAGGAAAATGCTCCTTCAATGAGTTACCTTTCACACTCCAACACACTGCACAATACCACTACTTTTGCATTCAGACTTACTGTTCAGGCTTAAATTAGCTTACTTAGTGGCATTGATTTGAAGTGAGAATCATGGGGGTGGGTGGAACATACATCATAATTTTTCAAGACTTTCTGCTGATTAAATTCTGAGTTGCCAAACACTGGGAGGATACTTGTGGATTCTCAAGCAAAATGGGGTCAATACTGTATTGGACCATGGCCCACGCTCTACCCAAGCTACTTTTAATATTAGATAGATAGTTAATTAAAAAAAAGGAGCAGTACTTTAAAACAGTCTTATACAAGCAGCTTGTTGTGATGCATGAGAGAGCATTCTATGCCTGCCTAAACTGGAGCCATCCTGCTTAAAAGACAGTGACACACTGGAAGCTGGGCTGCTCTCAGCTGGCCTCTGGGAGGATGTTTACACCTGTTCAGAGTTTGTCCCACTGAACACACTCAGAAACTATGACTTGGCCTTGGCAAGGTTGTAGCAGATGCTTCCCTTGTATCAATGGATTTCACAGTGTCACATCTTCATAATCTATGAGAAGTCATGGAGATCAGGAGACATCCCCGAAGACTGGAAGAAGGATCATGTCACTCCCAATCTACAAGAAGAGTTCCAAAGAAAACCCAGGTAATTATAGACCCATTAGCCTCACTTTGATCCCTGGGAAAGTTATGGAACAAATCCTCTTGGGGACTGTCACAAGTCAACTGAAGCACATAATTGGGAAAAGCCAAGATGAATTCACCAGGGGCAAATTGTGCTTGACAAACCTGATCATCTTTTTTGATGAAGCAACTCACTCTGCCAGTGCAGGGTGAGCAGTTTACATTGTCTACCTGGACTTCTCCAAGGCTTTTGACATGGTCCCCCACAACCTCCTCCTAGAGAAAATGACATGTTATGGCCTAAAAAGGTGGTCTGTGCAGTGAGTGTGGAAGTGGCTGACAGGCCCTACCCAGAGGGTGGTAGCAAAATAGGTTTTTCTCAGCCTGGCAGCCAGACACAAGTAGGGTCCCCCAGGGATCAATATTGGTTCCAATGCTATTTATTATCTTCATAAGTGATGTAGGGTTCAAGAGCCAGATGACACCAAATGACTGGGGAGGTGGACACTGTAGATGGGAGAGCCACCCTCCAGGAAGACCTGGATAAGCTGAATGAGTGGGCTAGCAAGAACCTTGTGAAGTTCAATGGGGTCAAATGTAGGCTCTTGCACCTGGGGATGCATAACCTAGGAGTGCATCTCAGACTGGGATCCACCTGGCTGGAGAGCAGCCCTGTGGAAAGGAACCTATGGGTCTTGGTGGATAACAAAATAAGCATGAGTGAGCAGTGCGCTGCACTGGCAAAGAAGGCCAACAGGATGAGGGGGTGCATCAACAGAGGCATTACCAGCAAAGTCATTGTCCCTCTCAGCACCTGTCAGACCATATCTGGAGTAATGTGTACAGTTTTGGTCCCTGCTGTACTGGAAGACCTGTTATATGAGGAAAGATTGAGAGAATTGGGTTTGTTCAGCCTTGAGAAGAGAAGACTTATGTGAGGACCATCTTACAATGTACCAGTACATAAAGTGTGGAGGATGTAGACTCCCTTTTTAGAAGGAGTCACATGAAAAACACAAGGGGTAATGAGTAAAAGTTACTTCTGAGGACATTCTGATTGCAATTCAGAAGAACATTTTTCACCATGAGAACATTTAGACATTGGAATCATCTGCCAAGAGAAGCAGCATATTCCCCCACATTGGTCAGTTTTAAGACTCAGCATGACAGGGTGCCAGGCCATCTCATTTGACCTACACTATCACCTAGAGAGGTTGGTCCTGATGACCCTTGGGGTCCCTTCCAACCTGGCATTCTGTGATTTTCTCTGAACAACGTTGTCACAACTATTAGTTTTTGAGCATTAGGTTTCCAACTTTGGAAAGAAATGTGCCAGGGGCAGGATGATCTAGCTTTGTCACAGTGCTCAGAGAGAAAAGGAGATGCTAAAAAGGATAGACTCACTAGCAGACTCTCTGTAATTTTCTTTGCTCACAAAATGATCTGAGTTATTTTAGCTGAGAGATCACACTCAACATGCAGAGCCAATGTTTGATTACACAGTTTATCACACCCCTGAGTTTAAATCTGGAGTAACACTCCCTGGTGCTTATCATGGCCACTGTGCTGCATATAAAAACTATGAAAGCTTCTCCTGCAGGAAGTGAAGAAAATCCATGTAAACATCAGCAATCAAGGTGGCAGTCCCGGCAGTGCCACAATGCCTAGCTTATAAATATTACCAATATTATAGATTATATATATATTAGAAATATTACCTGTATTATCATCAAGAGCTGAGGCTGAGCTGGCCTCCGAACAAATAATAATGCTCTCTATTAGCCCCTTTCCCCTCCCAGAAGAAGGGAAAGGGAATATATGACAAAGACTTACAGATTGGAAAAAATGTAAACCAGCTTTAATGAAACAATAAAAAGAAAATATAATATTAATAAGAAAATAATCAAATACATATGAATATATACAAAACAAACATAAAATTCCCCAGAGTACAGGCTGGACTCTGCAGCAGATGGGAACTGGAATAAAGAACTGGATTGGGACTGGAGGCAGAAGAATGGACATAGTACTTCTTGGACACTGACCTTAGAAGAGAGGTCTTGTGATTCCTCAGCTTAATACTGAATATGATGTCCACAGAATGGAATACCGTGTTGGTCAGTTTTAGGTCACCTGTCCTGTCTACTCCTCCCCACAAAAGTAACATTTCTACATAGTTACGAGCCTTTCACTTGTGACACTACAACATGATACACAAGATTTAGCAGTGACCTTGGTCTGCGCAGGAGCAAGTATAAGCAAGAGCCTTTCTGCACACCAATCCTTAGTAGTAACTATAGACATCAAATATTACCACCTTCAGAAGCAGACACTGTCTGCAAAAATGCGCTGTTATACTTCAGAAAGTACAGTCACTTAGAAGAGACTGAACTGAAAAGTAAAATTATAGAACAGAGAACTTGTTCTTTTCTAGTTCAAACTAGGACAATTCCATGCATATAATATGTGTAATACACTGTATAACTATAGCTATAATATAGCTATCTTGCATATATGGTCTTATCCATGCAAGAAAGAGTACAAGATATGAGTGCATATATGAAAACCACAGTTTATACTCTTTCGTGCATAAATACTAAATCAGGTCCTGCTATGTATCAAGTTGAATGCAAACAGTTTTTCTTTTGGCTTATGTAGATGCTCCCCACGTGCGCAGCCATTTTATGTTGGGCTATGATTTGTACAGGGTATATGCCCTGTACTGCTGCATGCAGCAGTTCTCTTCCACAGCGACTGCATTTTGGTCACAATCTTCCCTACAGATAATACAGAAAACATCCTCATTGAGATTCTCTGACTACTCCTCCTACACAGAGCAGGATTGCCATGTCCATATGATTCCCAGCGATCCCTCAGACAGCTTCATTCCCTTAAACTTCTGGGTGTTTCACATTGTTCAGCACATCCTCTATAAATGGCTGGGATAAATTACGAGATTCAGCTGCTGGGGTAGTAACCTAATCAACCTACAAGGTCACATTCAGAAGCTTGAATGTTACTTCCCAATCGGTACTATGTATCAGGTGGAAAGCTAGAGATGAAACATTGATGATTTTCTTCTTCACTGGATAATGATCTTTTTTGCAAGGAAGCAGCTACAGTTTCTCAGCTGGTGTCTGTATGCAAGATGTGTTCTTCCAATGTGTATTTTTCCCTTCCTAAGTAAGCAAAATAAATTTCAACCAAAATTTTAAAAAGTGACCTGCAGTGAAGACAAATTCAGAGGTTGGGTTTTTCCATTATTCACATTGTGGATTGAAATCACAATGACTATTTGCTACATTTGGCTTCCTATTACTCCTATTTCCACTCCATTTATATCATTAGGGGCTATATAGATGCTGCACTAGAAAATTATGCTTACATCTCTCCAAAGTGGCAGGTACTTCCATGTGATGGGTAGGTTGTTCACTAGGAGAGCTTTCTAGATGGGTGGGATAAACAAGACCTAGAGGCAGCCATGGTGCACTGAAACAGCTGAATCTAAGCGCCGTGAGAGGTGTTTGGTGTAAGGATGTTGGACCAGAGCAGTGATTAGGACTTTCCCCCTCTGGAAATGGTGAAGTATTCGGGAAGTGGCTTTCAGACTGTATCTTTCTTAACAGCTCTTTGTGGACAACAGCTGTCACCAATTCTATGCAGCCATAGACTTATTGTTCACTGTTTCCTTGTTCTCTTGCTCATTAAAATAATTCACTGTCTTCTCTCAGCATCAAACATTTGCACCACAGAAGAACTGAGTGATATTTTTCAGTGAATTGTGGACTCTTTGAACAAAAACTCCAAAGCTGCTTGAAAGTCTGGATGCTATTTAGAGAATATTTTTTTACTACAAATATTGACATTTATTTGAAACTTTGTTTTCAAACTGATGTATCCTGTGCAAAAAATTCTGTTCCAACACCACCTGATCTTATGAAATGAAGGGCAACAAAGTTGGTGAGGGGCTTGGAACACAAGCCCTATGAGGAGAGACTGAGGGAGCTGGGGTTGCTTAGCCTGGAGGAGACTCAGGGGTGACCTTATTGCTGTCTACAGCTACCTGAAGGAGGGCTGTAGTCAGGCAGAGGTTAGTCTCTTCTCCCAGGCAACCAGTACCAGAACAAGAGGACACAGTCTCAGGCTGCACCAGGGGAGGTTTAGGCTGGAGGTTAGGAGGAAGTTTTACACAGAGAGAGGGATTGCCCATTGGAATGGGCTGCCAGAGGAGGTGGTGGGGTCGCCGTCGCTGGGGGTGTTCAGGGCAAGGCTTGACAGGATGCTTGGTTGCATGGTTTAGTTGATTAGGTGGTGTTGGATGATAGGTTGGACACGATGATCTTGAAGGTCTCTTCCAAACTGGTTTATTCTATTCTATTCTATCTGAGGAAAATGAAAAGGACAAAACCCTGAAAGTTCCATGTCAAGTGCATCTACACTGAGTGCATGGATTTGATAGTCACAGGGAAGTAACTGAACTGAAAACACTTTTTGAAAGCTCCCATTCTTTGACTAGACCCTTCATATTTATCACCAGATTTTCATCTTAAAACAGCTTCATTGTGTAATTAATTGAATTTATTTGCACAGTTTTTGCTTCACATCATTCAATAATTAATTCTCTACAAGCAGGTTCATGTACTTTGTATATTCCTCATATTATTCCTGAATTGTTGTCATTTTGTTGAGGTGATTGAAACAATCTTCCCAGCTCTTCTCTCAGTCAGTCTTTTGTCTCTCTTACTCTGCCACCCAGTCCTCATTCTTGACAAAGCAAAGACAATTTTAATTCCTTGAACACAACCAGCAGAAGCCAATTTCAGGACACACAGAAAGTCGATAGATAAGACAGCTACAAGGTTCTTTGGAGGATGGTTATCTAATGATAAAAGGGCATCTAAGGATTCAAACTAATGACTGGCTGGCTCTGGGCTTCTTGGCAGTGCTAGGGTGGTCCCAGGGATGGCAGAGTAGGCTGAAAATGGCCAGTATGTGTTTGTGAGGTCTAAGATTAGGGAATGGGAGGACTTTAGGAGACTTTATGAAGTTCCAAAGACCTGGACTAAATGATGGAACTTGGGATGTCAGATGCCCAGTGGGTGGAATTATAGGATGAGTGGGGTTTCAGAGTCCTTTCTGCATCACTACTGTGAAAGATGTCATAATACTTTTTTCTGTGTGATACATTATACTGATCACTGTCAATAAATAAATGGCTTTTAACTTTTTACATGCCTTAGGTGGCTACAGTTAGGCGAGATGAATCCTTTGCATGGTCTCTTAGAAGAAATTCTTTAATAAATTTGCATGTTTAGAGGTTTGTGAATTTGGTTTTGCAAGTATCTTCTGTTTCCCTCAAGCTCATTTTTTTTCCAAGTGAAATTTCTGCCACAAAGCTTGAGTACTCCAACATTTGTCTAAAGGAGAGGAATAAATGAAAACTCAAAATGCTGGAGCTACGTTATTAGTTGACTCCTTTGCTCATACCAAAGGGCACAATCCAAACTTTCCTGATGACTCTGTTTTACTTTGGATTAAGTTCTGACTGCAAAGTTTGGTTTTCAGGCACATTTCTGAAGCACAAGACATTGTTCAAATCACCAGCTCAAGAGATCTGTGCTTCAGGGGAAAGCAGTCAAAGTACAATTAAAAAATGATGTCTGGATTTGTCAGGCTTATGGAGACTTTTTTTTTTTTAATCAGAGTAGAACTCACATCTTAATAATGTCAAGGCTCATCTACCTTAAATAGTCCATGATATTCCAAATATTAGGTTCTAAGTTGCTCATCTGAAATATTCTCATCAACTGTCATTACAAAAGTAATGCACTCTTTAGGGATTAACCCAAATATCATTGGAGTTGCTAGATTTACTTTAAACATGTTGGAATGGAGATATACCTGATTAAGCAGCTTTTAACCTGCTTGTTTTGTAGCTGATTTCATGGTCTTTTGCAGGCTGGTATGGGTTCATCCAACCCACAACCTGCAAAGGCTAGAAGCTTTGAAATATGATCTCCCCCTGACACCTGCCCTGTATAGCATCAGAGCTGGTTTCACACTGATCATGACTATGCAACTTCTTGTCAGCTGTGGATGAATGAGCTCAGGTCTGCCTGCAGAAGGTGGTGCGGCACATTTTGCTCCATCAGTAGTGAACCCTAGCAACAGAGAAGAGCAAACATTTATACCTCAATCATTCAAGTCTCATCCTTTGAAAGACTCTGGAAGGACAATCTTATGCCATTCACAGAATGCAACAACACACCTGATACTTGGCCCTGTTGGAGGCACAAAACCTTTGCTGTTGGAGTTCCTTAAGCAGGCACAGCACATCAAGATCAGCAGATGGATTCAAATGCTCAGAAAGTGTGCCCTTGCTTATCCTCTCATTAAAACAAGATTTAATATGAACTTTATTTGAATGCATTAGCATAAATATATTACCATCATTCCTTAATATTTTATCATGAGAACACATTAAGATGGCTATATCTGGGGACTGAGTTTCTGCTGGATGAAATATACCTGTATAATGTACACACAGGATTCAAACTTCCTCTTACTCCTACCTTTACAAGGTTTTTAATAACATTAAAATAACAATTAAAAAACCTGAGTGAAGACAGAAGTAGGGTGACACAGGGTTCCTAGCCATGGGAATAAACTAAATTTACAGTTTGGGAAAGCCTAATTAGAAAAGCAAAAAGGAGAAGGCAATTTAGTTTTAACATTTCTCAATGAAGTGACAATCCCAAATTAAAACAGTTATGAGTTACATAATAATTGGTTTAAAATTTTTGTTCTGATTTAGGAGGAAAATATTTCAGAAAACAGTTTCCAAAAGCATAAGCCTCAGTATTTCCCTCCGGATGGAACCTCACATTTGCCATGTGGTTGCAGACTCCACGAGTGTTACGTAGTTGTTATGTAGTTGTTATTCGTTATACAAATGTTATGTACTTGCAGAGACTATGTCCTCCATCAGAGAAAATGGAAAATGTTCTCACTTGGCTAAGAATCTTGCTCCAAGCTCAGAGAATACCTGCACTACATCTCTAGTTCCCCAGCATTTCTTTCTTCTTGCTCCTGCATGACCATGGTCCATGGTGTCATCCTACATCCTTTACAAAGTTATCTCCCATGAGTCTACTTTATTCTGGTATTGATTCTGATCATTAATATCAAATCTTGGCATGCAGTTTTCAAGTAGCATCCTAATCACAAAGATTAAATACATGCAAACCATGCTTTCCTTGATGTTTCAGAGAAGCCTTTCAGTGAGATTGAAACTGTAAACTACCGCGTTTGAGAAATTCATATCTATTTAATCTGAGAGGTGTGTGCAGAGTTCACATGTTCAGCCATCTTTGCAATCAGCTATTAGCTTCTGCAGTTGCTGCCGTAGAGTCTACAGTTTCTACCAGTTCCTTCTTAGGAAGTCATCTCTACAGAGGCGAATATCTTTGGATATGGAGAGGAAACTACCCTTTTCCTCAAGATTTTGGAGACATGTAATCTCCTCAAGAGAATGCAATTTTCAATAAAAGACTAGTTTCTTCCTTGAAATAGATTCCTATCACAGTCTATGCTAAGACTGATTTAATTTGATTTCATGTTAATTTTAACAAAGTCACATATTCCAAAGGAAAAATTGTTCCCAGTCAAAAAAAAGTTGACCAGCTTTGGTATTAGCTGTACAAATCTACACCAAACCTAGGAAGAGTACCTATGGTCTCCAAGAATATCAAAACATACAGTTGATTGTCAGTTGAAACAAACCCCACACCTATTTACCTCTCCCTTTCATTTTAATAGTAGGTTATTAGGCTAATTATTTTTTTTAGAAGATGTAATGGAAAACTACATTGCACACTCTTTCTGCCTTCTCCAATACTTAGAGCAAGTACTCATGTTCTCTTCCCTCAGTTTTCTTTCTATCTTCCATGTTCCTGTTTTTCACTTGCCATTAGAAGACAAACTCATGCGATTTGCTGCATGTATGATCACCACTAAGGTATGAAAACATATAATGGTCTACATTTTTGGTTAAAATACTGACATAATATTGCACCTGATATTTGTTGACATGTACTGATCTGTGAGACGTGGTGTTAATGTGACTGTCATGACAAAAAAAAAATATCAGAGGAAAGCAGAGACTGGTGGCCTAAAGCTAAACTGCTTTCTTTGACACTCTCCTCTCCAAGCTGGGCTAGCTGGGTTTTACATTATGTGTTGGACTTTTTTTTTTAATGCACATAATCTTTAATGTCACTGGAAAGTTAAGGAGGAAGAGATGGGAATATGTTTCAGTGTTGGGTGGCAGCCAAAAATTTTTGGCAGGCTTGAATTAAGAAAACAAGAGTGAAGTTTTCAGAATCCACTTTTGAAGAGAGATGTTTACCAAGAAAAAAAAAAAAAATCAGATTGCCTCAGCATACTCAAAGACACCAAACATTTTAGAAGTAGAATCCTGACTCCACTGAAATCCCTAGCAAAACTCTAACTTGTTTCAATGAGGCAAAGATATCTGTTGCAAACTCTCTGATTTTGGACAGTTTGGGCTGGTGCAAGCAGTTGCAGTTGATCTGTTAATTTGGGCAAAGAGCACTCAGTTAAGAGATGAGGGATAATTTTCAGCAGACCATGGAAGAAAAATATCTTGGCCTGTGGTACAGAGCAGGTTTAGCCCCACCCAACCTTTACTCTTTAAAAAGTAGGTCTCTCCTCAGAGCTTGTTGTAGAAGCTGGGATTCAGGTCCAGACTCAGACATCTACATGTTGGCATCCACATCTAGGTGGATTCATGAAAGTTTATAAATTGCCATTATGCTCAGTGGGAACCTAGCCAATACTGTCTTGTAACCTGCAAAGCAACCTGATTTACACTATACTCAATGTTATGATGTTGTTTCCAGTTACAGGGAGGAAAATTTCACCTCTGGAGGGAAATTTATCCCACTGATTTTGAAAAAAGGTGGACTCCCATGGGCCATTTGCCTCTCCAATGACCACAGAGGGAGCCTGGAAAAAACAGTTGAGATTAAACCTCTGAACTGCTGCACATAATAAAAGTACCTTGTAACAGGAGGGCTTTTGCAAATGTTTGTGGTAGGCTAACATGTCAATCAAATTGATTCCTAATCACTACAGATTACTTGACTCCGGTAGGTTCTTGGCAGAGAGAGGATGGCCCAGGTTAAAATTTCTGGCTGGAAAAAGAGTAAAGGCAGAAAACCATTGGCATTGAAGCTTTAAGATCAATAAGATGCTTGAGATTTCTGTGCATAAATATATGTGAGTGCTTATGCCTGTCCTGAGCATCATTGTCATGTATCATTATACCTTCTCCAGGGAAATATGTTTTGGAGCATTTTTGTCCTTTGGCATGGGACTTTTTCTGTTTTGTGTTTTGTTGTATTTTTGACTCACTCTTACCTAAGAATGACTTTTGAAAGGAAAATGGCTGAAAATATAAGGAATAGTGTATTAAAAATAGGACATTGCAGCTTGGGGAAGGAAAAAAAAAAAAAAAAGGAATAGTTTTATAAGTGATGACTTTTCAAAAAAGCAGTTCCATGAGTCTAATATTCACCAGGTCTTCCAACCCAAAATTTACAAAATGACAGGGATGTAGCATAGAAAGTTCATCCACTTACTATTGCAAATAAGGTAAAAATGGCAAAACAGGACAGGTTTTTATATGTTGACAATGCCTATGTGTTATCTGATATCCATCAAGAACTGTGTGTATTTTTCAGAGCTAGGCAGTACCACAACACTCTTAGTGCTGAGCTTTACGCTCCTGGAGATATAAATGAACAATTTGGAGGTGATTGAACAAAAGCTGAGGCATGAGAAACTTCACAGAATCACAGAATCACAGAGTGTTAGGGGTTGGAAGGAACCTTGAAAGATCATCTAGTCCAACCCCCCTACCAGAGCAGTATCAGCTAGAGTAGATCACACAGGAATGCATCCAGGTGGCTTTTAAATATCTCCAGAGAAGTAGACTCCACACCCGCACTGGGAAGCCTGTTCCAGTGTTCCATTACCCTCACAGTGAAAAAAATTTCCTCATGTTTACATGGAACTTCCTATGCCTCAACTTCCACCCATTGTCCCTTGTCCTGTCATTGGGCAATACCGAGAAGAGTCTGACTCCATCCTCTGGGCACTCACCCTTTACATATTTATAAACATTAATGAGGTTACCCCTTAGTCTCCTCTCCTCCAAGCTAAAGAGCCCCAGCAAACTCAGTCTCTCCTCGTAAGGAAGATGTTCCACTCCCTTCATCATTTTCATGGCTCTGCACTGGACTTTTTCAAGCAGTTCCCTGTCCTTCTTGAACTGAGGGGCCTAGAACTGGACACAATACTCCAGATGTGGCCTAACCAGGGCAGAGTAGAGGGGGAACAGAACCTCTCTTGACCTACTAACCATACTGCACCCCAGAATGGCATTTGCACCCCGGAATGGTCAAAAATGCTGCTACAGACTCTCAGCACTGGAAGATTTCATCAGCTGTCCATCCTGGGGACTAAGTCTGTGAAGTTTAACAGGCTGCAAAAGGCTATGGCTGCTACTTTCCATGGATTTCTTTTTATTACAATGTGTGAAAACATTAGTTAGGCTAACAAGAGGGATGGTTCTTATGGGTCTCTAAAACAATACATCTTCAAGACATTGAGACACTGTCCTCTGTAGTTTCTTCTGGGAAGAACATATTTCTTGAGGTGTTAGTAGATTATAAACAGTGGCTTTTCACTTGATACACAATTTAATGTCTATTCAAAATATATTTCTGTTTTGTTTGACACTGGAGAAGCTACAAAACACAGAATGGCAGAATGAACATCATTTTCATGTTGCATTGGGTTGGTTTTGTCTGTAACCACATCTGGCCAGTCCTGTAATCTTTTATCTTCATGCATAAGTAAATTGTGGCAAATTAACAGTGGGTTGTGTTTAAATTCTATTTTAAAATTTCATTACTGGGCACATGTTTAGGGTAATAATGCCTCATAAGATGCACAGCATTACCAGGCTTCTTTTCCACAGTAAAAGAAACTTTGATTCTATGATGATATCTCGCTCCATGTTCTTTGTGCATGTAGCAAGCTCTCTTCCACTGCAAGGAGGGGAATTGGCTTCCTCTCTATGCAGTTGTCAGGACTTTTCCCACCAGTACCAATTCTTCTATACCAGGGACCTGATTTGGTCCATTCCATGGACCTTGGTGGGCCTGTGTGCACATCACCTGTCTGTTTTAAGACCTGCCCTAAGCTGCTTTGAGCCTTCAGCAGTGTAGGGCTGGAAATATCCACAGAACTGTAAATTCAATACCAAAATTTGCTTAAGAGATAATGTCAGTGCAATACAGTGCTGTGACAGGATAATGGTCTCCTGACACAATAAAACTGCCAAAAATAAGCCAAGCAGTTTATAGGTAATAAATGTCAAGATGGAGGTAGATGTTTATTTTCAGAGCATCACAAGCCTATTATCCTGTCAGACCCTTCTGTTTCGATTTTTTTATTTCCATTATACTAAATGAATAAAGAACAGCAAGGAGTGAGATAACCCAGAGGCCAATCACATCCCTGTTCAGCCTGATGGCTCCAGCAAGGCACTTGCTCACATCAATGTATGTCTTTATTGAGGAGTTGCACTGCTCTGGGTCACTGACACATGAGCTTCAGGCACACAGTAATCCCTCCACCTCTTCCAGGAGGTGTCGACTTGCCAAGCATAAAGTTCTAGTTGCTGTTAAACCACCTTCACAGCAATGAAGCGGGGCACATGTGGAGGAAACAAGTAGAAAATATTTGTCCCTACATTACACTACTGGCTTCTGGGTCTTCAGAGGGGTTTGATGAAGGTCATGGGCAGAGTCTAACAGGTATATGTCTGTGTAGGCACAATGTTCATGAGTTTTCAGAAGGTATTGTCATTTATGTGCACCTTGCTAATAGCTGAGGGTTGAGTAAACACAATGTCATCTCTTATTTTGACAACTTTCACTCATCTTTTGTTGTTACTGTCATTTGTAATTAAATTATTATTTAACAATAGGTATGTGTTTTATGGAATGGACTGGCAGAAATAATCTCTGCCCTAAAAGATGGTACCTCTTGGAAGTGGGAAAAAAAAATATCTTGTATGTTGCTTAACAAAAAAAGAGAAGTAGAAAAGGATCTAGTTGTGCTTTTATTTGCTGCTGCATATAAAAAATAAACTTCAGAGCCGCTGTAGTGGGTAAGATATCTTGAACAGGCTATGCTGGCCTAGGTCTGGAGAATGGATCTAAAGGGAAGCAAGTAGGATTATCTGAAATAGGAAAGGAAAATACACTGAGAAGTAAAGACCATCTTGCAAGAAGAATGCTGTGGTGACATTTGGTCTCACAAACATCATTTATTTTGTGTGCAGCTTTCCATTCACCAAGTGAAGTCAAAAGGCCTCCAGAGAAAGCAGTGTGACAAGGGAAACTGTTGGCAGCTTTCCTACGCAGAGAATGCCAAGGGCACAGTGTTAACCTCCAGACTTCTGTCTGGTCCCTTTCTCCTTCACTGGTTTCCCTGAGGCTGCCTCACCTTCTCTTAGGGGAATGCCATTGCATTAACATTTTTCACCCTTCTTCTTTCTTTGTGATTGGAAAAAAAATGCCCCAGATAAAACCCTCCACAGAGGAGTGCTCCTCTGGAGATGAACCTTAATATTCCCCAGGTGGCAGCCTAGGGTACTGTGGTCGTTTGAGGCTGTGCCTTTAAGAACAAACACTGCTGGAACACACTGGCTAATGTTTTTGGTACTAGAACCAAAACATTCTGATATTCTAAACGAATTTCATTGGTTGATAAACAAAAATTCAGCTTTAGATTGTGAAGCGGTTGGAAAATTTTTTCCTCAGTTCAGTTCGGTTTGGGAGTTGGGGGAGTTGGGTGTTTCAGCCTGTTCTCCCTGCCTGCTTCTTCTGCGAACTGCTGGACTTGGCCTTCAGATAAGCAAACACTAATCCTGCATGGGCTTTTGAAGCTTGCTAACAACTCTTTTCCTTAGTAACTTGCCTTTCTCTCTCTCTAACCCCTTTTTGGGGAAAAAGGGAGGTAAGGGGGGGAGAGAGGGGGTTCCAAAGAGGGGATCCCTCCCTCAGGGAGGGATTTTTGTTGTGTTATTTGTCTTTGCTGTGTATTTCTGTGTATATATTGTAAATACCTGTATATATTGTGTTATATATAACCTGCTTTCCATATATGCTTGTAAATATATAGCTTTTGCTCTTCGACTGAGTTAGCTGTGGTTTCTTACTCTGTGGAGGAGGGAGAGCTAAGCCCTCTCTCAACCTACAACATTTATTGGCTGCCCAACTCGGGGCTTGTTGACAAATTAGTTTGATTTATTGCTTGCTTAAGTCGAACGAGCAAACATGAAGGTGTTTTGGCTTTTTGAGCGTCTGTTCTTCTCGGTCTTTGGTGTATTGATCTACAAGTATTGCCTGGGTATGATTATCGATAAGATAGGTAAATATATAATGCAAAAATTATATTTGTGGTTTAAGTACAAGATTCGGCTTCTGTATGATCAGTACCTGGAATTCTTTTATGTTAAAAAGTACAGGAATGTTACATCTAGCACACTCCCTATTGAGATAAAAGAGTTTAAGATTCCGCTCGGTGAAAGGGTAATTTTAAGTGATGGCTGGGATCCAAAGCTGATTTTCTTGATGTGTGTAGTCCTGCTGATGATGATAATTAATGTGTATTTGTTGGTAGCACTGTACCGGGAGAAAAAAGTGTCCAAGGCATGTTTTGTTATAAAACGGAGGGTTAAGAGACGAAAACGCCACCCTGGCTCTGTTTCAGGAACATCCAGTGAGGATGATAATGGAGAATCTGTGTCAGTTAAAGATAAAGCTAAAAAGTCAATCGGCAAGGCAGCTCTGAATAGCAATGGTGATGATTCTGGCAAGCAGCCAGGGGCTACAGTAGCCCCAAACATGGCGGCTCCTGTGTCCCAGGCAGCCACCATTAACGAGGCAAAGTCATTTCCTCCTTCTTCCATGGCAGGAGCGGAAGCGTCCTCCAAAGCAACTAATCTGTCTCAAAGCTTATCAGCTTCTGATAATAAGGCAGCTGGAAACCCAAACACAGCTCCAGTAAAGCAAGTAGCAGTTTTAACAACAAGGAAGGGTAAGACTAAAGCTGATTCAGGAGCTGACGGGGATGCACAGCAAGGTTCTTCTGCTGGGGAGGAAGAGAAAATCTGTCTTAAAAATATAGCTGAGTTATTGAGATCATCAGAGGATCGAGATGCATCTCTTGGTAGGACAGCAGCTAGTGGTGGTGCTTCTCAGCTTAAAGGGATCTTTGAGAGGTTGTTGGGACCACAAGTTGAGGAACAGGAGGCAGAGGAGCAAGAACAAGATGACATAACCGACTGCTCTTCACCCCGGGAGGAGCTTAGAAATGTAAGAAAAGACTATCTCAGAGCAGATAAGGAGCCAGTTCTCGCTTGGCTTGGTAGATGTTATGATACAGGTGCTCCAGCTCTAATGGTTGGAGACAAGTCAGCAGCCCAGCTAGGAACTCTCTCAAAGGATAATGGAATAGATAGACATCTAGGCAAGGCTCTCGGTAAGGTTAATCTGTGGATACGCCTTCTAATGGCGGTTCTCATGAGATACCCTTCCCGAGATGATCTTCCATGGAATCCTAAGCCCTGGACTACCATAGATGAGGGAATTAAGCGTCTGAGAGAATTTGCTGTTAGAGAGGTACTCTATGGTGAACATGAATCTCTGAATCCTGATGATGTTCCTGTAGGAAATGGTCTTACTAAAAAGCTCATCAAGCTTGCTCCTTCCAATTATGCAAACATTCTGGCAAGCAGAATTGTAGCAAGAAATTATGGTGGAGCTCCTCTTACGGTTGGCCAATTCACTGATCAATTGAGACAATTGGATGATAGCATGACACGTGTTTCTTTGGTTTCAGCCATTGAAACTCTGTCTGGAAAACTGGAGAATTGCATGAAAGAGCTGAAGGATGAATTTAAAAACACCATCTCCCAATTGGCACAAAGAGATGATTCCAATTCTTCCTCCAGGTGGGTACAGGTTTCATCTGTGAGGAATAGACATCCTCCAAGGAGGTCATTCCAAAACAGATCAAACCAAAACAGACCACCAAGGCAGTCACGTAGGACTATTTGGATTACCCTGCGTGATCAGTTTGGTGAGAACATGAACAGGTGGGATGGTCAACCAACTTCTAATCTTTTCAGGAGACTGAGAGAACTGCAAAGTGGCAGAACCCGAGGTAGCAATACCAGAAGGGTAGCTGTTACTTCTACAGTTCCCCAGGACAACTCTAGTAGCTCCAACAGTGGCTCCAGTTCTAACACTGCACAGTGTGCTCGTTGCACCTGTGGACATGTTCCCCATAACTAGGGGTGCCCTGCCTCCCGCCAGGGGGAGGAGAGGGGTAATACAGATAACAGAATCTATTGGGATGTGTACATCCAGTGGCCTGGCACTTCACACTTTCAGAAGTACAGGGCCTTGGTTGACACAGGAGCTCAGTGCACCATATTGCCATCAAATTATCAGGGATCAGAGTCCATAACTATTCTGGGAGTCACTGGTGGATCTCAAGAGTTAAGTAAAGTGGAGGTTAATATAAGCTTAACTGGTAAACAATGGAAAAAGCATACAGTTGTGACCGGACCTGATGCACCTTGTATTTTGGGAATTGATTTTCTGAGAGAAGGGCGTTTCAAAGACCCTAAAGGTTACAAATGGGCTTTTGGAGTAGCTTCTGTAGAAATTGATGGGCAAAAACTGAAGCTGTCTGCTAGACCTGAGCTTTCTGATGAATCTGCAGTTGTGGGACAACACAAGATTCAGGACATTAAGTTGCCGGTTGCTTCTCGGACTGTGCATCACAGACAATACAGAACCAACCGTGACTCTTTGTTGCCCATTCAGAATCTGATTCGTCAGTTGGAGAGTCAGAAAGTCATCAGCAAAACTCATTCACCTTTCAACAGTCCAGTGTGGCCTGTGCGAAAGCCGAATGGAGACTGGCGTCTGACAGTGGACTACCGAGCCCTGAATGAAGTAACTCCGCCTATGAGTGCAGCAGTACCAGACATGATGGAACTCCAGTATGAGCTGGAATCCAAAGAGGCCAAATGGTATGCTACCATAGACATTGCTAATGCCTTCTTCTCTATTCCCATAGCAGAGGAATGCAGGCCTCAGTTTGCTTTCACCTGGAGAGGAATCCAGTACACTTTCAACAGACTGCCAATGGGCTGGATCCACAGCTCCAGCATCTGTCATGCAGTAATCCATGATGCTCTGGAGGAAGGTGGTGCTCCAGAACACATCCAGTTCATCGATGATATCATCGTCTGGGGTAAAACTGCTGAGGAAGTCTTCGAGAAAGGTAACAAAATCATGGACATTCTCCTGAATGCAGGTTTTGCCATCAAGAGAGACAAAGTGAAAGGTCCTACCACAGAGATCCAGTTTCTGGGAGTGCAGTGGCAGGATGGACGCCGACACATTCCAGTGGATGTGGTAAATAGAGTCTCTACCATGGCAAATCCCACGAACAAGCAAGAAACTCTACGTTTCTTGGGGATAGTGGGATTTTGGAGACTACACATTCCTGGATACAGTCAGATTGTGAAACCTCTGTATGATGTGACTCGAAAGAGGAACAGTTTCCACTGGGGACCTGAACAACAAGCAGCCTTTGACCAGATAAAGCAAGAAGTAGTCCAAGCAGTGGGTCTGGGACCTGTGCGAGATGGTCCAGACATTAAGAACATTTTGTACACGGCTGCAGGTGACAATGGTCCAACCTGGTGCTTGTGGCAAAAAGCTCCAGATGAGACACGTGGACGACCTCTTGGTTTCTGGAGTCGAGGTTACAGAGGTTCAGAGGCTAATTACACTCCAACAGAGAAAGAGATTCTAGCTGCCTATGAAGGAGTGAAAGCAGCTTCTGAAGTAATTGGAACTGAGTCACAACTTCTCTTAGCTCCCAGATTGCCAGTTTTGAATTGGATGTTCAAAGGCAAAGGTTCCACACCACATCATGCCACAGATTCCACCTGGTCTAAGTGGATGGCCCTGATAACACAGAGAGCTCGAATGGGAAATCTTGAAAGACCTGGTCTGGTGGAGGTGATCTCAAGTTGGCCTGAAGATACCAACTGTGCTAAACCTCCAGAGGAGAGAGTAACTCGTGCTGAGGAGGCTCCTCCTTACAATGACCTTTCTGATGATGAAAAGAAATATGCTTTGTTCACAGACGGTTCCTGTTGTCTCGTCGGGAACAAGCGAAGGTGGAAGTCTGCAGTGTGGAGTCCAACACGCCGAGTTGCAGAGGCGAAGGATGGAGAAGGAGAATCCAGTCAGTTTGCAGCGGTAAAAGCTGTCCAGCTAGCTCTCGATGTGGCTGAACGTGAGAGATGGCCAAAGCTTTATCTCTACACCGACTCATGGATGGTAGCCAATGCTCTATGGGGTTGGCTAAAGAACTGGAAAAAGAATGGCTGGCAGAGGAAAGGAAAACCCATCTGGGCAGCTGAACTGTGGCAAGACATTGCTGATCGAATCGAGAGAATTCCAGTGAAAGTGAGACACATTGATGCTCACATTCCCAAGAGCAAAGCTACTGAGGAACAGCAGCACAACCATCAGGCAGATCTAGCTGCAAGAGTTTCTCAAGTAGACAAGGACTCTGAACTTGATCTCGACTGGAAACACCGAGGTGAGATATTCTTAGCTCGGTGGGCTCACGATTCGTCAGGACATCAAGGCAGAGATGCAACATACCAATGGGCTCGTGACAGATCCATAGACATTTCCATGGATGCCATCACACAAGTCATCCATGACTGTGACATTTGTGCTGCTATTAAGCAGGCAAAGAGAATTAAGCCCTTGTGGTATGGTGACAGATGGTCCAAATACAGGTATGGTGAAGCCTGGCAGATTGACTACATCACTCTACCACGTTCTCGTTCTGGTAAGCAGTACGTGCTTACTATGGTAGAGGCAAACACTGGATGGCTGGAAACTTACGCAGTCCCACATACAACTGCACGCAACACCATTCTCGGTCTGGAGAGACAGATCCTGTGGAGACACGGAACTCCAGAGAGGATTGAGTCAGACAACGGAACTCACTTCAAGAACAACCTTGTAAAGAGCTGGGCAAAAGAGCACAGTATTGAGTGGATTTTCCATATTCCTTACTATGCACCAGCTGCAGGGAAGATTGAACGCTACAACGGTTTGTTGAAGACCACTCTCAAAGCCATGGGAGGTGGATCTTTGAAAAACTGGGAGAAACATTTAGCACAAGCAACCTGGCTGGTGAACAGTAGAGGTTCAGTGAACCGAGCTGGACCTGCACATTCTGATCTGCTACAGAAAGTAGAAGGTGATAGAGTTCCTGTTGTTAGGGAAAAGAATCTGTTAGGTAAAACTGTTTGGGTATTTTCGCCCTCAGGAGAGGCTAAACCTGTCCGAGGGGTGGTTTCAGCAGAAGGTCCGGGTCACACTTATTGGGTAATGCAAGAGAATGGTGAAATTCAGTGTATTCCACAAAGAGATTTAACTTTAGCTGAGAGAGTTTAATTTCAGAATGTTGTACAGCTACAGCGCGTCCAAAGGAAAGAGTCCCTGAGGAATCTACGGTGCACGAACCCTGAGAACCCTGAGAGCCCTGAGTCAACTGAGAGTCCCTGAGTCCCTGTTTCCCTTTTTCTTCGCTTCGTCTGCGGAGAGACAAACTGTTTTCCATTTTCTTGATTTTGGATTTTCTTGGACTTCTGAATCATCTACATCTGAGTATAGCCGGAATGGACGATGAACTTAACTTACAAACTGTAAATATTGTTCTGGATTGGATGGACAGTACGAACAGCCAATGAAATTGTTTAGAAAGGGGTGGACTGTGGTCGTTTGAGGCTGTGCCTTTAAGAACAAACACTGCTGGAACACACTGGCTAATGTTTTTGGTACTAGAACCAAAACATTCTGATATTCTAAACGAATTTCATTGGTTGATAAACAAAAATTCAGCTTTAGATTGTGAAGCGGTTGGAAAATTTTTTCCTCAGTTCAGTTCGGTTTGGGAGTTGGGGGAGTTGGGTGTTTCAGCCTGTTCTCCCTGCCTGCTTCTTCTGCGAACTGCTGGACTTGGCCTTCAGATAAGCAAACACTAATCCTGCATGGGCTTTTGAAGCTTGCTAACAACTCTTTTCCTTAGTAACTTGCCTTTCTCTCTCTCTAACCCCTTTTTGGGGAAAAAGGGAGGTAAGGGGGGGAGAGAGGGGGTTCCAAAGAGGGGATCCCTCCCTCAGGGAGGGATTTTTGTTGTGTTATTTGTCTTTGCTGTGTATTTCTGTGTATATATTGTAAATACCTGTATATATTGTGTTATATATAACCTGCTTTCCATATATGCTTGTAAATATATAGCTTTTGCTCTTCGACTGAGTTAGCTGTGGTTTCTTACTCTGTGGAGGAGGGAGAGCTAAGCCCTCTCTCAACCTACAACAGGTACAGGAGTACAACTCATGTGCTGCCTAGGAATGCCTGAACATCCGAAGGTTAGCAAGTAAAAAGTGTACTTCCAAGGGGAAGATTGATCTGGACACAAGGGAAAGTGCCAGCCTGCTGTGACGAAGCTCTTTTGGGATTATCTCATGGTACATATATGCAGTCCTTTGTCTTTAATGCAAGCAGTTTAAGGCTCTTACCAAAGTTATAAAAATGTGAAACCATTTAACCTGTGAAAAGCACTGAGCAAGTAGCAGGAAGCAGAATTTGTTAAAGAGATGTCACAGAATCACAGAATCACCAAGGTTGCAAGAGACCTCAAAGATCATCAAGTCCAACCTGTCACCACAGACCTTATGACTCACCAAGTGCCACGTCCAATCCCCTCTTGAACGCCGCCAGGGACGGTGACTCCACCACCTCCCTGGGCAGCCCATTCCAATGGCAAACGACTCTCTCAGTAAAGAACTTTCTCCTCACCTCGAGCCTCAGTGCAGAGTATTTTCTAGTTACACTGACAGTCAATGTGTTTAGATGCTAACGTATTCAAAGTAAGGAAATAAAAGAAAAATTCTTTGTTCCCATCTGGAAATATGAGATCTGCTACTTTAAAGCTATGGTGAAATCTTGTGGAGGTCTGAAGCAACCAGTTCCATTTATTGGTACAGATTATAGTTTTGCTTCATCCTAGATTAAAAATGTCTTGGGAAAAGCTTTCCAATTCTGCTTATGCATCTAGGACCTTTAAGAAAATTTTCTTTAACTAATAAAAAAGATTTTAAATAAACCTTGGGTTTTGTATTTTATTTAAATTCCTGGATCTACGTGAAAGCTATTTGGCACTTACTATGTTGCGGGAGGGGAAGTTAATTACATCTTTAGGAAATAAAAGATTTGTCATTCACACCTTTCAGCAAAACAGAAAAGCAAAAGTGAAGAACACAAATGGGTTATTCTGTGTATTTTCTTAGGTGAATGCACATAGATAGAGAATATCCAATATTTGTAAAGTGTGTCCCAGATTCTGCCGATCACTGAAGATGATCATAGGAACATATTCCCTGGACGGCCGCCTGTATTTTCCTTTCCCTTTTTTGTTTTAAGGGGGGGTGGGTGGGGTGGGTGGAATCAGCCAGGTTTTTTTCTCCTTTTCTTTTTTTTTTTTTTTTTTTAATCTCTGAGGAGGGTGAGGTAGGAGAAATATGATCTTCTCCACAGCTGATTAATTTTGCACCCACACTCCTCCATTAGCAGGAACTTAAGACAGGGACTAGTAAGAAACTCACAGAAGACTCATAAAGCCTTCTGGTGTTTGAAATTGGACCAGTGGTAGTCCAACCAAGAAGAAATTGGCAGTCAGTGCTGGTTCTTACCTGCTTTCTGTGTTAGAAAGTTGTGGTGCAATATCCAACAACCTGTTTGCTGAAGCTTATTACATGTTATGCTAGTTGTCAATGATGTGCAAAACACAGTTAATTCTTCCATGTTTTACATCTGTTTTCCATATAGTTGTAAAAGACCATCCTGTCTCCTTTGCTTTTTGCCTTTGCATATGCATACTGTAAGGAATATTTTTCTTAAAGGGAAGAATCATTTATCAAGAGAAAAGTAAAAAGGTGAAGTATGAAGAACTGAGAGGTTTTCAAAGGGAGAAAGGTTTAGGATCAGGGAGAAATTTCATAAATACTTGAGAAGGAATGAGATAGAGTGGTCCTAATATGTAAAGTACTTCATGATCTTGGCATGACATTTTAAAAGATAAACTAATTTTCTCCTTTTGCCAGGATGGAGCTATTCATAGCAACAAGAGTCCAGTTGGGTCAGTTTATAACAGAGCCCTGTGCAACTAAGTTTGCTGAAATTCTACTTCATATTTCCTTACCATAGGACAATATGGAACTGGAATCAGCTCAGAAAGAAGAAGAAGTGAAAAAGGCACCAGATGGGTTTCATGGACACTGGCATTTCACATGGGCAACTTGACTTCATCAGAAACAGAACTAGAAATACTTAAGAGATAGATTTCCTTTAGAAAACTTCAGTTTATCTTCAATTGCAATTAAATTTCAAGCCACTGATATCAAATGATGAGGTTTCTGTTGTAGAAAGCTATTCAGGCAATCATTTTCATGCTGATGATGACACAGTTTTGAAGTCAAAGCCAATAATTAAATTCAGCAAAGAATATCAGGGGAAAAATACTGACTGAAGCATCAGTTCATAGTTTGTTGAGGTATGATATCTCATGCCTTGAAGTGGAACCTGCTTGCAGTGAAGTTAGCCTGATCAATTTTGTGGCTGTTTCTTGGCTAAATGCTATGGCAGAAGTGGGCACTGATTGCTGAAACTCACTATCATACAGATATGAATTATCAAGGGAGAAAAGAAGAGGGCACTACTGCAATGACAAAGATTTCTACAACTTGAGGAAAGTCCAGAGGCAGTGATGATTTATGTCCCCTTTGGGGTAAGAGAATAATGACAGTCACATTACATAAACACTTGACTTATTTGTCTCTTTATGGTTTCTAATGTATAAGCAATAGAAATTATCCTTCAAAACATGAGGTGACCTTTTTATATGATCAACAGGTAAAAATTGAAGTTCAGAGCAGACTGGCTATCGTGAAACAGCACAGAGAGAGAATATTTTGAACAGTGTCAGGTCCTTGAGCTGTGTCAGAATTTAAGCTCAGATTTAAACTTCAAGACTGGACTGCATCCATTCCCTCATAAAATGATCTAAGCTATCAGAGGTTTCCTTTCTCCTGTCCAGGAATAGTACCAGATTCTTGCAACAGAGGATATGGGCTGGAAGGACAGACTCTGTTCTCATGTACCACAGCTTTTGGAAACTTGAGATCTTTGTCAAGATCTAGGATCCATCAAAAGCAGAAGCAGCTGGTTAAGGTAGACAGTTTTAAAGAGCCACTAAATGCACATGCAGAAAGAAGGGGAAGAAGGAAATGGGAAAACATTTGTGTGGTGGAGTGGTCTGAGACTAAAGTGAAAGTGTTAAATTTCCTGTGGATAGGTGCAGTTCATGTCAGGTCACAACTGCCTATCGATCTTCTCACTATTCTGGCTCTCTGCACTAATTCTCACATTTCAAAACCAGCAGGCTCATTTGGAACTGGAGCATTTTTTATGGCTGTTGCTACTTCTTTCATTTCCTCTGCATTCCTCATCTCCCATAGTTGTCTGAAATGGCACCCCTTGTTTTGACATAGCTACTCAACAGTCACAGAAACCTAGAGAGCCTATGTGTCAAAACATAGGAAAATGTACAGGCTGAGGCAACTTTCATGCCCAAGAGTTTCTAGAAAAATGTTTCCCAAAAGAATGGAATCAGAGGGGTGCTCCAAAGGGTAAGAAGCCTGCTGATGTGCCTCAATAGAAACAAATGATACAAACGATGAATGACCTAGGAAAGCCAGTGTAGCATCAATGACAACTGATACAGAAAGAAAAGAAGAGGAAGAAAAAAAAAAAAGGGGGGGGGGGGGGAGGGGGGAAGTAAAATTAATACAGCACTTTAAAAAGAAAAAAAAATCAATAACAGAGAATATAATTAACAATATGAGTCACTGAACTTTTACAAAAACCATGTCTCATAAAACAGATGCAATTTAAATATGTGAAGATTTTCCAAGTCTGGCTAATTAAGGTAACAAAGATATCAACTGTTTAGACTTCTGTATGGTGTTTGTTTTTTTGATGCATAACATTTTGATTAAAGTATTAGCTCCATGTAATACCAATAAGGCACATGTTAAGGAAGCTAAGAACAGGGTAATTCTCAAACCTGAAAAAGGATTTGTCAATGGGAAACCTTGATGGAGAGAATATGCTCTTAGTAGGGTTCAGCATAGACTATTGCTAGGTCTGTTACTACCCCATATTTCTGGAAGGCAGTTTGCAATCATTGTTGGTAGTATTTGCAGATGTCATGAAGACTGTCAGCATGCTAAATAACTCAGAGAATGAAGGAACAGTGCACAGCAAAATACATCACTCAGTGATTTGATCCCAGGCAAGGTTATACAGCCCATGATGTGGAGAAGGATTTTCAGGGCTTAACATAGTAATTGCAGTCGTGTGTCAGGGAGAGGACTGTGAACTTGCAAATAGGGCAAGGAAGTAAGACTTTGTTGAAGGACATGCATTTTTCTTTTCACTGCTACCTTAACACTTGCACATGATTCTTCTCATGTATCTTTTCCTTGGGAGGAATCCATTTTGCCTGGGTTGACTCTAAACACCACCTGTATTTTTTGCTCCTATCAGAGCAGTCCTACAGAAAGGACTTAAGTTCCCAGGCAAGTAGTGATGACAGATGCCCTGAAGGCCTTGAAAGGAGGATCTATTTTTACCTAATATAGGTGAATAAATTTAGGTAGGTAAGATCTCTCCTTGGAGGCCTCCAGAGCACCCTGCCTCTCTCTCCTGACCGCATCGGTAATTTCAGCTCTTTAGGGAGGAGCTTGGCACTGAGTCAGATAAACTGGATCACATTCCCAGTGAAGCCACTGTATAAATCTATAGTCTCTACTGATGGGGGAATCTATATCATTCACTCACAGATATTGGCTAAGCAGAGCTTCTTGCTATTAAGTTCATTAAATTAGTACAGTGCAACAAAACCCTGATATCACACACAAGCATCACCTTTGCTGTATGCAGTGCATTTACTGTGTCAAGACCTAGGAGCATCCAGAGTTTTCATTAAGGCACATACATCCTGAGTTAAATTTATGCTTTACCAGCGATTTAGGGCATGAAAACTGAATTTCTAGCTGGTGTAAATGGGGACAAAATCACTGAGTTCCTGGTCTTATGAAGGAATAGCGGTCCTTCCTTTATCTAACAGTATGCTTTTCTTTTCTCTTTGCCTATCTTTCCATTCCAGTCATTCATAATCCACTCTTCTATTTTTCTATTTTATAGTCATCCCACAGGAGTAATGTGAAACACAATCAATCATTATTTGTAAAGCATTCTGAAACTATCAGGTGGAAGGAAGTGTATAAATGCAAATTGTTATGATTGCTCTTACACTGCTGCCAAGGGACCTGCAGACAGAATAAGGTCCCCATCTATTCAGATATATGTAACTTAGTCACATCTTGTGAAAGAAGCTTCCTCATAAAACCTGAGGAAGCACAGGATGACAGAATTTCAGCAACATATAGGAAAAGATGGTTCAGGGATTGTTAGAAGTTTAAGACTGAATCTTTGTTAAGACAGATTTTTGTTCAGTTTTGCATCTAGCACTGTCTACAATACCTACATTTGGAGCATAATTACTGTGTGTTGTCTATATTGATCTGCATTGTTCATAATGTAATGACCTAGTGTTTCTGGGCTCCTCATTCAGTCAGCATTATCTAACACAGCTTTTATGGTGCAATCCATGTGACCATTATTAGACAACCACTTAATGATAAATAGATGTCATATCGTGTGAGAAATTATGCCCAAGTGTTTCTCTCCATTGACTTTAAAGTGGCTGGAGTAGGCCCAGACAACTGTATCAGATCTAAGCATCTACATTTGATTAAGCAAATCCCATCCTATAATCGCCTCTGTCAGTAGACTGAATGGTGCCAGGGAACATTCCTAAGCACTGGAATGCACTCATCTATGTTCTTCAGTTTTTAGAATGGTGCCTGGAATGATTTTGGCCCAAAACAACCAGCACTTTCCCGGCGGATTCCTGAGTGTGGGTCAGGATCTAGCACCAGCCAAGGGCCATTCTGAGCTGTCATTTTGGATGCAGCTACCTTATTCCAGAGAGTGAGATACTTTAATGCTATAGACACAGTCAGAATGTGCCAGCTGGCCCCAGCACTTGAAAATGGGCCCTGGCACTGCTTAGTTTACTATTATAGTCATATCCACAGCTCAACACCAGTCACAACTGTGGCTGGGAACGTTCAGTGGTGCTCCAAAATAGTCCTGGTGATCTCAAGTTGTCTGGAGACTTACAACCCTGCTGTAAGTGGCAATCCATAGAAACAAAGTAACAGAGTCAGAACAGGGCCAGATCCCTTCCAGACAGCATTCAAATGCTTCACACTCCTGCTGCCACTCTCCCATGGGTGTAGTCTCAGCTGCACTGTCAGTCTGCATGGGCTCATGACCATGCAGCTTTACTCTTCACAAAACGTGCTCTTTGGTTCCTTATCACAAACATCTTGTGGTGATGCAGCTTTGAATAATAATAAAGTACTTCATCTTGAAATGCTCTTCCTAGGGAATCAATTTATTATTTTTCATGCACCTTTTACCTCATGTTGAAATCACCATGGCTTTCATGTCATTGAACAGTCCTCAACACTGCCAGGTGAGACTTTTTGCATGTCTCTTGACTTCATGTCAGTTTAAAGAAATAAAGTCTTGAAGCTGATTGCACTTTGATCCTTCTCATCAGTTTCTGTAGAAGCTTCTCTTAATGCATTCAGCCCTGTCCTAACAGGACTCACAGCAAAGGCCATCTCAAGCCATCTCCACTGCCATGTGACATCATCCTCTCATTTAGGCTAAACAACAAGACTGCCCTCCATCTCCATAAGGAGGTGAAATAATGCAAGGCAAATATCCAAAATGTTGTCAGACCAAGGATTAATACCATCTATTTTCTTACTGGGATTCCTATGCTTATGGGTGTCTTTTCCAGCTTCCTTTGGATCTGTAGCAACAAAAATGCATTGCAATAGCTTCCTCAGTCAGCTTGAAAACCCACAGGACTTGCATGGTCCCTCCATAAAGGCCTTAAGGAGGGCATGGGTAGTAGGTATACTTTACACTTCCACAGGTCTGCATCTAGAAATGTGTCACAGAAGACACCTTTGTTTTCAAAATACTTTTCCAAATAGGCAGGAACATGAAAATAAAGACATATGCTGATGGAAGAAATGAATATTCATTGTTATTCCTGTATGATAGTAGGAAGCACAATAACAGTAGTTGAAAAGGTAGCTTTTAATTTTTTGCTGAAGAGATAAGGAGAAATACATGTGGGAGCATATTTGTGTAATTTTTCTTCACTCATCTGAAGTAGCTTCCTCAGACGTTTCCATTTGCTCCAGCTCAATCAATATTTTCTCTCTTACAAAAGAAAACAAAACCACAACTTAACCTCCCCACCCACGCAAAACATATTTCTTAACTGCCTGCTGCTCCCAGCTATCTTAGCAAGCTGTCTTCTTTCAACATTTTAATTTTTCAGTCTTCTCAAGAAGCATAATACATTAGCATTATGCATTTGATGATGCTCTTAGTTGTCACGGATCTCACAGCTCCTTGCTGACATCAGAAGCTTTTATTAAGTAACAGTGTGAATTAGCTATAGTTGCTTAGAAAACGGCAAGTAAATTTTTGCAAGCAAAAAAACCCCAACCCTAAACAGGAGCAAAGTCTGTTTGTTACTTTCTAATAAATTTCCAAGAAAGCTTCAAATATTGATGAAAATCTGAAATTGAAAAAGGTATGAAGAATTAACTGGGAAATAAAAATGTATTTTAAATCTGCCCCCAGAAGCTTGTTTTTTTTTAAATTGACAGTTTTCTCTTTTCAAAACTCATATAACTTCTTTGCTGTAGGAGAAGGGCAACAAAGTTGGTGAGGGGTTTGGAACACAAGCCCTATGAGGAAAGACTGAGGGAGCTGGGATTGCTTAGCCTGGAGAAGAGGAGACTCAGGGGTGACCTTATCACTTATCACTGTCTACAACTACCTGAAGGGAGGTTGTAGACAGGCGGATGTTGGTCTCTTCTCCCAGGCAGCCAGTACCAGAACAAGAGGACACAGTCTCAGGCTGCACCAGGGAAGGTTTAGGTTGGATGTTAGGAAGAAGTTCTATACAGAGAGAGTAATTGCCCATTGGAATGGGCTGCCTGGGGAGGTGGTAGAGTCGCTGTCATTGAAGGTGTTCAGGAGGAGACTTGATGGGGTGCTTGGTTAGTTGTTTAGGTGGTGTTGGATTGGTTGATGGGTTGGACGTGATGATCTTGAAGGTCTCTTCCAACCTGGTCTATTCTATTCTATTCTATTCTATTCTATTCTATTCTATTCTATTCTATTCTATTCTATTCTATTCTAAAAACAAAATAATCCACTAAGTGTAGAATAAAACAGTGGATTTGTGTCCAATATTTTTCAAAATCTGTTTTTCAAAAGTGAAAATATTGACCAATTTTATTCAACATGTATCAACCCTTTAAAAACGCTGGCTTGGCAACCTTCACTTACGTGAGTAGTATTTTAGCAACTTCAACAACTGCCCTGCAGATACTTAAATAACACCTAATTGGGGGAATAAAGCTTTTTTGAATTGTCGTGGTTTAAACCCAGATGGCAACTAAGCATTGCACAGGCACTCAGTCCTTCCCACACCCAGCAGGATTGGGAATAAAAGTAAAACTTGTGGGTTGAGATAAAGACAGCTTAATACAACAACAACAACAATTATAACAATAATGATAACAATAATAATGATGGTGATGATGATGATGATAATAATAATAGAATTAGAATATACAAAACAAGAGATGCACAATGCAATTACTCATCACCAACTGACCAATGCCACGTCAGTTCCCAGACAGTGTCCCCTGGCTCCTATTTTACATGCTAAGCACATCACATGGCATGGAATATCCCTTTGGACACACTGGGTTATCTGTCCTGGCTGTGTCCCCTCCCAACTTCTTGTACCCCTCCAGCCTCCCCCTTGCTGGCAAATCATGAGAAGCTGAGTAGTTCTTGACTCAGTACAAACACTATTTAGAACAAATAAAACATCAGCATTATTCTCCTCCTAAATCCAAGACACAGCACTCTACTAGGAAGAAAGCTAACTCCATCTCATTCAAAACTAGGACAATAATAAAGCTGAACATAGGAAAAATGTTTTCACAAAAAGCGTGGTCAGACATTGGAATGTGCTGCCCAGGGAGGTGGTTGAGTCACCAACCCTGGATGTGTTTAAAGGTCATTTGGATGTGGTGCTTGGAGATATGGTTTAGGGGTAAACCTTGTAGAGTAGGGCTATGGGTGGGATTTGGTAATCCCAAGGGTGTTTTCCAACCTGAAGGTCCTGTGATTTTGTGATAAGAAAATAGTACACAAAGGATGTGATATTTTCTTCCTCCTTTACAAGATTTTAAAAGGTTCTTCAGCCTCTGTTTGTTTTGTTACAGCCTTCTGTGTCTTTGCTAACAGCTTGACTGTTCATACTTTTCATCAGTCTCAGATATTTCTGTGTTTAAAATCTCCACACCCAATAGGTGCAGGTTTCTGGTCATACGGGGTCAGACATTCCCCCTAAAAGGCACAGGCACCTTGGTGTTTCATACCCTCCATTTCTGAAGCTGTCAGGGTTTTCTCAACTATTTTCAAAACCACCACAGAGCACAAAACCAAAAAATCAAATTCAATCACAGTAACCACAGGTTGGGTGTTTTCCACTGAAATCCCACCCCAGCTCTTACATCCTTTCTCAAGTGCCTTCATCGCTCAGTACTATGCACAGAGAGCCTACATCACACCTTTCTACCTCTGCCTTTCCTGCCTGGCTCCTGTACATTCCTGGCCCTGAAGTTCAGGGACATTTAGAACTTAAATGTGAAGCAATAAGAGAAGAGATTTTTTTCCTAAAATCTACATTTCTAAAATGAAATTCATTATCACACTGGAGGATTTTTTTTACAATTTGAGACAGAAAATCATCTAAATGTATGAATGTGAACTTCTAGTCTGTCTGAAGTCCATTACATTTACTTTTATATACACATCCTCTGTGACTATTCTCAATTTTTCCTTGTTTTGCCACTATTTAATGTCTTCTTGTACCACTAATTTTTATTATACCCACCCAGCTATTAAACCATAAGAACGTAAAACCACTATGTCAATACAACTGTATGTAGCTTTACTTGCTTGTTAACCAACATATGGCAATCTGGCTCTAGGGTATCCCACTCTACCGTCTCAAATACCTAATCAATGTACCCATGCCAACCCCTTGAGCCCATTAATAATTCTTATTTAAATTACCGATGAGTTCGCCGTGTCTCAGCGAGTCAAATCATTTTTCCCCAAAGTTGTTTCCTTTCTGGGAGTAGGCTGCTTCAATTATTTTCCCCAGATAGAGTTGCATCTTTTCCATGCTAAATCTTATTTCAAAAATTTCTGAGTGTTTCAAATCTCTCGGTTGTTCGCTATTTCTCTGAGCTTCAGACTCTGTGAACCATCATTCAGCTTCCCCAGCTAATGTTCCTGATGTGTCGGTTATTCCCCTTTAAAGAGGATTCATTGGATGACACCAGGGAGGATATAAATATCAGCATATCCCAACACTGTTCTCAGAAAAGATGCTGATGCCCTGCTTGTTTCTGAGACTTAATTCAAACTGGTTTTTGAGATCCTTCATGGATTTTGCCATTTGAGATTACCAACCTAATGCACTGGTCACTTTGTCATCCACATTACCTGCTGGGGCATTAATGCCAGGTCACACTGCTATTGTGTACTCCAAGGGACAGGCAAGACCAACTGCCAGTGCCCATTGGCAATAGTGCTTTATTATACTGCTCAAGAAGGAAGCAGTGTGTACTTAGTTATAGTTTTTATTGCACGTATTTCTTTGCCCTCTCTTTGCAAGGTCTGTGCTTCAGCAGTGCTGTGTCTGAATGCTCCACTGCAGCATTCTGGCAGACAGAAGTTGTCCAAGACCCAGGGAAGCTGCAGACTTCAAATATCCTTTACCTTATTTAGACACTAGAGGGACCTGCTCCTCCTAGGGTGGTCCAAACTGATCGTACTATGTTTTGAGCTTTTCCTGATCAACAAAAATACCTGGCCAACCTCCTGAGCAATGATCTGCTCTGTGGAGGGCTTACTGCAAAAAGGTCACAGTAACCAACCGAGGCGACTGCAGCCTTCTCCCTGCCAGACTGGGTAGCAACAACGTACAAGCAACAGAAACAGATTACCGAGGATTTCAAGGCTAGAGCCAGAACTGCTGCAGCCTGTGCTGAAGCCCACAGTGCCAAGGTATCTGTCATCAGCACTCATAAGTTAGATACAGTGACATACTCTGTCAAAGGCTATTATAAGCCTGTGCGTATAGAAATGAGGAACCAAGTTCTGACTTCTCACTCAAGGTCTCGCCTATGTGTGTAAGTACAAAGGCTCAATAAAGCCTTTGTATTTAGACTTTATTCACTGAAAGCACTCAACCATCAGTGTAAGTGTGCCATAAAATAGACAAAGAGCTGTAATTTGTACCAATGGAGCTTAGCATTTCCTGGTGGTGTTGAGGCAGATTTTCATCACAGACAATGCTTTAAGATGAGCAAATAGAAGCCTGATAGGGTCTTCTCTACAGAATTTCCCACCTTCAAACTCTTTCTTTTGTTGTCTATAAGAACTCTAGCTCACATGTGCAAGCACCTCCAGATCAGCAGTATCTAGGCCACTAAACAAAAACAGACTGAACTTGAAAGGCGTGTGCTTGCAGCACTATTCATATATCTTAAAAATAAGCCGGTTTTACCAAGACAGCTGAGAAACAGCCACTGATTTTAGTCAGCTAAGTTTCTAATCCAATGGTCCCATCCCCAGTTTGTTCACGTCTCTGAACTCCTTCAGGACCTCAGGCTCCCAATCTGAATCACTGTCTCAGCGACCTAACACAAGTCCTCAAAGTTGGGCTCCTTCTTTGTTTGTCCTGTTCACCCATACACACTGTGCAAGTGGGGTTGTCAGCATGAAAAGGATTGCTGCATATTGTGTTTTTCTCCAAAACACCGATAATTACTTGAAGCTGAGCATATCTGGCTGTTCATTCGATCCTGGATTGGGCAGTCTGCTACCTGATAGCCTTGAGATCCCCAGTTTCCACTCTTCCTCCTCCTGGTTCAGCAAGGGTTTATAAACGGAAGAATCTTGCTTTTTCAGGTTTGCACAATGCCCTTGGACCTGTCCCAAAATGAAAGAATTTCTGCTTGACTAGCTAAAACTAGTTAAAATAACGCAGGAATTTGGTGGACAGGCAGACACCAAGCAGAAATATGCATTTGGTGGGGATGGGAAGAGGGTGGAATGGGGGTAGGGTGTTTTTTAATTGCATTTCTGTGATTTGGACTTAGTTAAGTATAAAGGTCCTGCAAAGCAAACCTGCTTTTCCTCCTGTCTCAACCTGCAAGGTGCTGTCAGGTCTGCTAGGGTTGGATCTGTTGTCCCAAGCAGTGCTGGCTGAAGCTTCTGGAGGAGCAGAGCATGCTGCCTGGGGAGTTGGTGGGCATCAGAAGCTGCAAGTGCATCCATTTCTCTACTGCTCTCCTTTGGGCGGGGGAGCTGCAGAATTTTTCTCCTCTTATGTAATGGTCTGCTGGTATCTTTTGCTTGGAAATCCTCTTTTCAGATGGAAAGTGTCAGGAGCTCCATCCTACCTCTCTAGGGTCACTACTTACAGAGTGGCCAGGGTGGGGAGCAGAGGTGGCACGCTGTAGAGCAGCAGAAGGGAGCAGCTCACTCCCCCATTCTCCCCTTGCCCCAAGCCCTTCCCGGAGTCAGTCTCCCCCACACAAAATCGCGGGGCAGCTCTGCCTGGGTGATCTCGGGTTGCAAATGCGGGGGAGAAGTGGCAGTTTGTGTTGGGAGCTTTGCCTGGAGTGGTGCGTGTGTGTTCCCGCCAAGAGCCACAGCGTGACTAGGGCAGGGCGGGGTGCGGAGCTGGGGGATGCAGCAGGCGCGGGACCGGGGGACATGAAGCAGGCGTGGGACGGGGGCACGGAGAGCGGAGGGCAGAGCTACTGCTGTGGGGAAGCTCTTCGAAAATTTCCCGAGCAAAGCCCTCCCTCCTCCGTCAGCCGGTGGGGACCAGGGGCACCCGGGGCGGCCCCGTGGCTGCGGCCGAGCGACGGAGGGGCGCAGCGGGGTCGGGGGCCGTTAAAATGCAGCATCATCCTCCCGCCCCGGCAAATTCCCCGCGCGTGTGTGCCTGTGCGTGGCAGGGGTGGAGGGAGAAAAGCGAGCAGCGGTGCTTTGCAGCGGGGGGTGTGTGTGGGGAGTACTGCCGGCGCTGCCTGCACCGCCCCGGAGAAGCGGTGCCGGCCGCGGAGCTGCGCGGAGCGGCGGCGGGCGCGGAGCGGGCACTGCAGAGCAGGCAACGCTCTCGGTGCAACGCCTGAGCCTCGCCGGCGAAAGGGGGGGACCCGGGCGGGGGGGAGGCGATGCTAGTTGGCTGGGGGGGGGTGGAGGGGTGGGGAGGAGGAGAGAGGGGAAGGAAGGGAAAAAAAAAAAAAAAAAAGGAGAGAAAGAGGAAAAAAAAAAAAAAAAAGGCAAATGACCCCCCCCCTCCTCTGCCCGGTCCCTTCCACCCCCGACACACACACACGCGCGCACACACACCCCATTGATCAATATTTGGCCGTCTTGCTGCAACTTGCTGCAGTCTTTTAAAGGAGTAGTAGAGAGCGAGGGAGAGAGAAAGGGAAACTGACAGGAAGGGGTAAGGAGCTACACATGTCACATGTGCTTTCTAAGACGGCCAGGAGCATCTGCAGGCTGGATCTGGTGGAGGATGCTGCGGCAGGTGATACACAGAGGGCTCCAGTCGTTTTTCTACAAGCTGGGCTTATTCGTGAGCAGGCATCCGGTGTTTTTCCTTACTGTGCCCGCAGTCCTGACCATCATCTTCGGCTTCAGCCTGCTCAACCGCTTCCAGCCTGACACTGACCTGGAGAGCCTGGTAGCCCCCAGCCACAGCCTGGCCAAGATCGAGAGGAGCTTAGCCAGCAGCCTTTTCTCCCTCGATCAATCCAAAAGCCAGCTGTATTCGGACTTGCACACCCCGGGAAGGTATGGCAGGGTGATTCTCCTCTCCAAACCTGGAGGCAATATTTTGCATCAGGCTGATGTGATCCTGCAGATCCACCGAGCCGTGCTGGAAATGAAGGTGAACTACAAAGGCTATAATTATACTTTTTCCCATCTGTGTGTGTTGAGAAATCAGGATAAGAAATGCGTGCTGGATGATATTATTTCAGTTCTAGAGGATCTGAGGCAGGCTGCCCTCTCCAATAAGACAACAGCCAGGGTGCAAGTGAGCTATCCCAACACTAAATTAAAGGTATGCTCTTACTGCATGCTTTTGCCAATTAAAGAGGCAGCACTTCATTTCTTGTCCTAAACAGCAAAGAGAAATATAATCATATCTATCTCTCTCTGTTTAAATGTGTGTGATCTGGGCTTTCCTCGGGAAGCAGCTGAAAGCCATGCCTTGCTATTGTTCTGTATGAGGAGGACGGGTGGGGGGACCGTACGCTAACAAACCAGAAACAGAGAGTAGAGGTCAGCTTTGGGACCCGGAGACCTTGCAATGCCTTGAAGGGTTAATACCTTGGGGAAAAAGGGGCAGGAGGTCGATGGGCAGTTGAGAGCTGGGATGCCACTATCACCTTTTTCACCTTCACTGCTGTGATGTGATAATTTAATATAGCCAGTAAAGGCTTTACTCAAATGCCCAGTGAGCTCCTGTATCACCTTGCTTTGCGAGTGCCCTAGGAGCAGCAGGAGGCTTGAGCCAGGAGCGACTTCAGGTGTCCTGCCTTTTTTTTTTTTTTTTTTTTTGTTTTAAACTGCATGCAAAGCAGGGGAAGGGGGGTGGAATTTTTGCTTTTGGTGTGAAAATAATTAACTTTGCCTTTGATGAATGAGTTGGAGTTTTTGGGATGGATTCCATCAGCCAGAGGCTTCCAGCAAAAGCAAAACAAGGTAAAAGGTGAAAAAAAGTGTCAGTCTTTCCAATTAAAAGAATAAACAATTCAGCACAACTTGTCTCAGGCATACTTCCCTGGCACACAAGCACCCATCTGCTTTCCTTCTCATCTGGAGCAGTCCAGTCCACCAGGACTAACCTGCTATAAACAAATAACGTGCAAAGTTTGCAGGTGGCTACTGAAAGAAAGTTTCTGTGAATTACAGTATACCTGCATGCTCCCCCAGGCATTGCACCAGATGCAGGATTTATTTAACAAAGTGTAACAAAATTCCTAGCACACTAGTTACTTGTAGCTCAGGTCATAGAGAAGAAATAATTCTTCTTGTAAGACAGAGAGGCTTTTTTGCCTTATCTGGCCTCCCTTTTTTTCAAAGAGCTCCTGAAAGATGAGGATTGTAGTTCCCTTGAAAGTACCAGTGAGGTCTTGAAGTTATCATTTGTTTCCTACTGTTCATTTGCCAGGAAAAAAGTAAAGCCTGTCTCAGCTCCAAAAACTGAAGCAGAGATGAAGATTGACTTTATTGGTCATTTAGCTTCAGAAAAAGGGCCAGGTAGGACAGTCAAGATTTGGTCCCATTGCTCTAAATGTTAAGTGCTTGCTTTGTGCAGAGTTGAGGCAGAGTGGAGTGTGTGGATGTAAAAAATTGTCCTTGCTGCTGCTGGAATGTCCCTAGTCTAAGGAGTGCTCAGAAAATGAGTTATTCTGGATTACATATCCTGGAACAAATTTTACCTTTTCATTTGCTGTGTAGACAATCCTACTATTGTGGAATTAAGGTCCGTCCTTTCTATTTCGCTTGTTTTTAAGTGAAGATTAATATCGTTCAGTGGAGAACACTGATAATCTGTGATAATCTCATTATAAATCAGCATTATACAGACATAGTCATTCTACTCTCTCCACCTATACCTCCTTCTTTTTTAAAGGTAAAAGAAAAAATAACTTGGTCTGGATTAGAAATTTAACAGAATGGGTGATTGCTAGATAATTCATACAGAGAAAGGTTTTCCTAAAGTTTTACTATGAGCAACACCAAATACTGCCCACCACCTCCAATCTCCCAAGTAGTTGCTGTGTACCATCAAGGTTAAAAGAATAAGGTCCTTAGCTACCTAGGTTTAAAGATGGACAAAGCAGGCAGTTCTCTACCCACTTCTCAAAGAGAGGAGGTAAAGCCACCAAAATCTGTGACTGCACTTTAGAGAAAAGCTGAAAACTGCAACCCATTTCTGTGGCTAGAGGGTGTCCCTGGCATTAGTGAGAAAGAGAAACACACTTTGCCACAGTTTTTCTTGTGCTGGTATGGTAAGGATTCTGTTGTGGGACTGTGGTGTGATCTGAACCTCATCTGGCCTTCAGCTGTTGTGTGTTCCTGGAGACATCTCCTCTATTCTCTTTGGCTCCAGCTGCTGGGAATAAATTACCGCTTTGGACAGATTAATTCCCTAGGCTATCTCTATAGTCTCCGTCACATGTATGAAGGGTTAGGAATTCGTGGCTCTTGCTCTCCATCATGCCATCTTGGTTTAATCTAGACTCCAAGGCTACTTAGTAACCTCCTTCTCTCTGCACTGTGAGGAAAGGCTGTAGAAACCAAGGCCTGTGTTCCTTGCTTTGTATAGATATGTTTAACTGGAAATATCTTAGATGCTGCAACAACTGGGCTAGGTCAGCCTCTGGATGTTCAGCAAAGCAAAGCAACCCCTGTGGCTGCAGCTATGAGGGTATTTTGTTTGCTTGTTTGTTTTACTTGAGCTATGATGTGAAGTAGTGGTTGTGGCTAGACCTCATGGGAATGCAAACAAGAGGACCAAATCTGCCTGCCTTATTCAGTATAGACCAGTGTTCATCACACTAGTCCATGTCCTTGGGAGCTTTCTCAGCTAAACTTTCCTGCGCCATAAGGACCCAACTTGCCTCACTTTCTCAAAACCACATTGCTTCACTAATAGGGGTAGATTTTGCTCTGTCTTATTCTTTTAATAATGGCATTAGGTTGAATAAAATTCTTCTAAGAACAATACAGTGGGTTTACAAACCATGAAGGTGTCCCAGATATGTTTAATCTGCAGGTAACAGGAGTCAAATGTCAATCTGTACTGCTTTCGGGAACTACAATGTTGACAGTGCTGAGCTGTTCCAGTTCTTCTCCTCCTCCATCTGGGAGTTATAAAAAAATCTTGCTGTTTTTTCTTTCCCTCAAGCCTTGTGAGAAGCTCTCACTTCATCCCTCTTCTCATCTCCTGCTGGTGGACAAATTGGTTTGATTCTTTCAGGTGAGACTGGCTGAAGACTGGCTGTGGGTGAGCTCTTCCCACATCTTTCACAGGAGCTTTGTGGGAGCTATACGAACAGGTTTCAGTAAACTGCTCTAGTTTCGAGGCAGCTGTTACTGAGCTGCAAAATCTAGTGAAACTGCTTGGCTTTTCCTAAGATCTGTCTTTGAAGGGTAATAATAATTTAATCATTACTTGCTGTGATGTGGAAGAGCTTATAGCCTCTAATAAGTCCATCTTCACTGCCCTTCTGTAAGCTGGGAAGTCTTGGTCTCTCCACTCACCAGAGGAGGAGAGAGATGGCACTTACATCCACGATGCAGCCTGAAGTGGGGTTTCAAATGCCTGGGATGGGATTTAAATCTAGTCTGTCAACACAGGGGACATTGTAGGCTACTTTAGCCCAAGTGAACTAGGCTGTAGGAAAATGCCTGCCCCCATTGCTCTGTCTAGCCTGTTCATGGTTATTGTGATGCTACACTGCAGTCTGCAGCCCAGCCAGGAAGTGACTTGCCCAAGGTCATGCACACAGACCGTGGCAGAGCAGAAAAACAAAGCTGGATGTGTGAAGTCTGAAGTCTTGATGAAGACTTTTGAGATACAGTCTGGAGCAAGCTAGCTTGCACTTTATGCAGCCCAGTAAAAAAAAAAAAAAAAAAAAAAAAAAGGGGAGGGGGCAACAAATAAACAAAAAACCAACCCCACCAAAAAACCCAAACCAAAACACCAAAACCAACCAACTGAAAAAGCCACCAACTGTTCCCATGCTTGAGATTCTGCCCTAACCATGCAAACTCTGCAGGTCTCTACACTGAGCACTGACCTTCAGTCATCAAACTGTTAAATCAAAAGTTTCGACAAATCCCAGCATCATTTCTGTCAACTAATATTTTCAGAACAGTGCCTGAGCATGAGTTGGGGGATAGCATGGAAAAGGGTTCCTTCCTGGTCGCTATATCTACTGTGTTCAGGGGGGATAACAACGTGTGCCTTAGATATGTTGTACCCCTGCCCCCAGGGCCAGAGTATGGTCTGAGGTGCATCTGATTCATTGGTATACATGAGGATTACTTCTAATGTGCTATGGGATATGAGAAGTAGAGTGGGTTTTGACTGTGATTTGCCAATGACCCCATCAAATTTGAAATTTGCTGTCCTTATCAGGAAAAAAAAAAAAAAGAAAGAAAGAAAAAAGAAAAATCATTACAAAGAATGAAAATTATTTCTGACACAGTCCTTTATTTGGAGGAAAAAATAACAATGAAAATAATGAAAGCATTTTTTTTTCAGATATTTCACCTTTACTCTTTCTTTTCATGTTCATTTGCTAGCTTATGTGAGAAAAGAAAACAACTTTGAACTTGTCTCACTGATACCAGAACAAATATGACAACTTCTGGTTGAAATGGCTTTCCATAAGCAGATTGGTTTTTGTAATACTGCCTTCAATTAATTATCAACCATTTATGAACACTAGGCTAAACAGCAGCCAATAAACCAGACATCTCTATTACCACACTTGTGATAAACACGTCAGCTGGATATTGAATCCTTTATTGCTTAAGTAGAAAAGTTACTGGCATTCATTTAGCATCCTGAAACCTGCAATTGCAGATTTGCCGCTGTCCAGATTCTCATTTTTTTGCACATGAACAGCTTGTAAATGTAATTGAATTTTGCTCCATTTTCATTTGTATAGTCTTTCCCCCTGCACTAAGATGAATCTCTAGTTAGATAATCCTGAGGCAAAGGCTACGTCCACGGGACAGAGGGGTGGAACAGCCCACCTACATCAAAGTAGGTATTTACATGTCAATAATACTCACAAACTGATTCCTTCAGTAAAGTTGGTTCAAACAAGATTATGCTGACTCCATGGAAAAGATACTTCCTTAGAAGCAATGTGGCTCTGCACCCATTTGATTTCGCCCATCCCAATCCAAACTTGTAGCTCAGGATCATGTGAAATGCTCTGTGGCTAGCAAAAGCTGCTAAGTCACAGCAAAATCAAGACAGGACTGGACAGACTGAGTTCTGGATGGCTGCTAAGTAGCTTGAAAGCAAGTGGAAATATTTTGAAGGCATGTAGTGGCTCACAGGTTAGGAAACTTGTTTGGAGTTAAAAAAAAAACCAAACAGAACAACCCTTTTGTTTCTGTACTGTTCAGTGGGAATAGGAAGGGCTCCTCAGCCTCCTTGCCTATACAGGCTGACAGAGCTGGATTCTGCAGCAGGTTAGCTGTGTCCTTGCTGGGAGATGTTCCTGTAGCTATCAGCTCTAGAGGACACGATGAGACAGTCCACCTGCTCTTCCTGAGTAAGAAAAGAAGTGTTTCCTTGCATTTTTAGGAAAAATGTCCACTCCTTCCTTTGCTTAGTACATTAGGAAAGGTCTCTCTTATCTCTGATGGACCAAGTGTTAAGGCAACCCTCTTGCTTAAAAGGAAGCTCAGACTATGAATCCTGAAGGCATCAGGGACACAGAATGAGGTTAACCTGTACAAGAACAAACAACCTATCCCAACATAAACAGTACAAAGATAGCAGAAACCTATCAAAACAAGGATAGAGTTTAGGATGCTCTTTTTGCATTGCCATTCTTCAGTTATAAACTTAACTTTCCTTATGAGTCTCTGGGGTAAATTGTTTCACTCCGCTAGGGCTGTAGCCCAGATGTTCCTTGAGTGTGGTTCTCACTCCCTCCTGAATGAACAGTGGCCATGCAGAAGACTGCAAAGAAAATATTCTCCATTAACCTTGGTCAGCTGTTTTGTGCCTTTCCCTCTCAGCTATTCCACTTTTTAGTTTTGTCAGCACTTGCTGGGGGACATGGCCTTTTATGCAGTGCCAGGCCTTCTGGAGACCTTGCCATGATGTGAATAATAATAAACAATTTGAAGGTTGTTTGGGTAGAGAGAAAAAGAAGATGCAATTGCAAGCCTCTTTTGGTTAGTAATGACTACTCGTTGTGGATCTGGGATGGATGTCAACCACTTGTCAAAGGCAGAAAGTCTGGTAGCACTTTCCATTGTCCCACAATAACTATTTTGTGGATAGACAAAAATAATCACTTCAGTTACTAAATATTTATAGTTGATGCTTGATAGTGTTTCTATGCTGACATAACATCTTCTAATGTCATCCACCCCTGTGCCTTTCCAAAACATCTTTGGAGCTCCTTACTGTACTGGCTGTGTGAACTGTTGGAGTACTCTGAACTGCTCCCTCCGAATTTACAACAGATGGGTATTACTATCTGAAACAAGAGTTAAATTCAGATAGCACCATGCTAGCAAGGTGAGAGAATACAGTTGGTGAGTCTTAATAAAGATGATGTGTCATGTTCTGATCAGAGAAAGATGCTTTTATAGAGGAGAGGAAGAGGAGAGGGAGAGGGAAAGGAAAAGGGAGAGGATGAGGTCCTGAAACCAACATTAACTGATGAAATATATGTGCTGTGGTAGAAGTGGGAGGCAATTTGTAAGAAAATTAGATTAAAAAATATATTTTAAGAAGTTCTTTAATTATTTAATCATAGAATGGTCCAGGCCGGAAGCAATCTCCAAAGGTCATCTAGTCCAATCTTCCTGCAGTCAGCAGGGACATCCTCAACTAGACCAGGTTGCCCAGGGCCATATCGAGCCTCACCTTGAATATCTCCAGGGAAGGGGGCTCACCCACCTCTCTGGGCAACCTGTTCCAGTGTTCCACCACCCTCATAGTAAAGAACTTCTTCCTAATATCCAATCTAAATCTACCCTCCTCCAGTTTGAAGCCATTGCCCTTCATCCTGTCACTGCAGGCCTTTGCATACAGCTGCTCTCCAACCTTCCCATAGGATCCCTTCAGGTACTGGAAGGCTGCTATTAGATCTCCCCAGATCCTCTTCTCCAGGCTGAACAACCCCAGCTCCCTCAGCCTGTCCTTGTAGCAGAGGTGCTCCAACTCCCTGATCATTTTCATGGCTCTCCTTTGGACCCTCTCCATCAGATCCTTCCTATATTGAGGACTCCAGACCTCTACACAGTACTCCAGGTGAGGTCTCACCAGAGCAGAGTAAAGTAGTAGAATCACTTCTCTGGATCTGCTGGCAATGCATCTTTGGATGCAGCCCAGGAGGTGTACACTGCCTGCTCATGTCCAGCTTTCCATCCATCATCACCCCCAAATCCTTTTCCTTATGTATATGTGGGTAAACATATTGAATGCACATCTTCCTTCAGTGATAAACAATGCTGTTGGTAAGGTTGTGTTAGAAAAATAACAATTCTGAAAACCATAATTTAAGAACAAAATCTGTATTAAAGTGTTTAACTCATTAAGATGTAAAAGACCATTATCAAGAGTGCTGCACAGTTGTTATTACAGAAATCTTGTTGAAGAAACCTGCTGGCTGGTTTTCCAGTTGAAGTGAATTAGGTTGTTTAAATCATGATTTCACATTTCTACAGGATGCTTTTAATTTAAGCAGGTCCCACATCCATTGCACACTCCTAGTGCAAACAGTGAGACATGCTGTGCATTGCTGGTACTTGAGATGAAAAGCAGCTTTAAATACAGATGAATCAAAGTCCTCAACAATGTAGAAAAGCAGGTGCTGTGTGTGCTAGAAAGGAGAGGGGGAAACATCAGGAGGCAGAAAGGGCAAGCTACAAAATCTTTTATACCTCTGTTGATCACTATATTAGTGCTGTTCTCTGTTTCCCACCTACCAAGGTGCAAGATGGTCATGAGGGGAACAGATAGTAAAGGAAGATCTTGACAGCAGGACTGTGGAGCATCCTACGAAGGCAGAGAGCAGTGACTGAGCTCCTGAGTGTTGCAGAGATGATCACATGCCATGGCACGTGTCATTGCCCTGGATTCACTGGATGTGAATTAGCCTCACTTTGACACCGGTTAGGCCATTTGGGTGCAGGAGCTTTGGGTGAAATGTTTGGAGATCACTAGAAAGCGTGATTTGCTGGCAGTGGGAGGATTTCTAGTTAGAGAGAATTACTGTGGAACCAACTAGAAGGGCAAACGGAATAATTTTTCAGTTGGCAGCTCTGGTATGGTACAGAAATTCTGCTTAAGCTTTTTGTTCTTGTAACCCTGCTCATATGTTAGTGGGTAACTCCTGCACAGTGCATGCCCTGCAGCAGCTCTGACAGACATCGGACAGCCCTCCCACAGCCCTGAGTCTACCAGATTAGCTTTCCTTACCGGTTTTGTGGGCTGGCACTGAACGTGCTGTCCTCCGGTCTACTTTTGTTAGTATACCGGTACCACATTGAAGGAGCTCCTGGGGGGATCATGGGTTTTAAGACCAGCATGTCACCTGGCTAATATTTCAGAAAGGTTTTGGTCTGATAATGAGCTATAACTACAATGGAAAAAATCAGTTGGCACCGCAGGTGTATAATGTTTCCTGAGCAGATAGGCTGGCAAATGTTTCAGCACTTTCCAGAATACTTAATCTTTAAAAATACCAATTGCATAAGACCCAAAACCTGCTTGGCTGCTCTGAGAGTATCTGAGAAGACAAAGGGCAGTCCTGCATACCTGTCCCATGCTTTTGAAAGCAACACACATTGCAGAGACTTTTAAGTGTAATGCAGCCCATCTAGCGAGGGTGCATAAACTGAGATTAAAGAACAAGCTCTTAATGGGCCAGTCTGCCACAATTAATTTCCTTGTGCAGCTGGTGGGAGACCTGGGAGGTACCACTGGAGACCTCCACAGGGAAGCCCAAACATCTAGCATGTATCCTCTCACAACAACAGGGAATATAATCATCACCTATAGGACCAGTTCAGGGGCATCTTAAACTTGTGCCTGCTAGGTACCTAAGTAAGACAGAAAAGCTGCACTTGTATAAGGCAAGGTCTTGCTTTTTTCCACACCTTTCATAAATGTTTCCACCAGTGTTACCCAAGTGTTGCCATTCTTATGGGGAGGTGTTATTCTTGCCACATACATGATGTATTTTCACACATCAGTGACTTTGCAAAGGGTGCTATGATTCGGAAGTGGCCATGGAGTGTTTTGCCTCTTCTGTGCTAAATCGCACATTGCTTGTACTAAATCATGCATTACCTGTGCTAAATCGCACATTACCTGTGTTGCATGTAGGCAACAACAATTTCAGCTGTCAGTGTAAAATGCATAGAAAGTTGGAATACCAGGAAAGAAACATGTGTATTTTGTAATATTTACAAAGGTCTCTCCAACCTTTTCTTTCCCCAGACTTCAAGATGAACACAAATATTAGGCTTTAGGTGTATACACCAAGATAATTTTCACAATCTTGACAATCTTAAGAGCTTCCCTGCTATTGTAAAGTATTTGATGCTTTGGTTTTGGAAAAAAAAATAATTTTAAAGAAGAGGGAGTGTTTTTTGTTGTTTTGTTTTGGTTTTTTTTTCTCCTAAGAGAATAAAGCTTAAAACTTTTACTATCTTCTTGCCTCTACTATAAGATTTTGGAGATGGGAGAAAGAGGAGAACATCACTGAAGAGAAATTTGTGTTATAGAAATGCCAAATAAAGTAATTGCGTAAGTTCAGTGGTCTTGTCAACAGAATATTAATCTCCAAAGGAAAATTAGAATGGGTTATTTGTCACTACTTAACAGATATGAGCCAAGTTCCTTTAAGTATAATTCTGATACTTTTCTTGTGGAAAACACAATTACTCTTTGAAGTAGCAAAAATGACATGAAAAAAAATAGTTAAAGTAAGACTGTCCACTCACACTCGCTTCCTTTACAACAGCTAAATAAAAGGTAACTGGAATAGAGAGTAGCCCAGAATGAAACTCAAGGAAAAGGAAATGCACCCTTAAACCATTTGAACTGGATCTTTCCTATAGCCTCTTCACTGAGGATACAATGGACAGAAAGGACATTTCTGGTGCCGTTTTATGAAAGAGTATTTTGGGGCATGGGGTGGTGATTTTGGTGCAGGACCATATATTCAAGAATTCATTCTGCTGCCTCTCTACCTTTCATTGATCTTCACATCATAAAGTGCTGTGGTACTGCTAAAGAAATTCAGAGAGCTGTTGGAGTTTTATGAGCAATCTCATGCTGCTTCCATGTAGCATCAAGTGATCAAAGACATAAAAGGCTTATCAAGTCAGTGTACCCCATTCCCTGGCCTGTGCAGGATTATGAGGAAATCCTAATAGAAAAATATTTCAGATTGACTTGGATGAGAAATCAGTCATGTGGGTTGGAAACTGGTTGAAGGATTGTAAACGAAGTATCATGATAAATGATAATGTAGCAAGTGTATGGGAAGTATCTTGCAGGGTATCTGGAGAATTTGTGTTAGGCCTGGTCTCATCTAACATCTCTATTAATTATCGGGAAGTGTAATTGCATTGCACAGGAATGAAATTCACAAATAATATTAAACAAGGAGGAAATGTCAGCAGTAGCTGAGTCAGAGGATTTACACAGACAGAACCAGAGCAGTTAGAAACCTGAAGAGAAAATGAAACTATTTTCTGAAGAGTTCTGATTGCATTATGGTCCCCAAAGAGCAATCTAGGGTCCTCCATTGGAACACACTCCTGCCAGCTGAGTTTTGCAAAGGTCAGCTTGAAGTTGCAGTGCTTCAATGATATGACCAAGGTCAAAGATAAAGTGTGTGTGTTAAAGTTGGGATTTTGCAACCCCCACAGAAAGGGCACTTAGTTTTACTTCTGATTCTGAGACTCCTTTGTGAGTATGGTCATAGCACTAATCAATGTTGTCCTTCATCCTTTGCCTTCTTGCAGGTCAAGTTAGGCAGGACAAATACAGCCCCATGTGTTGAGTTTGAGTGTTACTTTGGAGCTCATAGATGATGTGTTAAATAATCAGAGAAACTCTGATAAAATGTTGCTTTGCCTTGGTCCTTTAGGTATTTCTAGAGTAAAACTGGTCTTCTGGAGTTTTGTGTTATGGGTTTTGGATGGGACAAAGCTTAAGTTGGTTTGCTGTATTTTGCATCACCTTATTGTTTACCAGAACTTCACATTTGAATGTCCTCACACCCTAATGCCACAAATTTGCTCCATTGGGTTGAATTTTGTCATTCATTAATTACATTCTGGTTGTGCTAGGGAAAAATTTTCATAGCAGACATTCTTAAAACTCAGCTGAGCAGAATACTTACAAAATATTCAGCTGGATCATTTCTACTATTTTTTTGTCCAACTTGAGCATTATTGCAGACCAAGTCTCTAGGTAGGGACTGGTGATGTTTGTGAAACAGGTTATGGAGTCAGGTTATTTTTCCTTCTTTTCTTGACAAACATCCATAATGTTGGAGCATTTGCTATAGCAGCAGATGACCTGGTAGTAAACCTGGTCTGGTCTGCAGAGTCAGGACATGACTCTGCCCTGCCACTGAGGGTCCACTATGTATCTGTTTGTGGATGTTTATAAAGAGAAGCACAAAGGGAATACTCATCCAAAAGATGGGACATGTTTCTTTCCATTTGAGCCCTTTTGTGTTCAGCATCTAAAGTGGGTCCAATGCACAATCAGAGGAGAGAAAGGGCAGCCTCCTAAAGGAATGCATTTTGCTTCTGATCAACTACATTAGGAGGGGACAAACTCACCTTTCAGAGACATCACATACCAGGGAAACAATGGTCATATTATGCGTTTCCCTTTCAGATGGTTAAAATCAAGATGAACTGAACCACATCATACATTTATTTCAAATCACACACATACACAAAAACAAAAACAAAAGGCCTCAACTTTTTGATAAGCATGGGAATATGCTAAATCTGGAGATCTGTATAGAAGAGATCTGTGTCAGGTGAAGTATTTCCCAGTTACCCTAGGAATAATCTACATTTGCACTAACATAAGAAAGAGCTTCCCAGGATTTCATAGGTAAAGGCAAGGCTTCTTCTCAAGTCTATTGCAGCTTTGTCTCGCATTACATCTCTGACATGGTTTTGAAAGATTCTGTTTGGAATTTATTATTAGACAGTTGCAAAAGAACTAAAATACATTCATCTGAATAAGGAATTAACTTCCACTGAAGGAACCAGAATTAAATGCCATCCTCCTGCAAAATAGATTGCCAGATATTGGCAGTTTATTGCGGCAGAGAGACTGAGATTTTGCAGAGTACTCAGAAGACAAATGCTGAGATTCTATCATCTGGAAGTGCTTTACCATCTGATCGCTCTTTGGCTTAATTTATCAAAAGTTTTCCCTAAATATTTATTTGTTTGAAATCCAGACCAGTGCCTTTCCTTTAAAATTTAGACTCCACGGGACTTTGAAAAGCCTTAAAAACCAACCAACCAACCAACCAACCAACCAACCAACCAACCAACCGAAAAAACACCCAACTTGTATTACATTCAAGTAACTGTGAAATGTCTATTTGGGGAAAAAAAACTTTCAATGTCTTACAGGGAAATGTCTCAGCTAAGCTGAAAATGTGGGGTTTGTTGCTGTTATTATTTACAATGGTTATGCTACATGTTGTAAGAAATGCTTGTACATAGTAGGTAACTATTCGTCTTGTCTTGAACTCATTCTTAACAATAGCGCTACATTTAACATATAAATTTAAGAACACATATAACCTAGCTTTGAGTGTTTAATGAAAATATTTCAATTAGAGTTTAGGATGTTGTAGCCTTTAGGAGGACTAAAAGCCCAAAGAATGAGATTCAGTCTATTTACAGTAAAAATTGCAGTCTGGAGCTGCCCCATTTTTCTCTTGTCCTTGAGTGGGCTGGCATTTCTAACCTGGCAGGTTTGGTTGGGCACCTCATCACCTAAAGTCTGCCTTTTTGTGTTTTGAGTCTTGTTCTGGCTGAAGAAGCACATCCAAATCAAAAACCCTGCTTGAAGTTAATAGCTACTGTGTATTCGCCCGAAAGGACAAATACTCATCCGTGAAATACAGCCACCTTGAGGATGAAGCTATTCAGGTGTTGCATACTTGACACCACCACCATACTATGGGGTGTGAGCACAGGAATTAAAGAAACCTTCTGCCAGCTGGCAGCAAGGAGAGGATTAAATTTTGGGGGGGTTTCTTTCCTTTTTTTTTTTTTTTTTCTCTTTCCCATTGAGTTTGTGTAAACCTGGTTCATTTCTCCAATCCATTTCATCACATTCCACATGAACTGCTGCTCCCAAGCTTGGCAGTAAGACAATGTAGGCTCAGGAAGGAGAAAAAAGGGACTTCTTTGGCAGCCTCACAGTTCATATTGTGAAATAGGGCAAATAAAGAAACTGCAGCATCAGATGGGAAGATCTTTGGAGCATGGGCACCTCCTGCTGCTCTGTATTTGCACAGCACCTTGCACAGCAGAAACTTGGACCATGCCAGAACCTCGCTGATGACTTGTGATTATGGTCTGAACCAAGACTCCAGCATCTGCTGTACCTTGTGTTGGTCCTCCTGGGCTTCCACAGCACAAAGGCTTAACCAAGATGAATTGCTCCCATCATGTGGAGCTTGATCAGTGGCAACTACTGCAATCTCTAGTTGAGAATTTCAGGCCAGTGCAAAATCTTCAGGTTGTGTCATGTTGGTGTTTAACACTTTTTTTTATCACTGCTGTGGTGGTTTGAGGCAGATCATCCCTTGCCTCCCACCAGGGCAAAAAAAAAATGCTTTGTGCTGAGACTGCATGAGACACCCTCTCCCACAAAGTATGTCTAAAAAGGTAACTGGCTCTTATGTCCAAACTTCCAGTGGGAGAGCTTTCTAGTGATGGGGGGCAACAAGAAGCCCAGAGTTGAGATCATACCATGAACTTTACTTTCTTTACTGGAAAAAGAACTAAAGAAAACTTTTTAGAGAATCTCCCATGACAGCACCTTGATCTCTGTGGGCTACTAAAAACATGAGATTTTACCATGAAGGGTATGTGTTACAAGGTGATCTTGAGACAGAGTTTACAAATATAAACCCTACCTGCTGATGTGCAGGGGTGGAAAATCTCTTTGAATATGCTGAATTCAAAAGTACTTTGAGTGAGAATCAGATATCTGATATTCAGATCTGGAAACCCTGCTTCAGTTATATTCTAAAGCACAAATACAAGCCTACTTAAATGCCTCATTCTCACTCCCCCTTTCCAGATCCTGGTCCAATGTTACAGAAAAAAATAAAGGAAAAACATCTTAAACTAGACATTTTTTTGGCTCTCTCCAGCTAACAAATGGCCAAGCTCATTAAAAAACAGTGTGTGCTGGAGGGAAGTGAGGGATGCTTCAGGGTAGAGAAATTGCTTCAAAATGCCAAATTTGAGATTAAAAGAGGGAAAACTGATTAATCACCTCTTTAAAAGGAGGAATTTTCAGTTGGAAGTGTTAAGTGTTAAGTTAAATGTGTCTGCTGTGTGCAGTGCCTTGTCATTATTGAGCACCATGAGAGTGGAAGGTTCTGACAGGTAAGAACACAGCAGCACCTTGCATTCAAATGCTGGCCTTAGTTAAGCCTCCAAACTGCTTAGCTGAAAGTTAACCTCAAAACCATGCTAACCCAAAAATCTTGCAACATCACTCTTAGCACTGTCTGATTCTCAGTTGTTTCTTTTCTTGCCTTTGATAAAACATTATCACAGCATTTCAGTACTTTGGCTGCTGGTCCCCAGAGAAACCCGGAAGAGCAGAGACGATTGAAAATTAAGGAGATGTTTGCCAACATAAAACATAATTAAAAAAGAAAAAAGCACCCTTTCCTATGTCATTACTGAAACTTCAGATTGTAAGAGCTTAAATGATTCCTGTGGATCTGTTCTACTCCTCACTTTTTATTCTCTACTGTTTATAAAATCCGGCAAATCCACTTCCTTTTGCTTCCTGGTAGGTTTCCTTCCTCATGTCTGTGTGTATTGGACTTAAAGCAGTGTAAGGAAAACGATTAGAAAAGGTACACAGTGGAATACACAGAAAAGAAGAGGGCCTACAAATAGAATCATAGATTTGTTAGGGTTGGAAGGGACCTCAAGGATCATCTAGTTCCAAACCCCCTGCCATGGGCAAGGACCCCTCACATTAGATGACATTGCCCAGAGCCATGTCCAGCCTGGCCTTAAAATCCTCCAGGGATGGGACTTCAACCATCCTCCCTGGGCAACTTGTTCCAGTGTGTCACATGGTGAAGAACTTCTTCCTAATATCCAATCTGAATCTACCCATTCAGATATATATAAATACATCATTGAGAACTTGTGATCTCATACTTGTCCTCCCAAACTTGGGTATATGAAGTGTGTGGTGAAGTTTGGCAAATACTTTTGTGGCTATGGAAGGAAGACAAGAAAGGAGCTTTTCTTGATTTTTAGTGTTTTCTGATGTCTTTTTTATTTTACTTCATGAATCAGGTTCTTTGGTCTTTAACTCCATGGACTTCACGAAAGCTTTAAGAGCAGATATTCTCAAGAGGCAGAAAGCATACTGGTGAAATATTGTCCTGTTTACTCCCATTTGGAGAAAGCCAAGACCTTCTTGAACTGACAAAAGTCTCTTGGATTTCACTGGGGCACAAGATAGCTTTAATTCATTAATGTTACTTTTTGTTGCAAATTTCATTAAAATCCCTGCATTTGGGAGAAGGATTTTTTTGTTCAAAAAATGAAAAGTTGAATTCTTTCTCTCCTTTCCCAGCAGCTCATTTCACTTTCTTATTTGTTGAAGAGATGAAAAATCATAATAAGTATGAGACTCCCAAAACTATCTTCCAACCTTGTTATGAAAGACACTGTCTTGGTCTGTCATGATTTAGAAATGCACAGAGACTGAAAATTGGGCTAGATGGACCACTGACATCCACTGAAAAGTATTTTTTGTCTTTTCATGCTCTGTAACTTTCTTCCTTTTCACACTGAGTTTGAGCTGTGGATGAAATCAGAATTAATATGGAGTATTGATTAATATAAAGTCTTGATGCTATAGATTCCCAGAGTGTGGCAGATATGAGAAATGGTAAATGTGTTCTTCATACACATGCCTGCTTATGTGAGCATGAGTGTTTAACTGTATAGATCCAAATATTGGTGTTTTGTGCATCTGTCTTGAGATATGTCTGTCTCCTCAGTGATTCATCCCTACATTTCTACTTGGCACAAAATGCCAATGTTCAATGGTTGAACAGTGGCTGTGCATAAGACCACAGAGACAAACACAGGTTTTCTAAACCACATCTGGGTATTCTTCATGGCTTAGCACCTGGCAGAGGCCTCGATGTTTTCTCTGTTTCCATAGGTGGAGGACCACAGCTGCAGCATGAAGTGTAGGAGCTTGGATTTCCCCTTCTAAAGCTATGTGGCACCTCCTTGTGAAAGTCTATCATGAAGCATGAATTGACTATATGAAAAAAGGGTGCTCTCCTGCTTGGTGATGGGAAAGAAAAACATTTTTTGAGGACATTCCCACACCTCAGTGCAGAGTTCCTGGTTAGCTGAAGCAATCCACTATGATCTGGAGCTGGCCTGCAAACAGTGCAGGGGGAATATGGCCTTGTTCAGAAAACTCCAGTAATATGGCATTTCCTATAAACAGAGTAAGCCAGTGGCCTGTAGACCAAGTCCCTGCCTTCTCCCTCTTCCTCTGCTGCTCACCCTTTACATGTCAACTTGTTAGAGGCCACTGGGAAGCATCCTTAGCTGGGGATAGGATGTAAAGCCTCCTGCTCTGTACAAGTTCCTACACACAGGTCTAGGGCAGCAGAGTACAGTTGCCCAGGACTAAACAGATGCCAACAGGAAGAAATAATGCCAGCCTGAAGTGCGACTTTTGGGGTGGAAATGCTTGACATTTCCTGTTGTCTTAGAGTGTTGTGAGAAGGTCTGTTTAGGGTGGCTAAGCCCAGCCCTGTGTTGCTGCTCTGCTCCATGCTGCCACATGGCCAGGGTCCTGTGGGGAGGAAGGTAGGGTGCTGAAGAGGGATGGGAAGGCTGTGAGCAATGAAGCAGTGCCAGGCGTACTTGTCTGCTGTCTCTGACACAGTGGCACAAGGCACAGGAGACACAACTCTGCTGTTTGAAGCAGGATTCAAAGTAACTCTGATCCACCTGCTTTCTCCTGCTCTCTTTCTGGATGATCAATGCGCAGTGAGAACTGCCGCTTTTATTGCTGCTCACCCCATGTATTTTTCCTCTGCTGGCTCCCTTTTTTTCATACTTTGAGATACTTTAGGGGAACCTCACTCTATAGCCCCACTTTTATTTTACAATCACAACAAACTCCACTTCTTTTGCACTGTTGCGACTTTCTTGCTACACAAATCAACACTCAAAGCACACTTCCCACTTGATTAGTCTGTCCACAAGCATGCACTGGACAAGAATCCTTTCATGGATAGGCAGGGGAAACTTCTGGTGATTCATTTTAACATCATCCTTCATCTTGGGGGATTTAGGAGCCATGGTGCCAAGACACATCCTGACATTTTGCTCTGTGATACCAAGGAAATTCCATTGTCAGAGCCACGGTGTGAAAAGCAGAGTGCTAAGCCCATTCTTACTGCCTTTAGGGCTTTTGATCCTGGATAGAACAGAGCACAAGCTCAAAGGACAATATATGGTGGGGAGGTAGCTGTGGTTCTGGGCCTGCTGGAAACAAGAGGGCAGCAGCATTTTAAGATCTGACCTGGTAGATTTACACACCCAGGCTTACCTATGACTTGAGAGGTACTGCTGACATGAATCTCCTGTGGAAAATGAACTGTCACCATCAGCAAATTTTGCTGAGCCACACACTGCAGAGATTCTTCTGTCATCTCACCAGTCCCAAGGCCACTGAGCACCAAATGCCATCTTCACCCTTCATCCTTGGATCCATGTCACAGGACTGGGGTGCATACACAAATTCACCTGCTGATGCCTGAACTGTAAATGGCAAAACTATTTCACTGCTGTGCCTGTGATCCAGCTCCTGGTTGAGCAGAGAGGAGAAAAAAATAGATAGACCATCTGTGCCCCAGAATTACTTCTTGCAGTCTTTTGTGCTGTTTGTAAATCTCTATCTTCTGGAAGTACCCTTCCTCATGTAGAGTACTTCTGTAATCACAGCCAACATGGGCATTACTTAGCAGCTTCAAGGTCACCACTGTGCCCTTGGGTGCATGAATGCAGTTCAGGAGAATCAGGGCCAAAACTTGGGTGGCAGTGAACTATGAAGTACATTCATTCTTTTCCCAGAAGAATGGGAATGGAATCTGAGATGGCCTGAACAGGAGTCTGACCTTGAGAGTGAAGGATTCAGTTTAATGATAGGACAAAGAATACAGGAGGTTTGATAAGAGTGTAAAAGTGAAATACATTCTATCAGTAAAGGTTTGGTGTGGAATGAAACTGGTCTGGAAGGAAGCGGGGCTTGTCTTGTGTTTTCATTTCTGAGAAATATGTAGGAGAAGCAGTAGGTGGAGGGACAGCCTTTTCTGCTTTCCCTCTGGCCTTTACCTCTCTTGACAGCTGAAAACCTCACAGGGTGATACTAAAGGAACAAAGTGGGGAGAATCACTTCTAAATACAGCACCTCCAGCACCAGAAGTTGCTCTACAGAGAAGAGCTCTCTAACAGCAATTACACTTTTCTATTGCACCCTTATGAATTCCTCCATAATTTGATTTACTTGGAAATAATTAATCTGTGTTAGAGGGACCTCTATTATTCTCCATTATTAATCCTGGAGTGCCTTGAAATAAGTTTCTCCTGTTCTTGTCTTTTCTCAAATTAACTGATCAAAAACTAGAAACTCAAAACAGTCTAGGCTCTAGCACAAGTTCAGACTCACCAGGGAAGGGTGCCAGATGGTTTTAGTTACATTTGAATGTTCTGGGTGCACATGTCCTGCACTTAAAAATTATACTGGCAATCCAGAACCCCCTGAAAGGGGACTCAAGGTGTGTGTGTTTGCTAACCTGCATGCCTGGGAAGTGGCCAGTAATGACAAGACTGGTCAGTTAGTTTTGTGTTTGCATCTATCACTGAAAGTGGGTTACTGTCTCCTATATTTTTAGCCTGATAAAAACTAGGATCAAGTTTTCAGTAGTTTTGCACCTTTACTGCATGCTGAGAGACAGGCAACTGCAAAGGACAAGCGTGATTTTGAACTGTACCTTAGGATAGGGCAGGTCATCCTCTTGGTGTGTCTGGCTCTTGCCTCTTACTACAAAACAAATTTGACTAGCTGGTGAACTGAACCTCATCATTGTCAGATAGCTGAAAATTGCTCTTTATTGCAGCAGAGACCTAGAGGATTATTTCCTGGATAGCTTCTTCTGGATAGTTTCATACATTTAATTTTTGCTGAGTGAACAGACCACATGGCCAGTATTTGTCCCTGTCCCCAGCAGCCAAGGTGCAGTTTTACCTTGAATGTGTTGCCCTCAGGGCTCATTTGGCTTGGACTCTCTCTCACTCTCCATTGCTGAGCCGTACAAAATAGCTTCAGAGGGACAAGTACAGCAAGCAGTCTGATGGGTGTGCAGGAGCATCTACACAGCTCTGAGGGCAATAGAACTGCTACACTGACATAAATTGGCATTATGTGTGACAGTTTGAAAGGGATGCTTCAGGAACTGTTGATAATTGGTGGCTGTCTAACAGGGATTGACTGGTATAAGGTGAAGGAAAAACTACACTAGGAATAGGCACAGAGATATTAGTTTGTTCAGGGAGAAAAAACTTCCTCCAAAATTTTACAGTAAGGGTAACTGGCGATGGGAACTACCCAAAATGTTAAACCTTAAATGAATGTACTTTAAAAACTTTGTGTGACCTAAGGAAATGACTGTGTCCTAACATCTATGACTTTAAATGCAACGCTTTCTGTGACCCACATTTGGTAGAGTAGGAATGTCTTTATCACAGGCAGGAACAATTGCATTGATTTCATTAGGATATTTATCACACAACATATTTCAATGAACATCCCTGGTCACCTTCTGCTGAGTATTTTTAAGCTCTTAAGAGTTTAATCAGTATTGCATGCTTCATCCTAACTTATCCATCACTTCAGCTGATAAGAAATAGCAGTAAAGAAAAATAAAAACAGAGATAAAATTTCTGGCAAAGATCCTGTGAGTGTACTTGAATGAGAGCGATCTGGCACTAGGGTGCAAGGTCTCCTCTCTCCTTGCAAGAGATCTAAAATTGCTTTTAAATCACTTGCCAGCCCTAACCTCCACTGAGCACGGCACAGGGAAGCCATGCTATCTCAAAAATACCCTAAACCATCCATTTTTTCTGTGAGAGAGAAGTCAGTGGAAGTTGAATCCATCCAAAACAGAGAGGAGAAGACAACCTGGCCAGGGCTGGTGTGACAGTGGGCAGTGACCACATTGTGGTGGGTTGAAAACTCGGGATGGGAATTGGGACTGCAGCAACTGCACTGAAGTTATTGAGGAAGCAAAAATGATCCCAGATGATTTAATAGCAATAGGGAGTATTGTTAGTATCCCTCTGGACTCTATGCAAAGAGGATCTATGCCTGTGCTAACACCAGCAAAAGGTGTTTAGCTCAGTAGAAGCATATGGTTTTGTTTAAATAAGTGGTCCTGCACTTGCATCTGGAGCATCCACATGCCATTTACAAAACAATTTAAGATATTTTTTATGATATTAGGGTACTTGTAGCCTAAAGTAAGGCAGGCATTTATTCTTCATCCATCCACCATTAAAGATTTTTACTGAGAAATGGACAGTGAGTTTGGATTTTTAACCACATGCAGGACCAGGTCTACACAAATGCAGGTGGCAAAGTCCATCATGCTGGGGAGAATGAAGGATGATGCTGCCTACATCTGTCACCTCTCATGCCTCTGAGAGTCCTTACCTTTTGTCCTCATCCCTTTCAGAATCTAAATCTACCAAAAGGCTTTGGGACATCTAGAAAAACAGAACAGAGTACACAGAAAAACCCCAACAATGTCATTGTGTCCATCAAAATAAAGACTCTTGCTTGTCTCCCGTTTAATATCAAATAGCACATGCCCTGGCGAGTGATCTGTATTTCATGCCATTTTAAAAGATGCTCAGATCTGGAGAGAATTGGCTGCCATCAGAATGGACAATGGCTCTTTTTGTCATCTTGGAAAGAAGACACTTTGAAGTTTTCATTAGAGGAGGAAAAGAAAAAAAAGGGGAAAAAAAAAGATGCCTGGGAATCTGAAATTCAGGGTCCAACCATACTAGTGATCTTGATAAAGACAATTATCATCCTGTAGTCATAGATCCTCTGGAGATACATGGTGTGGATGTCAAATGGTATACAACCAAGACGTATTATTACTAATCAATTCTCTGAGTTTGCTACACTCTTCTATGTAGAATATCAGAGAGTAGCAACATATGTATGCAAAATGTGTAAGGGATGTGTTGTCTGAAACAAGAAACTACTGTTACAAAATTAAAAACAGAATCATGCAGGCATATGTCAGGAAGGATGTGCTAATTAACAGCAGAAAGTGTTGTTGTTTTTTTTTTTCTTTTCCATTGAGGAACTAGGCAGAATGAGGGATCTTGTTCAAAACCTGCCTGGTCTTCAGGACTCATACAAGTCATTGTAGCCTCTTTTCCTTTCCCAAGCCTTAGGCTCAGACCAGAAGTTTAACATTGCCTTCTTTCGTCAAGGTGGTCCTGGAGGTCAACAGACTACTTGAGGTGATAAATAATGTCCCTGAAGTGTCCATGAGACAGCAAGACATAGTTTTTTGGCCCAGAGGCCTCTGGGAGATATTGAAAGTCATCTTGGTAGCATGGGGTCTTCATTTTTCCACACTTCAATCCCCATCTGTAAAATGGGATGAAATGCAATATTTTCCCCCATCTTTCTTCTGTCTTCCTTGCTGAGGTTGTAACCACTGCTGTGAGTGCATAGCACAACAGGACCTTTATTTATTCTAGAGCATTTGGCAAAGACAACATACAAGCTGTATTAGAAAGAGACCCCCATTCTCCCAAATGCTGTGGTGGCAGCTTCGTGTCCACACACTATAAATGGAGCAAAGGCAAAGCCCTAGCACAGATAGGAAGCAATCTGCCTTTGGAAGGAAAGGGACAGGCAAAATGACCTCAAAGCAATTCAGCATCTGTGATTTCCTTGATTCCATCTGAAAGCTTGCTCTCCATTTTGCTGACATATGAGCTGGGTGCCCTCTTGCACATCAGTGTAACAAATAGCTGTTATCTTCTGTTTCATGGGAGATACGGCAGGACATGATTTATTTGTGCCTGCTCTGTTGCCTCTCTTGAAATGTGGCCCTTGTACAGTGCACCTTTTGCAGGGGAAGGCAGATGGTCATCGCAAAGTTTCCCATAACCTCGCAGTGTGTGCCGCATAGTGAATCAATGAAACCTGAGTTACAGTCTATTGTCTGAGTTTGGAGCTGTGCTGCTAAAGTATCTTGCAGTGTCTGGAAGTGTCTGAATGTCAACACTGCATATATATTGAGGAAATATGACATTTTTCCCTAAAATTTCAAAGCAGTGCCAAAGGGGATTTTAAACTGCGAAGTTGCATCTGATGTGAGCAGGGTTTGCATTGCTCAAACCTTAACTACCAGCCTCAAAAGGTACCTTTTTTTGAGTATGTGAATGTTAATGTGTGACCTCTCCTTCAAAACAAACAAACAACAAACAAAGCAAGCAACCCTGAATCTAATAAAGATTCTAAGAAGAAATGCCAGACTAGGACTTTTTGAAGTCCAAACAGCAGCTGCTGCCCCTCTGTGCTAGCTGTCTCTGCTTATATGACATCTGCAATGAGGCTTCAGGTGAGCTGGCATTAGGCTGCAAATCACCTTTCACGTCAGTTTGTGCCAGGATGCCTCGCCAGAAACCATTATTTCAACGGGAAATAACAACTGGGAATAGGGAAAAAATGAACTTCAGAAAAGCACTTTGTCATGTTCCTTGGGCTGTGGCAGGCAAATGCTGAAAACTGTGTGAAGTCCTGCATGAGCACAGGCATAGGTAGAATATTCTCGGTGGGAGGATTACCTCCTTTACATACAAGAGACAAGGCAGGGTGAGTATACAAAACATTTTCAGTGCTGTCTCTTAATTTTTGATATTTATTTTCTCTCTGAGCAGACATGCTGGAAGCCATCTATATTTCATAAAGCCTGGTACCTTGTTTCCTTGATTTTTCCTTGGGATGGGAATCATTACAAGGAGCAGGTCTGGCAATTCCAGATGATGACCTGCATGTAGCAGAGGTGTTTCTAAAAATGGCTAATGTTGGATGTAATAGATGTTAAAAGTGTTTCCTTCAAGTACCTCTGGCCTTTTGCAGATGACTGCTTCCATGTGTGCGTGTAGGTCAGAGCATCTCCCAAATTCAAGCTGTCAGACAGTTCGTTCCCATAGCACATCTAGGCAAAGAACATTATCTCATGTGAACATGCTACTGCAAGATGTTTTATACATTACCTGGCTTGAGAATTTTACAGTTTACTAAATACAAGAGGAAAGAAATCTAAATGTTGTGCTTCAATTTGCAGGCAGAAATAAGCAAAATGTTATTTGGTGTGCAACAGACATTTAATGCCTGGGCTGATGTTTTTTTGGTGTTTTTTTGTTTGTTTTTTTATTGAAAGATTACTTCTCCTAGGACAGCTTTATCCAATTGACTGACTCTTCTTCCTCAGTTTGCAGCTGGGTTTGGTCTTCTCAATCCACATTAGAATAGCCAGAGTCTTAAAAGGAAGGATCTTCCGTTTTTTACATCCTAGCATACACCGAAATAAGTGAGACCAGAGTAAGGTTTATATTCTTGAAGTAAAAAAAATTAAATCCTGATACAAACCCATGAAATCTTAAGCAATTAAAAGAAGTCTGATTTTAATTATGTTTTACTAGAGTCACAGTAGCTAATAAACTTTGTGAATCTGTCTACATTTATATCTATATACTGAGGAATCAGATCTCATTTTCTATACATTTCCAACCTTCTAAAAGCCTTTCCAAAGTGTCAGGAGATCATAAATCTCCCAGAAATTGATCTGCATCTCAAACATTTCATATGCCAGTAATTGGAGCTTTGTTGTTGTCTATCAGAGTTAAAATGTGAGAAAGTGATTGTCTTCTTCAGGACAAGGAGCTTGCATGCACATTTCAGTCCCTGAACATCTGGGACTGAAATGAATACCTGAGCAGGCCCTGAACTGCAGCATGGAATTGCAAATGAGTCTATAATGAGTAAGAAACAGTTGTGGCAGGGAATAGGGACACATCTCAAAGCCCACTGAAGTAAATATTGTGAGTCTTATTGACTGCAGTGGCCTTTGAGGGGAGCTCGTGGCTTGTCTGTGAAAGGAAGGTAGTATCACATCTTATGCAGGATAACCAAATGGTCATCTTTTTTACTTTCTCTCCCAGGATGGAAGAAGCAGTTTTATTGGCCACCAGCTTGGAGGGGTCATGGAAGTACCAAACAGCAAGGACCAGAGAGTCAAATCAGCCCGAGCCATCCAAATCACTTACTACCTCCAAACGTATGGCTCTGTCACCCAGGACCTCATTGGGGAGAAATGGGAGAGTGAGTTCTGTAAACTGATGCACAAGATGCAGCTGGATCACCAAGATCTGCAGCTCTACTCACTAGCATCCTTTAGTCTCTGGAAGGACTTTCACCAGACAAGTCTCTTGGCCAGGGGCAAGATTTTGGTGAGCCTGATGTTGATTCTCCTGACTGCTACCCTCTCGAGCTCCATGAAGGACTGCCTGCGCAGCAAACCTTTCCTGGGACTCTTGGGAGTACTCACTATCTGTATTTCCAGTGTCACTGCGGCAGGGATATTTTTCATTACTGATGGAAAATATAATTCTACTCTGTTGGGAATCCCTTTCTTCGCTATGGGTAATTATTTATCTTCATAATAATAGGATTAACGGAGCTTAATGACAGGATTGTAAATTACATCCTGGGTTATAAAGTGCAGATTTTACCTTGAGTGAAAGTCTAAGTCATTTTCATCTTGTTAAATTGATCCGTGCCTTGCCAAAAGGGGGGGAAAAAAAAAAAGGAAACAAACCAAAGCAGTAGCAACAATAAAGCTCCAGCAATAAAGTTGCTGGAATCTCATCCAATATGAAAGAGGGGCAGTTTTATTGATCTCTGTTACAGAACGAAGGAGTAATTGTTATTGAAAACCAGTCAGTTCAGCACAGAAAATGGATATGTGTTGACCTGACTTTGATGGGAGGCCAGCCGAAAGAGTAAGTTAAAAGAGGAGGGTGCCGAGGAAGGAAAGATTTTAGCATTCTTCTCAAGGAGGGCTTCTCTTCCAGCTCTAAGGGGCAGAGGGGAATGGGTTGGTGTAAGAATAAGATTGATGGACTTTATCTCTGAAAGGAGATTACTGTTGTGGTGTTTGCCAGGCTGTAAGCAAGGGGGCCTGTCACTATCTGTAGTGCATAATCCCTCATTTTGTGAAGTCCCAGATCAGCTGCAGAGATTTCTTTTGTGTCACAGCCAGGCAGGGGAAGGTGCAGATGAAGAACAGGCATGAACACCAGCACTTTTAGCAGAAGAATTGTTTTCATTCTTTCTGTTCCCATTTCTGTTCCAAGTGCTTCTAGTGCATCTATGTGGTTAATGACTTTGATGGGAAGGTATATTGGAAAGGAAGAGGGAAGCATGCCCAAAATAACTTGCTGAGGCAGCACTCTTGGTACATTCACATATCAGTTGTCAGAGTTTCTCTGTATCATGAGACTGAACCCCAGAAATGACCCCCAGCAGTGGTAGCCCAGACCCAAAAACCTTCACTCTGTTTTTTTTTGACCTGTGAACAGAGGTCTTAATCTTCAACAGTTAATTTTCTAATTCCATTCAAATTTCTAGTACTCAAACTCAAATCCTGTGCTGCAGTGAGAGATAACTAAATATGCAAAGCCGCAAGATAAAGTCAAGGTTTGGAGAAGGATCTTACATTTTTCTTAAAAGCCTTAACCTTTAAAAAATGCCCCACATTTTCTTGCACTTTCCCTCAGGGAAAGACCTTTAGTTATATATATCCCCCATTCCCCTGCCTTCTATTTTGTCTGTTCTCTGATAATGCATCCATGTCACTAATGAAGGAGGCCAAGCCATGGTTTCTTCAGTCCTGCACCCAGCATCTTTGGATGATGTGGGAAGGAGTCGGGGGAGGTGGTTGGTCAAGATTCCAGAAGGAAAAGGGAGGCATGAAGGAAAAGATGGGTTCATGGTGGGTTCAGCCTCATCAACGTCTCTAATTTAATCTGCACTGCTTAATTGTGACAATGGCCCCTGGCATGGTCTTCCCTGTGCCAACCCTGTCAATGTTATGCACAGCTCTGTAGTTTAAGAGGACTTGATGGAAAGGAAGTGCTGAGAGGGGGAACAACAGCAGTAGGAGATTGTGACAGGGATGGACTCTGACCTGAGCAAGGGTAGGATTGATAAAAGGATGACAGTGAGGAAGGAGAGGCTGGTGCCGGTTAGTAAATTATGGTAACATACTCAGGAGCCCCAGCATGCAGAGACAAGAATGGGAGCTTCTGAAAGTAGAGTGGTTCACTTTCCCATCTAGGATGGTGGTAATCGAGGAGTTTGTTTGCTGTCTGCAGAAAAGTCATGTTTGTAACTTTCTGCTGTGTTTTGTGCTGTCATTCTTGTCCCAGCCACTGCCAAGAGCAAAAGAAAAAACAAACAAAAAAGGCAAACACAACCCCAAACCTGTCTTGAACTGAGATACTTGAACAACATCTTTATATAATTTTGAGTGATCTTCAGGTTAAAAAAGAAAACATACAAGTAACCTTCTACAGAAATTTAGTTCAGAAATCTCAGACTGAATCACAAATATCATTAGAGAACAGCTTGCAATGCCTGGGAACAGCTGCTGGTAAACATTAAACAATAGCTGTAGAGTTTGTTGATCGGGAAGTCTGAATTACCAAATTAGTTCTGGGTTATATCTTGCAAAGTGCCCTGTACCTTCAGTCCCAGAAAAGCGCCAGCTAATGAGACCTTCGTTTGCTGTGATATACCCAGAGCCTTAAAGACCCGTCTTCTGCAGAGGGCAGGGTTTTCTACCGTACCTGCACTTACCAAGAACTGGTGTGACACCTTAGAGGAGATCCTTTGAAGATCCCAAGACAGTTAATTCTGTAGATCAACACAAAATTCTGGCCCATGTTGTACCAGTGCCCCTTGCTGCTGGCACAGTACAAAGCAAACAATATATCAAATGAAAACTGAGTAAATATAGATGAGAAAGTATGCAAATTTGGGTTTCCCAGAATTAACAAATGGCAGATTTGAAAGGCAGCCTTTCGAAGTCAAGTTACATATGCTTAGAAACAAAAAAAGGAAAAACAAGCAGTAACAGTCACAAAGTGCCTGCAAGTGCAATGCTACACAGAGCACACAGGCAACGTTAATTCTGGAAGCTACTAATTTTATAACACTTCAGCCTGACGTTTTTGCAAAATGCCCATTTAAAGTACATTTGCCTAGTCAAAAAATAGACAGTTTCTTCCAACAGTAATGTTTCAAATTATTAATTTCAATGAAAATTCTGTGATGTTCTTCTGCCCTTGTTCTTCTCCTGCGGAGATGGCGGGATGCTGGCATCTGAATGGCAAGAGTAACCCTGGACTTGTACAAAGGTTTAGGTTCATAACTGCTCTTGCAGTGCAGAGCTTCTGTGGGTTTCAGGTCAGAGAAGCCTATAAAAAAGCAAAATGTTTAATATTTTGATAAATTTGGTCTGAGTGACCAACACATTAATTATTTACTGTAGTCCTGCTGTGAGGGAAATGGTCTGCTGGGATAAAGCATCCCTCTAATGTACTGGGGGAAAAGTATTAGCTCAGGCTGGCTTTTCTCTTCTTTATCCTTGAAGGTGGAAAACTTCACTGTAAAGTTAGGTATGAGGAAAGTGGTGGGAAATCCTACTTGCTCTGACTGCCCTCTTTCTGATGCCACGGTCATCTCACAGCTGTCTCAGGTAAACCAGTTTCACCAGTACAGCGTTTACCACTGCATTTTTTGAGTTAGTGAGGAGCAACTCTTCAGAAAGGTCCTTTGCAAAATAATGCTCTGGCTGCCAGGATCTCCCGCAAAGAGACTCAAGAGATGCTGATTTTTAGCTGTGCATAAACCAGACAGATGGCTAAATACAGTGAGTTAGAGAACATGGTCTTCTTTAGTCTCAGTGCTTCCTCCTTTAGGAAATTAACTGGACCTAGATGTTTTGTGTTTCTGGGTTTTTTGGGGTTTTGTTTGTTTGTTTTGGGCATTTTGTTTGTTTGTTTGTTTTAAGTTAAGTTTTAGTAACCACCATGTCGAATCAGAATACCTTGCATTTCTGTTCTGGGGCAATTACAAACTGCAGTTTCTTCTACAAGTTTGACACTAGAAGAGCTATCACCACTGGATGTGATTCAGGGAGGACACAGAGGGTCAAATTGTTGAATTTCAGGCTTGTTCTAGATGTCAGAAATGGACGAAGTTAGATGTTCACATCTGCCTTTCGTGTTTGGATTCACAACACATTTCAAAGGAATGTTATGTACGTGACATAATTATGGTTTCCCATGCCTAATCACCACTAATTAATGTAACCAGAAGGTTAACTGCATAATTGAGATATTATTGCTCCCATGATTTGCTTTTTAATGCACAGGAACCAGTCTGATATCACCAGAGAGATAACGATTTAACTCAGCTGAGGCTCTGACTGTATGTCTTTAAATTCAGGTCTATTCATTCTATTTCACATTATAATTATTTTTGACCAGCCCATGAAGTACCTCATTGTATGGTTTAGTGGAAATCTTATGTTAAACATGTAACTACAGTGTCATTAGAGTGGAATTATGCTTTTTGCATTATACAGTATAAATATTTCTTAGCAGGATGAATTCACAGTAGACATGAGGAATATTTTCTGACTTTTGTAAGTCCAAACCATGAAGGCCTTAAGATCTTCATGAGAAGGTTTTTTTTTTCCATTGAGTCTACAGAGAAGACTAAGCTCAAAGCCCTACAACACATTGCATATTATTACTAATGTTACCAATAACAACACTGTTAGCATTAGTGTAATAAGAGATACAAAAGCTTTAGGAAGCAATAGGCTACTTCTTTCCAGCACCAACTCCATACCTGATGTAAGAGTGCAAGATGGGTGACAGTGCAGACTTTTCTGTTAAAGCTCCCAGTTACTTTTTGCCTTGAATTATTTAAATAGAAGAAGGAAGCAAGGCAAAATGCAGACAGGACTCCAGGAAGCTATTAGTATTTCAGACAGAAGGAATCTGACCTCTTTCAAATGGCAGTTGTTAAAACAATGGCTAGTAATCTCCTTTAAGTAAATTTGAGATGTCACAGTATTGCCATTAGTGGTAGAGCTGTGGAAAACTACAGAAAAAAAAGTCCTACTGCAGATGAGGAAATTATAATTATTCTTTTTTTTAATCTTGGAAGACAAATGTGAGTGCTAAAGTGCATGCTATTGCTAGTTTACCTGCACATGAAGTATCACAGTAGTTCCAATGTTTGCTTCAAGCAGTGGACTTTCTGATTACAACTGCAACTTAAAAATATTTCAGAATTGACTGTGACTTTGGTTTTGTCCTTTTGATGCAGCAGTAAAGGAAATCCCATATGAATCTCATATTATATGATCATCACCTACCTGTATGAAGAGCAAGACAATGACTCTTTAGAGCAAAGAGAACTACTGCTATAAACTGCCACCACTCCATGCCATAGAAATAAAGTGAATCAGTCATTTTAGATATTATGGCAGTTCACATTCCCCAGCGACTCAATAGATCATTAAAGACTTGAAAATACCTTGACCTTACTGAGAAAATGTCCATTTTTTACTTTTATCGTGAGAAGCGAACATTAAAAAAACTCCAAAACACAAACAACAACAACAAATCCCAAACAAAAAAACCCAAAACAAAACCAATCAAAAACCAACCAAAAAAAACCCAAACAAAACAAAACCCCAAAACACCAAACACCTATGGAACAGAAGGAGAGAAAAATGGAGGTGTAAAAATGTTCTAAAAAATTGGATGGACAGATAACATGGATAATCATATGCATGGTTTTAAACATTCTCCATAGTTGATTTCCCAATGACCTGGTATAGTCCCTAGTAAGTCTATTCCTAGTTGCAGAGGGCTGGGTGTTTTTATTTCTGTATGAAAGGATAACATCCCCAGTATAGTCTTTACTGTATTTTGAGGAGAAGACAAAAGCATGTCTGGAATAGTCTGTTACACTCAGACCTGGCCCTGCAGCCGTGTCCTCGAGCTGCCATGTTTAAGAAGAGGCAACAGGGCTGAGGTTGTCTTCAAACATAGGTGAAATGAAGATATTTCTTCTTGGGTCCCTTGGGCCTTCTCATGCCTGTCAGAAAGAGGTGCAAGAAGCACAGCCGGCCTCAGTCCTAACAACAATGTTTGTAGTACCTAACTTCTGGTGTCCAAATTCCCCTCTCTGAACTGAGGTGGCACCGTATCAATTTTATTTGCAAGCTGTAGAAAGAAATAGGCAACTCCAAAGTAATTTGGACCAACACTTAGTACATATTTGTCATGTTAATCTCTGTAAGGTCCTACCCATCTCTGAAAACACAAGGGTGACTGCTTAGACTTTAACACATAAGGTTATAAACATAAGCCCTAAGTTTTATATGCATATATGTATAACAGCACATATGCATAAACTGGACTTGAATCTCTTACAGATTGACTTCTAACTCCTCTTTTCAGGTAGAGACTTGCAGAAGGTCTTTTATCAACTCAAGTGTCCTCATCCCTTAAGGCAATTTCTCCAATTCAGGCAGTAAATCTGCAGCTCTGCAGGCCAGTGATTATGAGGCTCAGCTCAGGCTGAAGCATTCATCCTAGAATCATTGCCCAAACACTGACTCTCAGTATCAGGTTCTCCACAACAGACCAAATACAACAGACATTGGAAGGGTTTGAGAACAGTCAGCTAAACTCTTCCTTCCAGTGGGAACTCAACCCAATTGTCCAAAGTGGAGTCTCCAAATATAGTTGTCTTTAATTGTTATTGTTATTTAAACGTCTTCCTCAGCTCTTCATCTGCAGCTAACAAACTGGTGGCTGTCATTTGAGATGCTTATTTGCTGCAAGCATTGCTACAATCCTTTGGAAAAATGATAGAGAAAAAGAGCATGTTTTGAGCAAAAAATGTCAAAGGCTAAAAGGAATGGTTTTCTTTTGCACTTAATTTGTGTTTAGTACTTTTAATCAATACACAAATTATATTCAGATAGTAAAGGATGTTTCCTTTTCAAGTGCCTCACGCATTTGTCTGAATGTCTTGTGCTTTCCTTTTTCTACCCTTTCATGGCAGTGCTCATTCCTGTGACTGGGTTGTTTAAGGTTCTTTATGGGATTCAACTTTTTTTTTTTGCGTGTTGATCAAATTCAGCAGGAGTTCTGTTCCCTGCACTTAGTATGTATCAATGCACATCACATTTACATCTGGCTCATTTGGGCTGGAAAGGAGCTACATCATGGCAGAAATGATTTAGCTCCACGTGTATCATCCCTAATAGGGCAATGCCAAATCCAGCCTGAATAGCACCGTCGCTAGCAATTCCATAACCTGTCTCGACAGCTTGTTCCGGTGCTTAAACAGCCATACATTTATAAAGGTATTTCTTCATATTTTCACTGCTGCAGCTTATGTCTATAACTTCAGTCTGTCTGGCCTGACTGTGGAGTTTAATTTTTCACAGTATCTATGTATTTGCAAATACTTTTAGGATACTTTCAGCTGGATATAATTTCCTACCAGTTGTTTTTCCCAGTTGTTTTGCTGTTACTATTTCTCTTTCCTGTGAGCTCCATCCATAGGGGGAAATTGAGGGCAGCTTCTGGTCTCTTCTGGAACACTATGGAACTATCTGCAGGAAGGAACAGATATGGGGGTAGGTTGAGAATATGTCCTGTGGTCTTTGGTGTGGTGGGAAAATGCAGTCTTACATTGTCCTTTCTTTACCGCTTGGAAGCAAAGGTAGGCTCGACTATCGGAGGAAGCATAGAGTTAATGATCCTGTGCTCTATTAAGCACATTGTTGACACACCTTAGGTATTGCAGAAAAAATAAAAAATATGCCTGTGTTTTTAAAGCAAAAATGAAAGGCAGTAAATGCATTTACTTTCTTCTGGAATAGATTTTGTGTGCAAACAGCCCCTGGAACACAATTGCAAGATATGGGTTGTGCCTCAGAATTCAACTTGATTCAGACAGGGCTGGACTTTACACTGCTAGCTAGAACAACTTTCTTATTTTGCATAACACTGCAACACTAAAACATAATAGTAAGGAAAGAGTACAAAAATTAATAACCATGGTCAAAAGCCCAGTTAAAAAATGGATACAGAGAGATTTTGCTGGTGAAGAAATTTTCCCATAGCTGCCCTCTTTCAGTCTGATAATTTTCCCCAGAAGAGGTAGGAAAAGGATACAGAACATTTGTCAAACGATCTAAATCAATATTTATCTGCTATATTAATCTACAATGTCAAAAACTTTGCATAGAATTAAAGGCTTAAAGAGTCTATTGCAAATACAAAACCAACTAAAAAGACCTAACTCAATATTGTATCATTTATATGTCTTCCTCTGTGAAACCACTAACCAACTGAGGCTTTAATAATTCAGTTTTATCCTTCCATTTCTGGTTCTTTTTTTTCACTCCATTTCTTTCCCATGAAGTGACTTCTTCTCTCTGGTGGGATAACTGCCTGCAGTAATATACAGCATGATGAAGCCACTCTGGCTCAGGGCTCATTACTCCATGAGTGGCAAAAAATGATAGCAGCAAACTTCTATGTCTTCCATGTCTTCCATGTCACTGGCATATGCCTGTGTTACTGGCCTTCAGGCAAAGGTATACTGAGGTATTATAGCTGTGACTTTCCAGCTGAAGCAGGTTCTGTCTCATCCATGCTTGCCTAACTGAGAGAAGAAGAAAGAAATGTTATTTTGGATGCACAAAGTGGTATTGAGAGATGCAGCCAGATAAGGTGAAGGCACAGGGCTGCAAGTGGGATGAAAACCTCAGGCCTTTGCAGCATTGGATCACTAAAGGCACTCTTTTTGTTCTGCAAGAGTGGGCATGCTGTCTTCATTGTCTTGGCTAAATTTCAGTGTGGATAATTGCATTTCTATCTTCTTCAAATTGTTCCTGCTTGCAGGTTAGATGCAGTGCTGGTGAGCACTGCCTGTCTCGAAGTACTGTGCATCTGGTGCTCTATTGAGCAGATGCTGGTTTTCACCCAGACGTGGCTGTGCTTCACTGATGAATGCAATAACACATTGTGTGGCTCAGCACCCCCTAAAATCATATTGCATTCCCTGAAAATAGCTCTGTCTTGGCATGTTGTCATTGCATTTCCCAGCAGCAATCTGTGGTACTTCAGCACTAGGGACTTTTATTGCCCATACTCTATACTCTTGAAGTCTAAGGAAGAAAAGCATTTCTCTAAAGTCTAATATGACACTTAGACTTGTCTAATCCATACCTCCCAGCTCATACAATTGCAAATTTGCCACAGGCATTTTAAGTTCTGTAGCTTTCCCTGTTTTCAAGAACTCCATTGCTGTTGATATCTTGCATGTAAAGAAAACTGTTTTACTAGCACATCCATTAAAACAATTAGTGTGATGCCATTTTGCAAATTTTAGACTAGTCAGGATGTAGTCTACTACAAGGAGCACTTGCATTGCTTTATAAAGAGGACCAAATGGCAGATTGCCTTACACCTGGTGAGATCCTACCAGGTGAAATTTTCTGTGTTTCTTTAAGTTTCTAGTTAATATTTTCACTTTTACTGAGAAATTAATACCCTCCAGAGAGCACAGAGGGTTGCCAAAGCTGAAGGCAAAGAGGTATTCTGCATACCAAGCACAGGGTAATGAAACCTTTTGTCCTATGGTAACTTAAAACAATGTAACACAAAGTTTTCAGTTAAGGCAATTTAAACTTTCTGAAAGTAGACTGAGAACCCTGGGAACAGAAAGTCTGTTTGTGTTTAGAACAGATACCAAAGCAAAAAGAAACTGTAAAGACCAAAACCAAACTCTTCTAATGTATAATCTTCTCATGGGAGCAGTTGAAAGAGAAAAGGACCCCACAGGAGATATGCAAACTACACTACTGAAAACACTGTCAGAAAGCACAGTGTTCGGGTTGTACAAGAACTGAATATGTTAGGCAAAAAAAAGTTCAAATATCCATCCTATTACACTTCCAGTCAACTTAAAGACACTACATTTAGGAGTAGAAGCTGCTGGACTAATCTAGTCCTTGGTGATCTGCAGAATTGCAGCTCAGGGCATTTTGTAATCCCTTATGAGGGCTTTCAATGTCTCTCCCATCAGAGCTAAGAAACAGTAATATCTTTAACATGCAGTTAGCCTTCTTTTAAATGAATAACAGTGGCAGTATATTGAAGGAAAGGAGGCCTTACTAATCATAGATACAGATGTCCTACCTTTTTCTTATGTTATTTGAAGTCAGGCTCAACAACACAGCTAATGAAGCAAGTCTCGAAAGACCTCTTTTTACGTGGATTTTGACCTCTAATATATCTTCCCTGAGGGTAAAGTAACAGAATCTCTTCTTCCCTTAACAGTGTATGTAACTGTGTCACTGACCCTCTGATATCTTCAATAGGAAAATCAAGTGCACAGGTCCCTTTTGCACAGATATAAGACTAAATTGTTAGTAATTATTTTTATTTTCTGGTGGAGAGGATTGGATTAACTTTACACAACAAAACAAAGATGATGTTTCAGGATGAAAAATTTTAGCCTAACAGTTCTCTACTGAGTTTGGTGTATTAAGTAATAGGTGAAATTAAAAGGAAGCTTTAGGTCATCAAATCCACCTTCTTATGACTGCAAAGTCTTCATGCCAGGATGTCTTTAATCTGAAGCATAGAGGATGAGTTTCATTTCTGCTAACATTCAAATTCCAAAATTTGGGCACTTTTTCTAGTCTTTAGTGTGATTTCTCGTATCATTACAACAAGGAATCTAAGAATGACTGCCAGATCAAGCCAAGGCTTTATGTAACAAAGTACCCTATCTCTGGCAGTGTTTTGTCCTGCTGGCAAGAACAGCAGGACAGGGCAAGAGCACAGTTCCTAGACTATCCATCTGGTTCAGAGAGGCGTGGATAATGTCTCTGCACTTAGCAGCTCTTCTAGGATTTTGGTGCTTGCTTTTTTGCCATGTGACCTGCTAGTATCCACAAATTCATCTTAACTCCATGTTGTAAAGTGAGTTACCTCTCTGAAACAGTCATAACTATATCACCAGTTAGTTTCACTGATTGCTTTAGTTTTTGTGTAGGAAGAGAGAAAAGTGAATGTATCTTCCCTAAAGATTTTCCTCATGTTATTCATAGTTTTGTAATTGCCTCCTCCATTAGGCTGATGAGGTCCTATCTGTTTAAGTATCAGTCATATGAAGCCACTTTATATGGCTCTGGCCATGTTAGATTATGTTTGGATAACACATGGAACCCAAATTCTCTATAACATTTTGAAGAGACAACCCCAAATACATTTTGAGATATACAGATCATTAAAAGAAAAAAATAAGAAAAGGTTGTGCTGCTAGGAAGTGTAAATCTGCTCAAAGCCATATCATCCAGCTCATGTGCAAGTTTTTGGTATCCAGCAATGTACAGAGAAATACTCATTTCTCTCTCAGAGTTCCTTAAAAAGAAAGCTTTTCCCATGAGTAAGTGGGTCCCAGGTAAAAGGGATCAGCAGCTCTCTCTCCACATCCCTTTGTAAGGAATCTTGAGAGAGCAATGAGGTCACACTCAGCCTCTTTTTTCACCAAACTACACAATCACTGTATTCTCAGCTGCTCCTCACAAGACACACTTTCCAGGCTCATCACCAGCTTTGTTGCCCTCCTCTGAATGCAGCCAAGTGTCTTCAAGTTTCAATTCTAGTTTCACCAAAAGTCAGAGAAGTTAAAGACTTCTTTCTCATAAATTCATTGGAAAACAAATTGTCAAAAATTATGCCATTGATCCTAATGTAGGGAAATTTCATTTCCTAAGGAAAAGAAGGGATAAATATTTCTACTTTTTAAAATTTTCAAGTTCTTTACTTATCACTCTAAATCTTTATTTTATTTTTCCTCTCAGAAAAAGGGAAATAGAGAAAAGCAGAAGAAAAAAAATGGGATATGATAAAATAAAGAAAGTAAAATATCCAGGAGTTCTTTTTGCTTTTTAAATTCTAAACATGCAGGAATTAATATAGAATCATAGAATCAACCAGGTTGGAAAAGACCCCAGAGATCAGCAAGTCCAACCTATTACCTAATACCTAACACCTCATGACAACTAAACCATGGCTACAAGTGCCACATCCAATCTTTTTTTGAACACCTTCAGGGATGGTAACTCCACCACCTCCCTGGGCAGCCCATTCACTGGCCAATTATTCTTTCAGTGAAGAACTCAACACACTTTAGTACTTAAAATATATTAATGAATAAAAAACCAAACAACTTTATATTCTAAAATCTTCATGTTAAAAATGATATCAACAAATATTTTAACATCCTAAATCAAATATTTACCTGGAAATGACCCAAGCTGGATGTAGCTCAGGGCAACCTGATCTAGTGTGAGGGGTCCCTGCCCATGGCAGGGGGGTTGGAACTAGATGATCCTTGAGGTCCCTTCCCGCTCTAAAAATTCAATGATTCTAAATAAACAGCAAATATTTTCCTATAGATTGCTCTTTAAGTGGTGCCATTATTACTTCCATTATGTCATAGAAAATAGGTCTTATTAAATAAAACTAGTTTTAAATTTTTTCTCACAGTTTTCCAGAGTAGAGAAACCAAGAAACCATGCTGGTGTGGTATATTCAGATAATGGTAGCTTTATTTACTCCTGCACAGCATTTTGATAAGTGCATTTATTTGTACTAAGTGAGATCATTGTAGTTTATATTAACTGTACTAATGAAATATTAATTTAAAAACACCTTTTTTTTCCTTTCAGGATGATATGAATAATCAGGCCCCAAATTTTTTTTTCCCTGCACTGTTCAGCACCTCTTCCCACATTCTGGAGTGGAAAGGAATCAATAGTAGTAAAATTCTCAGATAAGGCAAGGTTTGGCAGATAAAAATAAGGAAAATGCAGGGCAAGCAGATCATCAGGCAGGCATTCGTTTTGTCAACATGTGCTTCATCACAGCTAAGTGCTAGATTATGCACTGAGAAACAAAGAATGTGTTCACATTTGCAAGACGAGCAATTGTGTTCCCGGAAAGCAAAACAATGAGATCGGGGTGGATAATGCAGTGAATATGACTCCCTAGTGTGCTGCTCTTGTTAACATGGCAGGATGAAATTGCAAATGTGTGCTAGAGAAAGAACAGGAAGGTGACGTCAATTAGGTAAATCACTTTAGGAAAACACTAATTGGTATTTTGATTTGGATTCACCTGGTAAAATATAGATATCTGTCACACATGCAGTATATCCATGTGTAGTGGGTTGAGGGAAAGGCCCTCCCCCATGAAGAAGGAATAAAAAAAGGAATTAAAAAACCACGGCTAACCCAGTCGGAAAAGCAAAGGAATGTTGTATTTTACAAGCAATGGGAAAATGCAGGATATATATATGTGCAATATATATACAGAAATATACAGCAAAGAAAGATACAGGAACAAGACCCCCTCCTTCGGACAGAGGGGGGTTCCCCCCTGTACCCCCTTCTCCCCCCTACCTCCCTTTTTTCCCAAAGAGGGTTAGAGAGAGAAAAGGGCAGTAATTAAGGAAGAAAAAGTCTTAGTAGGCCTTCAAGCACATGCAGGATTAGCGCTTATCTTATCCAAGGTCGTTCTGGCTGGGTGCCCAGAAACAGACAGGCTGGAAGGGGTGAGCAAAGAGGAACTGAACAAGATTCCAACCTCACTACAACTTAAAGCAGCATTCTACCAATCTACCAATGAAATTCGTTTAGAGTACCACGTTTACAAAATATTCAGCCAGAGTGTCCCAGCACTGTCCCTTTCTTAAAGGCACAGCCTCAAACAGTCACACCATGGCACTGCTGAGCCCTTTCTGGATTATGCTTCAAAATGGACTGCAAAACCGGAGTCTTTCACTGGAAGGAGCACAACATTCATGTTGTTTTCAACAGCAGGCAGTTTTATAGGGCACATGGAGATGACATAAAAGATCCATTGTCTGGAAGCTGCAGTTAAACTACTTCACACCAGAATAATGGTGCAATTCTTTTACGCCAAAAGCAATTAACCACTATGATAATTTTTCTGGGTTTGATGGAATCTGCATGACTAGAAACTCTCAGGCTAAGACTGCATTTTGTGATGTACAGGCTATACCTCACAGACTGGAGTCTGGTACAGAAATGATAGGTTGCAATCGCCTTTTGACAGGCGATCGTAGTAGTGTTCCTTAGTCTTCTGTAACAGAAGAGCAGAAACTTTGTCTTCTGTCTGTGGGGGGAATAAGCTTTGCTTTCAATTACCCTAAATATTCATCTTCTCAACATTATCCCTCTATTTGTTTTTTATGTCTATCTTTAGGCAACTTCAGATAATTTTCTTTACTCATCAGACTCGTACAAATATTCTTACAAAAAAATCAAATATTCTTAATGTTCATAGCTCCATGTTATGTAACTTTTTTTTTCCAAGACTGATAATTAAAAACCAATCTGTTACTTAATGTAATTTGGTAAGACTCTCACAATACTACCAATAAATCAAAAAATCCAAAGTCACATAAAAACTTTCTTCTTAGTACACTTTATTAGGTGCCTGAACTCCACCAATCCATTTCATAAATACAAAGGTGTTGCTGTTTTGCTTCATCTTTTCCAGAACATTTCTAGCTTTTAGGCTCTCTAGAGCAGCCATTACTCATCTGGCAAATTCTTTCCAGGCCTGTATGTCTTTTTAATCATGTAAATCCAATGCATGTAAAATCACTGGAAATCTATTATTATTTGTATGTCTCACTGGCTTTTAGTAACTCCTATAACAGTAAGACTGCATGAGATGTTGCACCCCAAGGATTTTCTCTAGCCAAGCCATATTGCTTCTTTTCTGATAGTTTCATTTTCATATTACCTCTAGCTATATATCAGTCTTACCAACATCACTCTTCCATAAACCCACCCAGTGTCTCTACCTTGCGGCTACTGTGGAGTCCCAACAAAAAGCCATTGGAATGCTCTCATCTATTAAACTGCACATTGCCTCTCAGCACAGAGATTAATTTCACTTAGTTCTCTTTAACACTTATCTTTCCTTTTGCCTAGACGCAAAAGCTAGTTTCCATGGTTAACAGTTGCCATACTCTCTCTCTTAAGATGAGCATCATGATTAGTTTTTCACTTTTCTAGTCCTTTGACACCCCTTTTTGTCTTTCCAATACAAACTGGCAGCAATTAAGTGAATCTAGTCCCAGCCATCCTTCCCTTTACACTGGTATGGTAGAGACTGCGGCAGAGTATTTTGGCTTTATGAAATGCATTGAAGGAAGACATCTCAGTAAGAGTTGCAATTCAAGCTCTTCTTATCCAAGTCATAGCCCTTGCTCTTTAGCACACCCACTGGTTCTGTGATAATCACAATGTGGATTTCACAACAGCATAAAGCCCATATGCAGTGTTTCACATTGTAAAATAAGGCAAAAATGGACTACTTAGAGTTTTCTGTCATCACCAGCCATCCCTTTATGGTTTTCTTTTTTGTAGCTTGCATTCCTCAGATCACTGCTGGATACTGAATTTCCAGTATAGTCATTTATAACCATTCCAGTATAACCATCCAAACCGTTTGGGAACCTAGCACTTTCTGGAAATTGGAAAGGCTGCTTCATGCAATCTGTGTTTAGAATTACCAGCAGAAGGGAGCAATTTTTAAGGAAAATGGAAATAAAGCAGTTATATTGCTTTTGTCTTTTCTTCCTCTATTAAAGCAGTTTGACTTGCTGCTGGCCATCTCCTACAGATATTGTCATATTATTTCCTTGCTTCCACAGATTTATCTAATCATATATTTTTCTTCCACTCTATTTTTGCCTCATATACTCCAGGATTTCTGTGGCCTGTGTAGTTCAACCGTTTTTCTTTCTCCTGATTCCCCACAGCCTTATATGACCTTACTGTGGTCTTTCTTGTTTCTCTGTTTCCAGTCACAGTATTTGATTCCTATTTTCATCAAACATGACACATGACCACAAACTTCCTTTAACTGCATTGCAAATCTCTTCTTTGGTTCCTAAAGGATTCAGGATTACAGTATTTCCCCCCCTACCTTTTCTTCTTAGAGGCAGCATCACTGTAAATCCCTCTGTGCTAGCTGCATGCTGCATGCTCTGATAATCCCCAGATGAGGTGACATTGTCAAACCATAATCCATAGTCTCCTTGTTGCCTTTTCATATTTGCTAACTCTGTTCTTTTGATAGTCAAACACAATAATCATCCAACTGACAACGAAGGCCTCAGTTTATCTGCAGAGAGTGGCAGAGGATCCAAGCATCAAGTAAGGCTGCAAGGGAAATTTGCTCCAGATTCATCCCAGTAACCCTGCAATGTCTGCTACCTACTTGCCCAGGTACTGCTTTGTACTGTCTGCTCACACCAGATACTTGGATCAGGCTGACACAGTTCAGGAGTGTTGGGATGAAGCTGGGATTGGGACTATGATGAAGAGCACTCAAGGACCTGACTAGGTGGTACTTTGCTCTCAGCTTCCTGTCACCTTTTACCACATCTTTTGAAATTATCTCATTGCTCTTCAGAAAGTACATTAGTAAGATGACCTAGGCTGCACTGTTCATCTGCACTTCTTGGATTTTGATGGATTAAAATCCACCATGGGCTGCAGTAGCTGTGTTGCTAATTGACTAGGTGAGGTCTTTTCATGCTTTATCAGGGAGAGTTCAGCTCTTAGGTTTTAGTTCTCTCTCAGATCCTCATCTTTTTCATTCACAAATAGCCAAGTGCCTACAAGCAAGGACCTCCATTGACTAGAGGAAGCTCTGATAAGCCCTACAATGTCTGTGTCAGGAAGGACTTGTTGTTTTGGTTCTGGTATAAGCAGAAAATCAGGAGACTCAAGAAAAAGGAGAGCTTCTTGTACCAGATACTGCCAAAGTAAGATGTTTGTAACTCTCTGTTTAAAGAAAGCCACACAAATAAAATATAGGCTTTATAGTGAGACAAAATATGTATGTAGTGTGCCAGAGAAGGGGCTTCTCTAGTTCACCCTTTAACAGTCTTCCCTCTTCCCAAAACTCTTCTCAATAAATCAGTGTGGATATGGAAGAAACTGTTGGCTTTTCTCCCTGGCTTTTCGTTGTCATGGCTGAATTCACAGCATGAGTCTATCAAAGTCTCAAAATTGCCTCAGAAATTAATTTGTCTGGGATAGCTTGCAACAGATGTGCTGTTGGCTTCTACATTTATTATATCTCTGCTCATAGCAGGGGGGGTTGGAACTAGCTGATTCTTGAGGTCCCTTCTGACCCTAACAATTCTATGATTCTATGACAGCATGGCCCTGTTATGTATGATCCATTCTAGGCCCTAAGGAATTTGCAGCACAAACTCGCTATGGAGACTAAGAGAAGGTAGAACAGAAAGATTTGACCAAATTCACAGAGAAGATCTAGCTTTAGAAATTTAATGTGACCCTTGTGTCTTCCTTGCATAGTCTGATTTTGCACCGTGCCACCGAACAGATATAAAACATGGGTAGGAGTAACCATGGAAGAGACCAGATGTCTGCTTGGGAAGACATCCAGGACTTTCCATTACCACATGAAGAGAGAAGAATAAGCCACTCAAACTACTTTCTAATTCAATACTTGTGAATGAAACATTTTATCCCACTATAAAGCATTTATTTTTTGATAGATGCAACTGAACTCTGTTGGAATCGAGCCACAAGTTACTTTACTAAAGAGGGTGTTGCTGCAGAGGTAGAGGTGCATTGTGCCAGTGGGATATAGCTGTTTGCTTTATGTTTGGCCATAAGCCACCACAAAACTCTGTGAGAGGACTGAGACAGCTGCTGTAATGCTATATATGTCTATGCTATGCACTCTGGGACCTCCCTTCAAGTGCAGATTAGCATTTAAGGTGAAAGAGGATAAAGAAGGGAAGCAGCTTGCTCATCTGCTGGTCTGCAACCAGACAAACCACTCAAAGAGCTACAAGCAAGTAAGAATATCTATATCCTCTTAGGAGAGCCATAATGATATTGAGAAGGTCACAGTCTTTCTGAAAATATCTCAAACATCCTAGATGTTTGGCTGATAAAGGAGTAAAGAGGAAAACTCTTTTGCTCAATGAAAAGATAAATGAACAAGTGTATCAGACACAGTGCCAGCAGAATTGCTACAGGCGCCACCTTCACCAGAGAAATAGCATGAGCAATGACAAATAATTTTAATTATCCCTGACTGATATTGTCATTCTTCTGTTCAAGTATCTAGCTGAAGTCACAGCACAATTAACCTTGGCTGGGTTATAAGATCAGCAATGTCCTAAAGAGACACATGTGAGTAGGAAAATGATCTGAAAATCTTACCAGAAATTTTGCATATGGCATTTCACAGCTAAATACGAGTATTTATAAGAATTTTTAAAAGTGCAGAAGGTGAGATATAAGACCTGAGCCTTTGTAAGAGAACTTACTTTTGTGTCACAGAAGTACATCCAGAGTCATAAGCAGAATGAGGCTCAGGTACATATACATTCATGGTTACAAAGTGCTGGTGTACTATGTAATTAATCATTATTATAAAAATACTGTTGATTTGGTGCATTCTCCCTTAATGCACAGTTCAGCTATTGTATCCTTTCACATCTTTGCTTTCATCAAATCCTACTGGTAACCCAATACTGCTAGATCACCAAGAAACCATGTCCATAAGCACCACATCTATGTGTCTTTTAAATACATCCAGGGATGGAGGCCCCACCACTTCCCTAGACAGCCTGTTCCAGGGCTTGACAATCCTTTTGGTGAAAAAGTTTTACCCAGTGTCCAACCTTAACCTCCCCTGATGCAGCTTCAGGCCATTTCCTCTTGTCCTATTACTTGTTAATTGGGACAACAGACTGCCCCCACTTCATTATGACCTCCTTTAAGGGACTTGTAGAGATCCGTAAGGTCTTCTCAGCCTCATTTTCTCCAGATGAAACAAGTCCACTTCTCTCAGCTGCTCTTCATAAGATTTATTCTTATACAAGCCAGAATGCTATTTGCCTTCTTGGCCACCTGGGCACTTGGCTGGCTCATGTTCAGATAGCTGTCAACCAACAGTCCCAGGTGTTTTTCTGCTGGGCAGCTTTCCAGCCTCTCTTCCCCAAGCCTGTAGTTTTGCATGGGGTTGTTGTGACATAAAGAAGACATTGCCCTCCCAGAAAACACCATCAGGAAGTTTTACACAGCTTTTCCTGCATTGCATAGTTATTTAATGAAGATACTCTCTTTTTTCTGTCTTGGTGGCTGCCTGTCCCAGCAGACTGTTGATAAGGCTTTATCCAGTTTCATCCTTCTGCATTGCAATGTATTTAGGTGATGAAAAGCTTTAAAGTAACCTCTTAAACATGGATTGAAGCCAAATTTTCTCCTTTAAACATGTTTTGTTGAGTAGATAAGGTTAAAACCTGGAAAACTACTGATGAGGTTTTTGATCTGAGAACCAAGCCTGGAACAGAACAAGCAATCTTTATGTATTCTGCCAGTAGCAGCATCTTGCACAAAAATGGAACATCTAACTAATACAGAGGAAGTGTGGGAAGAAATAATTTAGATGAGTATGTGTCTTTGGATGAGTGAAGAGAATCAAGATTTTTTTTTCCTTCTTAGGACAGAAAAAAATAGCAACCAAACACTGGTCCTAAATCTGTTATCCATTCTGATGAAGTTTTGATGACTTAAGTTTTTCTTTGTGTTAGTTAAGATAGTTTTAATATCTTTCCATAAAAATAAATTTCTACTCTGACAGGAGAAAAGGCATAAATGGTATATTCTATGGAGCAGCTACTATAATTACACTGAAGTTATGATGAGTCTACAATATAAGCTGCATTGCAGTTAACATTGAGATACTTTTCATACCCATTTTCCACATAACTGACAGTTCATCTGTCTGATGAAGTGATCGATATTTTTTGTCCTCTATTTGTTTCTTGCTTAATAAGCACAGGCTTGGGCATAGGAGTAGTAACAAAAGCATTTTAGCCTACACATAGTTATACAGAAACAATGTCAGACTTGCAGCATAAACAAAATGCTTTCACTCTCTACAAGCAGTTATACATAGCAAAGTGTATGACCATGAATGTTTAACTGGTAAGTCTCGTAGCAATCAGATACTACAGTGGCAGATGTCATAGGGAGCCAAAGTCAGAGAGCTTAAAAAAGATTAGTGAGTCTTCTTTCAGCTGGCATATCAGCTCCATGGAAGAGTCTGTGCTCAAAAGATGCAGTTCATTCATTCTGATTCATTTTAAATAGAATACTCAAAAATGCAGATCACTATGCATCATATGGCATCTTAGATCATCTGAGTATTTTAACATAATTTCAACTTTAGCCTTCTGTCCTTCCAACACACCCTTAACTCCAGTTAAAGGAGCTGAGCAAGGAACAAGCTGAAAGCAGGAATCTTTGACTTGCAAATTAAAATTTGAGTCTGATAATCGATGAATTACAGTATCAGCATTGCTCTCTACTTTGAGCCAAAGGAAATAAAGATGCTAGGGTGGGGTTTTTTAATAACAATAAACATGGAGATCTAATTCCTTTTTATGCTGTGATCACATACAAAACACCTAATAAAAATAATTGCATTAGACATCCTATTTTTGGAGAAATGCATAGCTAGTATTTAGGAAGAGTCTTATTGCTCTGATTTATCTATTAATGAAGCAAAACCTAGTTAATTACCTAATTTGCATGATATTTTGCATCTACATAGATGCTAGGATGAGCACTGGGGAGAGGTTTTTCATCAATCCATTTGTAATAAGTTAATGAAGTTGGCCAGGCTGATCAAGTTATCAGATGTTTTTCTCCTGTTGAACTGAGAATTTGCAAATCAAGGTGCAGATCAAACAAGCTTGTGGCCTGGGAAAGGCAAGACCTCTCCTGTTCCAGTACCAAGGTGTTGTTACTGCACAGGAGCTGCAAATTGGTAATCTGCTTGAGGTCCCCAGTTATTGTTCCATTTGTCTTGAGTGGAGACTGTGAGAAATAGCTTGTAGCTTCCTATCTCTTACCTTCTTCCTTGCCTACTCCACCGCACCATTGCTCTAAAGCAGGATATAAACTTGAAAACTGCAAACCAGAGCTAGGTCAGTTATACTAAGACAGAAGATGATAGGTCTACTGCTGCTTTTGTCTCCTTTTTACCTCACTCTTTCTGTGCTCCGTGGCATTTCCTACCACTCTTTGTCTGCCACTCTTTTGTTCCCTTGCACTGGGGATGCCTTCTTTCAACCTACCTATCCTCCTGTCAGTATGTGCTTGATGTTTCTGTACCACATGTATCTGTCAGGAGATGTTGCCTCAAGAAAAAAAAATAATTATACAATTTTCCCTGAGGCCTTCCCAAGCCCTGTGCAGTGTGCTAAGGTAATTTGTACAAGAATGAGTCTTCCCTTGCATTAACTATTTAAGGTGTCCAGTCTAAGCCAGTTATCTGTCCAGGAAGTTGTTCTTCCTGTCTCAAAGTGTGAGCTGAAAATAGTTTTGAAAACCTGTTGATATTCTCCTCTCTTTGTGTTGACAGAAGAGGGAGCCAAGGGCAACAAATTTAGCTGATACACAAAACTCTACATGGTTAAAGTTAAGAAAGATTAATTTCATCTTGAGGGTCTTCTGAAAAACTCCTGCAAGCCTTATGCCAGCACAGAAAAAGTGCTATTTAATACAAAAGCTCATTGAACAAACTAGATCTTAAAATGCAAGCATCTGCTATTGCAGAAATTAGGGGATTTGGCAGGATTTTTCCAAAGAAGAGTCCATAATCTTCCAATCTCTG